>NC_081565.1:80069965-80737252 GCF_022355385.1 Mustela nigripes | reverse complement strand
TCCAAAGGCCACTCGTCCTTAATTTATCCAACTTACTGCTGTCTTTGGCATTGATGACCATGTTCTCTTTCTAGAAACACTCCCCTCTCTCCCTCCCCTAACACTGCTGTTGCTCAAGCCACCAATGATCTCCACATGTCTAAGTCCAAAGGCCACTCGTCCTTAATTTATCCAACTTACTGCTGTCTTTGGCACTGATGACCATGTTCTCTTTCTAGAAACATTCCCCTCTCTCCATGACACCACAGCCATCCTTACCTTCTCCAGAGTCTCTGGCCTCTCCTCAGCCTCTCTTCTTGGAAATGACCCCCCCCAAAATGTAAGTGTTCAGGGGGAAAAATACTTAGGGGCTTTGGTTAAATAAAAGCACGTTCATCAGCCTTGACAGCCTTGGCCCTGGGGAAGTCACAGGGTGTGAGAAACAATAGTGGAAAAGATAGAACCAGAGTAAGCGAGATCTGGACTTCCTAACTGTATGACCTTGGGCAATAAATTGTGTCTCTAGGACTCAGTCTTCTTGCCTGCAAAATAGGGATTTTAACAGTTTCCTTGCAGGGCTGTTAATGAAGGTCAAATAATCTATCCTTCTCAAGCCCTCCAGCTAGTGTCTGGTACTGGTAGAGGCTATTCTGTTGTTACCATCCTTCTGAGGGTGAAGAGGAAAACCTTTTTTCTGAATAATAGAGGAAAGAAAAACAGCATTAAGGGGGGGGGGAGAGAAAGCATTAGTAAGTTGTTCTAGGTGGAGTCCCCCCACAAATGAACAAACTTTGTTTTAGAAGCCTGAAATCCTCAAGTGTAGGAAGATACTTACAACATACAAAATCTCTTTCCAACCATCAACTGGAAGCAAATAGTCAGCAAATAGTTCATCATCACTGAACACTGCTATGTCCCTCCTCAAATGTATTTTATGTACTTGGACTTGATTGAGTCGGGGGCTGTATGGGGCATGAATGCAGCCCCCGAGTCTGGGCTGCTGTCCTGCCTCCCCACGTCCTAGGTGGGGGGCTGTGGGCAGACACCCCAGGCTCCCCGTGCTTCCTTTTCCTCCATTGCAGTATGGAACTAATCATGGTATACACCTCCTGGGGTTGTTCGGAAGACACAATGAGTTAATATAAAGTATTCAGAATAGAACCTGGCACCAAGTAAGCTCCTAATGAGAACAACAACAACCATTTTCGGTCCAGCTCTTTCTGGTGCGCTCACTTCAACCCCATGAGGCAACCTGAAATCAGGTATCTGAATTACTCATCCATACTTGTCGTTTTCCTGTATGAAACAATCCACAGGGGCGCCTGGGTGGCTCAGGCGCCCCTGCCGAAGCCTCTGCCTTCGGCTCAGGTCATGATCCCAGTGTCCTGGGATCGAGCCCCACATCGGGCTGTCTGCTCCGCGGAGAGCCTGCTTCCTCCTCTCTCTCTCTCTGCCTGCCTCTCTGCCTACTTGTGATCTCTGTCTGTCAAATAAATAAATCAAATTTAAAAAAAAAAAAAAGAAAGAAAGAAACAATCCACAGTTCTATGTATTGTAGGAAATAGATATTGTTGGGTATTTTCCATTGGCCTCTCCGGATCTACTCTCCCTCTGTTCTGTGTTCCAGAAGGCTGACCTTCTGCCTCAATGGGCTTCCTTATCCTCTGGCTTCTGGCTGGATTCAGCCCATGGGAGGCGCTGGCAG
Source organism: Mustela nigripes (assembly GCF_022355385.1). Lineage (NCBI taxonomy): Eukaryota > Metazoa > Chordata > Mammalia > Carnivora > Mustelidae > Mustela > Mustela nigripes. The sequence continues at coordinate 80,735,568 of NC_081565.1, read as the reverse complement.
GAGACAGAGGAGAGGAAGGAAAGTGAGCTCTGGGTGTCAATTCCTCTAGCTCTGTCTCTGCTGGGTCACCACGGGTGACCCCTCTTGGAGGCCACAGATCCAGCCAGGCTGCCGGCCACTCTCCCCAGGGTTCGGTAATCCTCTTTCAGGCCTAGCTGCAGGTAAAGATTCCTCATGGTTGCAAGCTCCAAGATGTTTCACCCTATCTTACTGTTTTCCTTAACCCTGAGCATGCGGTTTTAAATAGTCCCTCTATTAAAGTCTCCTAAATTACCTGACTGTTTCCTGCTGGGATCTAGAGTGACGCATCACTCGGGCTTCAGTGACGTACAGCCATGCCGGAAGGGTGGTGGGACCTTGAACACTGTATGTAAACAAAGAAAGGACAATTGAGCCAGAAGGCTGAGACTCTCGCCCAGATCACTGCGCGCCCAGCTCCTGTCATCCAAGCTGGTCACTTACACGGAAGACAAAGAGAGGGACTCCCAAACCTCGCAGCCTCCACTGTCCTCCCTGACCTTCTGTTCAGGTGAATGCTAGTCCCGCTGGTGACTTGCAGGATAAGACGACGTCCCGGTCCTCCGGCTCTCAAATGATCAAAGTTTCCTCTCCATCCACATTCAGTTCCACCGAGGCATTTGTGACCACACATGCCCTTGAGAACAGGTTCAAACACAAGTTTTCTCCAGCATGACCTCACCTCTGCCTAGCTGACCTAGTGGAACAGGAGTTAAAAGATCCATCCTGAAGCTCTCCCTGTTATCAAGCCAACAGCAATACTGAATGCCCTGAGGCTGCGGCTCTTAATTATAACCAGAAGCTTAATTTTAGAAGGTGACACCAACAGCAGCTTTCAGCATCACAATATGAATTAATCATTAATTGCATTTTTGGGTCACACTCGAGCTCCATATGAGAAAATTACGCAGTAAATGGTTGTGAGCTGCTTTGGTCATGAACCACTGACCAGTGAACACAATGGCAAAGCGTGTTTCCATACTCTGGAGGAGCAGACCCAGGCTAAAGGCAGTTCTAACACAGACAAGTCCTAGCAGAGAAGCCGTGTTTGTCTTGTGTTAACACTCTCCGTCAATTAAATGTGGACCCAAAACACATACAAGCAAAAGTGATATTAAGATCTTCTCTGCGGCCATAATATTTTAAAAATCATGATTATAAACAGTAGTGCTGAAATTATATTTTCGTTTGGAAAAATGGATCATGGGCCTAAAAAGGGAGCCAGAGAAGGGGTTCAACATTGGGAAAAGAGAGCCAGGAGTATGAGACCGTGAAAGGAAGAACATTCTGGAAACTCAGACTGACCATGTTGTTCAAGGCTGGCATATAGTTCCTGAATCACGACTTTAGCATGAATGCCTCCTTACAAAACCCATAACTGAGCAGCATTAGCAACCTCTGAAAATGACTGATAAGCTCTAATTTTATTTGCTCAAGAGATATGCTGAAGAGCTGCGTACACATCAGATATTTTGTGCAGAGAATCATACTTCAAGTGCACTAGGAAATCAAGCTTTATGGACAAAACGTTCACGTGAATACTTTATAAAGTGAATAATAAAGCCCTTGCTCCTGGCCCTCCCTTCCTTTCTGTGTCTATGAGGTTAAGCAGTTGGTCCGTGTACGTGTACAAGTCTCGTATGCATGGAGTTAGATGGTTTATGGAATCTCACGTTTCAAGTCAGCAAAGGATTATAAAGTGATTAAAAGTCACATCAAATCTTTACTAAGAAAAGATAGTCTTGGAGTCAGACTAAGCAGAGACAAAAAGCTTTTATTCAGCTGCCTCGGTGCCCTTTCAGGAGGTTAATGGAATAAAGATAGAAAAGGGTTTAACCTTTAGTGAAATCTCAAGAGAGTAACATAGAGATTCAGCCTGAGATAGGGCTTCTCCAACAGGTGGGTTCACCTGTGGGCCCCTAAAAGCGTAGGAGAATTTAGGGAGGTTTTAATTTCCATGATAATCCAATCTTATCATTTATTTTAGTCGTAAATGCAAATAAAACAAAACCAAAAACAAAAACAAGAAAAACCCCCAAACCCAAAACCCAAAACCATCTACGCTGCAGGGACAGTTTGCAATTAAAAGATATTAGCATTCCTGGGGCTAATAATACATTATATGTTTATTTAAAAAAATTAAAAAGTATTTTAAAAAAGATATTGGCATTGTATTATTTTCATCTATTCCTTTTTTTTTTTTTTTTTTGGAAGATTTTATTTATTTACTTGAGAGGGTGGGTGAGCAGTGCAGGGTAAGGGGGAGGGACCGGGGGGAGAAACAGGCTTCCAGCTGAGCAAGGGAACCCTATGTGGCCCAATAATTGGCTCAATCCCAGGACCCTGAAATCATGACCTGAGCCAAAGGCAGACACATAACCAATTAAGCCATCCAGGTGCCCCTCCATCTCTCCAATCTTAGGTCTGAAGCCCAATGAAGTTGTATGAAGTTACAAATTTTTCTTTTTTGAGGATTTTTTTTTTAATTGAAGGAAGTATCAGATTTTTCTCTTCTAAAGGGGAGCTGTAATCCCATAGGACTCAACTTGAATGGGGCAGACCAGCATAAACTCATGATGTATTTTATCTTTAAAAAATTTACGTATCACCAATTTTTTTTTTAAAAGATTTTATTTATTTATTTGAGAGAGAGACCGTGAGAGAGAGCATGAGTAAGGAGAAGGTCAGAGGGAGAAGCAGACTCCGCATGGAGCTGGGAGCCCGATGCGGGACCCGATCCCAGGACTCCGGGATCATGACCTGAGCCGAAGGCAGTCGTCCAACCAACTGAGCCACCCAGGCATCCCACGTATCACCAATTTTGCCTATTAAATTGGCCTAGAAGTAATGACCACCCTAGTAGCAATGAGTACCCCCAGTGGATTGTGGGCTTTACCACCTTGCCTAAAAGAAACAGGATTCTTAGAAGAAATGGTTGATTTCAGGTCTGATGCAGGAATATGAAAAATGAACCTGGAACGTCATATCACACCAGAAGCACGGGAGCTATCAAGGACTATAGGATTCTGCCAAAAGGATTCAGGAACCAAACTACCCACCAAACTGTAATGGATTACAACACAGCAAACGTGTTTAAATTCATGGCACTAAAGTCAATAGTCACAATAAAAACTTCTCCGCCCCAGTTACCTCTAGAGAACGTGAGCAAATCAACTCCTTCTTTCGAAAACTGGTGAAAACAAAGAAAAAGAAGCAAGCAATTACCCTGTCTTGCCAGTGTGAACTGTAATTAAAAATGACCAGATAGCTGACATGGGGAAACTTCTCTACAGAAGACATCCACCTAATAAATGAGAGGATGGTAAAATTAGAAAGTTGTCATTTTGTAATGCTCGATACATTAATAGATTCAGAAAAACCATTCATGAAATAGTCTTGCAAAAAAGTAATTGAAACTAAATCTGATAAAAGCTCTAGATCTGACTAGCAATTTATATAAAATGCAGAGAAAGATAGCACGTTGAATGATACCACAGGGGACTGCCAACAAATATCGACTCTGGGACATCCCATAGGAAAATTGGTTTGTTTGTTTTTTCTACAAAGAAGTTACAAAGAAAAGAGAAAGATAACAGAAAATGCTAATGGTAGCAAGCTTTATTCAGATTTGATGCCAGTCTATTTTGCAATGTACACTTATGAGCAACTTCTAAGACTCTTACACACACACACATATACACACACACAAACATCCTATATGCACATGTAAACACAAAAGTTGCTTTAAAAATTAACAGAAATAGTTTTCTAGTTTTAGAATATAGTATTTTTTTTAAGATTTTATTTTATTTTATTTGACAGATGGAGATCACAGGTAAGCAGAGAGGAAGGCAGAGAGAGGAAGGGAGGCAGGCTCCCTGCTGAGCAGAGAGCCTGATGCGGGGCTCGATCCCAGGACCCTGGGATCATGACCTGAGCTGAAGGCAGAGGCTTTAACCCACTAAGCCACCCAGGCGCCCCAAGAATATAGTATTTTTGATTTGGAAATCATAAAACAGTGTGGACCCTCACACTTGGGAAACCAAGCAAATGTGGAATACTTGGGATAGTAATCCTCATCTGAGGACAAACACCCCTTGGGGGAGGTTTAGAACTGTTGGGATCTATAGAATTTGCACAAGCTTGCAAGGAATCAACATTTGTTGATTTCTTACTTAGTGCAAAGCTACAGTAATCAAGACAATGTGGTATTGATATAAGGACAGACATATAGATCAATGAAACAAAACAGAGTCTGGAAATAGACCACCATATATGGTTAGTTGATTTTTGACAAAGGTGTTAGGATAATTCAATGAAGAAAAACCATTTTTTTTAAAAAAATGGTACTGGAACAACTGGATATTCATACATGGGGAAAAAAAAAAAAAGAAGTTCAAGCCATGCCTCTTACTATATGCAAAAATTAACTTGAAATGGTCAGAGACCTAAATATAAGAGTGGGAGCTCTAAAACTTCTAGACGAAAACACAGGAGAAAATTCTTTGTGCTCTTGGGCTAGGAGAAGACTTGTTAAACAGGACACACCAAAAAACATGAAGTATAAAAGAAAAATTTGATAATTTGGGCTTCATCAAAATGAAAAACTAGCCAGTGAGACACACTATTAAGACAATAAGACAAGTCATAGACTAGGAGATAATATCTGCAAACATGTTGGTGCTAAAGGACTTATTATTGAGTTGTAAGAGTGGTTTATATAGTTTAGGTATAAGACAAACAATGCATAAAAAACATAAGCGAAAGATTTGAATACTTCACTAAAGATCACATATGATTGGCCAATAAGCATATGAAAAGGTACTCAACCTTATTAGTCAGTCATTAAGGGAATGCAGGGAATTAGCTCTACAAACACATCAGGATGGCTAAATTTAAAAAGACTGGAAATTCCAAGTGTTGACAAGGATGCAGAGCAACTGGAACCCTCCTTCTTTGCTGGTGGAAAAGTCAAAATGGTACAGCCACTTTGCAAAATAGTTTGGCAGTAGGATGGTTAATTTTATGTGTCAAACTGGCTGGGTCATGGGATCCAAATATTTGGTCAAACACCATTCTGGAAGTTTCTGTGGAGGTGTTTTCTGGAGGAGATTAACATTTAAATCAGTGGACTTGGGGTAAAGAAGATTATCCTTCTTAATGTGGGTTTACCTCATCTAACCATCTGAAGGCCTGAATAGAACAAAAACTGGCCTTCCTGAACAAGAAGGAATTCTGGTAGTAGACTGCCATTCAAGCCTGAGTTGCAACTCTTTCCTAGGTCTCCAGCCTAATGGGGCCAATTTTGGATTTACCAAGACTCCACAATCACATGAGCTCCTTAAAATAAATCCCTGTTTCTCTCTATATATACATATCCTATTGGTTCTTTTTCTCTGGAGAACTTGAATATAGGCAGTTTCCTACCAAATTATACTCACATACAATCCCGCAATCCCACTCCTAAGGATTTGCTCCTCTAAAAATGGAAACAAATGTCTACACAAAGACCTAATGTGTGAATATTCTTAGTATTTTTATTCATAGTAACAAAATCGGGAAAAGGCCAAAATGTGTCTCAAGTGTTAAGTAGATAAACAAATGTAATATGTCTATGTATTGGGATAAAAATTTAAAAAGTGATGGAGTTCCTGGGTGGCTCAGTCGGCTAAGTGTGCAATTCTTGATCTCACCTAAGGTCTTGATCTCAGGGTTGTCAATTCAAGCACTGTGTTGGGCTCCACACTGGGCATGGAGCCTATTTTTTAAAAATTAAAAATAAATAAAAAATAAAACTGTAATAAAAATGAACTACTCATCCATGCAGCAATATGGATTAATCTCAACTGTATTATGCCAAGTAAAAGAAACAAGATATAAAATTTTATATAGCGTAGGATTCCCTTTGTATGACAGTCTTCAAAACAGCAAAACTAGAGGGATGGAAAACAGATCGGTGGTTGTCAAGGGCTGAGGCTGACGGGAGGGCATTGACTGCAAAGGGGTATAAGGGAACTTTTGGGGGGTGACATAAATCATGGATCTTGACTTACGGTGAAGGTCACAAAACTGTATACATTTGTCAAAACTCATCAAACTGCACATAGTACAAAGATGAATTTTATGTGTGTATATTACAATTATATATATACAGTTCTAATTATAAATTGTAATTTTTAAGAGAAGGGTAACAGTTGGTTGTGAAGTAAGCACTATGAAACGAGAAATACATCCCTAGGTGCCAACAGCTATTGTATTTGTTGAGGCTGGTGGCCCTCCTAGGAGGTCTTCCTTTACCTGTCCAGTCCCAGTGACCTTGCCTTCCTCAGCGTCAACATGACAGCCCCTCTTCTGTACCTCTTCCATACCTCATGAGGGATAAAACTGTCTGACTCGGTGACCACTGATTTGAAAGAAAAAGGAGCTCACTTGAGCTGGCCTAAGTATACATGGATTTATGAACAAGGACATGGATATTTTACAACTTTTTAAAATGGAGTACAGCTGCTGTACTCTAGGAAAGTCAGAGACAAGAATTGGCACACCTCTACTCTTCGAGATCCAATGGCCTCTTATATCCATTTCTTTTCTGTCATATCTACCTCACGCTTCTTCTCTTTCTCTCTCTCTCTTTTTTGTTCTGGAAACAAGAGCCAAACAATCTGGCCCAGACCTGCCTGGCCTCATCACTTTATAAAGTCTTACACCCAAATTTTCAGGAGAAAGAATTGGATCGATTCGTCTTGAGGTCTGTTTGGCTACCAATACAGAGCTCATGCCCTAAGGCCCAATGTCCTGTGAGCAGGGAGGGGCTGGCTTATATGACAACACTCTTCGAGAGAGATATAGAGTGGGGTAGTAATGATCAGCCTCCTGGCCTACCTGAGGCCCTACCTGAGCTAATACTAAGCTAATACTATTATCTCTTATCTTTTTATGATTTCAAAGGAGTCCAACCATGCCACTGCCTCAGTGCTTTTAGAAGGCTCTTCCCATAATCACTGACAAGGCTGGCTCCTGCACTTCCTCAGGTCTTTGCTCAAATGGTCAGGCCTTCCCTGACTGCCCTATTGAAAACACCAACACCTATGTCACATTCTTTGCCATTACTCTGCTCTATTTGTCCTTGAGTAGTATAAGAACTTGACATGATGATACATATCTATTTGTTAATTTATATGTTTCTCCACTAGAATGAAAGCTTCATGAGAGTGAGACTGTTATGTCCCCTATTGTATCACCAAGACTCTCAGTATCACACACAGCGTAAATGTTCCATAAATATTTGTTAAATAAAATGTTGTTTCACAGGCGTGTTTTAATTCAGTGACCATTATGACAGTCCATTTATCCCCTGTGGTAATATACCATGGCGGGTATGCCCTACCATGTCTATGGCATTTTATAGTTTTTCAAGGTTGATACCAGTTTTTTGTTCCCATTCCCCCCAAATTCTGTTATTAGTTCTCAATAGAAGATGTGACTCAATTCCTATGAACTATTTAATTACATTCTGGCAGTTTCAATTTGGCTTTAGGGAAACTCATAAGACCCAAATGCTCTTACTAGAGAGCTCTATTTCCAAAGGCCCAGCAATGCTGTTCTTCTCTTGCAACTCAGCCATGTCTCTTTCCAACATGGCACCCCAAGAGTTTAAGCTTCTTTAAACACACTCAAGGACAGCACAGGGACCTATAAATAAAAGAAGCTTAACAAGGACTTGTAGACTGAGATTTAATGATTGATCATTCAGTAGATAGGTGTGAAAAATTAAAAAACCTTTGTTCCAGACAATTTAATAGTGGGTACATAGCATTGTTGCATACACTGGGGGTTGGAGCCAGAAGAGGTAAACAATACACAGTCCTTAGACACTGCCAAGGGACACACTGTTCAGTGCAGAGATTAAAACATCCATAGAGGTATTTATAATAGCCAAATTAGGGAGGCAGCCCAAATGTCCATCAATAGATTAATGGATTAAGAAAATGTGGGGGAGCTATATATACATAAATATACACTCATATACACACACACACATGCGTGCACACACACACACACATACACATATGTATACATACCATGGGATATTACTCAGCCATAAAAAAGAATGAAATCTTGCCATTTGCAGCAATACAGATGGAAGTAGAAAGCATTACACTAAGTGAAAATAATCAGAGAAAAATGAATACCATATGATTTCACTCATATGCGAAATTTAAGAAACAAAACAATGAGCAAAGGGGAACAAGAGAGAAAGAGACAAACCAAGAAACAGATTCTTAATTATAGAGAACAATCTGATGGTTACCAGAGGGGAGTTGGGTGGGGGCATGAGGGCAATAGGTGATGGGGATTAAGAGTGCAATTATAATAAGCACCAGGTGATTTATGGAATTGGTGAATTACCATATCGGACACCTGAAACTAATATAACACTGTCTATTAACTATACTTGAATTAAAATAAAAAACTAATTTATACAGCTGGAAATAAATTTTTTTAAATCCACACAGATTACTAAAAGCCAGATTATAAGAGGGTACTAAGAAAGAAAAAAATCTCAAAGTCAAGAAGGGTAGAATGAGAGATGATAATGTGTGACGAAACAGGTATCAGAAAGGAGGCAGTAGATGTAAAAGGCCTTGAAGGATGCAGAGGAGAAAGATTTAAAACTGAATTAGAGTGTGAACATTACGTGTAAAAATACGTAGGTGTGGTTAAAACAGTATTTGGAGGAATTGGGGCTTTAAACAAATTTACCACATAACAAAATTTAAAAATAAATGAGCTCAGCATTCAAATTAAAGAGTTAGAAGGGGGGGAAAGCATGTGCAAATTAACCAAAAGCAGAAAATAAGATAGAAATCAATAAACTAGAAAATTACACAAACAAAGCAAGACAAAACAAGAAAACTACAAAAACAAGGTTAAAAAAAATTAACAAAGCCAAAAGGTAATTCTTTCAAAAGGTTCTGTGAGATAGGTATCTGTCAAGACTGACCAAAAAAAGAGAGAGAGAGAGAGAGAAGATTCAAATAAAACAGAATGGGGATGGGCGCCTGGGTGGCTCAGTGGGTTAAGCCGCTGCCTTCGGCTCAGGTCATGATCTCAGGGTCCTGGGATCGAGTCCCACATCGGGCTCTCTGCTCAGCGGGGAGCCTGCTTCCTCCTCTCTCTCTGCCTGCCTCTCTGCCTCCTTGTGATCTCTCTCTGTCGAATAAATAAAAATAAAATCTTAAAAAAAAAAAACAACAAAACAGAATGGGGTTGGTTGCGTTTGGGAAACAGCAAGTGTTCAGTCTGAGTAGAGGCAGCTGGGGGGTGCCTGTTGAGAACTGTGACATGATGCTGGATAGAGAGCCAGGGTCCTAATGGTGAAGCCGACTTTATTCCCTGAGTAGCAGGGAGCCACTGATGGCTTCTGAGCTAGGGTAGCTAATAAGAGCTGTTATTTAGGAAGACGCCTGTTTGCAATAAGGAGAATGCCAATGTCTGTGATGGTCTGTGATGGTCTGGGATGGGTGAGGACATGGGTCTGAACAGGGCTCTGGAAAGGGGGCCCCAGCGAATAACACAGCACCGAGTGCAGAAAGAATCCACACAACTGGCAGGTGACCAGAAGTCTATGTACGATGGAACTAGAGGGAGACGGTGATCCTCCAGGGAACAGTTTCAGATGGAGGCTGGGCTGCAAAGGCAGTAAAAAGAACTTGGGTGAGGGGCTGAATAACTAGGGGTTCTAAGCTCTTCATTGTTTACAAAGCATCTTATCTGATCCTGACTGACCTGTAAGATAGGCAGGTAAGAGAGCCTTGATTTGTGCCAGCCACGTGAGCCAAGGGGATTGAAGTCAATTTTTCGGCCCTGATTGTGATAGACAGTCGGTCAGTTATCCACAAACATCGATTAAAGCAAGGACTCACACCAACACGGCGCTTGCAAAAACACCTTTCCTCCCTTTGGCTCCCCGCTCACTGAGCTTTGTCCTGGGCTTGGTGGGAGTTCACATTTCACGCCTCCAGGTAAGGCGGGCAAGACAGCCCCTCCAAACAGGAGACACAAATGGAGATACCTGCTCGCCCGGTTTCCCGTGCAGCTAGAGAAACGGACTGGGACCGGGACTCTGCCGACCAGGCAAAGGAGCACAGAGGCGGACTCACGAACTGGTGGTGTGACAGGGGAAGGGGAGGCCACTGTGTCCCCAGCGGTGGCAGAGGCTGGAAGTCTGAGCACCGGGCACAGGGGAAGCGTCAGGGGCTGTTAAGGTCCCGATGCGGAAGCGGCCCATCATGGAGCGCTCAGAAGAGAAGGCATTTTCTTGCCAGACCGGTTCCGAGGCTTGGTTTTTGGGTGCTGTTCCAGGAAGCTCAGCCCTCATCCCAGCTCCCACTTCTCCCAGCAATTCTGAGAGCTAAATGCTTCGGGTAACTCTTTCCGGCTTGGTCAGCCAGCATGACTTTCTGTCGCTTGCGTCTAAGAATCCTGACCCACTGCTTCTGCTCTCTTGTGCTTTAAACCCAACAGGTGTATATCCACTCACTACTCTTACAACCAGCTGAAAGCCAGCCCTCTAGCACATAAGCAAGCTGAAAATAGGAAAAGTCTTATTTTGATAAGCTCCCAGATTCATTTATAAGCTTTCTAGATTTATTAAAACTTAGGATAGTGCTAAATGGAAAGAGAAAGGATGAAAAACAGCACGTATGCAGTATTTTTGGTTACACACCCAGGAAAAGATTATACCGTCATCTTAGCGGTCATTATCTCAAGCTAGTAGGGTAATGAGTGATGTTGATATCCTTCATTTTGCTTATATATAGTTAATAAGTTTTCTATCATAATTCTTACGTGATAGAACGTTACTATAGAACATACAGAAATCCGTCTGGTTTTTGTTTTTGTTTTTTTGTGCAGGTCTGACGATTGCTACCTTCCGTGGCTGTCAAATGTTTTAGGAACAACTTCCTTCCCTTGTTCTGATGTTCCCATGAGGGATTCCTAGGCAGGGACGTCCTCGCCTTTCCGGCCCGACCCCAACATTCCCCCCTCGTCGTGGGGTGACGGGAATGCTGGGAGGAAGTCCAGAGCATGGCCGGCGTCAGGCCTTCCTCTCTCCCACCTCTGCCTGCCCACAGCGGGCTGCACTGTGGACCGCTCTCCGCCCACAGGTGGCTTCCCAGGCAGGCGCTGCCCTACTGTGTCCTAGCGGAGCGCGGGAGCCTATCCTAGAGCACCGCACACCCGAGGCACCCTTTCCAGCTGGCTCTATCAGTAACAGAGCTCCATTTGTCTCTCCCTGCTTCCAGAGCTGGGAGGGGCGTTGGGGGCTGGGATTCAGCAGCTCCAGACACGCCCAGGCACCCAGGGACCCATGAGGGACACTGTTTCTCCTCGAAGTGCCCTCTCAGCCCAAGTCCCCGGACATGGGGAAACACAGTTGTGGCGGAAGGCCTGTCTCATTGGCCCATCACTGGGGAGAACACATGTGGCCCCCGATAAACGGGGCCCAAAGCCACTCACCCCGCTGCTTTGTCACGAAATGCATCAGTACTTAATATCAGAACCCCTCAACAGGTTTCCGTGCGTTAGGAACGTGGTATAAAACCTGTGTCATCACACGTTGATGAAAATAGAAACAGAAAATATCTGAAGCCGAGGCCTGAGGTTTCATTAGCAGCAAGACATTTTAATGGGATTATGACTCTTTTTGTTCAGAAAGCAGGCACTGTTCAAGTCTAGAAAGTTTATCTATTGATCTTAACCTTTTCCTTCACAAAGTGAATGAAAAGGAAGCAAATCATGGAACCTCAGATCTGCAGTTCTACCTCGGCTAGTTTATTATTCCTTGCTGCTCTTAGATAAAGTATCTAAGTTTCATAAATCATTACTCTTAAAAATCAAGCTATAAAAACACACCCACCTCCCCAAGAGTTTATCAACATTTTGCAAAGTAGCCGGATCGGGCAAGAGACCACAGTCCGATAGCCAGTCCAACTCCCATAATCTCTATCTGACAGGTTTCTGGGGAGACAATAACGAAAGCCAATTACCTCTCTCTTGGGTTTCCTCACACTATTTTCCTCGGATTTATTCTTAAATTAAACTCAAGGTCATGAAAGAAACCGTTTATGTGTGTCATTACACAGAAAAGCAAACCTCAAACAATCAAGCCTTAAAAGTTGGCTGTAGTGTGTTACAAAAAATACAAAGACTTGAGCACCCGGCAATACGTAAGAACGGAATAATAATACTGAGTGTCTAAAAATCTCCAGGTAAAATGTTTCTGACAACATTGGTTTCTAGGAAATCAAGTCCAAGGTGCAAAATGACCCATGTTAGCTCGTGTCCTTCTGAATAGAATGGCCAGGCTGTGAGCAGGGGTTCGGTGCTGGGCTCTCTGCGGGGAGGGCCACAAGTGTAACAGAGACAGCGCCTCGAGGCCAGCACTGTGTGGCTGGTGAGCTTGGGCCGTGGATGCCAGCCCGGGCCACGCGGCTGGCCCCAATGTGGGCCTGGATCTTGCAGCACCCCTCTGGCACTTGGCCAGAGCTGGAAGTTTCCTTGATGCTTCTGTTTATCGTGTCACCTGCCAGGAAAGTGAACATCATGGTCATTAACCCTTTATGCTGGTTACTCACTGTCTACCCACTAGACCCTCGGCCTCACCATTTCTCACCAAGAGCAATGTTCTCCAGGGAAATGTGTAGGGAGATGAGGACGTGGTTAGGAACAAAAGGATACCAGAGGCTGGGTCAGAATACGAGCATGGGTTTAACGTCATGATAAACTTACAAAGGACACTTGAATAAGCTGCCCTAAGATACCTAAAACCCAGGACGTCAAAGTAACTTTTCCAGTCATTCACAGCTGATACTTTAAACCTTACTACTAGCCAAATTTATAGGTAACCATGTTTATAAACAGTTTGTACAAACTGCTTACCTATTTTAAAGACAAACTGGTCAAATACTTAGACACCCGTAAACCCTATCCGCTCAGCCATTTTTCCTTCCAACCTATCTGTCCATTTCACAGTGGCCAAAATTTTTTTCTAAACCGTAGACAGGTTTTCCACTTAAGAGCATGAACCACCCATGCTATCGTAGAGCTCTGTGGTTTTAGGGCTCCAGATGTAGTTCGGAGAAGGTCTGAGCTTTAAGAAAGGACAATTCGACTGGTCTAACTCCTGACGCTCCGCCTGACTCCTTCTCCATGCTGCCTTTCTAAAGCACTTGATCTACCAAAGCTCAAGGCATCCCTGTGGATTAGTGAATCTAATTTCTTTTTTTTTTTCCTCAAGATTTATGTGATGTATTTGAGAGAGAGAGAGACAGAAACAGAGCCCTAGCCGGGGGAGGGAGACGGAGAAGCAGACTCCCCGCTGAGCAGGAACCCTGGCATGGGGCTTGATCCCAGGGTCCCAGGATCATGACCTGGGCCAAAGGCAGACGCTTAACCAACTGAGCCACCCAGGTGCCCTCTGAATCTAATTTCTAAAGATATGATGCTTGATTAGCATTTTCTCTAGTCCAGACCTCTCCTTCAAGTTCTGGGCTTCCTTATCGAAGCACACACCCCACCCCCCACCTGGAGGCCTCCCAGAAGCGTCCTGGTCCGGGCCTTCCTCACTCCCCGCCCACCCTCCCAACTGAGTCATCTTTCATCTTACAGCCCTGATTTCTGTGCCTGAAAACCCCATCCCTCCAGCAGCACAAACCAACCCTGGGAGGCAGCCAGCGATGCCTGTTACTTTCTCACCTCCCAGGGCGTCCCCAAGCCCTGATGACGTCACCCGATAAACACCTCTCATCCGTCTTTTGCTCCCTGCTCTTCCACCAGCCGCTTCCAAATCACCACCTTCCATGTGGAGTTCTGGAATGTGCTCTAATGGGAATCACCTTCCATTGTGCAAAATATTTACAAATGTGCTTTTCCCTCTTGGCCTCTTTCCAATCTACCGTCAGAAAAGCACAAATCTGATCGCCTCTTTGCTTTATCTGAAACACTGAACTGGCTTCTTATTATCCTCAGACTAAAGGGCAGCCTGGAGCTCCTGCCTGACCTGGCCCTGGCAACATCCCCAGCCCGCTGACCTCCCACTGTCCCCTCCAGACACCGCCTCCCTTCCCAGGGCCGGGGTCCAGCCTCTCCTTTCTGCCTGGAGTTACTTCCTCTTACGTCCTCGGCTACTTCCTCACACAGGGAAGTCCTTCTTGAGTGACCCTGACAGGGGTCCCCTCCTTGTCACAGGCAAGCACCCTCACCTTTCCGTCCTAGCACTTGCCGGTTTAACAATAGCGATGACGTGTGTGCTTTGTGTGAGCACCTGTGTTCTGTGCTTGGTTCTGTTTGGGTCGTGTGCAGGGTTGGGACCGTGTCCACGCACAGCAAATGTGGGCCAAGGGTGACTGCGGAGTAAGGAGTTAGTGTTCTGACCACAGCGGTGAAGGCCTATCTCACTCAGGATCATCCTCATCCCATGTAAGGTTAGATTTCCCGGACCTCGGAGTATCTGTAGGAACATCCAGGCCACCAGCAGCTCTCCCTGCTATGACCTCAGGACTTAAAAAGGGGGAAGGGAGGTATTGCATCGTGGGCTCTTTAAAGATAGCGATAGTAGGTGGCATTCTTTTTCATCTGATTCCTGGAATCAAAGTAATAATAAAGATTTTAACTGCTCTAGCTTCCATCTAAACTGAGAAACTGTCTAGAAATTGAGAAAGCAGAAGGCTCTTTCCCACAGTCTCCACCCCCATGAATAAACAGAAGGGTGAGAGTGAGTTAAAAGACAGTGTGGTAAAGAAAAAAAAAGAAAGAAAGAAAGAAAGAAAAGAAAAGGCCGTGTGGTTTCATGGTTATGCGTGCACAGATTCTGAACTCTGGGGACCTACTGGCTGTGTGATCCTGGCCAAGAGTCTTGACCTCTCTGTGCCTCAGTGGCCTCATCTGTAAAATGGAGACCCTAATAGCATACCTTCTAGTGTTGATGAGGATTAAATGAGTTAATGTATGTCAAGTGCTTTGAGCAATGTCTGACATTACTTATAAGTGAGCAGTACATAAATGTTTGCCATTTTGTTATTATTGAGTGTTTTTTAAAAGCTGCTTTATAGTATTCTAGCTAAAATTGATATATTTTGGTTAGAACAGGACTCAGCTAAGGCTTAAAACTAAGATTTTAAAAATTAAGATATGCACTGGCTTATTTTGTTATACAAGAAACTATTTTTAATGAAAAGTATTCTGAATGCATAACCTTGTTGATTCAGATAAAAAAAAAGTAATATGCCTGTTAGTAGATGGTTGTTGGCTTCTTAACAGAGTGTGACAAAAACATTCCTCAAATATGCATGAATAACCTGTTCAGTATCCAGTGAATTCACAACCATATGCCTCGTTTACCTTCGATATAAAAAGTAACAAAATCACATTCAGCGAACTGAGCTCAACAATAAAATTAATCAGAAAAAAAAAGTCAACAAAACAAATTGCCACATTAAAGGGAAGCATGTATGCCCACATCCATACTTGAGTTGTGAAGGGTAGCTGTTGAAACTAAACCAAACAGAAAGACTTATTATAAAAATTCAATTAAAATGTTTCCAACTAGACACATACCTACCCTATGGCCAAGGAATTCCACTCTCAAGCAAACACCAAGAAATATGAATGAAGGAAGACAGACATATACAGGAATGTCATGGCAGCTTAGCTCATGATAGCCAAAAACTGTAAGTAGCCCAGATGTCTATCAACAGAATGGATACACAAATTGTTGTGCATTTATACTACTGCACATTCTCCAGCAATGAGGACGAACTACCAATGTATATAATAACATGGGTTTATCTCACAGATAATACGCCAAATAAAAGAATCGGAATTTAAGGGGTATTATGTGATTTTCTTCATAGGAAGTTCAAGAATCATAAAACCTGGTAAGTGGTGATAGAAGCCATAATAGTGGTTACCCCTGGGGAGGAAGAACAGACAGAGACTGCGAAGGAGTATTCTGAAATCTAAGGGGTGCTGGCGATGGTCTACATTCCAGTTTGGGTGGTAGGGTGTATATATGTAAAAGTCCTCAAGCTGTACACTGAAGGGATGGGTAGTTTATGCTCTTCATTGCACGTGTTTTACTTATATCATTCAAAAAAGTCTTCCCAACTAGTACGTTCAATCATGACTGATTGTACTTTGATTTAACAAAGTTCACTGTCCCCTCGTGTTTCTGGAGAACTGACAGACACACACACACGAGAATAACGGCTGAAACTGTAAACCGCCCCCCCACACCCACCAATCCAAAGGTTGAAACCCTAATCCTTAATGTAACGGTATTTGGAGACAGGGTCTCTAAAGAGGTAATTAAGGTTAAATGAGGTGGGGCTCTAATCCAGTCTGACTGATGTTCTCATGAGAACAGGAAGACACATGAAGAGGTGCTCTGACAAGAAGGGACCGTGACAGGACACAGCCAGAAGGTGGACATCGGCAAGTCAAGGAGCAAGGCCTCCCTCAGAAGAAACCAAACCTTCTGACACGTGGGTCTTGGACTTTCCAGTCTGCAGAACCGTAAGAAAACAAATTTCTGTTGGTTAAGCTCCTCAGCCTGTGGTGTTTCGTTATGGCAGCCCCAGCTGAGGATCCCACCCAGCGAAGAAGGCTTCACAAGAAACTCCACGAGCCTGGCGCAGGCCCGCGGGAGTCTGTGGGAGCCGGGTGCCAGGGGCCGGCTCTCGCCATGAGAGATCTAAGGCTCGTCAGAGCAGGCAGGGTAAAGAGAAGGCATTGTGTTTAGTGCACAAGGCACTTCTACTGTAAGGGGAACAGGCGTGTGTTTCCTGTGGTCATAACGCGGGCTCCACAGAAGCAGCTGGCTCGAGCTGGAGGAGGTGAAGTTTAAAACTGGACACGCCCAACGCCCCTGCACACTTCCCAGAACGGCCAAGGCTAACCAAAGGGTATGACGCAGGTGCCCACGAGGGTGAGGAACATCTACAACTCCCGTAAACAATCTCTGGGGGCGGGGGGCAGGCACTGGTGCAACCACTGTGGAAAACTGTTCACCCGATGTCTCTAAACCCAAACACGCACCGACCATATGACTGGGCAGCTCCACACCTGCAGAGACAGGTCAAGTTGCTTTATGGGGCTAAAGGTCAAAGTAGTGGTTACCTGATATTGACTGGGGGAGGGGCCTGACATGTTCTGTGTCTTGAGCCAGTTACATGGGTTTTCAGATGTGCGAAAATCACACACACTCCACTGGGGATTTCTGTTCTTCACTTATGTTCAAGTTATATTCCAACTTTTAAAAATCAAAACTTAGGTTGGAGTTTAGAATTTTTATTATCACCCAGGACTGTATCATGGGATTAACAGATCGGATTTAACTTTTCACCACTTAAGAGTACTTGGGAAATCTAAGGGACCAGCCCAAGATTTTCTTCCAATAAGGAAGAAAAGGCAAGTCTGTTCGGTGCACAGGAAGGAGTCATGCCAGAAGAACGTGAGAGATGGTTGCTGTCTGCACGGTACTGAGCCTAGCCTGCCGTAAACTTGTCCCACACAGAGGGCAGCTGCTTTAATTCAAGATTCCTTGAACAACAAGATGGTGTTTTTGGAGACTGCCAAAGTTTCACTTAGGTTCCGATTTACTACTCAATAATGGCTAAGATTAACTCTGATGTGATAAGGGAAGCATAGTTCAGGGGACATCTGTTTACTGACCTGTGTCTAGGTTACTACCTGAAAATGTTGGGGAAGACAGACATCCCCAAGCTTAGCCCAAAGATATCAGTAACAGCCCCTGGCTCACATGATCCAACTAATGGTTATAACAGATTATAACTACTGCTTTTAGCTAATATAGCACTTTGCTAGATAAGACTTGCATTGGCTAATTACCAATGATTGGCCTATTTCCAAGAGGTTGCAGTACCGTCGATGTTCAAGTGTGTGCATACGCATGTGCGCTTGCTTCATTCAAAGATTCTACTTTGGCTTTTGCTTTGAGTAGTTTCTGGTTAAAGGTGGCAGCTTGACCACGTAGATTTTCATCCTTTTCCTCTCAGGAGCCCACCGAAATGAGGAGAGAGGCATAGATAAGTTATAAATCCACAAAGAGAATGGAAATGAGAAGATCCAAATTTCTTTGGAATCAATGGACTGCAGAATCCTAGCAGAAGATGGGGGTGGAGAAGGCTCTAGAAACAGGGGATTCACTGTAATAGACAGACCCCGGACCTCTGCTCCATGCCACACACACACACACTACCAGGAGCCAGGAGCCACTCCCCAGGAAGAAGACTGGGATTTGGAGATTCCCTCTTCTCAGTGTCTGCTCTAAGGGAGCCCAGTCTAAGACCTCTACAAAACTAACCAGCGAATACAGACCTCTGGCCAGCTTCAGTGTCGTAGCCTGCATACGAATGGACAATCAATGATAACCAGATATTTGTTGGAAACCTCCAGCGTGGAAGGGAGCTGTCCCCATAAGCCATGAGACGTAACCAGCCCCCCTGTAATTGCTCAAGGGGAAGACAGATAGAGGAGGGGGTGTCTGTGTCTAAGACAGGAAAAATTACACTCAGAAGAGCAGGTAAGATTCACTGTGCAAATAACATGAGGAACAAAACGGTCATCCTCTGCCTTCGTAAGCACAGTCTTCACAGACTTCATCAAGGGGAGCCTCCTTCTGTACAAGAAACTGCAGATGGACAGGTAATGAGCTCCCCACCACCTTGTGGCTCTCTGGTAAGCCACCTGCCGCCCACCGCCCCTCCCATCCCCTCTGCCTCCACCCACTAAGGGTCATATTGGAAACAGTCTTTAGAGAGCCAGCAAGCCCTATGTTGTGTCTCACCCAGAGCAGCTCAGACACAATAGAAAACGAAAGCCTGAACCCCTCCGCCTTTGTTCTTCCCCAAACAGGCTTCGAAGGCCTCACATGACCGAATGTCATGTATACTTCTGACACCAGCTTAACATTCTGTCTTCCAGGCTAGACGGCGTCTTTTAGAGCAGGGGCCGTCTACGCCAACCTGAAAGCACACTTTATAATGTGTTTTACACCGGTCATGAAGCTTTTTCCCGGATTACAGATAATTAATATATTTTGGCACGCTCAAAAAGTGCTTATTCGAAAGCTGACCTAACTGCTCCTTTCCTTAACAAATGTTATTAAAGGGTACATGCTATAAATAATTCCAGTTCCAATTTTCTAGACTATTCCTTTCTTCCCACCCCTTAAACACACACACATATATAATTTCTTCATGATAGAACACAGAGTAGCATATTCATCATCATGTGGTTAAATAACGCACATGTACATGCGGCTATAACCCCACCACCCAGTTTCTGTCCATCTCACTTTGAGAAGAAAAATGTAAACGTATATATCTCTTAATTATTTTACTTTTGGGCCTATACTTGTCCAAAAATAAAACAGGAGCCACGTTCCAGGCTTTGCCATTCAGAGATGTGTGTGATGCCTTGACGCATGTTGGGGACATACAGATGAAGAGATAAAGCACATTCTGCGGGGTCCTCTTGGTTTATAGCCAAATGCACAGAGTTCTGGCCCCCAAGTGAAATTTTTGGGAAAGCACAGCAAAAAGCAGGGCAGCTGGCAGCCTTCGGAGCTCCTAGAGTGATAGGAAGCCCCAGGGACCAAAGCTAAATGTTTGGCCACTCTCATTATTCTCCAATAAGCCCCTTTTTTTGCTGAAATGTGGATTTTTGTTTTGACTGTTTCCCCCTTCTTTCTTCCCTGACATTCTTTTCCTTCTATAGTTAATGGCGGGGGCGGGGGGAAGGGACATCAAGCCATGAAGTTTAAAGCTCCCAAAATTTAATTACAAAAGTTGACTCAGTCATTCCCAAAAGTTTACTAGAGAATAGGTAGAATTTCTGTTAAAGTTAGAAAAATAAGATACAGAGAAAAGCAAGATTTGCTCTTCCCCATTTATTCAACAAACACGTACTGAGCATATACTTCCTATGTGTGTGTTTCCGTGCATGCTATCTATATGCTATTACCCTTCCCAGGGCCAAAGCAGGTGGGGACAAATGTGGGTGGGCAGATGTGTATTTTAGAAGGGCAAGAGAGAGTTGGAATAAAGTGGGCACGCATTGCTGTCGTCCAAAGTGAACCATGGTTGCTTGCTAACAAGTAGAATTTATTCCACGGGTCAGCAAACTAGGTTCCATGGGACAAATCCAGCCCACCACCTGTTTTTGGACTGCCTGAGAGATGGGAGAGGTTCTTTACATTTTTAGATGGTCAAAAAAAAAAAAAAAAATCAAAAGAGGAATCCAAATTTTGTGACATGTGAAAGTGATATGAAATTCAAGTTTCGGCAAAGACGAATAAAGTTTTATTGGCAAAGGGCCACGCTCTTTGGTTTCCATGTTGGCTGTCGCTGCTTTTGCACTACAGCGGCAGAGCTGAGAAGCTGTGACAGAGACCTGTCTGGCCTGCAGAACCTACCTCCTTTCTGGCTCTAGACTGGAAATGCTTGTCCACTCCTTGTTTAGAGGAGGGACACATCACTTCTGCTCAAGGTCACGATGAAGGAAGTGATGCATCTACCTTACTTTTCTGTACCTTTTTATACCTCATTTGACCCTCCCAGCCGTCCTATGTGAGAAGAGATAGGAAAGGCAGGTTTCATCATTCCACTTTTTTACGGCTGGAGATACTGAGGCTTGGCCCAATCCAGAGACTAGTTCAATATTGGGGGTTAACTGATGGCAGTACCAAATCACAACTGTCTCATGGCGCTGAGAGTAGAGAGAAGCCCTCACTGCAAGAGCAGCGCGCACATACACGCACACACGTACACGCACGCGTGCGTGCGTGCGTGCACACACACAGACACACACCATGTGGGACAAGGGCATCATAAATAAGGGAGGCCAGCTGGGTGAGTAGCTGGGCCCCAGGACAAAGAAGACTGAGCAGGAACTATCTGGGCCCAGGAGTCAGAAAACCAAGTTCCAGCTTACTGTCTGCTGTTGTACTACTACCTGAGAGCTGGGAGTGGTTTATATTTTTAGATGGTTAAAAAAAAAAAAAAAGGAAGAAAGGTACCAAAATTTTGTGACATGTAGAAGAGATATGAAATTCAAATTTCAGTCTCCAGAAATAAAGTTCTATCGGAATACAGCTTTTCTCATTGGTTTACACGTTTTTGTAGGGCAGAAGTAGCCTCAGATGGTGTGTGTCCCTGGAGCCCGACGTGAGTGCCCTTGTCCTGCCCCGTAATCGCTGGCAGGACCTCTGGGAGCCTCAGAGCCCTCTCTGCTGCATAAACCCCCTCCTGATGAGGTTGTAAAGAGTAAATGAGATCATTACGAGAAGCAGATGAGTTAGCTATGGACTGCTCAGCACAATGCCTGGCATGTTGCAGGTGTAATGTTACCTTATTATTTTCAGTCACTGGATGGGGAAGCTGTGGAACATTTAAAACAATGAATGATATGTACTCCTATCAGAACACTAGAGAGCCATAAAGGAGGCATTCATACCTGAGTGTAAGAGTAGGTTAGACTTTCCTACTACCTAACACTATGGAAACATTCCACCTGTGGAACAAATTCTAGCTCCTTTAGGACAAGACTCCCCTAGGTATTAGCTCAGGGGACAAAAAAATTCTTGTACTTTCAAGTTATTTGGAAGAGAACTGGGTGTAAAACTGTTTTCACATCAGGGAGGAAATATATTTGGTTGCAATTGAGAACTAAGTAATTGAACTTCCGGGGCCTGGGGGCTGCTGTTTGTAAGCGGCAGGAAGGGAGGGGGGGGAGAATTGTACAGAGAGATTAGGCAGGCCAGTGAGTAATCAGTCCAATGGTGAGGTCAGGGCCCAGTGACAGGGCGTGGTCTGCACAGCCCAGGAAAGCGACCAGATTTGAGAATGGATCCATTCATCTGACTCCGCTTTCCAGTTCCCACACGAATAATTCCTTCTTTCAGAAATAAAATATTTACTAAACAATAAAGTTTCCCTTTAGGACTACTATGACATTATACAAACACACACCACCCAATATCCAAATATGCTAATAATCTGAAACACATTTTTAAAAAACCCAACCTTCCGACATGAAATTATTTCACACCGTAAGAAAATAAGCACTCTTGTTGATGGATACAATACAACAGAACAGTGTTTTTTGAACTGTGTGTCAGAGCCCATTAGTGCTGAAATCAGTTTAATGGGCTGCCAACCATATGGAACAGAACAGAACAAAACAGAAAATATCGGAGTGTATTACACGTTATAAAGGACAAGTACTCTTGAGTGAAACTTCTCTTCCAGTGATGTGTTTGTGTGTGCACGCACACACGCCTGTGTGTTTATATTCACTCACCTATATTGCTGGGCTCTGGTGGAAACTGTATTTTTCACTAGGGATCATGGTCCCAAAATTTTTAAAGCCACCGAAGCAGGGGAGATGCAGGTTAGGAAAGTTCAGTGTAAGAATCCTAATTCACCCAACAGCCACGTTAAGAGCTTAATTATTCCTGCTGAGTGGGATTTCTTTCATTGACAAACTCTTCCTCTGCATTTAAAACCCGCTACAATTTATGGGGAAAAATACGTGCAGAACTTGTCAAGTACACCTCCTCTTTAAAATAAGGTGTACCTGTTAATGAATACAGAATTGATCTCAAGATAGAGAATTTATCAGAAATCAGAAATATAAATGATTATATTGTTCAGAATGATAACGAAGCAACACCTTTATAAAATAAATGATTGCGGTATTTTTCACATTAGTGAATTCACCATGGAGTAGGAGAGGAGGGGGCTGGAGAGTACATTTAGTGGACTGGGATGGGTTTACCGCTACCCAAAATCAGACTTTGGAAAAGGGAAGTCCCCTTATGTTTGACTCCAGAGAAAGCTCCCATCTCCTGAGGCTGTTCCCTCAATTCCTTTCTTGAGAATAGGCAAAGCAAAGAGCCCATTATCTCCAAGATCACAGGAGCCTAAATCAAGCAATTCATTAATGCTGGGTGGGATGACAATGGATTTTAAAGGGAGAGACCAGGTAAAAAACATGTATTTCCATTAAGTCTGAAGATTTCATGAAAAGGAAGTGTAGGTTTCAGAGGTTTCTTGAGAACAGTCTTGGGGGAGATAGCCTGAAATAATTGCCATTGGTACTGGAGAGGGATGCTTCTGGACTTCACGTGGCTGTAAAAAGAATGACAGGACGGAGGCATGCAAACATGCACAAAGGAGGCCAAGATTTTAATACCAATTTAAATAAACATTCCTTCACAGTTGGGGCACCTGGGTGGCTCAGTTAGGCCTCTGCCTTCCACTCAGGTCATGATCCCAGCGTCCTGGGATTAAGCCCTATGTCAGGTTCCCTGCTCAGTGGAAAGCCTGCTTCTACCCCTGCCCCTGCCCCTCCTCCCTGCTTGTGCTTGCTCTCTCTCTCTGTGTCTCAAATAAATAAAATCTTTAAAAAAAAAATTCCTTCACCGTTGCCTGTATTGGATGTCCTTATCCAAGCCATTCAGAGGTGCTGGGTTGTGGAGACCGTGAGTATACACCCAGCAGAAGAAAGGGAAAAAAACAACTGTTCTTCTGTTATCTAAATGGACACGCAGTGACTTGGGACAGTTTGTAGTGTCGGTGTCAGTTGAGAAGTGCTTTATTTCAAACCAGTTAGATAGAAATATGCCAAATGTGGCCCAATAATGAAAAAGACTCACGTCAAAGAAACACATGGAAGATTTGAATAAGTGATTTCATTACAATAGGAGGGGAGAAGGATGTCGTATTTTCTAAATTACTAATTTTATATAATGTGGTTTTAAATATACGCGAGCAAATTAATAAATTAAATACAAGCAGACATCTTACCCTTCATCTGTATCTCCCAATGTGCGTTTTCAAGCTGATGTAAAGAAAGGCTCTTTAAAAAACGTCTCATTGGAACATTGGGAACCATCTTATAACTGTAGGTACCTTATACATGGGCATATACGGTAATCTGCCTCCCAGGTAACCGAGGGTCCTCCGAGCTGCGCTGGGAGTGAACTAGGGTTCACTCCCCCAATATATTAAAATCCCTCAATTAAAACACCAATAGCTGCTTTCCAACCATGCTTACGTGTTTAAAGAATTCTTTATGTGATCACTGTTCCATGTGGAAAGGAGGATGTGAGGCCTCGTGTCCCCCGCCCTCCCGGCCCCACGCCCCCACCCCCAGCTCCGCCAGGACACCCCCCAAACGAGCTGACAGACTCCCACCTCTAGCCCACCCTGCCTTCTGCTTATCCACCCAAGGGATTTCTCCCGTGCCCCCAGAGCCTGCTTCTTGCTTCTTGGGATCACCTCCCCTCAAAATCTACCTGCGCCCAAGTCCTTATCCCAGGGCCTGCACGCACAAACTACGTCAGCCTCATGTGGTGGTTTCGTCCTTTTTGAAAACCAGCTGTCTACAAAAGTCAAGGTGAACGGGCTTTACACCTCCCTGACTTACGTCTCTGGCAACGTCTCATCCATTCCTTTCCATAAGGACTCGATGACCCCTTACTGATGCACAGACATTTTTCTGTGGGCTGTAGGGTGTGCCCAGGTGAACAAAACATATTCAAGGACTGTAGACTTGAGAATGGGGCAAGAAACATGGAGGGAGGAAAGAAACCCTATAACTAAAGAAGATTCAGACTACGGAAGGGCCATGCGGCCGTTCCGGGAGAGGCACAGCTTCCAGCTGACTAGAATTTTATCATGGCCCCAAGAGAGCCAGTTTTCAAGTTTTTCCAACCTTAAAGGTTTGCTGGAGGACATCCACCTTTTTACAAACTCAGCACTGATTCACACGCAGGTCAGCCCAAACATGGTAGCTGGTGAGGCCTATGGGCAACTGGTTAAATATTGAAAGGCAAAGCATCACATTGTCCTTAAGTGTCCCTCAAGGGACACTTGACCACTCCACCCATTGGGAAGACAGGGCGTGGCCTGGTGAAACAAGGAGAGCCAGGAGGCCTCCCTGCTGTTCCTCGATCACGCCAAGCGCATTCCCACCTCAGGCCTCGAGCTCTCGATGCTCTCTTTGGCTCCAAGGCCCTTCCCCTAAATGTCTGTGCAGCTCATTCCTTCACCTCCCATTAAGCTCTCTCTGCTCAAGGCCTTCCCTGAACACCCTCTATGAAAATAACAGCACCCTCTACATTATCACGCCCTATGGTCTTCTCTGCTTTATTCTTCTCGGCACTTGTCGCCCCCTGACATGATATATATTTGCTTATTTGTTCTCTTCCTGCTAAGAAGTCGGTGAAAAGGAGGGACTTCTTCCCCTTTGCTGTATCCCTTGTACCTAGAAGAGTGTCTGGTCTCGAGGAGGCGCTTGGTGAATGCTTGCTGAAGGAATGAATAAATGATTTCATCGGAGGACTTCAAAATCATCACTCACCACAGTCGAAATGCTATAAACTCATCTGGAATCATGAAAGCCCCACAGCTCAAGGATCTAAAGGATACACGATTATTTTGTGAAAAAACAGTTTTGTTTAAAAAAAATTTTTTTTTTTTGTTAAGCTTCAACATATGTTGCAGGTATGAATAAATAAAATTGTTTTAATTCTACCATAAATCTGTATGGACCATGGAATGCAACTCATTCAATGTCCATGGTGTAAATAAGAAAGAAATCCCCATATTTCGGATCTTGGATACTCTACCTTGCTTACCAAAAAAAAATATTTATTCATGTATTCATGTGACAAATATTTATTGAGTCCTTATGATGAGTATGGTGTTGGGTGAGGTGCTATATTTGATTTTTCTTTTGAAAAATCGACTTCACACTTCCTTGTAAAGCCATATCCTGCTGTTATAGATAGAGAAAGCTCATCTTTTTGAAAACAATTTTCCCCCCATTATTTTACTATACGCTTTATTGATTTAAGTCAGCAGTCCCTCAGAGAGAAAAGTCACGGGAAATACTTCAGGTGGAGGTCTTTATGCAGCTAATTTTAAAGGTAAACATTTTTCTCTTTTCATTGAGTTTAAGGGAAAGAGGAACCACTATATTTAACGACATTAAATGCGCTCTATTACAAAAATTATGTAAGTAGTTGTCAAGCTCTGCTTAAATAGGGTTTATTGGTTTCACTAGACGTTCAGGCCTTCGTAGCTAGGTGGTAACCTTTGTCCCCCCAACTGACTCACCGCTACCTTTCCACAAGGCGCACTCCAAGACTTCATTATTCTACTATGGTCTCAATCTGCCCACCTGTCCTTTGACTTTACTTAGAAGATGATGGTCCAACGATTCTCTTTCCACCTCAAAACCTCCAGGCTTCTGTCTCGAGAGTCCTTCTCCTGCCTTCCCCAGGATTCTCCCATCTTCTTGAGGATTCCATTCTGTCCGCTTAGACTCTCTCACACATTTTCAATCTCTCTTCCTCTCTGTGGATTCTTCTCTGGCGATAAAGTAGGCTCAAGTCTTCTTAAGCTAAAAACATTACTTTCTCTATAGTACGCCACTTCTTGGATGCATCAGATTCCTTCCTCCTTTGCCATCCAATTTATTTAAAAGGAAGTGTGTCTTTCCACACTTTCCATATGCATCACCCCTGACTCTTCTTTAAAACTTTTTTAGAAGGATTTTATTTATTTATTTGTCAGAGAGAGAGTGAGTGAGCACAAGCAGGGGCAGCAGGCAGAGGGAGAAACAGGCTCCTTACTGGGCAAGGAGGATCCCGATGTGGGGCTCGATCCCAGGACCCTGGGATCATGACCTGCGGTGAAGGCAGATGCTTAACAGACTGAGTCACCCAGGCGCCCAGCCTCTGACTCTTTAACACCTGGCAGCCTGGCGGCCACCACTGTTTGCCTCAAAAATACTTTAGGAAAGCCAGGAATCCAATCCAGTGGCTTTTCCTTCGCTGTACCCTCAGCCTTTGGGATGTGCTGTATGATGAGATGTGGATGGTGGTGGCTCCCTCACCTTTCCCGCTTCCGTGGCACCATATGACTGGCACCATTCTGCTCCAGCTGCCCTTTGTTTAATATTGTTCTTACCCTCTTCTTTCTCTCTCCCCTCCAACATACAGACATGCCCCAAGGATCCTTACCCTTATCTTTTGCTTTGTTTCACTCCATTTTCTTCACTAGCCATTCCTGAGGCATCAAAATCACTCCTAAGTAGATGACTCACAATTCTCTTTGTAGCTCTGACTTCTCTCCAGAAAACCTACACCTGTATTCTAGTCCCTTCACTTGGATGAATCTGTCCTGTCCAGGACGAAACCTCTTTCCTTTCTCCTCTTCCTCATCCTCCTCTGAACCTCTCTCTGACAACGACCCAACCACTGTCTCAGCTGTGCCCAACAATGACTTCCGACTTTCCTGCTCAGCGTTCACATTCTTCCTCTCCACTCCTGCTGTCTCATTTCCTCTTACCCTTAATTTGAGGATAGACTCTAACTGGTCTCCTTACAACCAGTCTTTTCTCATTGCATTATGTCCAACACAATGCTACAGGGTTACTGCAGAGTTCTGATCCTGTCAACACTCTTCCTCAGAAACCTCCCATGGCTCCCTGGTGCTTACTGAATGAAATCCGTACCCAAGCTGTTCCATAACCTTGAACAACCTATCTTTCTCCCCTGACCTCTCATTACATCCCTTGGCATTCTGTGTGCCTCAGCCAAAGCACACCATTCTTTGGGCAAGCCCCCACCTTCCCATCACCAAGTCTCTGCTACTCATTCCTCTAGGATGCCTTCCGTTCCCAGCCAGCCCAAACACCACTTGTCTCAGTGTCAGCTCAAATGCTACCTCTTTCACGTAACATTCTCCAGCTCTTCCAGTGGAAGTCATTGTTACATCTTTTTTTTTTTTTTTTTAATTTATTTATTTGACAGACAGAGATCACAAGTAGGCAGAGAGGCAGGCAGAGAGAAAGGGGGAAACAGGCTCCTTACTGAGCAGAGAGCCCGATGTGGGGCTCGATCCCAGGACCCGGGGATCATGACCTGAGCCAAAGGCAGAGGCTTTTACCCACTGAGCCACCCAGGCGCCCAGTCATTGTTACATCTTATGAATACCCACAGCATTGAAGGAATATAGCTTTTTGGCAAGGTAGCCATTTCACACCATTTTTATAGTTAGTTACAGGTACGCCCTATCTCCCAGATTTCCATACCATGAACTTCCTCTGAGCAGGGTCTAAGTCTTCTTATTTTTCACATCTCTGGCCCTCTCAATCTCCCAAACTCATCCAAGGCACACGGAGACTGAGAGGTAGTACGCAGTTAAATATTTGTGAGTTAATGAGTTTAACCCAAAGGGTTAACTTTGGCTTCTAGTCCTTGAAATTCTCTCAATTTTAGCCACAATTACTTTTTCCTTGTAGGATATAAATCTCATCTCCCCATGGTACCATAGTTTATTCCTTTCAGCTGCACAGGCCAATTTTCAAATGTCTTTTACTTCCAAGTTTTCTGAAAAACGAACTTCTTTAAGAAACTCAATAATAGGGTGGGGGGGGAAGAACTAATGGCCCTTTAAGTGAAGAAGATGCATCCACACAAAACAAAAGGTACAACTGTT
Source organism: Mustela nigripes (assembly GCF_022355385.1). Classification (NCBI taxonomy): domain Eukaryota; kingdom Metazoa; phylum Chordata; class Mammalia; order Carnivora; family Mustelidae; genus Mustela; species Mustela nigripes. The sequence continues at coordinate 80,706,952 of NC_081565.1, read as the reverse complement.
TACCAGACTGAATTATAGAAGTTAAGCTGTACTATTAAATTTACGAGTCCAATCTTTGGAAAAGCCAGGCACTGTATTTTTTAAATCATCTCATTTACACTAGAAAGGAAATCACTAATTCCTGAGTCATCGACTATGTTGTTTATAATTATTCTTCTTCTAAACAGTGTATTTACCTTGTCAATTTCTAATACCCTTTAACTTTCCCATAAGACCTTTATATGTCTGGCTTTTGCTTGCAAGCATAAAGAAAATTTTAAAAAGAAAGAAAGAAACAGAACCTCTTCGAACGCCTTTTAAATTCCATAAGTACTTTTCCCAGAAAGACACTGGCAGAACTAATAGGGAGTAAAACTAAGGTTCAAAATTCATTTTTATAAATCTATCCTTAAATCTTGGAGGGGATCCAATAAAGTCACACTAACATTTTAGAAGGCTTGACTGAAGGACATGGGGAAATTTAATGTTTACAGTTTCAAGAGCACCTGCTCCATGTATCATCATTAATTAAGAGAAGATACATAGGAAGAAAAAAAAAACATACATGCACAGCACTAGTTTTATTATTTTCAATGTAACAGCAGTATCATTCACGCTTTGGCAAAACAAAATCGAATTTTTTTAAAAAAGAAAAAGAGAAAGAACCCTCGGAGGCCAACGTGGTATATATTTACTTATATAGCCATGACTGCTACAGGCTTTTCAAAGAGGATTGGGGCCGCTAGTTTGGATTCTGACAGCAATGCAGCAGAATTTAAGGTGTTGTAGTTTAAATATGTTCTAAGCAGGCGAATCTTCTCACACAACATTTTAATAAAGAAGCACCAAGATATTAAGCGCAGAGATGCATGAATTCCTACAAATACCGCAGGAGAAATACAGGCACCGGGGAGTCAAACTGCAGTGGACACACACAGGAATATGCTATCTCCCTATCTCTACCCAGCCCCACACAAGCCTATCTTTATCGCGCAGAGACAATTAAACAGCCATAGACTCTGGATGCAATTCCGTGTCCTGGCTCCCACTGGGTGACTTACTGCCAGCCTGACATTTTTCAAATTCTCTGTTAGCAGACTACATTGGCTAGGAAAGCAGACTTTACCAAACCAGGACCCCATCACCAGGGGTCTTAGGAGATTTCGGGTCGTGAATGATATATGGACCACCTAGCCATTGTGAGAGCTGGAAGAGTGGGTGACACCAGCAGCAGAAATAAAGTATCCCTATTCCTTCGGAAAACGCCCTGCCTGTGTGACGCTGACCAACCGTACGAAACATTTCTCTGTACGATCTTTCTCTTCTCTTCAAATACTCCCCCTGACCCCTTCTCTCTATACACACCTCCAGAGCTCATTCTAGAACCAACATAAAGATCAACCATTCTTCAGCCCTAAGGTTTCCACTGTTGGAATGTGGACGGAGAAGGTCTAGTTGACATTCAAAGTTGTGGGGGACAGAGAGGCGAATGTGGCCATGAAAGACCCCCCATCTCCTTCAGGTCAGACAAGCGATAAACAATAGAAACTGCAGAGTCAGGGCATCCAAGACCCTTACAGAACAGGGGCTGAGGAGAGAGGTCCCACAGGGTGGAGGCTGCCTTCAAATCCAGGGAGGCTGACAAGCCCAGAAGGGGTAACCATGATCCTATTTCCCTGCCATGCGCCCGAAGCCACATGCCCACTTCCACATCCCCGCGTCAAGAAGCCAGAGAAAGGGGAAGTGAGAATCCCATGCACACGGAAGAGCAGAACACAGACTGTACTCGGAGTTGCAGGGCCACAAGACCAGACACTGTCCCACAGACAGCGGGTGGCGGCGAGTCAGGGCACCCGCGCATCTCTGGGTTTGGAGCTCAGGGAGGAGAGCCGCGGAGGCAATCACACGAGTACCCACACATCCACACACTTACACACATGGGGTTTTACAAATCCGCACCTATCCCGCTGCCTCTCTCCGCGCACACACCAAGTGCATCCTGCCCACCTCGCCGCTGCCACCACCGCGCTCTTGTCTCCGGGAGAGTCGGCCAAGGGATGAGCGAGCCTAGCGGGGATTCCTGGAAATGTCATTCTCCGACACCTTCAGTCCACCGCCCCCATCCCCTTGGCTGTACCTTTCACACACACACGCGCACACACACTCCTTGCATGACTGTCATCAGGCACGCCCGCTGCCCCCGAAGCCCCGCATCTCCGCGCGCACCGGACACCAGGCGTCCCTGCCTTCAGCGCCTCCTTCCCCCGCCCCGTTGGCTCGATGGCTAAAGGCATTGCCCCTGGATGTCGCCGGCTGTCCCCGTTCATCCGCACTATTGTTCCTCACAGCCCGGGTCGCGCCCGGGAGCACCGCCACCCCACCCCCCGCCCCCCGCCGGCAAGGACCGGGGCTCCGTCGGGGGCAGCAGCAGCGCCGGGCGCCCCCCTCCCTCTCTGGCTGTGGTACCTTGCCTGACAGCTGGGTCCGCGGGCCCGCGGGAGCAGGCGGCGCTAATGACAGCGCCGGGGCCAAGCCTGGGAATAAAGCTCCGCTCCGGCCGCTCCTACCTCCAGCGCCACCATCTTCTCCCGCCGCCGCCGCCGCCGCCGCCGCCGGGACCGCAGCCGCCCTCGCCCCGCTCCGGCTTGGGCTCGGCAGCCGCCGCTCGGGCCCCTCCGGTCCGCGGCCCCACCCCCTTCTGCCCGCCCGCCCGCCCGCCCCTCGTGACGCGCGCCGGGGCCGAGCCGGGCCGGCCTGCGCGGGAGGGCGCCCGGGGGAGCGCGCGCGCACACGCCGGCGCTAGTAGCGCCCCTGCCGCCCACGCCCACCCGCGCGCACGCGCGCCGCGCGAGCCCGAGCAGCGGGGCGGGGTCCCCCGGCGGTCGCCAGCCCCGGCGCGCCCGCCCCGGCGTGGGTGGACGTGCGCGGCGCGGGAGCCTCCCGCGGCCGGTCGCGCCCCGGCGGGGAGGGCGAGTCCCGGCGCGCGCGGGCGGGGCGCCCGGAGCGGGAAGTGCGGCCGCAGCGCCCCGGGGGCCTGACGGGGACCTCCACCCGCCTCTGCAGGCGCCTCAGGGGGGTCCCGGTTCCCTTAAGCAGCGGCTGTGGCCCACCTCGGCGCGCAGGACCGCGAGGCCGGGCAGCCGCGCGTGGTGTCTTTCCCGAGTTACTCCTGAGCGTTCCCGCTCCCCAGCCCCGGGGCCGACCCGCGGCACTTCTCAGCCCGGCGGCCGCACGGCCCCCTCAGAAAAGCGGCTGGACGGCGGCTCCGGGGCGCGCTGCAGTCCTGCGTTGGCGCCGCTAGAGGGAGCGCCTCCTGGGTTCGGGCCCGAGCGAGCACGGCCGCGTCGGCAGCCCTGCGGGGAAGCTGCCGGGTCCTGAGGGCGAGGCCGAAAGAGCCTCCCTCTTCCGATGCCTGCAAGTGCCCGGCTGGGTGTTCTGCCCGCTTCTCGATTCTGGTTGGTCAGAACTTGAAGTGTCTTGGGGGCCGGCTTAGGGCATCAGCCCCAGATGTGGCTGGGAGGGAGGGGACCTTAGCATCCGGGAGCAGGTGGCAGGTGCAGTGCGTTAATGAAAAACAGCGGGCGGGACGGGCCTCGGGAGACCTGGGTCCTGGCGCCAGCCTCACCTGTAATGGGCGGTGCAGTACGAACCAAGCCATCCCCCCTCTTCGGGACAGATTTCTCAGTAATAATAAGTTATACTTGCACACAGCCTTACGGTTTGCAAAGCCTGCTTCGTACGCGTTCTCATCAAGTAAAACGGAGAGGAGCCTTGGTTATCCAGATCTCTTGGGAAATGGATCTTTTACCACACCGTGTTTCTGTATTATTTTAAGCACAATGCCTTGAGAAAAATCGGGGGGGGGGGGCGTAGGGAGAAGCATTCCTGGAAGCTTGTGCTTTAGCTTTAAAATTCATACGAATTTTGCATTCTACTCCATAATGAATCTTATATTTTTGCTTTAATAAAGAAAATAATAGCTTCTCCCTTGTCAAAAAGATCTTGTAGTGAACTTGAAATATTTACCAGGAAGATGTAGCATGCTTGTGCTGTGACATTACATACTCTTCTATTTTTTTTTCTTTTTTTCCAGTAAATATTTATTGCGCATGTATTCCAGACATGGCCTTTGTTCTCCCAGAGCTCACAGTACCCTGGAGGAAACAGGTAGCGACAATCAAACTAATGATTAAATGCAACTATGATCCATTTTCAAATGCAAAAGTGCTAAGGGTTTACAAGGAAACCTAGACTCCAGGATTGAGTAAAGCTCCCCAAGAAAATGGCCTTTCAGGTTGCCCAGGAGAGGCAGCAGTGAGACAGGTTCAGGTAAGAGAGAAGAAAGTGTGCAGAAGAAGCCCACTCAGGTGGGGTTGAAGTGGAGGGGATGTGAGACCAGTTGGAGAGGCAGGCAGCAGAAGCCAGAATCTGCAGGACCTTGTGGGCCATTTAATAAGGATTTTATCTTATGAGCCTTGGCAGGTCACTGAAAGGCTGTAAGGGTCGGGAGCCAGTGACCATGAGCTCATTTTGTTTCCTGAAAGATTGGTGAGGTAACCATGTAACCGTGTGAACACCTGATTCTTAGAGGGCCAGGGTCCAGGCCTGACCTTTTGACACACCCCTGCGTACCCTACTTCGTGAGCCCTGTGGTGTTTTCAGTTTCTACACTACCCTGCTTTCCTATGTCTCAGTTTTGGGAGGCTTTCAAAGTGCCTCTCTGTAATAGTCCCTTGTTTGTTACCTTTAATCTGCTAGGGTTTTAGGAACAAAGTTAAGTATTGTTAGACTTTCAGGCTAGGGGCGCTGGGTGGCTCAGTGGGTTAAAGCCTCTGCCTTCGGCTTGGGTCATGGTCCCAGAGTCCTGGGATTGAGCCCTGAATCCGGCTCTCTGCTGAGCAGGGAGCCTGCTTCCTTCTCTCTGCCTGCCTCTCTGCCTACTTGGGATCTCTGTCTGCCAAAAAAAAAAAAAAAAAAAAAAAAAAGAAAGAAAAGAAAAGAGAGAAAGAAAAAACAAAAAAGAAAGAAAGAAAAGAAAAAAGAATTTCAGGCTAAATAAGGGGATCTAGGTTCCGAGGGAGATTCTTTCTTCTGCATAGACTTTCTGCCATTTGGTTTCTTATCTCAGAGATCTTTCTGCTTATCTTCTCCTTCTGCATTGTGTTTCCAGGGAGGCGAAGTTCCTGGATGCGTGAGTGAGAGATACATTATTGCTTTAATAATACCATCCCCTCAAATCTTGCATCACAGGATTTTTGTGCAAATGAAAGTGTGTAAATTACTTTGTGAAGCATTAAGTGCCATATGAGTGAAAGTAATAACTGTTATAATGGCTGCTTAGAGACCTTCAAAACTAATTAGTTACCAAATATTAATATTCAGAAAACTCACTCCTTCCTTGTCCCTCACCCTCACACAAAAGACACAAATGTATTTATCCCTCATGGACAGCACAGATCGCCCTCCAAAGTGCTCTTGCTACTCTTTGTGCCTTGGCCGGCAGGAAACTGAAAGCCCAATTTGCAGGTCATTGTAGGAAATGAGTGGATTCACAGTGCATTCATATATATGTCTTAGTGCTTCCTTTGGTCTTGTTCTTTTATTCTATCTGCAGGTTTTTCTATGCCTGCTTTATTGGTATTTTCCTAATTTTTTATAGGTATTATTATAAGCCACTTCAAATATATGGCTTACCTACGTTTAACAAGGGTATTCAGTATTTCAGAAGGCAGCGTATAAAACAACGGCAACCTTCCAGCCGTTGGACCAGGCAGCTATTATAGATACGATGCCAAGTGGCTGGGGTTCAAGTTGAAGCCTTGACCAGCGTTGCGTGTGGATCAGAAGTCTCTGTGCCTACCAGTTTAGAGCCTTCTGTTACAGGCAAATTCATTTGTCCCCCACTGGCCCATAGGTAATTTCCTTTGGTGTGATCTCTGAGGTCCCAAACTCCATCACCCTGCCCGTACCAAGCACTATTTGTCACTTGGGAAGAGGGCAGGCATCCATGAACTTTTATTCATTAGGTTTCTTTTTCTCAGCAAAGACCTGAATATTCCAGGATTCACTAAATTCATTCATACTTCACAAGGATGTGACCACGTCTTCCAACCTTTGGTATGACTCTGGACAGCCACAACTGGAAATGTCTCTTCTGGTAGCGGTAGATACTCTTCCTTGATTTCAAGTTCCTTAGTGATTACCTTCCTTCTCTCTCAGTCCTCAAGTTTAAGTCTTTTTTTTTTTTTTTTAAAGATTTTATTTATTTGAGAGAGAACAACACAAGGTGGGGGGGGGAGGTTTGTGAGGGGCAGAGAGAGAGGGAGAAGCAGACTCCAACAGAGCAGGGAGCGTGCTGTGGGGCTCGATCCCAGGACCCTGAGATCATGACCTGAGGCAGATGCTTAACTCACTGAGCCACCCAGGTGTCCACTCAAGCTTATGTCTTAGGAGCTGAGGGTATATGCAAAACAAACACTCATTGGCCTTTGGGTAAAAAGTTTTTTCCTTGAGGATTTTAAGATTTTATTTATTTATTTATTTATTTATTTATTTATCTATCTATCTGATAGAGAGAGAACAGGGGAGAGGCAGTGGGAGAGGGAGAGAGAGAATCTCAAGCAGATCCCACATCCAGCATGGGTCCTGACATGGGGCTTGATCCCGTGACCCTGAGATCCTAACTTGAGCCGAAGTCAAGATCAGAAACTTACCAACTGAGCCACCCAGGCCCCCCTTTCTTGAGGATGTTAGTTCTGCTAACATTGGGTAATCCAGAGGCCTTTGTAATCCATAGAATAGTCATTTTTGTCACAGAATTTTAAATGTGTGAACAAAATGAACAGTTATGAAGTGTACAAGTCCTAAACTTTAATACATTTGCTTTTACATACTGACTCTTGTTTCATCAGCTTTTTCTCTAGACATAAATTCTGTCTTGGCTTCAGATAGGTCCCCTTCTTTTCCTTTTGTTCCCCAGACAGGTCAGGAGGCCCATTCTTTATTTTTCATGACTCCCATTCAGTGTGACCTTGAATGAGTTGATCCAGAGCTGTGTCCCATGGCTGGGCTTATTTGATGCACTGGAAGGCACTCTGGGACCACATAGACTATTTCTGCCTCTGAAAATGAAATTTCTGAGGGAGGAGTGTCATAGCAGTGTGTCGTCTTTTTTAACTGGTTGTCTGCCTGTCCCCGGAACCAGCCTCCACAGTTAGTGGCATGGCGCCTGCTCCTGGAGCTGGGTCGGTCGTCCCCAAACCACACGGCTGATAGAGGAGAGAGTGAGACCTAGGGACCACACGGAGCAGGAAATGGACAGAGGCCAACGGAAACACCAACCAGTGTGTTCATCTCAGGCTAATAATGGTGAAAGATGAGAAACCTTCACCTAAATATACAGGAATAAGGGAATTGATACATCTTTACAGTGTTACAGTATACAACTGTTAAAGATACCACATCCACAGATTTTTTTAATAACATGAGAAAAAGTTTTAAGTTTCCATCTGCACTGAAAAACTCCAGATAGGAAATGGTATGGTCAGTTGATTACAACGATTAAAAAGTACAGGGACGCCTGGGTGGCTCAGTTGGTTAAGCAGCTGCCTTCGGCTCAGGTCATGATCCCAGCGTCCTGGGATCGAGTCCCACATCGGGCTCCTTGCTTGGCGGGGAGCCTGCTTCTCCCTCTGCCTCTGCCTGCCACTCTGTCTGCCTGTGCTTGCTCTCGCTTCTCTCTCTATGACAAATAAATAAATAAAATCTTTAAAAAAAAAAAAAGTACACAGAAAACAAGTATGTCAAAATGTTAGTAATGGTCCACTCATTTAGTGGTTAAAAAAAAAAATCTACAATGTACAATGACCTTGACAATGTTATTGAATAACCAAGATTATTAAAAATGTGGCTTGTAAAATTAACGTTACCACCGGATGCTGTAAAAATAACTATTGGGTCATTTTGCATTCTAAAGCATTTTTTTTTTTTTCCAGATTTGATTTATCCTTCCTGGCTTATTTGAAATACCACATACTTCAAGAAAACGTTCTCATGTTCTGTTGCATTCACAGGTGTATCTTACTGTCTGAAAATTTGTTTGTGACATTATCAGCCTTACAGCCTCTATGCAATGTCAGGATATAAACAGACAAAAATTGATAAAATTGTTCATTCCATTTCACATCTCCCTATACACTTGGTTGTTTCCCAATTTATTTCAGTAAAAAAATAACTGAATATTATGGTCATGTGGTAGAAATGCCATAATATATTGATATGTTTAATTCATCCAGCAAACTGAGAACACTTTAATCAGGAGAAAATATAGCTGTTTGTATTATATATATACATATATGTATATATATAAAACATTACAACCAGGAGTGTATTTCCTTCAAAATAAGAAACTGTGAAATTAAGTCCTCAGCAATTTCAGAATTTTTTTTTCTCTCAGTATGTGTTTTCTACAGATTCATAGCCCTTTACCATCTGATTAATAGCAAAATGGTAGTAGACTCCAGTGTTTAAGGAAGGTGGACAGGGTAAAAATATAAAATTGATAAAATCCTAATAACCAGTTTTTTTCTTTTACCAATTCATAAACCAAGATATCGGCTACCATTATTCATTTTTGGCAGGAGATACCTCAGTTCTGTTTCTAGAATAGGACTGACATACGGAAGCATAATTTAAAAACACTGCTCTGTTCCTACTTTCTGATAGGCATTTTGTCTCAGGTACATTGTATTACCTCCCAGACCGATTCACGGGACTTTCAAGAGCAGGAACCCAGTGTCAAGCACCCAGCTGATCACAGAGTACCTACTCTATTTGTTGGTTGGTGATACATTTACTAACTATCCTTTCCATTACTCCAGTTGGGTTGTTCAAGATTATCAAAGTGATTTGCCTTTAGAAAGGTTTCTTTTTCTTTTGTTACTATTATTTTTTTTTAAGATTTTGCTTATTTCCTTGAGAGAGAAAGAGAGAGAGAGAGCATGAGTTGGGGGGTGGGGGCAGAGGGAGAAGCAGCATCCCCCCTCCCCTCCCCGCGCAAAGCAGGGAGTCCCATATGGGCTCCATTCCAGGCCCCCAGGATCATGACCTGAGCTGGAGGTAGACACTTCCCCCACTGAGCCCCCCAGATGCCCCCTTTGCTACTATTTTTGCAAGCATTCAGTAGCTTTCGAAAAAAGTTAGGTATCTCTATTGGCTCAAAAATAAGGAGCCCAGGTAGGCCTTTAATAGGAAATAAAATCAGTGTGAGCCGTTTTATTAGACCTTCATCAATTCTGCCAGCCAAGAGAGATCGTCTCTCTCTCTTCTTCCCTCTCTCTCTCTCTCATATACACATGCGTACACACCAACTGGGATGAGAAAAAATGGACAAAGCAGGGTCTGGCCAAACTGTGTTTTCATTTTTGTTGTTGTCAGTGTTTGTTAGGCTAAATACTGTGTGTTCAGGGAATGAGGTTAGTTCTCTCTCTTCTAGAACTGAAATCTATACTTTAATGAGCAGTGTTGTTGTTGTTTTTTTTCTTCCTAAGAAAAAAACATTTTGTTTCCTAATTGTAAAAAATATTATGGCCCCTAGCTTTGATGGTTTCCGTTTAACCAAAAGGCTTTAAAGTGTCTCCTAGGCAAGAAATACATGTACTTTAAAGCACTAAGGGTAGACAAATGCATTTGCTTCCAGAAAAATAATAGGGATCATCTTCCTAATGGATAAACCTCTGAAAATTGAAAAGAAACAACGGAGGGTCTTTTACTTTTTCTGTGAAACAGAAAACTGACTTTTAAAAAGGGACACATGTTAGCGTAACTTAAAAAAAAAAAGCAACAACACTGTCTACCTTTCTTTTATACCTCAAAGACACTCATCATTCTTCTGCCTTCTCCTCCAGACTCATATCGTTTTATTAAATCTGACTGTGGAGATGCTTCTAAGTTAGGTCAGTTTTGCTGTGGATTGAATTTTGAAAGCACATTTTAATTTCGGCATTCATGCAGCCGAGCCCTGCTAAATTGAATAGGGCTGTGGTTGTGGGAACTGCAGGAACTGAAATGGAACCAAGAAATCTGTTACTGGAGAAACCTTTTGAGAACTGACAGATTTCAAGTCACTCTTAATAAGGTCTGATAGGTTAAGGAATAACATGTTCTGAGATTCAGGAAAGCAGCTTTTCACCCTTCTTTGCCATTTGGGAATTATTTTCATCCTCATACTGCTGCAGACCAATCAAGAAAACTGAATTGAAACGGGTCTCAGTGAGCTGTGTAGCATAAATCTGAAACTTGTGCAACTATAAAATTCTCTTGCCGAGTGGGTAGGTAGGACTGTGTTGCTAGCATGTGGCTCAAAGGGCATCAGGTATCATTCTAATTCTGTTCCTAAAGAACAAAGAATAATCCGTTAGGCTTCTGTATGGTCTGCTTAAAAAAAAAAAGAAAAGGATGGTTGAGGAATGTTAGCTGATGCTGAATCTTAATGCAATGGCGAGTTAATTATTTCCTGAATTCTTCCGTGGATTACTAGTTCTGGGAGAAGACAGTAGTTATTATGTAGGAGAAAAAAGACATTCCAGGATCGAATAGGCCTTGAGAACCTTGGAGTAAACGAAGTTCTATAATTTGTTGTTGTTGTTGTTTCATTTTATTTTTATTGCAGAATTCCTGTGAGCCTTTAATCGTGAATTTCCAGGAAGAGGATAGAGATATGACCTCTAAAATGATTGGTGTTCCCTTGGCAAGAAATCTTTGGAGGTACAGGCAAGGCTGTGTTATGACTTTTGTGATCCCCATCCTTCAAAAACAAATATTAAAGATTAAAGATTAGAACTCTATTAGTATAAGGATGAGTATATTAATATTACATAACAAAACATTTTCTCTGGCCTAAAAGTCCTTTTTTTTTTTGCTTCTGATGTTAAAAGAAGTTAAAACATTTTGTGGGCCCCTAGAAGTATTGAGGACCCCAGGCTTTGTACCTATTCTAAGAGGCGGGTTGGCCATATGGTCAGGTGTTCTATAGGAGGAGTGAGTTCCCGCACAAAACCCACACAATGGAATCAGGCAGCACAGTATGGCGGTCCTCCAGCGGCCCTGAGATGGTGGGTTCCAGGGTCATAGCTGAAGAAAGGAGAGCTTACACACACACACACACACACACACACACACACACACACACTCTATGGCAAGAAAGCTGCCTAGGGCAGCTCCCCCTGTCATTGATTCTGTGTCAACTCTATCCACCCAGAAATGTTCCCTTAAACTAAAATACTGTGTCTGTTTTTAATGGGTTCAGTGTGAATCTGCACAGGGTTAGAGCTAGAAAAAGAGATGCATAGTTACTCGTGTCTACATATGAATCTAAAAAGCCATTCATACTCAGGCCGTCTTTCAAAGGAAAAGTTCCACTGCTTAGATTGATGCCACCAACTTTTACTAGGACTTTCAATTTGTGGTTCTATTATTTTGTCACAATGAACTCACTGACCAGAAATGCTGAGAGAGGAACATTATTAATCCTTCCTTGACAAGTAAAGTAGGGGTAAAAAACTGTGGGTAAGGCTCACAGTGACTTGCGTATGATACCAAATCTGACTTTTTAAGTTATTTTAACCCTATTGCCAGAGATTCCTCTTGAAAGATACATTAGTAAGAAGGAATTTTCTATTTAGTCTAGGGATGTTCAACTCTATCGTAGTAGTATTTTGTTTTTTTGTTAAGTGTATATTTACGCAAAAGCAAATTGCCACATCTGGCTCAGGGGCTAAGATAAATAGATCGCAGAAATATACCAACTACATATGAGTATTTAGTACATCATAAATACGGTATTTCAAATTAGTGCAGAAAAGATGGATTATTTGGTGAATGGTAACAGGCCAACTGATTAGCAATTTGTGACAAGAAGAAACTGGGTCTTCATCTCATACTTTACATCAAAATAAATTCTGATGCTTCAAAAATAAAAATGTAAAATACTGAAATCATAAAAAATACTTGAAGAAAACATAAATAAGTATTATTTACATTCTTGGAGTGGGGAAAATCTTTCTAAGTATGACACAGATCCAGAATTAGAAAATACTGATAAATAAAACACATTAAACTTAAAGATTTTCTATACATGAAATTGAAAATAAAAAGTGAAAAGAAAGCCTTAGAAAATTGTGCAAATAACATAATAAAGGGCTACATTCCTGGATATAAAAAGAGCTTTCACAAATCAACAAGAAAAGATAAGCAAATAGAAATACAGACAAAGGACTATAATGGCCAATTTCTAGAATTGAACAGAAATGATCAAGAGATCTATGAAAAGATGCTCAACCTCTATAATAATTAAAGAAATGCAAAAGAAAGCAATGACAATATTTTGCACCAATCAGACTGGCTAAAAGGAAATAAACCTTGATAATGTACTCATTGTTGGAGATTTAAAAAAGATGCATTTTCATTATATATTAGTTGTGAATATAAACAACATTGGTAGAGGCCTGCTTAGCAATAAGCTTTAACCCAGAAAATCAATTTCTAGGAATTTATCACACAAAAATAATCAAGAGTGATGGGTGTTTACGGTAAAATAGTCAAATATTTCAGACACTTCTGTGTTGTACAAGTGCACAATGACACGTATATATTCTTGTAGCATTGTTGATAATAATGACCTGGTAGTGAAAAGGACTATCATAGGCCATTGGTTAAATAAATTAGAATAAACTAAAAGAGGACTATTTTAAACCATTAAAATAAATGAGGGTGCATATATGTTCTAACAAGGGAAGCTGTCTGCAATATATTATTAAACAGAACATTTAAATTACAAAACAACATGTGCAGAATGGTCCCATTATTCTTTTTAAAATGTTATATATTCACCCAAAAAATTGGGAGTAATATATATCAAACTTTAATAGTGATAGTCACTCTCCCCATCACCTGTAACACTTGCACCTTTTATATCCAGCATTTATTATTCTTGTGTTCTGGAAAAGTAGTTTAAGAAAAAAAGCAAACAAAAAATCACCATTAAAATTTTCTGGGAGAATTGTCTTTTATTCTAAAAGGCTTTTTTTTCCCTCCTCAGACACAACTAATCATTAGGTATCTTACAGCATCAAAGTGCCTAGCAAGAGCATTTGTGATCAGTTAGCCTTTTTCTGTACACCCGGCCTGTGTGTGGCTGGTAGGCAGATGGAACTGGAAAAGATGCCACCATTGGCTTAAAAGTTCATATAAAATTATTTTTTAAAAAGATTTTACTTATCAGGGCACCTGGGTGGCTCAGTGGGTTAAGCCGCTGCCTTCGGCTCAGGTCATGATCTCAGGGTCCTGGGATCGAGTCCCGCATCGGGCTCTCTGCTCAGCAGGGAGTCTGCTTCCCTCTCTCTGCCTGCCTCTCCATCTACTTGTGATTTCTCTCTGTCAAATAAATAAATAAAATCTTAAAAAAAAAAAAGATTTTACTTATCTATTTGAGAGAGAAAGATAGGGCTTGTGGGAGGCAAGCAGGAGGAGGGGCAAAGGGGAGGGAGAGAGAGGGAGAGAATCTCAAGCAGATTCCATACTGAGCATGCCGCCCAGTGTGGGGCTCAATCCCACAACCGTGAGATTATGACCTGAGCCAAAATCAGGATTTGGATACTTAACTGACTGAGCCACCCTGCTCCCTCTAGAATGCTTTTATTAATGTCAGAAACCTGGAATCTATGATGAACACATACCATGGGATTTCCCCAATGTTCTGGACATAGCAGAGATTTGCTTGTCATATTATATATTATAAAACTGTAATACATTCTCCTTGAGGAAAATTGGGTCCATATACGAGTTGAAAAAAACAAAATTACTATCAGGTCTGCCACCCAAAACACCTACTGTTGTTTTGCATGCACTTTTAAAAATCCTTTTTTCCCTCTTCATTTTTAAAAATATGTGGCCAGGGGTGCCTGGGTGGCTCAGTCAGTTGAGCCTCTGCTTTTGGCTCAGGTCATGATCCCAGGGTCCTGGGATTGAGCCCCGCATCGGGCTCCCTGCAGAGTGGGGAACCTGCTTCTCCCTCTGTCTCTGCCTGCCTCTCTGCCTGCTTGTGCTTTCTCTCTTTCTATCAGATATATAAATAAAATCTTTTAAAAATATGTGGCCATACCGTACAAATAATTTTGTATGTTGCTTTCTTCACTTAGCACATTTATCACATTATTTTAAAAATTCCTTTGTAAACTACTAGAACTGACAAATGAATTAGGCAAGGTTTTAGGATACAAAATAAATATATAGAAATCTGTTGCGTTTCTAAACAGTAATAATGAAGTAGCAGAAAGAGAAGTTAAGAAAACAATCCCAGGGCACCTGGGTGGCTCAGTCAGTTGAACATCTGACTCTTAGTTTCTGCTCAGGTCATGATCTCAGGCATATGGGATAGAGCTCCATATCGGGATTCTCTCTCCCTCTGCCCCTCCTCTCTCTCTCCCTCTTTCAAATAAACAAAATCTTTTTTAAGAAAAGAAAATAATCCCATTTACAGTTGCCTAGGAATAGACTTAACCAAGGAGGTGAGAGACCCGCATTCTGAAAGCTATAAAACACTGATGAGAGCACTTGAAGATGCCACAGACAAATGGAAAGATAATCCATGCTCAATGATTGGAAGAACAAATGTTGTTAAAATGTCCATACCAAAGGCAATCTACGTATTTAATGCATTTCCTATCAAACTACCAACCAGACTTTTTCACAGAACTATAACAAAGTTTGTATGGAACCACAAAAGAACTTGAAGAGCCAAAGCAGTTTTGAAAAAGAAGAAAAAAAACTGGAGAGATAATAATCCCAAGTTTCAAGATATACTACAAAGCTACAGTAAGCAAAGCATTATGGTACTGGCATGAAAAACGGACACATAGATTAATGGAACAGAATAGAGAGCCCAGAAATAATCCTGTGGTTATATGGTCAATTAATTTTTTGACAAAGGAGGCAAGAATATGCAATAGGAAAAAAGACAGTCTTCTCAGCAAATGGTTGGGAAAACTGGACCACTTTCTTATACCATACACAAAAGTAAACTCAATATGGTTGAAGGAACTAAATTTGAGAACTTAAACCATAACACTGCTAGAGAGCACAGGCAGTAATTTCTCTGACATTGGCCATAGCAGCATTTTTCTAGATACGTCTCTGAGGCATGGGAAACAAAAACAAAAATAAACTATTTGTATTACATCAAAGTAAAAAGCTTCTGCTCAGTGAAGGAAACAGCAAAACTAAAAGACAACCTACTGAATGAGAGAAGATATTTATGAATGACATATCTAATAAAAGATTAGTATCTAAAATACATAAAGAACATCTACAACTCGACACCCCCCCCCAAAAAAAACCCAGTTAAATGGGCAAAAGACATGAACAGATATTTCTCCAAAGACATGCAGATGGCCAACAGACACATCAAAAGAATCTCAACAACACTAATCATCAGGAAAATGTAAATCAAAACCACAATGAGGTATCACCTCATACCTGTCAGTATGGCTAAAATCAGAAGCACAAGAAACAAGTGTTGGCGAGGATATGGAGAAAAAGGAACCCTCTTGCACTGTTGATGGGGTTGCAAACTGGTGCAGCCACTGTGAAAGGCACTATGGAGATTCCTCAAAAAATTAAAAATAGAATTGCCATATGAGCTAGTAATTCCACTACTCCATTGTTACAATAGCCGAATTAGGGAAGCAGCCCAAGTGTCCATAGAGAGATGAATAGATAAAGAAGATGGGTTTATACATAGAAAGGACTATTATGCAGCCATAAAAGAGAATGAAATCTTGCTCTTTGGAACAACATGGATGGATCGATAGAGGCTATTACTAAGTGAAATAAGAGTAAGACAAAAACCATGATATCACTTATATGTGGAATTTAAGAAACAAAACAAACAAAAAAAGAGACAAACCAAATGACAGACTCTTAGCTATGAAGAATAAACTTGATGGCTGGGGTGGGGGATGGTTGCGGCTGAATGGGTGAGATAGGTAAAGGGGATTAAGAGTACATTTACCGTGATGAGCACTGAGCAATGTATAGAATTAATGAATCACTATATATATATATATATATTTTAAAGATTTATTTATTTGACAGACAGAGATCACAAGTAGGAAGAGAAGAAGTAAAAAAAGAGAGAGAGGGGGAAGCAGGCTCCCCACTGAGCAGAGAGCCTGATGCGGGGCTCGATCCCAGGCTCCTGAGATCATGACCTGAGCCAAAGGCAGAGGCTTAACCCACTGAGCCACCCAGGCACCCCTGAATCACTATTTTTTAAACCTGAAACTAATATAATATAATATTATATAACATTATATTATTATATTAACATTAATATTATTCATATTAATAATATTATAATTATAATATATAACAATAATATAACTACATTAATTATACTGGAATTTTAAAAGTAAAATAAAATGAAAATATCTGGCTTGAAACTTTTCTTTATAAACACCGTTTTTTAAAAAAAGATTTTATTTATTTATTTGACAGAGAGAGATCACAAGTAGGCAGAGAGGCAGGCAGAGAGAGAGAATAAGGGAAGCAGGCTCCCCGCTGAGCAGAGAGCCCGATGCGGGGCTCGATCCCAGGACCCTGAGATCATGACCTGAGCCGAAGGCAGCAGCTTAACCCACTGAGCCACCCAGGTGCTCCTATAAACACCATTTTAATGGCTATATAATATTTCATAACTTATTTAATAACCTCCTGAATATCTTACATGTAAGTCATTTCAAAGTCATTAATGTAAATGATGAACACTGTATTCAAGTATGTCAATACTCTTCACACAAACTATTCTTATTTATGCGTCCACCCGTCATGAGAAAGAGTGCCTGTTTTATTATACTGATTATGAAAGACAAAACCAAAAACATTTGCTTATTTGATAGTTGTAAATTGAAGTCTTATTTTAATTTGCATTTCTTTGCTACAAAGACAATATTTTCCTCCCACATCTGTTAACCATCTTGTTTAATTTCTTTGTCAGTGTGTGTGTATATTCACAGGTGTCTACACTGTGTCTATATCCTTTACCCATTCGTCTACTGGGGTCTTAGTGTTTTTATCAACTTGAAGGAATTCTTCATAGATCAAGGTATTCATAAATATTTTTTATTTGAAATAATTTTAGGGGCACCTTGGTTGGTAGAGCATCCAACTTTGATCTCAGGGTTTCAAGTTCAAATCCCACATTGGACATGGAGCTTACTTTAAAAAAAAAAAAAAAGATGAAAAAAAGTGAAATAAACTTATAAGAAATTTGCAATAAAGTGTAAAAAAGTACATTTTTTTAAATCTGTGGCACTCCTGCAAATGTTGCCTCCAACTCATAGTTTATCTTTTTATTGTTAAGATTTAGTATTTTTTTTTAAAAAATTCTAGTATATTTAACATACAGCATTCTATTAGTTTAAGGTGCTAGGATTTAGTTTTAATTTTAGACTTAAATTTTGAGTCCACTGGGCATTTTTCTCTGAATTATTTAATCCCTTCCTTAATAGTTTTCCCTACTGGAGAGGTTTGAGATTTTCTTCCATTTTTGTCAAGATCTTTTGAAATTGTTTTCTGTATTTTGCTTTTATCCTTTTAGCCCACTCAAAAGTATGAGGAGTATCTGAATTGATTTTTCCCCAAATACTTAATGAGTACTTTCCAGTTTATTGAATAATCTTCCCTGTTGTTGGTTTCCAGTGCCCCACTGATCACATATTAAATTCTTGTACACAGTAGAACCTGTTTTGTACATGTGTCTACTTTTATGCTTGTATTGTCTATATGTCTTAAATTATTCCATTTTTACAGAAGTCTGTTCCCCATTGATAGCATCACTTAGTTGTTTTTTCAAACTTTGCAATCATTTTGTAAAGAAAACTGACTGCATTGCTATTTGTATTGAGTTACACATACAAAATATGATTGACAAATTTACAAAATTCATTCTCTCCATCGAAGAACAGGATGTCTCTCCTTTTATAGCTCTCTGCAGTTTTGTGGCATTCTTCATATAGGTCCTCCACATTTCTTAGGAGATTAGAATATATTGTGAATATAATTTTTTTTAGCTGAATTGTATTATGTTTTGAAACTGATTACTGCTGCTGTATTAGGAACAAGCAAAAATGCCATCTTCTGATAACAAAGAGCCAATTACATATTCATTTTAGGTCTAGCATCTTACTGAGCTTGAATTAATTCTAGAAATTTCATCTTATTATCATGGTTTATCTAGTATATAATATTGTTCATAAGTAATGATAATTATATTTCCTCTTGTCCCAAATGTAGATCTCATTTCTGTGCCATATTGTTTGCATTGGCCAGAGTTCTAACTCAGTGTTAAATGTTAAATAATGTGAAAATTTAGACCTGATTTGTTTCTAATTTTAATGAATGTTTCTGTGAAGAATTATGTGGCTATTGGTTTCAGATAGATTTTCTTCTATTAAGATAATAACCTTTGAGTCCTTTGAGTTATTAAGTGCTTTTTAAAAAAATCAAGGATAGTCTTTTTTTGGAATAACAAATACTTACAACCATTATTTATTAATTTCATATAAACCAACATGCCACAGAAGTTCACTCAATTAACAAAAAAAGTTCATTGAATTAACCCATTTCTCACTAGAGGTCAAACTGTACACATTTAGATTATACCTTGTTTTTTTCTAAAGCAAATGAATTCATGACCACTAAAATATTAACTAGGATAAGTGGCCCAGTTATCCTCAAATATTAAATTAATGTCTGCATGGCAAATAAAACTGTAGGGCGCACGTAAGAGTATACAGAATCTGAAAGATTGAGGGATAACTATCCTATAAATTTACCTGGTTTTAATCTTCAATTACATTTTTATTTTAAAAAGATTTTTAAAATATAGTTGACATAAAATGCTCTATTAGTTTAGGTGCAAAACATAGTGATTTGGCAATTCCATATATTATGTAATGTTCCCCTCAATTAAGTGGAGTTACCATCTGTCCCCATACAATATTATTGCAGTATTATTGACTATATTCTCTGTCCTGTACTGTTCATCTCTCTGACATTTTATAACTGGAGGTTAGTACTTCTTAATCATTTTCACCTATTTTTTAAAAAGAGTTTATTTATTTAACAGACAGAGATCACAAGTAGGCAGAGAGGCAGGCAGGGGGGTGGTGGGGGGAAGCAGGCTCCCCGCTGAGCAGAGAGCCAGCTGTGGGGCTCAATCCCAGGACCCTGAGATCATGACCTGAGCTGAAGGCAGAGGCTTAACCCACTGACCAACTCAGGTGCCCCTCCTTTTTACCTATGTGCCCATCCTCTTAACCCATTACCCTCTGGCAACCACCAGTTTGTTCTCTGTATTTATGAGTCTGTTTCTGTTTGTTGTTGGATAGTCTTGACTTTATTTTATGCCTTTCCAGCATCAGCGGAAATTTTTTTTTTCCTTCCTTAGTTGGGCTACTGATGTGCCATGTTGATGTATTTTAAAATATTAAGCCATGTGTAAGTCCCTAAGATACACTAGACTTCCTTTCTCTATTACGTATTGTCAATTATTTATTTGATTAACTGTAGAAATAGTTTCCCCTACTTTATCTCAGGCAATTGAAGGCTGCTTCTGAGGATACATAAAATAGGATAGCAAAAATTTAAAATAGGAAGTGATCCATCGCGTAGGCCAGAGGGAGGTTAGCAGCTAGTAAGTGATAAAAGGAATCTCACACTTGAAAGTGTGTGCTCTTTCTCTACTCACTGGCTCTTATGAGTACCTGGCTTTCTGATACTCTTGAAAGAATGCATGGATCTTTGTATCGTTCAGAAATCCCACATTCACACTGTGTTTCTCAACTGAGATTTTACGGAAGTTAGGCAACAATGAGTTTGCCTTCTGTAATGAGTACCCAGGTTCTGGTTATTTTCTGTGGCCAGGAACACAGCTGCCTAACGGAGCCAGTTCAGCTGGGGACAGACCTCTATTCTCTCACGGATGTGAAGGGGCTGCGGAAGGTCTGGTGCCCTAAATCAAATGGCCCCTCTGATAGAAAGGAGCAAGAGAGAGTGCCTGGAGAAGGGTCAGATTTTTCCCTTACAGAGAACTTTGGGTCCCCTTTAACACAGTGATGAAAGGGTGAGCTTTGGTGCCGGGCTTTGTTGCTGATTCTATCATAGCTCCAATATTTTTAGTCTGAATATTTTTAAGGCAGTAAAACCAGATGCCTGCTTTAGTCATGAAAAAAAAAAAAAAGCAAAAAAAGATCATCGATCCTTTAAAAAAATATGAAGAGAACACCTAGCTTTGAGCTATGTTAGTTCTGGATGTGCTGCTCTCCAAGATAAAGCATGTGTGGAATAACTGAGTCAGTTCACTTGTAAGGGATCATGATTCTAAATTTGTTAAATATTGGGAAAGATTTTCCGTAATTATCAACTTTGTTCCAGAATAATTCATCTGTAGTACTTCTGTAGTAGCAGTAATTAGGGAGCGAGGTCAGTTGTTTTTCAAGTCACTGTTAGTTTGAGATAAGATCATAGTTGTAGTATCTGCACTTAAAAGAATGCTTGTCTTTCTTTTATCAACCACACACAGCTCATCCCAAAATGGTACACTCATTAAAAACAAATTAAAAAGCAACCCTGTTTTATCCTGTTGGAAAATCTAAGGCTCTGGGAGGGGACCATTTTTTTGAGTGTGACTCTTCCAGGAATCAGCGTGGGGTAGGTTCTTCAAAGCGGCAAGGCTGTGTGAGTGCAGCTAGCCTAGAACCCGTTCCCATCAGTGGAATCATAAGCCAGGGCAGGGAATAAATGACCGATGGTCTAATATTCACCCTAGATATTGCTCCTCAGGTAGAAAAGCATATAACAAAGGTTGGAGGTCAAAGTTACACCCCAAAGCCATCTGTGTTTAGGGGGACTATCATATAACCTGCAAAAGTCATCTCTGTAGTTTTGAAGGGTGGCCATTGGAAGAAAAATTAAAATATTGGTCTCTTCAACTATTTGCTGAAGCTAGAATCTGTGCCAAATGAAATGTTAAAAAAGTAAGTTCACTGGAAAAAAATTGAAGCATCAACTTTGATGAAAGAAATGTATTAACTTTTTGATCATTTTATCCTCTTACCAAATGTGCTGGCAAATTGAATTTTTAGAAGTGTTAAAAACATTCTAATCAAATTTTCAAATTAAAAATTTGTTTTGCTGATTTTGTAAGATTTTAAGGTTTTAAAAAATATTTCACAAACTGGGCGCCTGGGTGGCTCAGTGGGTTAAGCCGCTGCCTTCGGCTCAGGTCATGATCTCAGGGTCCTGGGATCGAGTCCCGCATCGGGCTCTCTGCTCAGCAGGAGCCTGCTTCCTCCTCTCTCTCTCTCTGCCTGCCTCTCTGCCTACTTGTGATCTCTCTCTGTAAAATAAATAAATAAAATCTTTAAAAAAAAAAAAAATATTTCACAATGTATCTTTGATTGGGTTTCAAATTTTCAACATCCTACATCCGAGATCCAACATTTTCTATTTATGCAGATTATACTATATGGGCAAATTACTATGATATAATTTAAAAATTGTTAAAAAGTAGGATCCAACATTTTGTTACCACATATAAAACATATATTAAAAAATTGTTAGGACTGAGGCAACTCAAGTCATGTTTTTTTTTGTTTTCTGTTTTTCAAACTTTTCAATCTTATGTTGCTTCTGTAATTAGATAAATTGGGACATTTACATGTTTTGCTATTGATTTAACTTAAAAACTATAATTTTAGATTGAATAACAATATCCTCATCATCTTCTAGTGTACTTATATGCTCAACATAGTTCAAATTAAGGCATTATGATTGAAATTAACAGATCCAGAAGCCACATTAAAATACTTATGGTTTTATTAATTGTTGACAGTTGTTAACTTCATCTCAGCAAATAGGACATACTTTTGACATGTTTACTCATAATCATGTTTACTACAGAATCACAGCTATCCCGGTCTATCCAGTGTTTATTAAGATAATAAGCCAAATTATGTTGCCCTCTATTGTTAGCCTTTGGATGGTTTGCTTCTCAATGAAGCAACCATACTCTTGAACAGAGGTTACAAATTGGCAGCTGTAGGATGTCTATACGAGGACGGCGGGGTGGGCAGTTTAATTAGTGTCACTAAGCAAAAATACAGATAGCTCAGCCTATCTATATCCAGCCATCTTTACACATTTCCTCTAACTGCATGCTGTCCTGTCATTCGAGATTGTGACATTGTTCACAGTTAGGCCAATCAACAAGCCAGGAGTGTGGTCTCAGTACTTTGTTTTGGATATTTTCCCCTCTCGTCGCTTCAGTTTGATATATATTGATTTATATTCTTTGATCTACTTTGCTACAGACTTACGCAACTCAGCAAATCCCAAAGTGCACGTATTTCTTTTCCGTTATAAATCCAATTTGTAATATGTTTCCCTTGTCTAGCCACAAGGTTCATCTTTCTCCCAGATGCCTAACTTGGATACATGATGGCTGTTTGAATTCTTATTTGGAGAAATAACCCAACGTGCTTTTTCAGGTGACATACCGTATCAACTTTTAACTGACTACTAGTAACAAAGTCTGCATAACTATGAGCCTTTCCTCTCACCCTCCTCAAAAATGGGAATACTTTAAAAAATTATTTAAGGATACATTAATTTAAAAGCATGATCATTACTACCCTATTATGCGAAGCCAAATAAGTTAGAGAAAGACAATTATCGTAAGATCTCACCGATGTGTGGAATACGGAATTTAAAAAACAAGGCAGAGGATCATAGGGGAAGAGAGGAAAAAATGAAACAAGGTGAAACCAGAGAGGGAGAACCATAAGATCTCAGGAAACACACTGAAGGTTACTGGAGGGGAGGGGGTAACTGGGTGATGGACACTGGGGAGGGTAAGTGTTGCAGTGAGTACTGGGTATTATGTAAAACTGATGAAGCACAGGCCTGTACCCCAAAGCAAATAATACCTTATGTTAATTAACTGAATTTAAATTAAAATAAAAACATCATAAGATAAAAATAGGAAATGAAAATCTCTCACAGTTCCACATACTTGCTGACACTTGTTTTTCTATTATTATTATTATTATTATTATTATTATTATTATTATTATAGCCACTGTGTGAATGTGAAGTTGTATCTCAGTATGGCTCTCGTATGTATTTTGTAATGACTAACCATGTTGAGCATCTTTTCATGTGTTTATTGGACATGTGTATATCTTCTATGGAGAAATGTTCAAATACTTAACCCTTTCCCCACAAGTTAATGGGTCATTTGCTTATCACTGTTAAGTTGTAAGGGTTTTTAATATATTCTGGGGACTAATGTCTTATAAAATATATGAGTTTTAAATATTTTCTCCTATTTGGTGGATTTTCTTTTCACTTTCCTGATAGCATCCTTTGAAGTACAAAAGCTTTTAATTTTGAAGAAGTCCAATTTACCTTTTTTTTTTTTTGGTTACTTGTGCTTTTGGTGTCCTAACAACAAAAACACTGCCTAATACAAGGCCACAGAGATTTACACATATGTTCTCTTCTGAGAGTTTATAGTTTTACCTCTACATTTAGGTCTTTAATCCTTTTTAAGTTAATTTTTATATATGGTGTGAGGTGGGGATCCAGATTAATTATGTTGGATGCATGTTGATATTTAGTTGTTCGAAGAATCTTTTGTTAAAGAGACTATTTTTCCCATTGAGTGGTCTTGACAACCTTACCAAAAAATAATTGACCAGGGGCACCTGGGTGGCTCAGTTAGTTAAGCAGCTGCCTTCGACTCAGGTCATAATCCCAGGGTCCTGGAATGGAGCCCTGTGTGGGGCTTTCTGCTCAGCAGGGAGCCTGCTTCTTTCTCTCCCTTTCCCAGACTCCACTTGTAGTGCTCACTCTTGATTACTGTGCCTTTATAGTAAGCCATCTTTTCAAGATTGTTTTGATTATTTTAAATCCTATTCATTTCCATATAAATTTTAAAGTAGTTTATCAATTTCACTGAAAAAACTCACTGGAATTTTGAGATTATGTTGAATCTATAGGTCAATTTGGTAGGAATATTTTATGGACTGGCTAGTCCATAAATATGGTATTTTATTAAAAACAATTTTGTACTCTAACGTAAAAGGTATTCTTCTTTTATTGTGAATGTAGCAATGAGAGAAGTACATAAAATATGTAAGACATGTCCACATGGCTCAGTTCAAGACAAAGAACCCTGCCAGAATTCCTGAAATTCCCAGTCTTGATCGTGGCCTCATTCTTTCCTGACCAGATGCAACCACTATTGTGACCTTAACTTTCTTGCTTACTTTGTAGACTTGACTATTTTTAAAACTTTATATGAATGGGAATCATATATGTGTGTATGATTTTATTGCATGTGTGCTTATTTTACCTTTGCTCCCCAAAGAACACTTCATCTATGTAGAACTCTATAATTTTAGTTACATAGCTCCAGCACATTATCATTCTCATATCTTCTGACTATAACAAGAAGTTGGCTATGAATTTAATGTTTTTATCTTCAATTACTTTCAAGATGGTATCTTTCTGTGGGTGTTCTGCAGTTTCAGTATGATGTGGATTTCTTTAACCTGCTTTGAAGAAAACTTCTAATATTTTTTCTAACATTTTAGATAGTGTTCAGTAGGAGTGCTGCTCTGCCATTACTGAAAATGGGAATTAATTTTAATTTTTAAAATAAAATCAGAATCTTACTTTACATACTTCTCTGTAACATTATTTTTTTCTCTTTAACTTCCTTTCAAAAATTAATTTATGAGATCTTTTTCATGTAATTTTATATTTTGTTTTTGCGAGTACATATAATACCATTGTAGGAAAATACCAATTTACTGAATCTCCTGTTGCGTATTCATGTCATTTCTGATTTTTACTATAATAAATGCCACACAAAATGGTTTAACCTAAAAATGTCTTCACATGGAGTAACTAAGATTAAGACTTATGAGCTCAATGTTACCAATCAGATGTGTCCCCACTTAGTTACAGACAAGAGAGAACTGGTGATTGATTTTCCTCCAGGAACCTTACAGGGTAAGTCTTTACAAAATTTCCCGGAAAATAAAACAGATGGGTGACTGATGCTCTACCAATCCCAATTACTCTAGAGAGATCACTAGCGATTTAAGAAATATGAGAATACAAAAATAACATGATGGAGGACCATTTCAGCTCACAGTTAGCTCCTCTACACAGAAAACAAACCTTCTGTCAATCATACTGTAATTACTATGAGAAGTATATAAAAAATCTAATACAAGAGATTTGTGTATCTTCGGAGGATTTCGATACTGAAAGTAAATTTGTAGGTATTACCTGTCTGTTCTTCATATAATTATAAGGCATGGTACAGGAATTCTTCCAGGCAGCCAGGGTTACTCTAAGAATCTTTCTGTGAAAGAGAAGATACTATAGTAATTACTGCTTCTATTTTCAAGTTCTGCTGTAACACAGGACACATAAAATGATACTTCACTTTTCATAAGAAAAGAGCATACTGTAACTTGTTTTATTATTTTTTTAAAAGATTTTTATTTATTTATTTGACAGATCACAAGTAGGCAGAGAGGCAGGCAGAGAGAGAGAGGAGGAGGCAGGCTCCTCGCTGCACAGAGAGCCTGATTCGGGGCTCGATCCCAGTACCCTGGGATCATGACCTGAACCGAAGGCAGAGGCTTTAAGCACTGAGCTACCCAGGCACCCCATAACTTATTATTTTAAATAAAATTGATGCCACTTCTAGCCATTCTGGAGTAGAGTGGGACAGAGAGGAACCTTGGCATTTTTTGAAACAATAACAATAGAAACAAGCCAATTCACTGCTCCTTCTCAAAAAGGAAAAAAAAAAAAGAGCATTAAAAGCAAAATTTGAGCTTGCAACATGAGGAAAGTGGTATTGCTAAATATACACAAATGATGAAAGGTTTATCGTATTTAAAAATTTTAATTAATGTATCATCCTGCCTCTGTTATTACTGTTAATCTTTCATTTCAAGAAGCACCCTATTAAGCACAGCAATTTCCCAGGGAAGCACTTTGCTAATACTAATTGTTGTCTGAGCTTCTTTTTATAATCTGCTAACTCAGATCAACACTGTCTTTAGTGAGCTGGTTCCCTTCCCTAGCATATCAAAGCAAAACCAGTACTGTAGTTTTAAACACTGTGGGATTCTGGCATGATGCAGCTAAATTCTATATCCTGTTTTCTACCCAAAATAGGCATTAGATAATAGTATGTTATTTAAAATACAATCCTGAAGAGGCATGAGACAAAGTAATAAAGGCCTTCCCCACAAAACATCCCTTGTAGTACTTACAATCTTGCGTTAAAAAATGTCCAACTTCATCAAATACTTTTCAGAGTACGCGCATGTATTAAAACAATTTAATGCTGAATGCTGTGTCCAGCTTAAAGCATATGAAGTGAGACTCAAAGCTAAGAAAACATGGGATTTAACACTGAAATTATCAATTCCCTGCTCTATGCCTTCGTTTAAAATGTAGGAGAAGAAGCAAATCTAGTTATAATGACTTCCATAAGTCAATTAGTCATTATTAATGCACTCTAAAGACAAGTGTGACAATTTCTTTAATTTGTTTTTGACATTTTTTTAATGTCCTGGACACAAATGGCATTTTTAATTCTTTCTAAACTGTAAGTAATCAATTTGCTAAGACAACAGCTCCCACACCCACCCCACTACCACCATTACAGCAATTAAACAGGACCGCTTGGCAGCCTGGAGCTGAGGTTAAAACACTGAAACAAGCAAAAATAAAATCACACTTTACACTCATCTTAGGAGATGAAAAGTTTACTTAGAAATTGCAAACATTTAGCAAAGATAAGACATAAACACTATTTTCCATCGTCTACAGAAATACAGTAATTTATAGCTGGCTTGGTACATGATCACATGATAAAACAATCTAATGGAAAAAACCAATGGTTCATTCTACTTTTCTGCCACTTGTAACAACTTAATAAGTGTACCAGTATCTACTGGAAGACAGATGCAGAGGAAGATTAGAATCCTAGGGCTGTTTGTTAATACATATTATTATAAGAATTAATATAAAAACAAGTACAGATATACAATTAACATGCAATTTAAGCTATTATTTTGAAGAAACAGGACAGAATTTAGTGAACACATTGAAAAATGTGTTAATAATGTGTTGTTATAGTGAGCATATCATGGTATTTTACATGGCATGGAATTTCTTCCTCCTTAAATAATGCTTGGCAAATTGGAACAGATTGAGCTAGTTCTACAGCAAATTTAAAATGAAGACAATATGGATAACTGTTAGATACTTTTCTAAGTATACTAAATAATTTTTAAAGTACCATGATTTCATGCCTACCTCACCACCTCCCAATTTAAAATAAAGTCGTACTTTGTACCCTATGAACCTGCACTGTCCAATATAGCAGCCCTTAGCCACATGGCTATTGGAGCACTTGAAATGTAGCTAGTCAGAACTGACATGCAATGTAAGTGCAAAATACACAATGAATTTTAAGAACTTAGAATAGGAAAAAAAGGGCAAAATATCTCCATAATTTTGCATACTGCTTATATACTGAAATGATATTTTAATATACCAGATTAATTAAAATATAAGTTAATGTCACTGGTACCTTTTTTAATACACCTGCTAGAAAATTAAAAATTACATATGTGGCTCCCATTTATTTCTATTGGACAGTGCTAATACAATTAATCTATACTCATATACTCATCATATTAGCCTTCAAATTTAGCATCATAATTTAAGCACTCTGGAGAACTAAGTCCCAGAACACCATAAGCACCCTCTGCACATACTTTACTGCAAAATTTATTTTTATCCCTCTGCAAGGTATACATTTTAAGTATAAAAAGAATTCACAAAATATTTCATCCTTAAAATATGTGAATTAGTACACTGTGAGAGCTAAAAGAACGTCTAATGCAGACTGTTACATTGAGAAAAGTAGTTTAAGAGAAACAACAATGCAATCAGAGGGAAGACAATTAGTATCTTCAGTAAAATAAGTTAGCCAAACTTATCTTTAATGCCCAGGATCTGCCTTTGCACCACAAATCAGATATGTAACTTGTCCATTTAACCACAACCTACAGGAAGATCTTAAAACAACATCAACTGGAACCTAAATACTCCATTTCTGGAAACTCTTCAACAATGTAAAGTTCATACACATGGTCCATTCTAAAAACAGAGTACACATGGTATTGAGAGCCATCCCGTAAATTAAAGTCCTGCAGGGTTAAATAAAGTAAGCAACCGCTTAGTGTCCAAGAGACTTGGATTAAAAAAAAATTTTTAGAGGCTATAAAAAAATCACTGACCTTTTATCATTTTCTTCCCCTCCTCTGTTTTTTTGTTTTTGTAGTAGTGTGCATAAATATCTGGCATATTTATACCACATCGTTTTTATTCTGTCCATCTCAAGTACAAGTTAATCTAGAACCCATTTAGTCCTTCTCCTAGGAACAACACACATCAAACTAGAACACTGAGAGTGGTCACCACAGTCAGAAGCCAGCATCACAGTCAGGCATCAAGAACCTCGCCAGGAGGCAATGCCCAGTTACACTGGTGCTACACTCTGTTCTTCCCAGCTCAGGTTGGAATGTTTGCTTTTAAACTGTTTAAATGTGTTCACATTGGGCAAGCTGTCAAAAACGCTCTGAAAGCCACAAATTAAGAGATTCTGAAACAAATATCATTCATAAAAATTTCTCCCTCATATTAAAGATGCTCTGAGAAAACAAGGAAGTACAGGCTATTGAAAATAACTTCACATTTCACCACTACCACTTTTAAGACACTGGAAAGCAACTGAGATCTGGGGAGAAATGAGCAGTACCTAAGACAGGTAATACTAGGTCATACTAGGTATACCAGTGCAGAAATTGACTGCAGAAGACTACAGCCATTCCCTCTCGAGTTCAGCAGCCTATCAGGACATTTACTCACATTTATTAATGTCTTGCACAAAAAGATACTGCTTAAACTTTTCCCATCTCCTACCTTCAGACCATGTTCTACACAAAAGTATTTGTATCACATGTTACTAACTCCAGCCTAAATAAGCTTAGTAATTCATGTCAAATTATATAGTTTTTCAGTTCCAAGCATATATTACTCTAAAAATATACTCCTCCATGAAAAGATAACTGTTAGTTTGATGGCAGATCAATAATGAACTATTTATTGAGCACCTACTATGACTGCAGTCTATACTCATTCTTTAACTGGTAAGAAAAAAACACCTGCTTCAAATGCAAATTTCTATTAGAAATGTTCATATAGTATCTTCCACCAGCGAGGGATGATACTATATGAGCATTTCTAACAGAAAGCTGTGTGAGTCACTATTTGAACATGTGAAATTGTTCATCCCTAGGGCATGAATAACCTCAGATTTATTACTAATCACTTTACAGGGATAAATTAACATTTGAAGAATGCCGTATAGTACTTTGAGGAAGCAATGGCCATACATAAAATTAAGACCGATTCCCTAAAG
Organism: Mustela nigripes; assembly: GCF_022355385.1. Taxonomy (NCBI): domain Eukaryota; kingdom Metazoa; phylum Chordata; class Mammalia; order Carnivora; family Mustelidae; genus Mustela; species Mustela nigripes. The sequence goes on along the minus strand of NC_081565.1, from coordinate 80,677,332 downwards.
ATATGGAAGAAAAGCCAGAATGTCATGATTGATAATCCTCCAAAGACAGAATAATAGTTTACACAAATATCTCTGGTTAATTCAGGCAAATGGCACTTGTGCTGGGTTTCTAACTTTGCTCGAGGGGGCTGGTTTAATAAAGAAAACTACCTTTAAATAGGAGCACTTTAAGCAAATACGAAAATAAAAACCCTTTAAATAAAATTCTCTGTAAAATCACTATCTAAGTTCAAGTTCCAAGTCTCACTTAAATGTCCACACATACATGTATGTGAATGTGCCTTCAAAGTATCTAAATTTCACTTACGGTGTTTTGCGCAGCTGTATACCTTGCCTTTTATGTTTGAGCCGAGTTGTGTATCTTCAGCACAATACTGTGTTTCTCCTGAAGCTGAGAATGTGGACAATGGTGAGGACACAGAGCTAAGCTACTTTCTAGCCTTCAGCAATTCTGACCTGTTGGATCCCTGCAAGGTACCCGGCATGATGCGGTGTACTGGACACGTGCAGGGTTTCTTTCAGGGAAGCTGAAGTTTTAAGAACCAAAAACAGTTGTCGGGTTGAAAACCAATAGTAATTTTCTGAACAGGATTTCCAAAAACAGAATGATGTCAGCTAAAACACCCCCAACTTCTGCCCAACGTGGAAAACAATAGATTACAGAAATCGTTTCCATAGAAGATGTGTAAGAGAACATTCATAATAGGGCCACAGGGACTGAAGCAGCGAGACGAACAATGAGGCAGTCACAGAGCGTCTAGGAGCTACTGCACTGGTAGTGGTTTATAAAAAATACTATCTATACTAAAGTTTTAAGAGCTAGTAATATATTTAATGTATTTTTGCCTTTTCTTTTTTTGACACTGAATATAAAATTTTGTCCTAAATTTACTAAATCTTCTACACCCTGAGGAATAACAGATTAATGAAAGAAATGCCAGGGTTAGCTTTGTGAACCATATTATTGTCCAAAAAGCACAACCTATAAAGAGCTAATATTCTTGGAAGCACAAAGTTTCATCTCCAGACTAAGCTAATGCTCTCTATTTTTTTTTTTTTAGCAGAGTTTGGTTTTAAGTGTTAACATGGCCTAACAAAAATACAGATGTTCAAATTGAGAGCCAGAGGCACACCCTGACACACACACACACACACACACCCCAGATCTACAACTGACATAATGGTTTTCTGTCTCCACTATAAACTATGACATATTGCTGCCATTTAGGAATATGTTATTCAACAGTCCTCGGAAAAGCACTTTGGAGTCTTTAGCTATATATTTTTATGAAATTACAAGTTATTTGCTATCTTGAAATAGGGACTTTTCTATTTCTCCCCTCTCCATACCCAAATACAACATGCCACATTTTAAATTTCATCTTAGTATTTACTTTTTTTCCTTCAACATGGAATTTGGAAGGGAATTCTTAAAGTCCTTAAATTGAGGCAAAAGATTCATTTAGAACTATCATTCGGCCTTCTTATAGGGCACAGTGCCACTCCTTCCCTTGACCGTGGGCTCCCCAGGCTTCATGCTGTTTCTTAAATACACACATGCTTACCTCTAAATACAATGCCTCTGACCCCCAAAAAGTTAGTTGCTACAGAAAAAGAATGAATTCTTCTTGGTAGGATGCTTAAAAATACTAACTAAGAAATACAAACCAAAGCATCCTACCTGCTCATATCAGTATCTCATTAAAGGATCAAACTCCCTGGGACCAGACCTAACTGGAATCAATGTAACGAATTACAATCAACAGTTTGATAAAACTTCCATCCTTTGTTTTCTACCTGAACATTAAATATAATCTTGTTCCCTCTAGAAAGAAAGGCACTCAAATTAACACAGTATGTTTAGCTATTTTTTAAAAGACAGTGTGACAAGAATTTTCAGGATTGATTTTCTTCCTGCCCACTACCTTCATGCCCCTGAATTTATCTATGCCTTCTTGTGCCTCCACGTACACCTCCATTCAATAGGAGCACACTGAGAGTACATGTGGGCACGGGGAGGTGGCAGCACGCCAAGTACCAGGGTCTGCACGGTTCTGTTTGAGACATTTACTCAGAAGACAAAAGTTAATAATGCTGTTCAAATTTTCTAGAATATTTTAAATACTTTAAAGTTCTAAAATATAATTTTCTAGTAACAAAATAACTGTAAGCTTACAAAAACTTTCTGCAAAAAAAAAGAATATATGTTATTCCTTTTTTTAAACTAAATCTTTAGTATCTTCTATAATTAAGAGGGACTAAGAGATTACACTGTTGTACAGCAAGAGGCAGTTGTACTCCTAAATTATATTTAGCCCATGCCAGATACCATATTGTGCTACAGAAAATTACTACTGTTAATTTGTTCTCAACAGTATTAAAAGTTCTCCTTATATAATAAGCATGAATTGACACTACCTGAATACGTGGAAATCACACAAAGTCTACCACCATATATACGCTTTCTTATCAACTGCCACAGAAAAGTCCAGGAACTTTTGTTTTCCTATCTTTTGTCACATAAGCCCTCATCTGAAGATTTAAATGGCTCTGGGTGACAACCTGCATAGGTTTTATCCTATTAACAATGAAGTCCTGAATTTAATTAGAACCATACCACAGGAATAAGGGATATGATTTAGAGTCTGAGCCCAGGGTTTCCAAAGAGGTAATAGAAAATGCTAAAACCTAGAAAAGAAAAAGGGGATATTAATAGGTAACTAATCCTAAAGTTTTTAAAAAATGACTTATTGATCATTTTTATTTCATTAGGTTTAAGAAATACCTAAAAGGTCCACAATTCAAGCTGGGGAGGAGAAAAGGGGAAGCATAAAATGACTATCCAGGCACAAATACAGATCACCAAGTCTTTGAAATCAAAGAATTTCTTCAAATGCCCTAGTGTCTCGGGCTCTGTGGCAAGATCTGTCCTCCAGTATTAAAAATGAACAGAAAGTAGTGTTCTTAATGCAAACGAGCTTTGTTCTGTGAATTTTTAATATATATTTAAAGTACAGTTATTTCATAATTATAGAACTGCATTTCTTGGCTGGGATTTAATTAACTTAAACAAGGTAGATAAATAAAGAAAAAAAATCTAAACTACCTTACTGTATACGTAAAAGCTCACTTGAAGTATCATGAATCGAGAATATATCATTCACTCACAATCCATTGCTCTAATCTGTTAATTTCTCAATCATAACTCATTCTATGCATTACTCATGATCAATCTCTCCCTTCTTCAGTTAATCATTTATTAATTTGATAAATATTTAATGAGTCCTCACAATGTGCAAGGCACACAGTATAATGTGGGAATACCATATTAACAAAATAGGTGTACTTAAAAAAAGGTGGGATGAGGGAGGGTGGTGGTGGTGGAGGTATTTACAGATCTTATTGCTTTTGGCTTGTCAGTAGTATTCTTGATCCACAGGAAGGTACCATAGCCTACTATTCTCCCAATGGAAGTTTGATGAAATGTGTGTCAATCCAAACTATCTTTTCGACAATGACTTATTTATAAGAAGAAGAAAAAAAAAGACTAACAAGTCCCTGAAAATAGACACACCTTTCCACTGCATAAACTCATCCAAAGAGATGTTATCACGCCCCAGCTAATGAGTGTAGATGCCAACCACTTAGAGAAAAACAGAACCATTTGGGCAATACTAGGTTCTTCTGTGAATGAACACTTGAAAAATGCAAATTATAGAAATAAAGTAGCACATAAAAGTCACAAACAGTAAATATCCTTTAGATATTTGTATTTTTACTCCCTACTCAAAACATTATTAGGAAGACAAGAGACCAAGGTATCTTATAGGACTGCATGGCTTCATAAAGGGGTGGATTAAGGGCCTTAAAACACATGAAGACAGATAACATCAAAGATGGAGGCTATAAAAAGGCGGGGGCCGCGATCAAACTGAGCTGATGTTTTACAGGGTCTTGTCTCTACTCCTGTCCTGACACTCTCACATCAAAGCATAAGAAGCCCTAGTACTTGGGATACTCAGACTGATGTGTGGAAAAAAGGTAATACTGAGTGAGGCCAGGATTTGGCAGCATGTATTTAGTGGAATGGGCTGACTCTCATGCCCTCTCTGTGTAGTCTCCCCACCATGCCCTGCAGGTGCTGGAAATCACAAACTAATGGTTTTATCCAGAGAGGTCTAGGTAGACCTTGAGGTATTTGATTCAAAATAGGCTTTGTCCACAAAGGGCCACAGAATGATGTTCATAATGACAGTTATTTTCTTACCTAAATACTATGAAAACTATAAAAGGTTAATTTTGCCCCAAGAGAGAAAAGCAGCTTCTGTCTACCAAGAGCCAGGCTGAACAATTTTTCTGGTGTTCTTAAGTTTTACCGGACAGTTTGCTACTCATCAAAATCATGATGCACAAAAAGAACTCATTCTTCTCCTAACCTTAAGGCAGTGTGCCTCTCTCAAGCCCAGGATTTCCATAATAGAAGACAGGAGAGGTTTGCCTTCCCCTAGGTCTGTCCCTCACCCTACAGGTGACCTAGCGAGGCAAAAGGAGAGCAAGCAAAGTATGGCGGCCGCACTTACTTCGGCCACTATTACATTCCGCACACATATAGGACAATAGGCAGTTTCTGTCATTAGGGGAACTTAGAGGGGCAGTTCATTTTAGTATTTTGTGTGTGTGTGTGTGTGTGTGTGTGTGTTTAATGGGGAATGAAACTCCCTGGAAAGAGGATAGAGAGTATCTTCAGTACACATCCTCAAAATAAGACAATTAAGGAAAAACATACAAAAGTAAAAGTGTCAAAAAATATGGAATGGATTGGGAAAATAAAGAAAAGGATACGTGGAGAGGAAATAACAAACACAGACCATTTATATAGGGGAAAATATATTAAGAAAGTAAACATTACCAGGCCCTTTTCCCACCCTGCCTCACAGACCTGAAAAACCCAGCCCTTATTATTGAAAAGATAAGATATAGCTGTGAGGTGGCTACTTTGGTACCTCATCCCTGATAAGTTTAATATCAAAATCTTTAAGTTTTTTTTTTTTTTTTTTTTTAAACAAAGGTTGAAGAACTAATCTTCAAAAGCTATTCTCTCCTCTGGCATTTACCAGCAAACTTTTAACAATCACTTCGTAAAAATTTTGTAGTTTAAGTATATCCTCAGGAACTTAAATTTTTAAAAAGAAAGATTTTTATGGATACATTTCCATGCATATTTTCCCCACTTTTCATGGTGAATTTAAAAGGGAAATAAGTAGTAGGAACTAAAAATGACATTTCAGGTTTAAACAACAAATGATGTTTATATGGGCTAACTTGAGTGTTTTTGGCCTATACCAAATTTGAGGTAAAAAGAATCTATCAAAACTAGTAATAAAAATAATTTCCCAGTCCTGTAATTACATAAACTCTTAAAATTCATTTTTCTTTTAAAATAACCATTTTAAAATGGATTACACATTGGAAGCATGTTTTTATATAAAATCTAATACTTCTGACTTTGGTTACAGTGGTCAATAACTTGAATAGAGAAAAAGAAATGATTTATATTTTCACAAATCCATCTATCTGGCCACTTGATTTCCAAAACAATAATTAGATATGAGTAATTCTGAGCTTGTATTATTCTAAAGCTGAATAACATAAATTTTTAATTAAAAAAAAAAAAAACAACAAACAAAAAACCAGCCTACGCAGCAATTTCACTGAGGTGGGTAGATGTGTCTGTGAACCAGTCAGGAGAACCAAATGAGAAGAAGCTACACGTACAGAAATATAAAGGATGAGAAGTTAAGAAAAAAAAATTAAGACTCACTGTTTAGCAGGAAGAAACTACACAGTTATTTTATCCCCAAAGGAATGCCAGTTCTTAACAAAATAAATAAATGAAACATTTACTACGGACTTTTAACCTAAAGATGAAGACCACATCATAGCAAACAGTTCATGCAACTATGTAAGGAAGAAAGGAAAGCAATATTGCACTAAAAGGGGGACCTCGCAGAACTAATCTACCTCTTTCATTGACTCAACGTAACCAGCCATTTCCTGTAGGCATTGGCAAACCTGGCCTGCTCTACGTTCCGGCAGGTGGACAATACTTGATCGATGAACCTATGCTCCATTTCCAGGCCCCGGGAGTCAGGAGCTGGGGTCCGCTTCAGGCGTTTGGTTTCCTGGGAATAGCCTTGCTTGCTCCAGTCATTCAGCCCGTCCACCTCCATGGCCTGAGACACGTGCGGGCCTGCTGGGATGAGGTGCAAGTCACTCCGAGTTCCCCCAGGGCTGTCTGCAGGTGACAACTGGGTCACACTGTGAGGAAACCTACCACTTAAGTGATGCTGAAGGTAGAAAATGTGCCGCCTGGGAAAGAGGAGGGGGAGAAAGGGAACACAGCGAAGAAAAATCATTATCGTGAAGACAAGCTTTTCAGGGCAGAAAAAAAACCACAATAGTAATAAGTTGATAATTTCAAAACATACGGTGCTCATTTTGCCCCCCCCCCCCCCCCCCCCCGTCCCCTTAGCGACCAGAGTTACCTGGAGGCGGGGAGGAGGAACAATGACCTAAGTCTGCATATTTAGACCGGAGTCTTACAAGCCCAGATTACTGGACTGTTCGTGAGAAAGAATCCTACATATGACCCCAAAGGGTTTTGGGGTTTTTTTGTTTTTTGACCCCAAAGGATTTTTATACCATTGACTGAGACGATGATAATCACTTGGAATTGTTACTCTTTGTAACCACAATACAAAATGAGAAATAGGTCTTAGCCCAATTTCTGCTATTAAAAAACAAAACAGAAGCAAAAATTAACTTCACTGATATCCTAAAACAGAAGTGATTTAGGAACAAGGGGATTAAATAGCTCATCCAGAGGCTTTTAGTCCATGGCCTCTATCTTCTGTATTTTCTTTAGTAAGAACATGTATTATCTAAAAACCAACTGAACTTTTCCTAAAACCCACCACTACAGTCTCAATATTACATGCAGTAGGGGTGTGCTGGGCTCTGAGCAAAGCATGTAAAAGGCACAGCTCTTGCACTTCCTCTAAGGAGAGCAGTTCTCCTGCCCTTAGGCTCATCTAGAGTTATTTGATTTTGTTTGTTTGCTTGAAGATTTTATGTATTTATTTGACACAGAGAGAGAGAGAGAGAGCGAGAGAGGGAATACAAGCAGGGGGAGCGGGAACAAGCTCCCCCTGAGCAGGGAGATCGATGCGGGGCTCCATCCTAGGACCCTGGGATCATGACCTGAGCCGAGGGCAGATGCTTAACAACTGAGGAGTTATTTGTTAACAGTGAAGACCTATGTGTCTAATCTGCAAAAAGTCTGACTCAGTGGGGGTGCACATCTCCTGTTCACAACTGGTAAACTACATAGATTCTAGGTTGTTCTATCTCATTATTCATATTAGCAACTCTAAGCCCTTGAAAGAGAATTCTGTTCATTTTCCCAGCATATTCTGGAGTAGACAGGGAGCATATGATTTACCCATTTTATAGAGGATAAAACTTAAAGGATAGATAAGGTGCCTCAAGGCAATGAATGAAGAGCCTGAAACTGGCCTGTATAATATAGAGGTCATCTAAACTGTCACTTCTCCCCATGCCTCACCCCAAATTTCAATTAATCTTTATACAAGGCTTCTGCTAATAGCTATCTCTTAACACAAATACAATTTTTAAATTTTCTCAGCCTTGCTACTGATGCACCTAAATATAGAATAGCAACAGAAATCTATTAACAACAAAACAATATGGAAGTTAAGATCTTCTCTCTAGAAAATGTAGAGGAAGAGTGTCTTATTTTTATGAGAAAAATATTTTTCATGAAGGTGCCAAAGAGGGGAGTCTTCCGTCTTCTAAATACGAGCAGCAGCTGAACGCATCTCCTCAAATAGCCTACAAGATAGGCTAGACTGGCAAAAGGGGGGCAAATCTCAACAACTTTAAAAATACAAAAACATACAAATATTTAAAATGCCTACCTCCTGCCTGGTACAGCAAGTCCTTTGTTTATAAACAGAATCCTCTAGTCTGAAATAGAATCCATATTTATAGAGATGGGAGATGCCTCAAAAAAGAACCAATCAGGGGGTTCCCACACCTGGACTTCATTCCAATATGACAGTTATTTTACTGCCAAATGTACTCAGAACCCACATTATGAGGTTGTTCATTTCTTTCACTACTTCCTAATAATCCTGCCCTGTGTGTCAAGAGCTTATACTTAAGGAAATTTAATTTGCAGACTATCAATAAGCTTAACTATTCTCAAGGCCTAATCAATGGTCTACATTCGACTCTGCATCAAATTTACCTGTTAAGTTTTTTTGGTTTTTGTTTTTTTAAAGACTAGATGGCAGTGTTCCATCCCAGATATATGTATATCTAGATCTATATAGATATATATACATATACATATATCTTTATAGATATACATATATCTATATAGATATAGATATACATATATCTTTATATATATCTTTATATATCAGAACCTCCAAGGAGAGAGTTAAGAAACTTCTGTTCACAATTTGGAAGTAAAAGAGGCTACTCTGTTGGACAGTCAAGCTTGAATACCCCCATCCTAAGCATTAGACAGAGATCTGCATGAGGAACCTCATATTGAAGATCACGAGGAAGAAGTATGTTAGCATAAACTCCTCTGAATTCACACAAAGCTCCACGATCAGTTACCTACCACCTGAGCAGGCAGGCGGAAGACAGAAAACCTTCTACAGCTCTCATGAACTCAAGCAGTTCCAAGCAGAAAATAGATTTTCTGTCCTCTTACCTGTGACACCAAAGGGTTTCATGTCCTGGGTAGGAATCAATAAGATCAGTGCTGAATTCAACTTCTTCTTCTAGAAGACGGGGAAGATTTATCCTTGCTTCCTCTGCTGAAGCTGCTGCTTCTTCATCTTTTAGAAGAGCTGGCTCACTTCTCAAAGGGTTTTGCTCCAATACAGAACCATCTACCACAGTTTGGCTTATCAAAGACTTTAACAAAAACTGGCGGTAGTGAAATCCACTGTGGTCTGAAACATGCATGGATGCCCAGTGTTTAGTAGAAGAGAGTTCATCAAGAAGAATCTTGTAGGAAGAAAAAAGGGAAGTGAGAAGAGGAACTGCTGAAGGAATTTCTTTCTCCACTAATGCTTTGCATTTCTCTTTGATTTATTCCTTGTATTTTTTGGTAACATTGTTTCTAACAATACTTTGTACACAATGTCCAACACAGTGGTGTCAGTTAGTGTAAGGTCAGTAAAGGCTAGTTTCCCCTTTCCCTAATAAAGTTGTAAGACGTGTGTGTGTATAGACACACATACACAGACATACACAATTTAAGGAGTTATTTGTCATTCTTTCTCTGGACCTTGATCAATCGCATTCTGATTGGCACATACACAGAAAAACTATTCTAAAATAATGATGAACATTAGGGTGTTTATTTATAAGAATGCTGATGTTGAGAGAAAATATAAACTCAAAGGTTACTTTGATGAACTTTAATATTTAATGAACATTACAATATCTAACTTATTATTTGTTAAACAACTGATTCATTGTATTATTTGTTCTTCACTGTAGGTGCCATGAGGGCAGAGACGGTCAGTTTTGTTCACTATTAATTCTAAGGGCTTAGTACAAAAAATATGATGCATTAGTAACAGGAATTTTCAAGAGCGCATGATTTTCACTATTCATCTCAAACTCAATTAACATCAATGATAAATGGTTTTTTTTTTTAAGTAGAGGAGACAAAATTCAGCAGTGAATTAAGTCTTTGTATTATCAATCCTGCAAACTAAGCAACTTCAAATGGAATGATTAAAAAGAAAAGCAGCAGTTATGAAAAAATAAATTATTTGGCAGTGTCTTGGACAAGTAGCAAATGCAAATGGATTCTGATCAGCAAAAGCTATACTGGGGGCTCCCACATGTCATTAGAGGACTTTCAGACCAGTTAAGAAAAAAAGACATATACTTGCCAACAGTGAATAATACAGACAGCACAAAGCCCAAGTGCTCCTGCTCTACCTGCTTTTCAAGGGTCCCAGGCGAATGCCTTCTGTCATACTGAGAGTCCTCTCCATTCCTCATGGCTCCTTTCTTCCCTAGAAGAAATCTCTGCCTCTCCTGAACCTCCATGGTTCCTGTGTGTTCTACCATACGTATAGAATTTCTGCATATCTTTTCAACCCTACTAAATTCTTTAAGTTGTTGAAGATATTTATTCATTCCTAATTAATGCTTCCAACATTCTATACTCAATGGCATCAGAGTGAACACATAGGTATTTTATGAATGAATCAACGATTGAACTGAACAATTTGATGAATTAAGTGACTAGTAGAGAGGAACAAGATTACTCCCAGCAAAGGGCAGTTGATATATATCAGTGAAATGCTTTAAGCCTCTCCTTTAAATTCTAATGAGTTTATTCAAAGCCAAATAGGTTTGTTCCAGAGCTGGTGAATCTCTGAGAAAGGGCAAACAAGACTGTTCATTTGATTATAAGGGTGAGCAATTCAGCACTAGATAAACTACCACCTTAGAAAAATATATACTAACCCTGAGGTTATTACATCTTTGAAGAATTAACCTGCAGGATATTTAGGCAGTAATACATCAGCTTTTTAATTCTGGTTTGGTAGGGTTTCTTAATACAGATTGAAAAGAGTACGAAACTGTTTCAAGGGAATTTCCGTAACATGAAAAACCTTTAGATTATTTCTTATTGCACGTTTCTATACGTAAAATTTTTAATTATTTTAATTTTGAGACAAAAAATAGCACATATATGACAGATTTTCAACAATATGAATGTAATTCCTTTAAAAATTTTTCTCAGACTTTTTAAGAGAAAAATTCTCTATATTCTTTGCCCTTTCTATATTTAAGAGGCATACTAAATGAGAAAAGAAACTTCAACAGTAATTTTGGGGCCTTTTTTTCACTAAAATCAAAAGGGACAGAGATATAAACAATATGTTTTCCCAACAATTTCTTAGCTATTCTTGAAGTTTTATTCTTCCTAATGTACTTTAGAACCAGTTTTCGAAGTTGAAAAATAAACTGGTGGTTTTCAGTATATACACAGACTTGTGCAGCCATCACTGCTGTCTCTTTTCAGAACATTTTTATCACCTCCCAAATTCCTATTAGGAATCCTATTAAGAGTCCCCTAAAACTCCATTCCCTTCAGCCTCTGGCACCCACTAATGGGCTCTGCCCATTCTGAGTGTCATATAAATGAAATTATAGAAGATGGGCATTCTGGGCGCCTGGGTGGCTCAGTGGGTTAAGCCGCTGCCTTCGGCTCAGGTCATGATCTCAGGGTCCTGGGATCGAGTCCCGCATCGGGCTCTCTGCTCAGCAGGGAGCCTGCTTCCTCCTCTCTATCTCTGCCTGCCTCTCTGCCTACTTGTAATCTCTCTCTGTCAAATAAATAAATAAAATCTTTAAAAAAAAAAAAAAAAAAGAAGATGGGCATTCTGAACCTGGCTTCTTGCTATCAGCATGTTTTTAAGGTTCATCCACATATCAGGACTTTCTTCCTTTTTATGACTGAATAACATCCCACTGTATGGATATACCACACTGTATTTATCTACCCTCAGATACTGGACGTTTGAGTTTTTACTTGTTTCTGGCTATTATGAATTATGCTGTTACAAACACTGCTGTAACAAGTTTTCCATTCTGTGGGATATATACCTAAGAGTAGAACTGCAAGGTCTTATGTGGTAATTCTAGGTTTAATTTTTTGAGGAAATGCCAAACTGCTTTCCACGGCAGCGGCATCATTTCACATTCCTACCAGTATGTATAAGGGTCCCAGTTTCTCCACAACCTTGTCAGCACTTTGAACGTGTTTTTCATTTCAGCCATCCTACTTGGTATGAAATGGTATCTCACTGTGGTTTTGATTTGCATTTCCCTGATGGCTAATGATGCTGAACATCTTTTCATGTCTTTATTGGCCATCTGTCTCTTTTTTTTTGCAGAAATGGCCCTGTGTGCTTTCTCAGGTGACATACCATTATCAACTTTTAATTGGCTAGTAGTAATAAATTCTGTTCAACTTGTGAGTTTTTCCTCTCACCCCACCCTCACAAATGAGGCTATTTTAAAATTTACTTAAATAAATATCTACCTAAAACACACACTCACCACAGAAAATAAAACAGAAAATAAAAAACTCGTGATTCCATCCTTTAGCTCTGTTCACGATTCTTTATTCTCTCTCTCTCTCTCTCTTTTTTAACTAGAAAATGAATACGTGTATATATTATGGAAACACAAGCCAATATATCTAATAGCACTGTGTGTGTGTATATATGTTAAGCAGTTACATTACGCCAAGCACTGCTCCAAACACTAAGATCTAATAATATATTAAAAAGCTAATAATATATTAAAAAATTATATTTAGTTTTAAAAATTCTTATCCTATAGTGAACTTTTTCTTTAAATACTCTTCCAAAATGTAATTTTTAGTAACAATAAAATATTCCAATTTGTGGTAAACTGCAATGTAACTGATCTGTTATTATTGGAGGGTTAGACTGGTTCTACTTTTTCACTATTATAACTAGCATTTCTATATATCAAACTTTCATATTTAATAGCCTGTGTTTATTGAACACTTAGTACGATCACTTCTGATGGCCACTTTACGTGGATTTCCCATTTAATTCACATCACTCAGTAAGGTAGGAACTTTCACCTGTCCCATTTTACTGATGAAGAAACTAAAAGTTAGAGAGGTTAAGAAATTTCTCCAAGGCCAAACACCAAAATGGTGGTATAGTCAGGATTCAGATTAGGTCTGTCTGACCAATGAGTGGAGCCTTTAATTACTACACCACCATACTGTACCTCCTGGTATTTCTTTAGGATGAATTCCCATAAGCAGAAATCCTAGATGAGAAAGAACACACCTTTTTTTGTAGAGTCAGATAAATGCTGCCATGTTGTCCTTCAGTAAGATCCCACCAATTTCTACGATGCTTGCTTTCATAGCCGTATCAATGCTGTATACCAGCACTTTTAAAAAAAATTTCTTGGGAGGGTGCCTGGGTGGCTCAGTTAGTTAAATGTCTGCCTTAGGCTAAGGTCATGATCTTGGGGTACTGGGATCGAGCCCCACATCAGGCTCTCTGCTCAGTGGGGAGTCTGCTTCTCCCCCTCTCTCTGCCCCTTCCCCCAGCTTGTGCTCTTTCTTAAATAAATAAAATCTTTTTAAAAAAATCATTTAAAATTTCCCAAGTAAAAAGATGTCAGCTCATTTTATATGTACTTTAAAGCTGCTTTAGACCAGTGGTACTGCTGTGATGACTGCCTCTAACAGACAAAGCACAGGAAGGCATGATCTCCTAGCTGGGCCCAGTGGCTTCTAAGAACAGAAAGAGGATTGTGCAAATTCAGCATTCTTCACTGAGACAGCTGCAGTGGCAGGAGGAAAGGAAGAGTATGGAGCTCAACCAAGGGCAGGGCACAGCCGGCGGACAACATGTGAGCCTAGCAGTGGACTCAGGCCGCTGAATCAACACACCACTAATGAGTTGTCATCTTCAAAATCAGATAGCCTCAAAAATACAAGAATTTCACTTTACCACCGTGTTCTTGATTTTAAGGGAATGCCACTTTAAAGGGTCCACATCAAGGCAGGCAGGTCTCCAAAGACTGTTCAGCTTACCTGGATTCTGCCTTTCTCTTTATACTCAGGCCCCATGCCCCTTCCCAGCCCCTACACACTATGAAGTTGTGGAGTTGAGATGACCAGACTCCGTAAGAACGCCCTTATCTCCCACAGCCCGCCAGATGACTTGAACTTGTTCCTCCGGACTCCTGAAAATGTAGCAGCCTTCCTTCTGGCAGCTGTTTCCAATGAGCCCAGCCTAGATGAGAAGCCATTTCTGTGCTCCCACTGTCCCCTGTGCTTCCCTCAGCTCCTGGGGGTCAAACTGCTTTGTGAGTGCTGGTATCCGTTTTCTCAACTAGATTTTCAATTTGTTGAGAGCAATCTCACTGTCATTATGCCACACCCAGCATATAAGGCATTGTCTGGGAATGAAAGAGTTTCAGTACTTTTGTACTTTTTCATGAATAAATTACATTGTGTTGATCAAGCAAACTGGGAGCCAGTTTCACCTAAACTTTCTATCTGTGAGGAACAGAGAAAGGAACTAAAATACGGTAAGCCTCTATTAGGTGCCCAGTACTTTACACACATGAACTCAAATTGTCAGAATAATCCACTGAGGCAGGCAGTGGAGCTGGTATTTCACAGATGAAACATGAAAGCCTTACTTTTCACACATAGCTAGTAAGGCCAAAATGTGAAGCCAGGTCAGTAGGATTCTGTCTTTGCTCTTTCCACTGCTTTAAGGGGCCTCCCCTCCTGAAACACACAACTGGTGGGGAAGGGCTACTCTTCCAGAACTGTTGGCTTCAAATTCCCCAGAAATGAAAACTCTTATTTACCCTGGAGGAATCTCTGGCTGGGACACAGAGTGGGGAGAGGGGGATGAAGGAAGGGGCTGGTGAACGAAATGAGAGACTGCTTCCCAGTTAATCTGAAAGTACCACTTGAGGTGTTCTGGCCCCTTTAAGTCGTCTCAAGCCTGAGAAGCTCTCAGAGCAGGGCCCTACATTCTTATGGCACTGAAACGTTAGAAGTGAAGAAAAATATAGAGAAGCTATAGTACGTAAGAAGGAGAAAAGGATACCTGGTTCTTGTCCTGATGAATAGTAAGTGACGCAACTGTGGCTAAGTCCAAGCCATTAACATTCTCTGGAAACTTCGATCTCCTCATTTCTATACTGAAGGGTCTAGACTATGGCAGCTTCCAACTCAGCTCTGTCTCCAGATAACCCCCCGAGCCCCGTGAAAAATACTGATGTTAAATCCTACCCTCTCCCCAATTTAGTAGGCCTGGGGTGGGACTCAGAAATCCTAATGTAATTTACAGACGTAGGCAAGTTTGGGAACAGCAGGGGAGGTCTCTTCCCTCCCCAGGAGAGGAGATGGTGAGAAGGCAGCCAGCTGATTCAGCACATGAAGTCACACGAGCAGAGACCACTAAGAAAGAGCAATTCCAGCGCTATGAGGCCAATAATCCCTTCCTGTTTCAGCGCAAAATGAATTAAGGCCCGTCTTCTTACTGCTTAAACTGGTCCTCATTCTACCAATATACTAACCCCAAGAGTGCCAGAAACTGCACTGGTGAGAAATGCAAACTTTTTAAATTGCCGGGGTTTCCTTGGAGGGATCAGCTGCTAGATCCTTCCCATGCCCCTAGGTCATTAGTTCCTCTACTTTCCTCCTTAAAAGCTCTTCTGAGGAGGAACTACTGTCAGAAGACTTAAAGGGCAGACAGGGAATGTGGCTCGGGAGACGAAGAACAGCCTTACCTTCACGTCTAGCTTGGCCAGGTGCTGGAGAACCCAGATGCGATGGGACCAGGCATTGTAGTTGCTCGGGTATCTGCCTGCTGCTTCGCCACAGACTTCCATCTCTTCTTGGATCAGCCTCTGTGTCCTTTCTGCAGGAACTGTTCCCAAGTTTCCTTTCGTCACAAAGGAAGGCAAGGAGGTTTCCTGAATGAGCTGTTGTAGCACCCATCGCCTGGGAAGGTCCATGTGGGAATGAAAATGAGGAAAGAACATAAACCGGAGAGGTGCAAAACAATGCAAAATGCAAAACAGTGCAAAACAATCCCTGTCCACGAGCCCAATTTTGGGGGAGGTGGGATTATCCTGTCGTTTTTGTTTTTAAAGATGTAATTAACTTCGGCAGCATGGATGGGGAGAGGGAAGAAAGGACAAAGAGGAAAGAGAAACCTTTCTAGAACATTAAAATTTGTCAGAAAGAGAATGCCTCAACTCCAACATAACAACTCAGAAACTCCACTTGGCCAGAAAATGCAAAGACAAGGTGCGAACGTGGAGGGGGGACTGCAGTGCTGGAGGGGATACTCATTAATGGCTGGTAGATACCAGAGGAAGAGTCACAGTTCACATCTTTAATTACACTTGCATGCCTCACCCTATGTGTATTTGCAGCAAACAAGAAGCTGCATTAGGACTGCTTTCATTAACAGGGTTTCTACGTTACAGCATAGAATCTGGGAGGACACAAATACAATATAATTAGTTAAAACTATGAGGAGGTTTTAAAATGTCTTTATCCACAAATACTTCCCTTGTCTAAGATTTTCATTAGCACGCTTATTTAAATGAAAAGCATTAAAAAAGCATCTCTGAGCCACTTAATGTGCTTAGTTTTTACAAGTATTTTCTCGTAAGAAGCATTCTTTTAGATTAAAAATTTCCAACCCAGAAGTTACTAGAAATTGAGTAAGAAAACTCATTTTGTCATTTTCAAATAGAAGTTTTTTTTTACTTAACTTCTAAAACAAAAACTTGCTTTATATAAAATATTAGACAAGCCTAGAAACTGGCGAATGCATATTCAACACTGCTCTCCCCAGCCACTGCTCCTTTCCAGACCTACACACACACAAGCCACAGGCCTCTTTGAAGTGCTATCCCAATTCCTACTAAGAAAAAACAACCAGCATGGAAGTAGCTGATCTGCAGTGCTAGTCAAAGGCAAGATCCTAGTGAAGATACCTCGAACTGATTAAGATCCTAAAAATGCTCAGGATTTAAGAAAAGTTGTAAGCGGCTTAGTAAACCGAAAACAGATTTCTCTGAAGAATTTCCCCGCTGACCCCAGGAAGCCAGCCCACACCATCTCATTTAGTCAAAACTGAGTAGTTCCACAGAGTCCAAGTGGAATACGCTCCAGAGAGCCAGGATGGCGAGACTTTTCACGTGCACTGGGGCTGACTCAGGCCTTTACGCTAAAAATATTCTCTGCATTTAGTCTTAGCAACTTCAGCGCCGCCTCTACGCCACTCACCTCAGCTGCCCTTATCTTCCTTATTTTGTTAATTTTAATAACCACAGCCATCACCACAACCATCTGTACCAGAAACATATCTGAATGAATTATAAAACCCAAGTTCCTCATTATAGTTGACCATCGAAATGCCATTTCTATGACTGCTCAGATAGTTCATAATGAACAGTAACAGCTAAAATTTGCTGAGCATTTAATATGTGCCCCGCACTGTGGTAGTGTTAATATACATTTTTTCATGGAAAGCCAACCATTAACTCTGAAATAGGTGTAATTATTATTTCCATTTTATGAATGAGAAAACTGAGGCTTGAAGAGCTTAAATCATTTCTGAAAGTCACACAGGGAGCACATGATGGCATCTGGGGCTGGAAAGTAGGTAACTTGGCTTTAGAATTCACACTCTGAACCCGTATGTGACCCTGCTTGACACTTGTTTCTCCAGCATTCTGAACCCTACGACACCTACGGTGTAAAGTAACCACACCTGTGAATCCATGTTTCTGGACTCTTTGGAAATTTAGTTAAGGCCAGTTTTCCCAGATGCAAGTCCTTAATTGGATTTAAAGTGCCAGAGAGGATGAGCTCTTTTCTGTAAAAGAAAAATGAAAAGAACCATTACTTTACCTTTCCATACAAACATACTGCATGGCTATTAACCTCAGTGGGAAGAAAATAAGAAAACAAGAAACTCATTAAGTATCACACGCAGTAATCAAGAATATATTTTTGTAATCTTGCAGTAACAGGATTCATAAGCAGAAACAGAAGCTCTTAAATCGACAGTGGAACTTTAGTTACCTATTTAGGAAAGGGCAAAGAGGTTTTCTGGCTATCTCATTTCTAAAACTTACAAGGCCTGACATCAGTTATCTGTAAGGCAGATCCAACACTGGTCAAGAATTGTTCTAGCTTCCTAAGCTGGACATGATATGGTTCATTACCAAAAATACATAAAGAGCAACACACGGCGTGATTAAGGTGTAAGGAAAAAATCATTCATTAATCACTATCTTAACAAAATTACTATTTTTATTTTTTAATTTTCCCTCTGTCTTTCTTCATATACATATACATTTTACCATATAATTTTATATTCTACTTTATAAGGAATTAAAGAATTAGTCCATGGTTCTACATAATCTTTAAAGCAGACATTTAAATCAAATAGTTTTCATTGAGTGGCTATGCTATTTTTCCTCTTTGGTTATAGACTTTTAGATTGCTTCCAAGTTTTTAATTTTCTGAAACAAGAGATTTGTGCTGAAGATGTCTTTCATTTCTACTACTACTTAGGGTAAGTTCCCAAAAGATATTATTACCAGGTAAATTGCCTGCATGGCCCTTGATACACTAGATCATTCCTTTTTGAAATACAAATACAAGTAAGAGCAACGTGAGGTTTTTGTTGTCATTTTAAAAGTGTTCAAAGCTCCCATGCAGTTTTAAAGAATATCATGCAAGAGCTCTCCACCTGTAATTTCTCAAGTAAATACAACTTAAGTTTTGATTTAACTTCTCAGATAAGTTTTTGATAATAAGCTCTGATATTACTGATTATACTCCTAATTAATTTTCAGTGTATCTATTATAATGAAATTAGATCATTTATTAGAATTTATTAATCTTAAAAAGTCCTGTCTGTGGTAGGGTTGATAATTCAGTTATTTTAGAGAACTTTAATCCCAAGAAGACCAGAGCCCAGATCACACACCTCACCTACTTAGATGAACTTAGCTTCTAATTACCACTATACATTTTCTTTCCAACAGCAATGTGCTATTTCTAAAATTTATTTGATAAGGAAGATAACTTCCTTCTTAGTGAAAATACTGAACAGTGATGACAAAGGTTTTTATTTTACAACCATTAGGTTAGGTACTTCACTCCAGGATATAATTTCAAGTGATACTAAAAAGGTTTATGGATACTTTAACATATGGGTTTATTGACTATTTTTCTTTCAATGTACAGGAAGTCTGTGTGTCACTGAAAGGATATTTAATGCAACAGCCAGTTACTTTTGCAGTTCTGCATCCTTTTTCTTCTGAAATCAGTAAGGTTTCATTATACAGTAAGTCAGGATACCCGTAGTGTAAAAAGGGCAAAATATTATTCTATATAATTGTATTTATACTTCGTACTTCAGTTTTTCTCAAAGTAGGTCCTTAACTGCAACATCACCATCACTTGGAACTTGTAAGAAATACAGATCTCAGGCCGCAGCCCAGACCCGGTGAATCAGAAACTAGTGACAAAGCAAGGTGTTTGAACAAGCACTCCAGGTGATACACATCAATGTTTAAAAACCGCTACGGTGTGGAATTCGCCACATTAAGCCTAATTTCCATTTACTAAATTAAAAACCTCTCCTTATTACAACTACCTACCTATACTCCCATATATATGTATGGGGAAATAGTCCAAATTTTCTTCAGAAAAGAGGAATCACTTTATACCTGAATCTTTAAAAATGTTTCTTAAATTAGGGCTCCTTAAAAAAAAAAAAAATTAGATTTTATTTATTCATTTTGAAAGACAGAAAGAGAGCCAGCGGGGAGGGGCAGAGGGACAGAGAGAATCTCAACTGGACTCCATGCTGTGCACGGAGACGGACGTAGGGCTCCATCTCAGAATCCTGAGCCCATGACCTGAGCTGAAATGAAGAGTCAGACGCTCAACCCACTGAGCCACCCAGATGCCCCTATGGGTGCTCTATTAATTTATTTTGCACAAAATATTTGGGAAGCTATCTTAGCCTAAAAGAAGGCCAATCAATGGTATATGTGGATGCTTAAAAAGATCACCTAATAGAATCATAAAAAAAGAAGGAGAATTTAAATATCAATTCAATAAACATTCCTGGCCACAGGACTCAACACTGTAGGCATTGAATATTATCATAAAATTCTTGAAAATAATTTTTTTTAAGAGTTTATCCATTTCTTTGAGAGAGAGAGAGAGAGAGAGAGAGAACAAGCACAAGAGCAATGAGGGTGGAGAGGGAGAAGCAGACCCCCTGCTGAGCAGGGAGCCAGATGCTGGGCTCCATCCCAGGGGCTCTGGAATCGTGACCTGAGTTGAAGGCAGACATTTAACCAATTCAGTCACCCAGGAGTCCCATAAACAAAAATTTTAAAGATGACTTTAAAAAGGAGTATAGTAAATGATTACATTATAGCTAGCACTTAACCAAGAGATATAATAAAAGAAAATCAAGTGCTCGAACACATTCAGTAGGGATCTATCTTGAGAAAAATTTCAGTCACACATGGGTTCAAAAAGTGCTCTACGTATCTCGAACAAGCTATACATGTAAACATTATGTGCTCTGGAAAATGTCTGGATACGTTGGAAAAAAAAATAACTCTTGTGATGACAAAGCCACTGATGTCAATAAGCCATGTGAGACATCTAAATTAAATTGTTTAATGAAATTTGAGTAGGAAAATGACAAATTAATAAATTCAAATACTTCATTTAACAAGTTATTTTAAAGGTATCTAAATTTAAGAAGTAAATAACATATTAAGACATTTGCTTATTTCATGCACATATCTTTAAGTTTACATAATGATATTAGCCTAAAATAATTTTTTTGGACTTTCTTTACTGAGGAAATGGAGTACTGCCTTCAATTTGAGGTGGCTTTGTTTTCAGGCACACTGACTAAGCTGGGCTTTGAGATTCATCCTTAAAGCCTCAGGTGATCCACTGTAAACAGGAGGAAGGAATAAAACAAAGGTCAAATAAATGTGGGGGAGAAGTATACAGGTAAGGAAAGGCCACGTGTGTTGTGTCGTAAAGAGGAGGGGTTTTCTAGTTCTACAAAGTTCATCTTATTATTTTTTTTTAAAGATTTTACTCATTTGTCAGAGAGAGAGAGCACATGAGCAGGGGGAGCAGCAGGCGGAGGTAGAAGCAGGCTCCCTGCTGAGCAAGGAGCCCCTCGTGGGGCTCATGGGATCATGACCTGAGCCAAAGGTAGATGCTTAACCAACTGAACCACCCAGGCATCTCTGGTTTATCTGATTTTTTAAAAAGTTTTTGTGTCTTCTATCTCGAGGTATTAATTATAGTTTCCCTCTGCTGTCACTTGATTTAAAACCTGCAAGAAACCAGGGGTTATGTGTATCTGTCCATGGCAAAATCTCCACTGGCTAGCTCAGTACTTGGCACACAGCATAACTGAATAAACAAATGCCATCTTTTTTTCCCATGCATCTTTAGTTATTCTGTCTGAAGTAACAGTAATGATAATAGTAAGAGTCATATTCCTAAAAATTACCATTTACTGAACACTTCTGAATCAGGCACTGTGTTAAGTGATTTACATACATTATCTAAATTAATCCTCAAAACAATCCTGTATTAAGTTGAAATATAGGAAATTGCCAATACTCGATTTTTTTTGTTTTTTGTTTGTTTCTTTAAATAAACTTTTGGGGTATCTGGCTGGCTCAGTTGATAGAGCATGAGACTCTTGATCTCATGTAAGTTTGAGCTCCACGCTGGGTATCAAGACTACTTCAGAAAATAAACAAAATGTTAAAAGTTTTAATCTGGGAATTGTTTTAAATTCACACAAAGGTTGTAAGGATAGTACAGAGATTCTTGCATACGTTACCCGACTTCCCTTATTACTAATACATTATTATAGTATATTTGTCACAATTGACGAATCATACCAGTAAATTACTATTGGAAGTCCATCCTTTATTCAGAATTCCTTACTTTTTACCACATGTGTTTCTTCTAGTCTAGCATCCTATCTAGAATATCACATTATATTTGGTTATGTCTCCTAGACTCCTCAGAGCCACTTTTTATGAGCACTAATGAGGTATTTTATATATGTTTTTCTTATGGTTAGATTACTGTTTTGAGGAGGAAAAGATCACAAAAGGTTAAGTGCCATCTTTATCACATCATGGTCAGAGGCACAAAATACCAGCATGACTTGTCACGGCTGACACTGACCTTGATTACCTGGCTAAGATGGTCCATGCCCGGTTTCTCCACTGTACTTTTTGGAAGAAGTTACACTTAAGGAGGAAGGGAGCTGCACTTGAAATCCTCGAAGGCGGCTGCCTAGATCAATTATTTGGAATCCTTCTATATGAGAGATTTGTCTGTTGTCTACTATTTGTTTCTTCAATTATGTCAGGATGAACATCATTTTATACTTTAGGGTATAACCCAATATTATGTTATTTTACGGCTCAGATTGTTCCAGCTTTGACCGCTAGAAGCCTTTGACATATTTCCATCATTTTGGTTTTTTGAGCACTTCCTTACTGTCTGGCACTTTCAGATATTCCAGACAAATCTTGGAGATTTCCTGCCTTGGTCTTAGAATCAGACATTTCTTCATGAAGCCTGTTTCCTTTTATTAAAGAATGGTGTAAGACATCAGGATCTGGATGTTTAGGTTGAACTATTTTTGTTTTATAAAAAAACAATTTCATATGGCACAACATAGTATTATCTCAGTTTTACCAATGAGAAAACTGAAGCTGGGGGAGAATTCGTAACTTATACTGAAGCTCTGTGAATTCAAAGTGCCAGAACCAGACATCAAATCCACATAAAATAAGGTCACCAATTTTAATAGGCTATGAGTAAAGGACATGAACATTGAAGCTTGGTGTTAGCTATTTTAGTTACTCAAAGAGGTTTTGCTTACTCTATGTTCATAGACTGATGGAAAAAATAGGACACTGTTATGCAGTCCAGCCCTTTCATGGAATAATACATTGAATTTCAAAGTAAAAAAAGGACCTTTTTTTTTTTTTAAGATTTTATTTATATGTCAGAGAGAGAGAGAGCACAAGCAGGCAGAGTGGCAGGAAGAGGCAGAGAGAGAAGCAGGCTCCCTGCTGAGCAAGGAGCCCGATGCGGGACTCAATCCCAGGACCCTGGGATCATGACCTGAGTCGAAGGCAGCGGCTTAACTCACTGAGCCACCCACGAGTCCCAAAAGAGACGATTTTCTTCTATAACCACGTAGATTTTTAAAAGTATATCCATCACTCACTATAATTACAGGAAATCAGTTCAAAAACCCATTCTTGCAACTGTTTTTTCCCCTAAGACCAAAACACCTATAAAAGAACAACTGATGTATTAATACTATCTTTTAGCAGTTTATAAAAATACAGTCAAAATAACTGAATGTTTCCCAGTTACTGCAGAAGAAAAATACCAAAAATTTAACATAAAGTGTTGAGTATCTGATTTGCAAGAGACCTTGTAAGATTAGACCCATTTACTTCTAAAGCTGGTGGTTTTTGCATAAAATGTACTCCTGATTCTATGTCTTCATTTTAATTAGTTTTACTAATACAAATTAAAACTTACTAGAATACATAGCCACAATGGATCCTTTTAAAATCAAGGTTTCCTATTTATTCATCTAGCACAAAACTTTATTAATCATCTTATTAGAATAATTTTCAAAATCAACTGCTGTGAATATCACTGAAGTTAGATTTATGGAGCAATTTTCCCTTTCCACAACCAAACCACAAAAAAATTTAAAAACAGATTGAAAGAAATCATAAACAATTACCTAGTTCTGGGGCACCTGGGTGGCTCAGTGCGTTAAAGCCTCTGCTTTTGGCTCAGGTCATGATCTCAGGGTCCTGGGATCAAGCCCCATATCGGGCTCTCTGCTCAGCAAGGAGCCTGCTTCCCCCTCTCTCTCTGCCTACCTCTCTGCCTACTTGTGATCTCTGTCTGTCAAATAAATTTTAAAAAATCTAAAGAAAAAAAGCAAAAAAACATTACCTAGTTCAAACCTCTTATAGAAACTAAAGCTATTGCGAAGCTAAAGGTTTTGCCTAAAGTCCACTGCTAGTTAATTAATGAAAAAGGACTAACAGCCACATATCTTAAGACTAGGTTCTTTCTCCTATACTGTACTACCCTATAAAATATACAATATATTATATATATGTGTGTGTGTATGTATGTATATGCAACTATATATGTATGTATTATGCTAGTAAGAGTCTTGTTGAAGGATTTTCAAACCCTCTGTAATAACGAGGAACTGGAGAACAAGTATAAAAATGGTACTCCTGCTCTATTACCCTCAATTCATTTTCACTGAACTTAATTTTTTTCAGTGCCAGTCTACAAGCTAAGTATGTGCCAGGCACTAGAGGGCTGGATGCTTGGAAAACAAAGACATGGTCCCTACCCTTAAGAAAGCTCTCAATTTTAAGTTCATAGCACCCTCCTAAAGGTTTCCCGTGCTCATTCTTCCTCACCACACAAACTCCACAAGAGCCCTCCAACAGAAATACAACGTGAATCACCAGTGAGCCATGAATATTACGTAATTTCCAATTTTCCAACAGCTACACACATCCCTCCAATGATCTCATGGCCTTAAATACCACCCATTTTCTAGTGACTCCCAATTTATATCAGGCTTAGAACTCCTGCCTCAACTTTAGATTCCTACACAACTTCCTGCACACAAACCTACAATGTGCTACACTGAACTCCTGACTTCACCCGGCTCTCCCCACCTAAATCTGCTTCCTCTTCCTCTCTGTAAAGGGCAACCCCATCCCTTCAGTGACTCAGGCCAAAAACCAGAGTCAAGCCTGACCCTCTTCTTTCTCCTTCCTGCATCCAGTTCATCATCTGTCTTTAAAATTGTTTAAATACAGTCAAAGCTTATACAGTTCATAAAATACAGGGAGAATCACTACTTCTCACCTGTTCCACTGCTAAGTTCTGCTCAGGTCACAAGCATCTCTCACCTAAATCACCACAACTACTGCCTACCTTCCACTTCCTCACGGATCCCTGCACTCTTTCAGTCCACTTTCCACAGGAGCCACAGGAGCTACAGTTTCTAAACCCAAGTGAGATACTGTCCCTCCTCAGCTTTAACACCTTCCTATCTCAGCCTGAGAAAATTCCAAGTTCCTCCAGCAGCATGTGAAGATCAACAAAGCCCTATGAGGTCTGGTCCATCACTCTCTCCCTTTTGCAAGCTACTCTAGCTACACTGGCCGCCTTGCTGTCCCAGAGCACCAAGAGCACTTTCAGCACCACTGAGATTCTTCCCACTTGCTACTGTTCCCCCTGCTTGGAATGTTTTTACCCAGAACCCACAGATTGATCCCCAAATCACGCCAGTCTTTGCTCAAATGCCCCCTATTTAGAACTGCAATACTATTCTTCACATCCTCTGTCTCGTCTTCCCTTTCTTCTCCCACTTTTTCTCCAGAGGATTTAAACACCACTTGATAATGTATTTTTCATTTAGTAATGTCTTTCTTTTCTACCCCCTGAGAATAAAATTCCACCAGGACAGGGTTTTGTTTGTTTTGCTCACAGTTCTATTCCCAGTGCCTAGAACTCAGCATACAGCAATCAATAATTTTTTTAAAAAGATTTCATTTATTTGACAGAGAGAGAGATCACAAGTAGGCAGAGAATCAGGCAGAGAGAGGGGGAAGCAGGCTCCCTGCTAAGCAGAGAGCCCGATGCGGGGCTCGATCCCAGAACCCTGGGATCATGACCTGAGTTGAAGGAAGAGGCTTGAACCCACTGAGCCACCCAGGCGCCCCATCAATAAATATTTGATAAATGAACAAATGCTGTCAAGTATTGGATGGATTAAATGAGATCATAAATAAAGCTGTAGTGTGTCCCTATAATACAGCAGTCACTCATGAACATTTGCCTTTTACTTACTTGTGGTGGTGCTTTCCATAAAAGAAAAATCAGAACTCTAAAAGTACAAAAATTTTAAAGCCTTATATCTCATTCTATACTTTTCTTACTCCTTACTCTAAATATCTGATCATTAGTTATTCAAAAGACAATTTAAAAAGACATATAATAGAAATTACCTAATTTTTAAAAATCAGTAGGTAGATACAAAATTCAGTAGGTATCATAGAACACTAATTCAAAATGTAATCTCCCTTAAAATACAGAGAAAATTAAATAAAGTACTATTTAAATCATCTTTTTTAAAAAAAAAATTATTTATTTATTTGACAGACAGAGAGATCACAAGTAGGCAGAGAGGGGGGAAAGCAGGCTCCCTGATGAGCAGAGAGCCCGATGTGGGGCTCGATCCCAGAACCCTGAGATCATGACCTGAGCCAAAGGCAGAGGCTTAACCCACTCAACCACCCAGGTGCCCTGTTTAAGTCATCTTTAAAGATAACCATAATCTGTGGCTCTCTCCTATAGGAAAATTTAAAATGGATTCACAGTGTTCAATAGGACTTCACTTTTATTCATCCAGAACTTGTATTCTGCTTTCCTCTAAGGAAATTTGTGTTAGTCTAAGAGTTCACCATTTTCTTTAAAAAAACAAAACCAAAACAAAACAAACCCAACCATACATATTGCTTAACTGAAAAAACTTCAATTAAAAAAAAAAGAACCTAGTCTGATCTTTGGTATTCCTATAAAATTTATTTTGTGTTTAAAGCTAAAATAAATAGATTAAGGAACTAAGATATTAATAAAATGTGACCCCCTTCCCAAAATACTGAGTGCCAGAGACTTCAAGTGACTGGCCCACAGAGGTCACAATGTTAGTGACTAAATCGAGACTAAAATGTCATGGCCTTGAATCCTCCTCTTACACACTTTCTACTACACTTCACTAATACATATACCAATGCCCTACACACCAACCAATTATGTTGGCTGCCCCTGCTCCTTTAAAAAGGAAGAAAAATAAAAGCAAATGGTGTACGATAATTTCAATGATAATTTCTACTTCAGACAGGGAAGTTTATGAAGAAAAGACAGAAACATGCACAAACGAGCAAAGTGTAAGAATTGTCATGGAGACATTATAAAGACAGGTAGAAGAAATAAGCATAAAATGCCAGAGATACATGGTTTATATTTCGTTTTTCAAAATGCTAACAACTCATGGGATTTATAGGCGTTCAGGAATTTGGATAAAGCTTCATGTTATCACTGATGAGAATGACATACCTCACATTCCATGCAGTGGTAAAGTCTGGGTTTAGAAGCAGCAGGGTGCAAGTGACATCTATCAGTTCTAAAATAAAGAGAAATCCCATTAAAAATTAATAGTCCTACCCTTTGAAGCCTAGCTTTTCTTTAAGTTATATCTTGTGTATCTGTACCTGATGTTATACTAATATATATTATGTCATAACAACTTTAATGGCAGATATCCTGTTCTAAGCCATCAGAAATATGAAGATTACCCTCAAGATTTTTTTCTACTTTATGATAAAAGTTACTCTTAAAAGTTGACTCTGAAATAACTTTACAATACAATATGGCTACGAAGACTATTCACTCATTTTTTTAATAGTTTTTGGCTCTACTTTAATATTGACCAAGGAAAAGAAATATAATTTCCATACAATTATTCTTTTTTTTTTTTTTCCACTTTGAGCGATACCGTTTCCTCCACGAAGTGCGGCAGCTCACGGGGAAACCGCATAAAATATGGAACATTTCACGAATTTGCGTGTCATCCTTGCGCAGGGCCATGCTAATCTTCTCTGTATCGTTCCAATTTTAGTATATGTGCTGCCGAAGCGAGCACCATACAATTATTCTTTTAATTCCACAAATATTTCAATAACTATCTGCAAATTTTCAGAAAGGGAAAAAAGACCCACTCTTAATCATTTAACACAATTCATTTACATTCGCCTGCAAAGATTACCCTTTCTTACCCACATTTTTACATAGTCATAGCAATGATAAATGCACCACTTTGTTCTCTTTTCCATTCAATATTATTTGACATGCATTCTCCAGCACTGCTATAGTATGCATTTTTAACAGCTGCAAAACAACCCTTAGTGTACTACACTATCATTTATCTTTATCATTCTTTAGGTTTTTTCCTGTTTGTTTTTACTATTATAGATAATATTACCGTAAACACACTTTTTGTCTCACAGATTATTTTCTCAGTACATATTCCCAGGAGTTGTACTACTATGTCAAACAATACAAACACCAGTATGGCTCCTACTAAGCATTTCCAAACTGTCCTTCAAATGAACAGCCTCTACTCATTTTGCCAAGATAACAGGAGTGCACTTATGTCCCTGTAACTCTAACCTATATAATGGTATTTTAAAAATGAATGCAGCAGATAAAAAATTATACTTTATTTTTGTTTTATTTTATAACTTTAATTTATAATCATTAATATAAATACTTATTCATTTTTGTTCAGTATTTTCTAGTTTCATTTTTAAACAATATTTCATTTTTATTCAATATTCATTAGCTATTTGACAATCATGGTACTATCAGAATTTCCATACATTCAAATAAGCTCCATAAGCTTGTTTAATAGGGCAAAATCAGTAATACAGTTAGACATATTATCTTCATTTTACTAAAACTGAAAAGAGAATTTTAGGATTAAGATGATCAATGTAGGACCATGAAATTAAAGTAACTTCTACCAAGCTCATATTAACCAACCAAACACCAAGTAAAATAAAATAATAAAAGTAATTATAACTATTTAGCATTAGTGTATACCAGGCACCACTGGAGGTCTTTTATTTACATTATTTCATTGAGTTCTCATGATTATGACTCAAGATATTCTTGTTTTGCTTCACAGAAAGGAAACTGACATTTATAGAGTTTAAATAATTTGCTTGTGGGCACCCAATCTGTATATGGCAAAGTGAGCATCTGACTTTTTTTTTTTTTAAGATTCCATCCATTTACTTGACAGACAGAGATCACGAGTAGGCAGAGAAGCAGGCAGAGAGAGTGGAGGAAGCAGGTTCCCCACTGAGCAGAGAGCCTGATGTGGGGCTTGATCCCAGGACCCTGGGATCATGACCTGAGTGGAAGGAAGAGGCTTTAACCCACTGAGCCACCCAGGCACCCCAGCATCTGACTGTTTTTAATAATTTAATTACATGGCAATTAAAATACCTGTCTATAATAAATAGTTGGGACATCTCAGTGTTTAATGAACTTTTTAAAACCCCAAAGCATGCATAAATTTAACTCTGTATTCTTTTAAAAATATTCTAAGTGAAAAAATCAATTATTTAATTCTCAACCATCTGATGAAATTAACATGTATTGTGAGCCTATCATTTCATTACTATAACATTCAATAAATGAGAGCTAGGATTAGCATACATTTTTTTTTGAAGATTTTATTTACTTATTTGACAGACAGAGATTACAAGTAGACAGAGAGGCAGGCAGAGAGAGGGGGAAGCAGGCTCCCCGCTAAGCAGAGAGCCTGATGTGGGGCTCGATCCCAGGACCCTGGGACCATGACCTGAGCCAAAGGCAGAGGCTTTAACCCACTGAGCCACCCAGGTGCCCCTAGAATACATTTTTGACCTCTATCTTCCTCATTACAAGTCATTATATGCATAAATACAATATGTCTATAAAGATATCCTAATTATTAACCTCTTCATTCTTTTACTTTTATAAGCTGTTGGCACTAATTTAATATTTACCAAGAAAAATAACTATAATTTTCTATACCATAACTTGTTTAATACCATAATATCCCAATTACTGATTATGTGCAAATATTAAACTGGGCCCTTAAGACTGGCAGAAGAGATAAAATGATAAATAAGACCCGATCTTGCCTTCTAGAAGGTTACCCTTTAGTTGGAGAAAACATACAAAGAATTATGTAAGACAAAATGAAATAATGATGAACTGGAAACATGTACCATATTTTGGGAAGCACCAAAACAGTTGAAATTAATTCTTACTGGAGTAAGGGAAGGCTATAAATGGATAAAGTGGTAAAGGGCACTGCAGACTGGAAAAAAGTATAAGCACGGATAGAGGCAAGGAAGGTCACACAGGGCGCTCTCCGACAGGTGGTGGCCATCCGAACTTGGCTAGAGCACGGGGTACTGGAGAAATGTACCAGAAAACTAGAACCTGGTCAAAAACAAGAGCCCACAATCTCCTCTCAGCCACCCTTCTACTACCTGCCCTTCATGTGCTATACTCTACCTGAGTCAAACCCCACCATTCTCTAAACGCAACTCCTATCTGACTACCTTCTCTGGATAATCAGCTTTACCTGTTTGCTCCTCTCTCTGCCAGAAATGTCCTCCTTTATCTGATTATTAAACAAAAATTTTCTTTTTTCCATAAAGTCTCTCCTGACCTACCTACCTGCAGGAATCTTCATTTCTATGTTCGTATGTATCTTACTTGATTACTGATACTGTATAAATAATCTCTTCTTGATGAGACTGCACTTTTTGGAGGCAGGTCCTCTCTAATACATCTTCAGATTACTCATTCACTCAACAAAGATGAGAAAAATATGGCCCCTGTCCAAAAAGTTCCATGTGTACCGACAGCATAGAGGAATTATAAGCCATGGCACCTAGGTTTGAATCCCAGCTTCTCCACTTAATTGCCTATGTAACTTAACGTTTTCGAACATCAGTTTCCTTATCTGTGAAACAAGAATGATGAGAACATCAATCTCTGTTGTGAGCCGAGTGAGATTTATTCCAGTTCTCGTTATTTGACATATAGTAAATGCTCAACCAACACTACCTAGGTAACCTGGTACTTATTAGACTCTCTTTATTTGGCATTAAAAAGAAATGTGTGCGGCACCAGGAATAGCTCAGCTGGTTAAGCGACTAACTTAGGCCCAAATCATGATCCTGGAGTCCCGGGATCACGTCCCACATTGGGCTCCCTGCTCAGCAGGAAGTCTGCTTCTCCCTCTGATCCTCACCCCTCTCATGCCCTCTCTCACTCTTTCTCTGTCAAATAAATAAATAAATAAATAAATAAATAAATAAAATCTTAAAAAAAAAAGTGTGTAACTAAAGGTAGTCGCTATTTGTTTGTACAGCTGACCCTCGAACAACATGGGTTTGTGCCACACAGGTCCATTTGTGAATTTTTTTCAATAAGTACAGTACAGTACTGTAAATGTATTTTCTCTTCTTTATGATCTTCTTTTCTCTAGCTTACTTTATTGTAAGAATACAGTAAATAATATATGTAACATACAAAATTTGCATTGACTATGTTATCAGTAAGTCTTCTATCAACAGTAGGCTGTTCCTAGTTAAGTTTTTCGGAGTCAGAAGATATATGCCGATTTTTGAATGCACTACGCGGGGTGAGTCCAGTGCTGTAATCTCTGCATTGCAGAAGGGTCAACCACACTCCTAACACAACCCTCCTTCCCCATCAGAGGGAAGGTAAGTTCCTCTTCCATCACAGAGATACTTCTGGGAGGCAGGACAAGGCAGAAACCAGTAAACACAGAAAATACCAAAGTTTCCACTTTTCATTTTGTGGCTGTGTGGGAAGAAAAGCTAATCCAAAGAAGGCTTCCTCTACCAGCGGGGCTCATCCTACCTCTAGGATACCAGCAACAGCTGGATTCAAAGCTCAGCCCCAACTTTCCAGGAAGTACCTGGGCAAGGCGCTTAACCTCTCTGTGCCTCTGTGTCTTCCTCATAGGTAAAATGGAGCTAATAATAGCACCACCTCATGGGTCTTACACGATTCACACTCACGAAGTGTTAGGACAATACCTGACACACATCAAGCACACAACGATAATTCCAGTTTCCAAGCCTCTATCTCCTGGCCCAGCTCTGCCAGCTGTACTGGGACTGGATGCCACCAGAGGGAGGAAAACAACTGCCTAACTGGGCTAAGCAGTGACCGCTCGGCAGCTTATTGCTCAGCTTCTAAGAATCTCAGGATTTACAACATCAACGGCCTCACGGGTTACGTATAAAACACCTGCAGCCACAAGCCTTTTTCCTGTCCTGTCTGACAAACTGCCAAGTCCTCCCCACTCAGGACTCAAGTTCAGACAGGACCTCCTTCAGGAAGCATTCCAGTCAGATCCAAGAGGTGGGGGTAAAGCGAAATGTCAGAGATAGGAAAGGGAAAGAGAAGCAACAGGTTTAGAAATATTGCATAATCAAAGAATCATTCCTGAATTACATGGATTTTCTTTTTTTCTTCCCCACTGGTTCTGATTAAATCAGAGAAAGGAACTCGTGTTTTCTGAGAGCCTAGTATATGCGACACACCTCACTGGGTGCTTTATACATCCTAACTCGTGC
The DNA here is from genome assembly GCF_022355385.1 of Mustela nigripes. Classification (NCBI taxonomy): domain Eukaryota; kingdom Metazoa; phylum Chordata; class Mammalia; order Carnivora; family Mustelidae; genus Mustela; species Mustela nigripes. The sequence continues at coordinate 80,645,280 of NC_081565.1, read as the reverse complement.
GATCTTCTCAAAAGCCCTCTGAAGCCTTTTACAATTCCCTTCTTTTGGTGAAGAAACAGGAAGAGGTTCAATAATTTGCCTTAAGTCACTGCTAAATGACTTCAGCAGGCTGACCAACTGAGTCTACATCTAGATGTTTTCCTTCAAAGCAGATGTTCTTTCTACTCTAGCACACTGTCTACAATTACTTTGTCCTCTTCAAGTCAGGGCGGAACCAAGATCAAAAGATAAACATGTATGATCAACAGCTGATGGTAACTATTTTACTTTAACTTTTTTTTACTTTTTACTTTTTTAAAACTATTTTACTTTTACATTTTATCAACCATACACCATATCCTTTGTTACCCAGAAGATGTGAGGTACTGATGTCCTTATGGTCTCTTGAAATTAAACAGATCTCTCTACAAATACCAGAACATATGCCAGCAAACAAATGTTCCTTTGTTAAACCACTCCGATACATGACTAATTCATCATCCCATCACCAGGAGAAAATGAACCAAGGAAAGTAGCTAAATTCCAACTGTGACAAGGAGAGGACAAAAGGATGCTAAGGAAAAGTCGGAGAAAAATCAATTCCTTCTTAGCCACAATGGGATTCCAGAAATGGCCCAAAGCCAGCAGTCACCTGGTAATGGTCATTGCATTTGCCAACTGTCCCTGACAGAGATATGTTTCCAGGCCTCTAGAAATATGTCCAAGATCGTTTGGATTGGTTAACCTCCTTCTCCAAAATACATTCTGGTGACCACAAGAAGTGAGGTTTGAGATAAAGCTATGTGATAAACACAAGAAAGGCCCTTTCATTACAGAATACAGTCATTGAATCGATAGCCAGACTAAGCTAAATCCTCTTGCTTACCAAACTCTCACTACTCATTTGACAAATGTCTATTGAAAACATAAAGGAGCCGAGGACATAAAGGCAGACAAGCCACAATCCCTCTTTTTAACAAACTCACAATCTACCCGGGAAAAATGTTTAAATAATCCACTACGATGACACATGGTAAGTGCTACTATGCAAGCGGTCTGAATAAAGGACTTCTGTAGGGCTGAAGAGACATAATCCTGGCTTCCCGAAGTAGTCAAACAGCCTTTGCGTGTGTGCACAGCACTGCTAATCACAATGGTGACAACATAAGATGTGAACCTAGTCTCAGCGAAGGCATGGAAGTAAAGCAGGAAGACACGGTAAAGTCCAAGAAGTGGCACAGAGTGTGTTGTGGCTGGGAAGTATGTCAAATGCTACAGATCCTGATGCTTCTACATTCAAATGAACATCAAAAAAGTAGCAAAGCAAACCTGATAGTAAGTAGCAACTGACACTCTGCCTTAGTGTCTGAAGGACACGAGGAGGCTGTGGCCAACTGCAACAGGCTTACCCCATCAAGAAAAGCAGAGGCTGGGAGCCCCAGCCAACTGTTGGCGTGCAGAAATTTACGATCCAACACTTTCGATTTTTCAAGTGAAGACAAATCCAGATTTCCATGTGAACTTTCAAAGTTCATCCTGACTTTAAATGTTTACCAAACATATTAAAAACAGTTTAAGAAACATTTTATAAGCCAAAACGAAATCTGTCTGTGAGCTGCCATCAGCCTGGAAGCTGAGAATATACAAGATCTGATGCCGAATGTAAGGCAGAGGAAAAGCTGGTAATGAAGGCTGGGGACAGACTGTGAAGGTCCTTGAATACCATACCAAGGAGTTTGAACCCCAACCTGACCCTGTAGGCATCATGAAATAAGATGCACAGATGTGTATTTCAGAAAAGCACCTCTCAAAGTGCGTTTCTAAGAAGTGTTGCTGAGGGACGCCTGGGTGGCTCAGTTGGTTAAGCAGCTGCCTTTGGCTCAGGTCATGATCCCAGCGTCCTGGGATCGAGTCCCACATCGGGCTCCTTGCTCAGTGGGGAGCCTGCTTCTCCCTCTGCCTCTGCCTGCCACTCTGTCTGCCTGTGCTCACTCTCTCTGTCAAATAAATAAGTAAATAAATCTTTAAAAAAAAAAAAAGAAGTGTTGCTGAGACGTACATGTGAAATGACTGGCTAGTGGCATGATGAACACAGGCTACAGAAGAGACTGAAAACAGGGTAGACCAGCTATGGGGTCATCACAATTGTCCAGGTGAGAAAGAAGACATGAAGAGCAGAAGATGGCCATTAAAGAGAGCACAGTTGGCAGAGGCTGTGAGAAAGAGGGGGCAGCAAGCGCAAATGATGGAGGACCCACTTGGAGACAGTGCAAGTGTGCGCCAGAGCTCCTCTGCTCAGGGAGGACTCCAATCTGTGGCCTTCTCTCTCGCTTCATTTCTGTCGTGGATTTCTCAAAAATCAGAATCACAGTATCATTCCCCTCTCAACCCAAATAAGGCTAACACGGCAGCAGACTTAAAAAAACATCAGTCTCCAAGCAATGAAGAGGGATGCTGTGATGGTTGACTTTGGTTCTACCATTAAACTTGACTGGCTACAGGGTGTCCAGATGAAACATTAGTAAACATTATTTCCGAGCATGTCTGTGAGATTAGCACTGAAATCAGCAGACTCCATGAAGCAGACTGCCCTCCCCAATGTGGGTGCGCATCATCTGGTCTATAGAGGACCCATCTGCAATAAAAGGTCTTTGCCCCCTGTCTGTCTGCTTGAGTTCGGACATCTCACCTAATCTTCTCTGGCCTTTGGGCTGGGATTTAAAACTCTGGCTCCCCTGGGGTCTGAGGCCTTCAACTCAAGCTAAATTTTATCATTGGCTTTCTTGGGTCTCCAGCTTGAAGCAAGCAAGACTATGGGACTTTTCAGCCTCCACAATCATGTTAGTCTATATAAAATTTTCTGATTGTTTCTCTGGAGAACTCTAACTAGTACAGATGCTTTCCAAACGCCTAAGGAATTCAGCACATTAATGGGAGCATGAATTCAGTCTGGTTATAAAGAAAGAAATCTATCCCAAGAATAAAGGTCACCTTCAGTAATAGAATACATTCCTAGGTGATGCCTAGGATTTGGGCATGATCAAACACACAGACACGGACGTTTCTGAAATCCTTAAACTGAGAGCTTTGTTCACTTGGCTCTTCTTATATATGTATTCTACAAAAACTGCTTTAAAGGTATAGCATTTTCACAAAATAACTGCCTTTTTCTAATACTTTTCCCTTTTTTCCCTTAGCAATATTCACCTCTGTGTAATAACTGCTTCAGTTAACAAGTTTGGCAGAATTCTCTTCTGTTAATCAGCATTTTCAGGTATCTTTTTTCTGTCACATTAGAAATTCACTTCCATGTTTTTACTGTTAATACAATACACAACCTGAGTAGTATGTGATACTACACTAAACTACACTGTCGCCATGCACCCAAAATGGGAAATTAAAAACTGTTTCCATGAAGATATAAGTTAAAATAACATCAAATTGCTTCTGTACTCACACACAGTTGTGCCAGAATTCAAAATTTAGGTGCTAGTTATTTGTGTGAGTGAGCTTAACCATTTGATCTTCTTGTGGGTCTTCTTGGGCCTACAAAGACTAAAACTTCACGATGAGGAGACTCAGCAAAGTCTGCAGGGCAGTGTCCAGAGATATAAGATATAGGAAAATGGACAGAAGGACCTGGAGGGCTGCAGGGAGAGGGCAGGCTAGGCTAGCATACATGAATGGGCAAAAAATGATGATCTGATACAACATTAACAGTAGCCTTTGACATTTTAAAAATTTATACTGTTTCTTCTTTACTACAAGATCATCATCTGTCTCCCCACCTCCCCAAGCTAGTTATGTATTGGCTCAATTATACATTTTTGTGTGCACGAACACACACAATACAGCTGTATTTGGCAAAACAAAAACAAAACAAAACAACCCCCCCCAAAAAAAAAAAAAACAACCTTGATGGATTCGTATGGTGTTACTTTATACCTTAATGTTACTGAAACTTACTATAGGTTTCATAAACAAACTATCCACTTTAGGGTGATGGAAGGGAGAATGAAAGAGGGCCTAACAATGCATAAATATCCTTACTTTTAAATTTATGGCTAAACTTATTGCTTTAAGTTTATGCCACAAACTTAAGCTATGCCATAAACGTAGGCAGAATCTTTTTTTTTTTTTTTAAGATTTTATTTATTTGACAGAAATCACAAGTAGGCAGGGAGGCAGGCAGAGAAAGAGGAGGAAGCAGGCTCCCCGCAAAGAGAGCCCTACGTGGGACTTGACCCCAGGACCCTGAGATCATGACCTGAGCCAAAGGCAGAGGCTTTAACCCACTGAGCCATCCAGGTGCCCCCGTAGGCAGAGTCTTACAAGAAGTATGTATCAGAGGACTGACTGAGTGAAACCCACAGAAAACAGAAACTATGTCACATTAAATCTTCAAGTCAGATTCCCTTTCTACTGACCTAAACAGAGAAAATTGCTATTATGATAGTATGTTAAGGACAATGCTAAGAGGAATACAAGGAAATCAGTATGTCATGCCTTTGGTGACACTCCACAAAGAGATTGTTTTTCACCCAACTGTAAGCTTCTTGAGTAAAAGGAACACATATTATTCATCTTTTCATCCCCACAGTACTTAGAACAGCTTCTGGTAGGAGTAGGCTCATGGTAATGGCTACCAAACTGGTAATTAAAATTCTCTAGGACACAAAGTTCTTATTCAAAATGAGCCTCCAGGCATACTGAGCACTTCGGAAGGTATGGCTGTATATGGGAACAGGTGGCTTTACAAAAACAGTTAAGAACATGAATGAGTATTCTACCTTTTTTTTTTTTAACCTAAAAAGCAAAGGTAATTCATGCACAAGGGTGCTTAATATCTCATATGGGGGGAAAGCTAAGGAAAGAGACCAGATAGGATGAACAGAGATTGTCCCGTGCAGCAAGAGCTGTCTCAGAGGAGAAAAGAAGTGGAAGCTGGGATGGTTTTCTTTTGCTTTTATCAGCATAGAAAGAAGACACAGAGGGCCCAAAGCTCAGCGGGGATTCACAGCATAACAGCACCTCCATAAATCACTGAGCTGGGTCACAGTGTAACTAACACCATCATCCCTCTGTTATCCCATTTGGTCTGCTACCAAAATGAGTTCTGTAGCTTTTAGAGTTCCTAAAGGATTAGAAACCAGAAATCTGAGCTTGAAGGAACTAGAGTCCTCTTCAGTATTTTTCCAACTTTCTTTTACAGCCATAGGATGTCTTCTTCAAATAAAATTTTATGAATAACCATGATACATAACAAGGTAAAATCAGAACTGCTCTGCTGTACTGTCCAGGCTGCAGTAGGTAGCCTGGAATCCTGTATCACTATGGAGTCAAAACGAGAAAGTACTGACAGGTTCAAACTCCTCCTTTGACAGAGAGGTTAAGCTGCCACCCAGGCAGCGAATGAAAGAGCCAGAACCCAAATCCAGGAATGCCAACACCCAGAGAAGGCTCCTCCCCCTGTATTCCCTGTGGTTTCCAAAAAACAAAGGAGGAGGACAGAGTTCATACTCACCATCTTTGTTCAGCCATTGCTTTCTTGTTCTGTACAAAAGGAGCTTGTTGTGGACATAAGGTAAGAGGAACTTGACACACCAGCTCTCCACACCAAGTTTGTTTTCAACCAGGACTATGGGACTCCGGTTATACCTAGCTTCAGGGCATGGGATCAGGCCAATTTCATCTCTTAATATGTAAAACAAAAAGAAGAATTCAAGATAAGACTATTTGTTTTTTCAACATTTTTCAAATCCTACAGACTATTAAAAAGAAAAGTAACATATTTCTCTTTGTCTTTTTTTTAAAGATTTATTTTTTGTGGGGGAAGAGGGAGAGAGAGGAAGGGCAGAGGAAGAGAGAGACACCCTTCAAGCAGACTCCCTGCTGAGCAGAGAGCCTGTTGTGGGCTCAATAGCAGGGCTCTGAGATCATGACTTGAACGGAAATCAAGAGTCACTTAACTGACTGAGCCACCCAAGCGCCCCCATATTTCCCTTTCTTAAAAATATTATTTAGTTTACCTGCTAGATTAGTAGAAATTTTAAAAAATGTTTTTTAATACAGTCAAGAGTACAGAAAAATTAGTATGCTGACTTTGTGATAAAAATGAAAACTTGTCTTTGGATGGAATTTTGAAAATGTCTTCCAAATTTTAAATTGCATATACTCTGAGCCCCAGTGATTCCACTGCTCAGAAATTATCCTATGCCAAAATGTGCCAACAGAATGTTTACTGCAACATTGCAACCAAACAGGAAACAATCTAACTATGTATCAGTATAAGAGGGGTAGAATAAATAGGGTAATCCATGTGGTAGAGGTGCACAAGGTAGAGGTGGTGGAGACAGATTCGCATCTGCTGGTATGGAAAGACTGTCAAGACATATAAAACCAGAAAAAGAGCAAAATACCAAGTATATAGTGTAAAGCATTTTGTATAGTTTTTTTTGAAAAAGGAGCCCAAGAAATTTGGGGGGAGATAAAGTATTTTATTTTTATACAGTTGAAATTTTCTAATCATTTGTATGTATTATTTGTTTTAAAAATATGTCAATAAATGTACTTATACTTAATCTATGCAGAGGAGAAACAAATTATCAATAAAAGTCGCCTTTTCAATAAGATTGGGGGCCATTTTTCTTCTTTATAATCATTCATAAGTCATTGAATTAAAAAAAAAAAAACCACACACTGATAAATGCTGCTAAAACACAAAATACATTCCAGAATTTAGGTCATTTTCATTTAAGGCGGCATCCATGTCCTTCAAACTGCCTCCCTTAATTTGAAAATTTATATTTGAGGCAAAAATTTAATAAATGTACAGCAGCTGACATACACAGTAAATGAACCAGCAAACATAAAGATGGTTTTGCAAAAACTGCACATGCCTTTCAATTACAAAGATGTTATGATAACTGCCTACATTAAAATAATAAAAAACTGGTTTTCAGAAGTTATGTATGACATTTTCTATTATGTCCCTGGAATTCTCCAACCAAGAACAAAGTAGTTTGGTAGATACAAGAGGGGGAAACAGGGACAATTACAGGGTATAGAAAAGTCCTCTTGGGCCACCATCACAAATTGGTGGGAAGTTGTGGAGCTACAATAGAATCTCTCCTGGAAACTCCACACTAGATAGCTCGGACATAATCTACTTTCTACTGATCACTTCATTAATGAGATAGGGACTCATTGATAAACAAGGGTACTCTATGGGTTAAATCACGAACCATTCGTTCAAGCTGTTTTCACTTGAAGTAGATTTTGAGACCTAAGGCTTTTGGTCTTGACAAAATTTGAAAATGGTCTTGACTGGCTCACGTGATTCAGAGGTGTTCTAATATATCACATCAGTACCTTCTGTGAGTACCGGAAGGTACTGAGTACTATGTTAAGTCCCGAAAATGCAAAAATAAAACAAGGTGGTCCCAGTCTCTGAAGTGCTGATAGTTTTGATGCAGACTGCATCAATATCTATAATAAAATGTTAACACTTTGCCATTCCAGTAGTACAAAGTTTTGTAGGAAGCATGAAACAATGCTGAGCACATCTGAGCTCAACATCTGGTATTTCAAAATGTTTTGCATTTGTATTTGGTTAATGTAACATCTACCTAATTCACCATTAGGACACCTAGCCATGTCCAGAGCATTTGCCTGTATCTCTGGCATTTTCTGATATTTAGGTCTTACTATATAAAATAGAACATTAAAAAATTAAGCTAGAATTAAAGAAAACAGCAAAATTATTTTAAGAAAGTCTATTTTCCGAGATCTAATAACCACTTAAAACACTTCAAAGAACTGCCTAAGTCAACAGTATGAATGCTAGAGTAACAAGAATAAACAAGAATAAAAGATTCTACCTTGTGGTACAGTCCATTTGCGAGGGAGGAGCAGTTACTCAAATTCACAATGTAAAAACCTGCCTTGCTCATTATTAACGCCAAAAATAAAATGTCCAGTAATTAATTCAGTACCTAAATGAAAGGACAGAGCCATCTGCACAAATAAAAAACACACTTCTTTAGTTGGGTACCATTCTTTCAAGAACTAATTAAAAAAAAAAAAACAATACTGTCTTGATATAGCAGATGCTCAGTAACTGCTCCTGAAAGGTTGATTATTACGCACTTCAGTGAAAATATTCAAATAAATGGTTTTCAAAGAATATCCCTTCTTGACTCTCCAAAAGAACATTATCTCTGACTTCCTTCTAATGCGATGGATCCAAGTCCTAGCTCTGTCAGGATTTCATCTACATGGGCCTTATCTATCATTTGGCTTCTACAGACCTTAATTTCCTCATTTGTAAAACGGTGGAACTGCATTACATCTCTAAATAAGGGAAATGGACTGCTAGGTCTCTTTCAGCTTCCAAATTCTGACTGAGAAACCTGACAGTTATTCTCATGGAAGTGGCCATATCACAGAATGTAAAGCACTAGGGAAAACATCAGAGAGAGGTAATAGGATGTAGACAAAAGTGGTCCATCTTCCAAGGTCCAGGGTTCTAGCTAGCTTCCGTTCTACCACTGAGAGTCAAATGGGAATATGGCAAGCCACTTGTCATTGGGATCCTTATCTGAGGAATAATAATGCCCCTTAGGAAGAACAAATATTACAAGGTAGAGCATGTGGTAAGCTGGAAGTAACAGGCAAAGATGCAGATTTTTAATTCAGTCAAGAGCCTGAGGCCAACCAGAAAAGTTATTTGATTAACAGATGGCAAGGTGAAGCAAAAACATTAAGCCTTTGTCAAGTGATTTGACCCTAAAATACAGTGCTTTGCTGCTTCCTAAAAATATAATCTGTACTTGATAAAGATAGGTAGGTCAATAAGCTTCCAAGTTAACAGCGTATTTGACTTCAGAGTTCTCCTATGCTGAGTCCCTCAGGTCGTAGTCCACTTTTTTTTTTCACATAATTTAGAATAGGATTCTAGAATCATTTTAAAATTGGGAGGGGCCTCATCCCCCCCCCCCCCAGTATCTCATTTTGTCAGACAAGAAAACTGAGGTCCACTGAGGTTAAAATGATTACCCAAGGTCAACCATCACACCACTAATGCTAAGTTAAAAATCTGGATCTCGGGGCGCCTGGGTGGCTCAGTGGGTTAAAGCCTCTGCCTTCGGCTCAGGTCATGATCCCAGGGTCCTGGGATGGAGCCCCACATCGGGCTCTCTGCTCAGCAGGGAGCCTGCTTCCTCCTCTTTCTCTGCCTGCCTCTCTGCTTACTTGTGGTCTCTGTCTGTCAAATAAATAAATAAAATCTTTAAAAAAAAAAAAAATCTGGATCTCTTAATAGTCAGCCCCAAACCCAAGACACTGAAGATAAAAAAAACATCAGTGAAAGCAAGCAGGATTTAGTAAAATTCCTTCTAGATTTCTGGCTATTTAAATTCTAATTTTATATACAAGAAAAGTTAGAAAACTCAAGGTGGGGGGTACAAACTAAAAGTCTGTCTATCCGTCTACACTACTGCTTGGGTATGCACCCTTTTTTTCTAAGTGTTTTTACAGAAGTGGTATTATAGTGGACATGCTCTCCTACAGTGTTTTTTTTTTCCTTTTATTCATTAATTTTTATTTAAATTCAAGTTAGTTAACATACAGTGTCGTATCAGTTTCAGAAGTAGAATTTGGTGACTCACCACTGATAAATAGCACACAGTACTCATTACATCCAGAATCCCCTTCATGCCCATCCCCCATTTGGCCTATTCTCCCACCGACCCCCCCTCCAGCAACCCTCAGTTTGTTCTCTACATGGGAGTCTCTTCCGGTTTGCCGCCCTCTGTTTTTATCTTATTTTTCCTTCCCTTCCCCTATGTTCATCTGTTTTCTTTCTTGAATTCTACATGTGAGTGAAATCATTTGTATTTCTCTGACTTATTTCACTTAGCATAATACACTGTAGTTCTGTCCACGTTGTTAGAATCCTACAATGCTTTTTTAGAATTTAACAATTTATATTAAACATCTTCCTCCATAATTATTTTTTATATTTTTAATGGCTGCAAGAAATGTACTATACATACCAGATATATCTCCAGTTTTTTCCTTGTGAAATAATGTTAAAAGAGAAATTTCTGATTCTTTTGCTACAACTAAATTACAGTCTTTTATATTTTTAGGTTTCTGAGAATTAGATCCCTGATATTTAACAAGGACACTCAAATAATTACCTACATTACCAATGTCATAGGATTGTTAAAGACCTGAAGGTTCGGGATGGTGAAAAAGTTCTAATATCCTCAGATACCACGAACCTCACTTACTAGGTTACTTTTAAGGGCTGCTCAAAAAAACCAGCACAATGGAATGAACCAACAACCTTACTTAAAAAGATCATACAAAGCACCAACAGCTTTCTGAGTGCTTCAATTCACAATGGAGACCCACTGACTTCCAAATGAAGTTCAAAGTTCAGGTAATACAGACATTGACTTTACTCCCCGTTTAGACAGCTTTCCTTACCTGCAATTTCAGAAACATCATCAATTAAGAGTAGGCTCGCATATTATTTTCAAAAGTAGTATCACCCAGTCTCCCCTTTGGGAGGGAAGAATGATCCTAAAATATACTAAACTGAACCCAGTAATATGGAGTGACCATACAGAAAACTCAGCCCAAGGATTCAGGAAACGGCCAAATCTTAGCCTAAAAGTTATTTGGGGGGGCACCTGGGTGGCTCCGTCAGTTAAGAGTCCCACTCTTGATTTCGGTTCATGTCATGATCTCAGGGTCGTGAAACAGAGCCCTGAGTCCTATTCTGTGCTCAGAGCAGGGTCTGCTAGAGATTCTCTCTCTCCTTCTCTCTCTACCCTTCTCCCTCCTCATGTCCTCTCCCTTTCTCTCTCTCAGATAAATAAAATCTTTTTAAAAAGGGGATTTTTCCACCTTCAAACTGGAATTCTTTCTAAAATGACTAAAAAGTAAAGTTAGCAAAATATCTAAAGGAACTGACCCTTTCATATTGATAACTAAAACTTTGCCTGGTGATCAAGATATTTCAGAAACCTCATGGTCTTTCTCAATTCTAAAGAGTACAACTCCATGTATTGCTGGAATGGTATGACTGGACATATTTTAAAAACAGCTACAGGGGCGCCTGGGTGGCTCAGTGGGTTAAGCCGCTGCCTTCGGCTCAGGTCATGATTTCAGGGTCCCGGGATCGAGTCCCGCATCGGGCTCTCTGGTCAGTAGGGAGCCTGCTTCCTCCTCTCTCTCTCTGCCTGCCTCTCTGCCTACTGTGATCTCTGTCAAATAAATAAATAAAATCTTTAAAAAAAAAAAAAAGCTACAAAAACTGCTACTGTCTATTGACTGTTGTGTGCAGGGCTCTGTGTTTCATTTATTTCACACAAGGAATTTAAGGTAGGAATTTTAACCCCTTTTATAGATGAAGAAAGAGTCTTGTCTAAGTCTACCAGTTACTGATTGATAAGCTAAGATTCAAATCCAGGACTGCCAGATTCCAAATCCAAATTTTTACAACTATGCTATTATTTAAATACATAGATAAAAAATTAAGTGTAAGAAGACAATTCAGACTTGTGGTTTCCTACTCTTCAAATTCAATTTAAAGATGTGCTTTTCCTTACTACTCCCTTACTCTAAAGTTATCCAAAGTTACCGGGGCCTAGTCACTGCCTGGGAAGGCTGTTTTCTCTTACCAACTCATCCATCCCTGATGTCCCAATTTAGTTGCTATTTCCTTAAAAGATTTATTTTGAGGTTCTCATTTAAGTTAGGCCCCTCTGTTATTATTCCTTCCAAGTATCCTTCTAATTCTTTCAGGCTCCTTTCATATTCTGTGCGTTGGTTTGTCCTACTGGACCAAGGACGATGTGTGATATGTGCGTCCCACTCCTAGACCTGCACATCCAGGGTCTAGAATTGTATCTGTCAAATACAGGTGCTCTTTTGCTGAATGCATACATGGAATGAAAGAAATTAAGCCACATAGTCAAGGACTTCCATAACCTGACTCTACTATTATCTTCTCAATCACATTTTGCTACTTTGGGTTAATTCACAGTTTCGTGTGGAGGTCCTTGGCTCTGTCTCTGAGACTGTAAATCCTACCCAACCTTCAATGTTCAGCTCAAACCCGCCTCCCTTAAGGGCCCTGGCCTAGGCACAAAAAGCCTTCCTCCTACACCTAGTACACTCTCCCAGCACTTGCTCAGTCCAGCCTTTATCACCAGCTGCCTTGCAAGGTTAATTCACTGTGCATGCAGGTGGGTCTTGTGTCTCCATCCAGAGCTACAGTGTGCAATACAGTAGTCACTAGGCACATATGGGCACTATGTATAAGTTAATTAACATTAAATAAAATTTAAAATTCAGTTCCCCATTCACATTAGCCACATTTCAAGTACGCAAGCATACTAAACAGCACAGACAGGACAATGCCACCACCACAGATACTTCTGTGCCTTGAGTATAAGAATACTTCCCATTCTACACTGTGAGGACAGTACCTATAACATCTCATCAACAGTCAGAGTTCAATTAATATTTTAAACAGTAATAAAAAAATAACTTGGTGGGCAAGAGACTTTTGATATGACCCTAATTACACCATAAACAGCTCTCTTCCACATCAGCATAGGCCTATTTAGTAAGCTACTGCTAGTCCCTGGGTCAAGACTTCAGCGCTTTTTCCAATGGTATTCTCCAAGAGTCAACCGTACAAAAATTCGTATGGTATTTTTCAACTTATAAAGTATTTCACATTCACCATGCAGTTGGCTAATATGGTTTTCTGAGGAATACAGAAATTCAGGTTAAATCTAACATTTAGCTAGTGGCAGCTAAGGGCCAGACATTGGGCAAGGTGATTTTCCTGCATTCTCATCAACCTCACTAGATCAAAAGGAGAATGAAGTTGACAGAGGGTAACCTATCCACATCTACCAGTAATAAAATCCACATCTTAACCAATGTATGTTCGACTTCTCCTGGGTAGGCATTTTTACAGAAACAAAGTCAATATGTTTAATGGAGTAGATGATGTCTAATAAAATTACAATCTATCTTGTGTGTGAAGAAAAAAGGAAAACTAAAAGAATGAAAAACTTTTTCCTATAATACTGAAAAGTATAATTAGGTAACTAACTATTGAGATAAACAATGTCCTCTTTTTTTCTTTTAACCAGAAATACAGCCTATTTATTTTGGAAGTAAGAGGGCTAGATTAGGGGAAGAAGTACAGGCAATCAAAAAACAAAACAAAACAAAACAAATTCCAAACCATAAGACATTTTTAAAGATGCCACATAGTAATATTATTGAAGATATCATTATTATACAAAATATATACCACAAAAGCGCTGAAAATTAATATTAAACAATGAGTTAGTTAAGCTACTTAAATTCTTTGCACCTGTATTATGTATCATTTCAACTTTCAAATGCTCAACTTATTTCAACCTTTTAAATCTTTGAATGACCCAAATGCTTATTAGTAATATTAAATTATGCACTGATAGAGAGCATGTGAGCTTTCACCATGAAAAATATGATTGGGGGGGCGCCTGGGTGGCTCAGTGGTTTGGGCTGCTGCCTTCGGCTCGGGTCATGATCTCAGGGTCCTGGGATCAAGCCCCGCATCGGGCTCCCTGCTCCGCAGGAAGCCTGCTTCCCTCTCTCTCTGCCTGCCTCTCTGCCTACTTGTGATCTCTGTCTGTCAAATAAATAAATAAAATCTTTAAAAAAAAAATGATTGGGGCATTAAAGTCCTTTATGAGTGATCCAGAAAAACTGAGATGTATTCCAAACTGTGCTCTAACCCCCCACACCAGTGAACACTCAATCTGTTTCTTCAAATATAAAACACTGATTTTTAAAAAATATTTATTTATTTGAGAAAGAGAAAAGGGGGGGTAAGGGAGAGGGGGAAGCCGACTGCCCGCTGAGCAGGGAGCCTGATGCAGGAGCAGGGCTCCATCTCAGGTCCCTGAGATCATGACCTGAGCTGAAACCAAGAGTCAGATACTTAACAGACTGAGCCACCCAGGCGCCTCTGATGCGCTTTTTCAATCTACCTTAAAGAAGAGAAACTGTGATCGCTGTATTTATTAGGCTTCTAATCCCCGCTACAATTTCAAGAAAAACAACATCAGTGATGAGAAAATAGGCCATTCCCTTAAACATTCCCTTAAACAAACTTTTTTTGAGGTTGTCTCTTACTTACACTGAAGCTCTCATTCTCGAAAAGGGACTGAAAGACTGATATACAAGGCATCAAAGCATTCTTTACAAGACCCAGTACCCACTATGGTTACTGCCAAGAAAACATTCCAAACGCTCATTTAAAAAAAGGCAGCAGTGACAAGGGGAAAAGATGAGGACGCTCTCAGAGGCAGGTGTGTTTCGAGGCTAGCAGCGTTTTGTTTTTAATGAGGCACTATTACAGGTCTCCAATTGTGTACCGCAGGGAGCAAGACATCTGAGGTCTTAATTTTTATAGGCACTGCTTTGAAGGAAAAGAACCCTTCATTTAGATGTAAGGTTGGTACCTACGGTTTAAAATGCATCAAAAAGCATAATTCATGTGTTCCCGTTTAAAAAATAGAATATTAAAAAAAAAACCTTCACGAACAATTAGAGAAAGTGAAAATAATGTAAAACTGGATTCCATGTATCTTTCTTTTGCGGTGAGCGGGGAGAAAAAAGAGGAAGGGAAATTAAACATTCTTGCTTCTCCCTCCTCTTTTGTATACTGTAGACATTCCTTTTAATAGCTTCCTTTTTCACTCGTTACACGAAGGCAAAAGTGTCAAAAAGAATACAGTCTCTTCTGGGATCTTCCCGGAGTACTCCTAGTACCATGCAAAGGAAGGAGGGAGCGAGACGCGCGTCAGTCCTGTGGTGTCCTACTTAGAGAGGGCGGCAGCATCTGGATACGAAAAGAATTAAAATGTTCCCCGTAACTATGAATCAGCTAATGCTAAAAAGTGTCAAGGTTGCCTGGGCTTTCCACCCGTCGCATCCTGTGCCTACAGAGGCCACACTGCTGTGAATGCTCTGTTCACCATCAAGGCACACTGTTCCGTCGGAGTCCCTCCACGATCTTGGGACATGTGGGGCGAGAGTCAAAAGCAGCCTCAAACTAGCTCCAGCGAGCAAACTGGCCCACTCACTGAAGGAAAGATGATCGGTGACCCCCCCCTCCCCACTACCGGTCCGGGATGAACCTCCCAAGAGTTGTGTTTACAAAGCATCTGCAGGACCACAACGTGCGTGCCCGTGTACCTTACACGAATGTAGGCTGGGGACACACGCGTGAAGTCCTTCGAGTTCCGTGAAGTCCCGGGGAAGGGGAGCGAAAAAAGTCGCTCCGTTGTGATTTTCCGAGGTCACTTCTGGAGACTCGCCCGCGGGCGCGTTCCGGTAGCGGAAAGCGGGCCCTGCGGCGGCCGACGACCGTCGGGCCCCGAACCTCGATCGGTCCCCTCCCGAGAGGGGCGCGCGGGCCGGGACGTGCCCCCGGAGGTCGGCTCCAGGCTCGGCCCCGCCCCTGCCCGCCCCACGACGACCCCCGCATCCGGCGGAGGCGGCGGCGCCGCCGGCGCGCCACTCACATGTGCGGATTCCTCCTGAAGGCGTTAGTGATGTCCTTCACCACCCGCTGCACCAGCACCGCCACCTCTTCGCTCGTCTCGGCCATGTTGGCGGCGGCCGCGGCGGCTCGGACGCGCCTCCGGGAGAGCGCCGGGCGGCCGGCGGGAGTTCCGCGGGGGAGCGCGCGCGCGCGTGTGTGCGCCGTTTTGGCCGCGCCCCCGCCGCCGTCGCAGCCGCCGCCGCCGCCGCCGAGCACTTCCGGGTCACGCGCCGGCGGCTGGGGCGTGGCGCCCGCCTCCCTCCCGGGCTGAGGCGGACTGGTTGGTCCCCGACGTTTCGCTGGTAGCCGGGGTTCTGAGCGTCCGCGGAGATGCTGCAGATTCCTTTGCAAAGTTACTTGAGGTCGCTGTTTTACACATTTTATTCTAATTTCTGGTTCACTCGGGGCCGAAGAGGGAGGGGTCCTAAAGTCCCTCCTCCGGAGCCAGAGTCGGCGTGAAGCCCCCACCCCCACCCCGGCCCGGCCGGCCGCTCTCACGTGTTGTGGGAACCGACTTTCCGGGGCTTCTGCAGAAAGTTTAACTGAAGTGCGGGTCCTCCGGAGCGGTGGGCCCCTGGGCGTGTGCAGAGCCTCTTCGCGGGTGCAGGGGTGGCGCGGCCCTCCGACGCCGGCCGCGAGGGAGCCCAGTGGGACCGTGTCCGCGACCTCCTCTGTACCCGCGTGCCACTTTCGGTCTCTCGGCGGACATTTAAAATAATAATAATCATATTGATAATAATTTTTAAAAAAAAACTTAATGTATTAAAAGAAGACGAGAAAGGAAAGAAAAGTTGTTTCCCAGGCTATGGGAGACGTACAGAAATTATTTTAAATGGATTTTCTGTGAGCGTACTTCACTTTGTCCATCACTTGATGTGCTTTGAAGGTTGCGGGTCGGTTTCGGAGGCAGAGATCCAAGACCCTGACAGAGTTTGCTCTTGATAGCCGTGAACCTCGCTACAACTGTTTTTTTTTTTTGTTTTTTTTTTGTTTGTTTGTTTGTTTGTTTGTTTTTTGTTTTTTTGTTTTTTTGTTTTTTTTTGTAAGAAAAGCTGGCTTCCCAGTTCATTTGGATTTTGCAGTGCCTTCTGTCAGATGTCCCTTCCCCCTTCTGTGATAGAGAAATCTGGGTGCTTTGGGTTCAGTTCTCTTTACTTGAGATCTAGCTTTTAAACACTTTTTAAAAGCAAGTTCATGGTCTGTTTAATGCGAAATAAGGTGGAGCGTTTGAAGGACGGTTGGTGATTGTGGATGTAAAAACCATGCACTTGTTGCAAAATTCATAAAGCATCGAATGAGAACTATGAGTGAGCCACATTCAGGGGACAGTACTCCCCGTGGGTATTGATAAAGGAGAGAACGTTAGGAGGGTTGAAGCCAATGGCCAAGGGAGAATTCCGGAGCCGATTCTATTAAAGCCCGGGGGCAGGATCCATGGGCAGAAAGAGGTGCAGTGGGGCCAGGAGAAGTGGCCTGTTACATACATTCAAGTTGAGAGGGGGTTAGGGATAGCCTAAGTCCCTAAGGAATTTTGGAAACGAGGTTTCCAGGATGTTGTTGGGGCTAGCTATTGTTGGGACATGGTCGCTTATTACTGTCTAATAAAACTTTCGTCATGAGACCCTTCAAATGTATGTTGGTGGGCCATATGCTTGGAGGGTGATTGCCAATACGTATTTTGGGGGTTTAGAGATAAAGGAAATTTCTAAAGGAATTTTTATATGTTAAAGTAGAGTATCCTGGGGTGGGGGGGTGGGGGGTTGTCAGGCTAGGATTGCCTTTTTTTTTTTAAGATTTTGTTTATTTATTTGACAGAGGCAGAGATCACAAGTAGGCAGAGAGGCAGGCAGAGAGAGAGGAGGAAGCGGGAAGCAGTCTCCCCTCTGAGCAGAGCACCTGGTGTGGGGCTCAATCCCAGTAACCCTGAAACCATGACCTGAGCTGAAGGCAGAGGCAAAACCCACTGAGCCACCCAGGTGCCCCTAGGATTGCCTTTGCCTTTAGCAAACTATTAATATCAAGGCAATTGAGTTCCCGGAGGAATGTCACTCTGCCTGTTTCAAGGCATTGTCACAATTAAATAATTTTTCTTCTGCCTTTGTTTCCAACATCAGTATGTTGATAAAAGTTAGACCTGCTGTCAGGACATTAGCCTTCTGGTTTTAAAAGAAATGAGCTAGAAGTTTCATGAAATTGTGTAAAAGCAAGATGGGACAGGTTTGAATTAGTAAAATCAAAAAAACCTTAAGCTCTTGACAAGTTCTCAAATGAGGCAGTGAAGTGAGTGAATGTGTGTTTAGAGTCCAAGGCCAAGCCTTACTTCAAATACCCTAGTTACTCTTAAGAATGTGATGTCAGTTCTTAAATGGTTTGGGTTACATATGATAAGTCTTCCTCTTCGTTTAAAGCCTTGCATCCTATCCTAATAAAGGTAGCAAATAACTCCTGACTTCTAGGGGCAACATACAAAAAAATACAATTTTTTTCAAAGACTTTATCTTAAAAATTGGTAAGATTTTAAAATCTTAAAATATATTTACAGGGATAAAACCCCAAACTTTATCCTTCAATCCTGAAATAAAATTGGTGATCAAAGAAGATAATTCCTCTGTATGGTTCTGTTTATGCCTTCCACCTACACACACCTCAATGCACATACTCCTTTGTACTCATTTGAAAGACATGAATTATATATCTTGTGTTTCTTCTAAGAGTTCACAAATGTTTTTACTCAATTATTAAGGAGCTACTATGTTTACAACTCAAATTTTTTAGAATTGGGGCATATTAGAACTGTGATCTAACCCCCTAAATTTGCAGATAAGGAAGTAGGTTCAAAGAAGTTCAGTATTGAAATTCATGAGACTTAATTATGATATGTATATGAGAATAGGATATGATAAATTTAGCATGATTTGTTGAAGGAATCAAAGATTTTCATTCAGGGATCTGCAAAATAATGAAATATTGTAAATAGCTTAAGTGCCCAATGTTGGGAATTTAGTAAATTATAGTAAATCTGTAAGTTGAAATACTATTTAGTCACTTAAAAGCACATTAAAACTGGAAGAATATATACCAAATTCTTAATGGGAGATTTATTTATAGGAGAATTTTACTTTCTAACACAACAAATTATAATTTTCATAATTTAAAAAGAATTTTTTAAGTATATGTTAATAAAAACAAAGATCTATTTGTTAGTTAGCTAACAAATATATATACTTATATTTTTTTAGAGATGTATTGAATTTTTTAAAAGATTTTATTTATTTAATTTATGCAGAGAGAGTGCACAAGCAGGGGAAGGCAGAGGGAGGAGAAGCAGGCTCTTCATTGAGCAGGGAGCCAGATGTGGGACTTAATCCCAGGACCCTGGGATCATGGCCTGAGCTGAAGGCAGATGCTTAATGGTCTGAGCCACCCAGGCGCCCAGAGATGTATGATTTTTAAGTGACTTTAAGTGACCTCTAATGTATCTGTGAAAATATTTCGACAGTCTCCCCTTCCTCCCCACTCATGCTTTTCATATTATAGACGACTATTTGATGGTGGGGAAAAGGTAGATATGTAATGACAAAAAGAAATACCAAAACAGCATACAAGACAACCCTAATTATATATATAAAACAAATTATATGTAATATCAATGTAATCACATATACATCTATATAATAGACCAGGAGGATATAAAATGAAATGTTAATAGTTGTATCTGTATGATAGAATTACTAGAGATAATTAAGACCTATATATATTCTATATGTTCTTCTGGGTATTCCAAACTTTCTATAACAAAAAACCTAATATATATGCTGATGGCCTTGCTAGGAAAGAAGACAAGATTATTTTTTTTTAAGATTTTATTTATTTATTTGACAGAGAGCACAAGTAGGCAGAGAGGCAGGCAGAGAGAGATAGAGAGAGGAAGAAGCAGGCTCCCTGCTGAGCAGAGAGCCCGATGTGGGGCTCGATCCCAGGACCCTGGGATCATAACCTGAACTGAAGGCAGAGGCTTTAACCCACTGAGCCACCCAGGTGCGCTGCCAAGGTGATTTTAATGACAAACCTAGTAATTACTTTTGTGAAGAACCATGGAGAAACTTACCATGTTTCCAATTACATTCTGTTATTCTACTTAGATCACTATGATGTGTTGTTTATTTACTCCATTTATTTGAAGTCCATTTCCCATGGTAATGTTACATAAAATAGAGTGTAAATAGTATTAGCTATTATTACAAAAACAATAAACTTCTTTCCACTAAGAAAAAGTGTTCAATTTTAAATGCTTCATAATATTACCATTGTAACTATATAGTTATAATATGCCAAACTTCAATTTTATCACTATCATAAAATTTAAAATCCAAGAACTTATTAACAAATAGCAGAGAAATAATGCTTGTCAAAAAGCTACACTACCAATGTGTTTTTATGAATTCTTAAAAGTTCACAGAAGTAGTAATCATTTTTAAAGTTTTTATTATATTAAATACCACTTCAAAAAATGGAATAGAAATTAAGAAATGAATTTTAAATAACATGTGCATTAAACTTAGGAGAGTTTTGGTATACCCTTTACCTTACTGTATGGGTTTATTTTTCCCCAAAACAAAACTTCATAGACAATCAAGTACTACTTTTTTAAAAGTTACAAAACCATGAATACAAATGCCATCTATTCTTACACTTAATTGTTCTTGCTAGTCCTTCATTATTCTAATTGTTGAGATAAACAGGAGAAGATGCATATGATCTCATCTTTAAACTATGAAGCACTATATAAATTATGACTTCTGTGGATAAAGAAAGACTCATTATGAGTAATGAGTAAAACAATAGTAAACCAAGACTAACTGCATACTATCAATATGAAAATCTAAAACAGTTTAAAGAAAATTATTATACTGCGATTGTAGTCTCCTAGTTAAAAAGTGATTTTTTTTAATCTGACAAGTTTGATAATTGTTATCAAGATGCTAATCATGAAGATGACTTTAAATGACCAGTTAACGCTGATGTTAGAATCCCTGAGGATACAGAAGGGTACTAGTTGCATAATAAGGTTTTTGTTGCTGAGTAAGTGATATTTTTCTTGACATTTGATCGTTTGAAAATGTCATCCTTTTGCTTTGCCCTCTTCTTCCTTCCTACCACAGAGGCCCAAAAGACCTATGATGTAATCTTCAGAAAAGAACAGAAGAAAACGTCTGAGAGAAACACAGAGAAAAAGAGCCAGTCATGGAACTCCATGTGGAAACAGCTGGGGAGATAGGTATGCTTCCATGCTGCCATGAATGTTTCTCATGTATTGAAGATGTCAAATTGTTGTAGGAATTTTCTTGGTAATATGCCTTCCATTGGATGATGAAATGAAAGAAGTTCCCAATTATGAATACATTCTTAGGGCTCTTTTCTGCTTTACATTTTATTTATATCTTAATATAAATATTTTAACAATAAAAACCATAGAGTTAGGTTAAAAAATCATAACTAAACATTTAGAAAGTTAGAAAAGTTTCATTTTGACTACAGAAGAGGTTGAGTCTGAGACTTCTTCAGTAATTGCCTAAAAGTAAGACAAAGCTGTACCTCCCTTTCTTTCATTTTACTTTAGTTAATTTTTCAGCTCAGAAATTTTATCACAAAAATTTACATTATTTCTCCTTTTTGTCCTGTTTGCATGTTTTAAGGCAGTGGTGGGACTCATCAAAATTAATGTTAGGTCAAAATCACCCATAGGAAATGCTGAGCCTTCTTTGTTAAATATTGAATTATGCTCTAACTTACAGTACAACATTTATAGAGAAGTAGATTCCCATAGTCTAAGTTTTAAGAAAATGCCATTAGTAACTCCCCAATTTGTCCTGACTTTAAGCACTTTAATTTCTATGGTAGGTCTCCCAAATCACCATCAGTGTACAAAAAGGATAGTGTGAAAGATGGAATACTGGGTTTATAGAAGGAGAAGTCCAAATACCGCTCTTGAGAAGATGAGAGTCCAAAGGCCAAATACCGCTCTTGAGAAGATGAGAGTCCAAGCGTTGTACTAATTTATTCCATGAACTTTAGTGTTACAGTGTATAAGACATTGTGCCAACTGTAGGATATACAATGGTGAAGAAAGCAGATATCATTCTTGCCTTCTTGTGGGACTTACAGTGTGATGGAAGAGATACACAGTATTCAAATAAACAGACAATATGTAGCAGCAGATTGTAACACATGGCACAGAAAGGAAAAGGAAAGTACCGTGACAGACGATAACAGTGTGGGGGTAAGGGCAGAGCTTTAGACAGGGTGGTCGGGAAGTCCGTTGTGGGTGGTGACATTTAAGCTGAGACATGAAAGATGAGAAGGAACCAGCCCTAAGAAAAGCTGGAAAAGAGCCTCACCAGCAGTGGAAACAATGTGTGTGAAGGTTCTAAGAAAGGAGCCTACATGGCATGGATCAGGAATTGAAGGAAGGCAAACTAGTAACTTTTACTGACCTGACAGTGTTAGTAAAGTGATTTCAATCTTGCTGTTACCAGAAGGTCATCTATGAGCATGATTGCGTAGCTCCAGTTTTTCTCCCTTTCTATATCCTTTGTGTTTTTATTGCACTACACTGTGCAGTTCATCACAACAGCTCATGTTGCATGGCTGTCTGGGATCCCATGGGTCAGGTGTTTAGTCTTGAGAGCCCAGCAGCAAGCCTAGAGCTATTTCTCAAAAGGGTAATCTTTATCAGTGGAAGAGGAATAGGCTTTCCCCCCTAAACTCTAAGGGTATTGCCATGGTTTTTCCCCCTACCATTGGGTCTTCTTGGTCATGTGGCCCAAGATCAGCTTACCTGGAAGCTCTGGGCCCCATTAAAAACTATGGGTTACTCAGTAAATTACTCAAGCTAGAACATTCAAATAGAGGATTTATTGCCTCCTGAATCCAAAGTGACCCATATGTCTCTTTCTCAGCGGTGGAGTGTACAACGTGAAACAACTTGGCCTTCACTTTGGTGAAAAAAATTTTGTGATGTGCCCCCAGATGGCTGAAATCTTATCAACTTCATTATGATAGCAGTCCCCTGAATGTCTTAAGGGTTTATTTTCCATTCTCTGTCATATATGTTTTTACCAAAGACTGTAGAACATTTACTACTCACTAATCATGAAGTCAAATACCTCAGAGGAAAGAAAGACTAAGACTATCATTGTATATTCATAGACTCTTGTATTTTTTTTTCTTGTTGCATATCTCAGATGTAATTAACGGTTGTCTTACTGATTCAGTATCTTTATCCTACAGAATATCAACTTCACAAGGGCTAGAATCCTGTTTATCCTGTGTGGTGCAGTACCCCTGTACCTTACCTTGCATATAGTGGGGCTCTCCATCAGTACTTAAATGAATGAATAGAAGGATGGGGAGAGTAGGAGAGGATGGAATAGCCGACACAGAGTACTGATGCAATAAAGTGGTGGAGGAAGTCATGTAGGAATTTAATCAGAGGCTTATTCACGAGAAAACTTGAGGCCATATATTTTTTAAAGATTTTATTTGTTTATTTGACCAAATCAGGTTCTGGTGTTAGGTTTTCACTTCAGATTCTGTGGGGTGTTTTTGTTTGTTTATTTTCTTTTTTTTTTTTTTAGCATGCCATGTAATCTTTTACTGAAAACTGGACATGGTCTAGGGATAATTGAAACAGAGGGAAATAGGCCTTAAGTGAGAGATTTTATGTTAATATGGTTAGGAGCTGGGCTGTATGTCATGTTACGGCTGTAGTTGCCAAGGATTCAGTTTCCTCAGGTGTACTTTTATTTTCTTCTCCCCTCGTGTCTTAGGTTTCCCTAAGAATTCCTTCTTAAATAGAATCTGTGTCTTCCCACTCTTGCATTTATAACCCACTGTTATCATACTGGAGTCCTGTTGATGTAGTGCTAAGCTGTCATGGGAGAGGAATTATTTCATAATTCTATGAATGATCCTCAGGCATTTAGTGGACCAGAGTCCTTGGGGTGTAAGTTTCAGAAGTACTCCTTAGGTTTTTGCTTTTTTCCTGTTAGGTTAAATGGGAGAGGGGCTGGAGTTGGCTAACTGCCCTTTCCTAGGTGATACAAGGGTCTAGTAACATCATTTTACCTGGAGCACTGGGCTTTACTACAGAGAATGCTTTGGGTATATTTAAAAATGGTTACTGGGCGCCTGGGTGGCTCAGTGGGTTAAGCTGCTGCCTTTGGCTCAGGTCATGATCTCAGGGTCCTGGGATCGAGTCCCGCATCGGGCTCTCTGCTCAGCAGGGAGCCTGCTTCCTCCTTTCTCTCTCTCTGCCTACTTGTGATGTCTCTCTGTCAAATAAATAAATAAATAATCTTTTAAAAATAAATAAATAAATAAATAAAACTGAAAATGGTTACTTAACCCCTCCCTGTGACTAAAATGAGCAGGTATTTTGGGGGTCATTATCATGAGAATTTGGTAGGGTTCCTTGAGGTAAAATTCATTTGGGTTCTCCTAAGATTGGGTCCTCAAGGAGTTTCTTAGTCACACTTAGCTTCCCAACCATTTGTCAAGTTTATCACTGAAGTATTCATAGCAGATTAAGACTCCAGCATCTTTTGCTCCAGGTAAGCTGATCTCAGCTGTGCTTCTCTGTGTTTGACGGTCTATCAGATTTCTGGGTGACAGTCTGCCCTGTGATCTTAATTCTCTGATGGGTCTAAGAAAAGGCATTTGGTTTCAATTTGTTCATCTTTCATCTTGTTGTAAAGATGGGAGTGATGACTTCCAAGCTCTTTTGTTGGAACTGAAACCAGAAGTCTTCCAAACTTCTTTTTAAAGTGCTAAATAGGATGTATTTTAGACTTTGTGAAGCTGTAAGGTCTTTGTTCCAGTTATTAAGCACTATAGTTGTAGCTTGAAAGTAGCCATAGACAATAGACAAATGAATGGGAATCTGTGTATTGTTTTGCTGTTATTTTACCTATTTCTGCTCTAATCTTTACTTCCTTCTGGTTATTTTGATTTAAATTTCTCCACTTTTTATAATTTCTTAACATGGAAGTTTAGGTTATTGATGAGCTTTTTAATATATATTACTTAACATATATTAATTAATAATTAATTAATAATATATAAATATATTTAATATATTGGCATTTATGCTATGTGTTTTCCTCTAAGCACTGTTTCCCCTAAGTTTTTAGCATTCATCTCAGAGTATTTTCTAATTTCCCTTTTCTTTGAACTGTTGATTATTTAAGAGTGTGTTGTTTAACTTCTTCATATTTGTGGACTTCTCTAGTTTCTGCTACTTATGCTTTATCTCATTACATTCAGTAACATTCTGTTACTGATGTCTTGTTACAGAGAACATGCTTTATATGATTTTCATATTATTAACTTTATTGAGACCTCTTTTGTGGTGTAATATAATGATCTATTATGGAGAATGTTCCTTGTATTCTTGAGAAAAATATGTATTGTGCGGCTGTTAGGTAGAGTGTTCTATAGGTATCTATTGGTCCAGTTGATTTGTAGTGTTAATTCAAGTGTTTTGTTTATTTGTTGATCCTCTTTCTAGTCATTCTTTTTAAATTTTTTTAAGATTTTATTTTTTAAATAGTCTTTCCACTCAACCTGGGTCTCAAACTTAAAACACCAAGCTCATGAATCACATGCTCCATTGACTGAGTCAGCCAGGCACCCCTCTGGTTCTTCTCTTAATTATTTATAGTGGGATGTTGGGGATGCCAGGGTGGTGCAGTCGGTTAAGCATCCAGCTCTTGGTTTCAGCTCAGCTGGTAATCTCAGGGTCCTGAGATTGAGCCCTGTGCCAGACTCTGTGCTTAGCTTAGAGAATGCTTGAGATTCTGTCTCCCTTTCCCTCTGCTCCTCCCTGATATACATGCACTCTCTCTATAAAATAAATCTTTAAAAAAAATAAAATGGGATGTTGAATTCTTCAACTATTATTGTCATTTTCTTTTAATTCTTTCAGTTTTTGCCCCATGTATTTTGGGGCTTTGTTGATAGGTGCATATATGTTTATAATTGTTATATCTTTTTGATGGGTCAGTCCTTTTATCATTGTAAAATATCTTTGTCTCTAGTAACAAATTTTGTCTTAAAGTCTGTTTTTTCTTGACATTAGTATAGCCACTCTAGTTCTCTTTTCCACACCATTTGTGTCATGTGTCATGTATCATTTCCCATCCTTTTCCTTTCAAGTTATTTATGTCTTTGAATCTAGAGTGTGTGTCTTGTATATAGACAGTATAGAATTGGGTTGTGTTTTTTTAAAATAAAATCCGTTCTTCCAGTCTCTACCCTTTAGTTGGTGATAATAGTTTACATTAATGTAATTACTGATAAAGAATGATTTGTATCTGCATTTTTATATTTTTTTCTATGTCTTACATCCTTTTATTCCCCTGTTCCTCCATTATTGCCTTCTTTTGTATTAAATAGATATGATTTGCCTTTTAATTAGCTATCTTTTTTTAGTGTATTTGTGTTTTGAGTTTTATTTTTGTTGAGTTTCTTAGGGATTAAAATTAAAATCTTGCCTTATAACAATATAATTCAAAGTAAAAACAATTATAGTAGGGTACAAAAACTTTGCTTTTATATATTTTCACTCCTCCTTCCTTCTTTGTGCTGTTGCTATCATAGATATTTTATCTCTATATATTGTATGCCCATCAACACTGATTATAATCATTCCTTTATGCAGTTTTTTTTAAAGTCAGATAGGAGATATTTAAAAAAGAGTTCCAAATTTAAAATATATTTATACTGAATTTACATTTTCCTATACTGTTTTTACATTCAGTTGTCTTTACTGCTGCTCTTTATTTCTTCATGTGGATTTGAGTTACTGTCTAGTGTCTTTTCCTTTCAACCTAAAAGGACTCCCTTTAATATATCTTGTATGGCAGGTCTGCTTGTGACAAATTGTTTTTATAAAACAACATTGCTTCAACATTGCAAAACATTGCTTCAAATACCTTATAACAGCGTATTCCTAATTCTTTCCTCCTGTCCCATTTACCATTTCTGTTATTCATTTCACTTACCTAAACATAATAATCATCTAATATACTGTTGCTATTATTTTATTGAACAAACTGTTAATCTGTTAGATCAATTAATAAGAAAGAGAAAAGATTTTACTCTCATTTATGACTTTTCCAAGTCTGCTACTTTATGTAGATCTGAATTTCTGACCTGTGTCATTTTTCTTCTCTCTGAAGAACTTCTTTTACCTTGACAAATTCCCTCAATATATGTTTATCTAAGAAAGTCTACTTTTTCACTTTTGAAGGATACTTTGACTGAACACAGAATTCTAGATTGGTGTTGTTGTCCCTGTCCTCCCTCACCCTCCGCCAACACTAAATATTTCACTCTACTCTTATCTTTCTTGCATGGTTTCTGAAGAGTAGTCTCATATAATTCATATCCTTGCTTCTCTACAGGTAGGGTGGGTCTTGTCCTCGGGCTTCTTCTTTGTTTGTTTTTTTCTTTCTTTCTTTCATTCTTTTTTTTTTTTTTTTAAGATTCTTATTTATTTATTTGACAGAGAGACAAAGCGAGAGAGAGAGAGAACACAAGCAGGGGGAGTGGGAGAGGGAGAAGCAGGCTTCCTGCTGAGCAGGGAGCCTAATGTGGGGCTCCATCCCAGGATGCTGGGATCATGGCCTGAGCCAAAGGTAGACATTTAACCTCTGAGCCACCCAGGTGCCCTTGTCCTCTGGCTTCTTTCAGGACGTAGTCATTGTCTTTGATTTTCTACAGTTTGAATATGATATACCAAGATATAGATTTTTTTTTTTTAATTTATCTTGCTTAGTGTTCTCTGAGCCTCCTGGATCTGTGGCTTGCTGTCATTAATTTTGAAAAAATTTTGGCCATCATTACTTCAAACCTATCTTCTGTTCTTCCTTTCACTCTTTCTTCCCTTTCTGATATTCCCATTATGTGAATGTTATATTTTTTATAATTGTCTTGCAGATCTACTATAACAGTCCAACATTTTACAATGTCAAAAAAAAAAAAAAAAAACGAACACTTTTTCTCATGAATAAGGGAAATCAAATGCTAGATTCAGGAACCTCAGTTCAACTTCTTGTGTTTATCCATTCATTGTTTCATTCATTCAACATGTATTTTTATTGACTATCTACTTTATGTTAGTCCTCTGAGTGGCTTTATTTAATGTCATAGCCTTGTATGCATTATGTTCCCTTGATTATTTCTCAGCAGTGACAACTTCATCACTTTGGTGATGAGTGGGGAATTAATAATTCCATCTTTCATTGTTCATTTCCAGGACTTAACAGAAACCATTTGGAAGAAAAAACATTTAAAAGTCTGCAATGGCATTTTCAGCTTTCACGTTGAAGGAGATAGATGTAGAATTGATGATTTTGCTACTTATTATTTTTGCATTTTGCTTTTGAAGGAGAAGTGACTATGTGGTCATCAAAATCCATCAACAAGTAAAAAATAAGAAGGACTATGCATCCAATGCAGGTTACATACAGTTTTGGTTATGATGAAGAAATCCAGTGAAGGTGAAATATGTTTGCATATTCTAATGATGTACCATTAAAAGAACCAGTTTAAAAGAAGAATATGAACCACCACAGATGGCTTAATTTTACCCCTTGAACATAGTTCTTTATGCCATATGGAGAATCATGCACGAAAAAGCAGCTCAGTCTTCAGTCTGGAAGAGTCCTAGCAAAGGGGAAGTCTTAATAGGAACAATATGTATTAGTAAAGAATACAAACACAGAATTGCTAAATATTTTGACTTACATTTTTGGCTCCATATTGCAACACTGATAAAGCTCTTATTATCTGTGAATATCCCTCCATTCTGAGGGGTTAAGGAATAGTATGCCTAAGGATGGTTCTCCCTATGGCCAGGAAAAGGTAGATTACCTTTTTAGTGTTGCATTTATTTATTTTATTTATTTTTAAATTTTTTAAAGGTTTTTTTAATTTATTTGACAGACAGAGATCATAAGTAGGCAGAGAGGCAAGCAGAGAAAGAGAAGAGGGAGGAAGCAGATTCCCTGATGAGCAGAGAGCCCGATGCAGGGCTCGATCCCAGGGCCCTGAGATCATGACCTGAGCCGAAGGCAAAGGCTTAACCCACTGAGCCACCCAGGTGCAACTAGCGTTGCATTTTAAAAACATTTGCATTTTAAACGTTGCATTTTAAAAACAACAACAACAAAAGCTGTACACATTCTAGAATATCTTGCTTTATGTAATAGAATATCTCTGAAAAGGTTGTACTTAACTTAGCTTTTACATGATGGAAAACATCTTAAATATACTGTGGGAGAACTGAAAACAACCTGTAATGAGCCCTTTTGTAGTCTACGGAATTACTAATCATTTTTTTTTTCCTGTGGGCTTTATTTTTTTTAACTTCTAGAAGAAAATATAGGAAAAAAGCTCATTGACATTGGTCTTGGCAATGCTTTTTCTCAGTATGACGCCCAAAGCACAAGTAACAAAAGCAAAAATGAACTAGTAGGACTAAAAAGGCAACAATGAACACAATGAAAAGACGACTTACAGAACGGGACAAGATATTTGTAGACCACAAATTGGATAAGGGGATTAATATCTAAAATATATAAGGAATTCATACAATATAATAGCAAAACAAAACAATTTTTAAAATGGGCAAAGGGCCTGAATAGATATTTTTCCAAAAGAAGATATTCAGTGGGTGCATGAAAAGGTACTGAGCTTCACTAATAGGGAAATGCAAATCAAAACCACAAAGAGATATCACTCTCATCTATTAGAAAGGCTGTGATTAAAAAGACGACATAAGTGTGAAGAGGATGTAAAGAAAAGGGGACTCTTGCACACTGTTGTTGGAAGGTAAATTTGTACAGCCACTATGCAAACAGGATGGAGGTTCCTCCAAAAATTCAAAATAAAACTCCTATATGACCCAGCAATTCCATTTCTGAGTATATATCCAAAGGAAGTGAAACCACTTTCTCAAAGAGACATCTGTACCCCTATGTTTATTGCAGCATTATTTACAATAGTCAAAACATGGAAACAACCTAAATGTCCACTGACGGATGAATGAATAAAATATGGCATATATATATATATGGAATATCCTAGAAACAGAATAGATTGGTGGTTGCTAGGAGTGGGGGAAATGGGTGAAGGCGGCCAAAGGGTATAGACTTTCAGTTCTAAGATATGTAAGTTCTGGAGAGGTAACACAAAGCATGCATGGTGACTATAGTTAAATTTGAGAGTAGATTTTAAAAGTCATTACACACACACACACCCACACAAATTGTAACTATATAAGGTAATGAAGATGTTAACTTTATCATAGTAATCATTTTATGATATATACAAATAATTATATTGTATACCTCAAACTTACCCAATATTATATGTGAATTGTGTCTCAATAAAGCCAGAAAAAATATATATAAAAGCACACAAAGCAAACAAAAACAAAGGCTACTATATACTCCACTTCCATCGTCAGGCTTATTCCCTATAAGTATCAATTTTAGACTGTTGATACCCTCCTCCTATAAGAATGATTCCTCATATATATCACCTTCATTTCTGGCTTTTCTTCCTGATATATTATAGTGTTTTTACATCTTTTTTTTTTAAAGATTATTTATTTGACAGAGATCACAAGTAGGCAGGTATGCAGGCAGGGGCAGGGGAGCAAACTCCCAGCTGAGCAGAGAGCCCAATGGGGATCTCGATCCCAGAACCCTGAGATCATGACCTGAGGCAAAGGCAGAGGCTTAACCCACTGAGCCACACAGGTGCCCCATGTTTTTATGTATTTTAATGTCAGGTTTTTCCTCCTCCCTCTTTTCTCTCTCCAAACGTACAATACACATTAAACGTCTGAAAAGATTCATGTACTCCAAAATATTTCTGGGTAGTGTAGGGTAGATAATTAGTTTTTTGCCTTTTCTCTGTGTTCTCTAATATTTCAATAATGTTTAGGTATTATATAATTGAACATGATTACATTGAAATGTCAAGGATATTGATGGAAACATTTGAAAAGTTATTTTCAATACTTGCCTTCTGTATTGGGCAGAATTCTTAGCATATTTCCCCTTTTCTTGATGATGATTACACAGGTCATACCTCCAGGCCAAGCCTCCTGCTAACCTGTACACAGCTTCCAAAGTGATTTTTCTAGTACACAAAAATGGCTGGCAATTCTATGCTTAACAGCTTTCAGTTACACTTCATCACCCACTTAAGAGAAATCCAGATTCTTGCTCATGACTGAAGGCTTCCTGTAGCCTGACGCAACCTACCATTTCTGGACTTAATTCCCAACATTAGACTGTGCCAGGATTGCAAAGAGGGTTGAGAAGTGGATCTTATAACCTTGAGGCGTTCATGGATTGTGAACTGGTGCTTAGCTTCGTAGCTGTTAATGGTCTGGTTAGTGCATAAAGCCAGAGCCACCATGACATTTCAGAATCCCAAGTAATTATGTCCAGTGAACAAACATGATTTGGTCAAAATAGGGAAGCCTTCAATTGCCCTGGGAAGAGGCAGTAGCTGTTTGGAAAATAAGAAGAGGAGCCTCTGCTGGTCGTAATACCACTTCCACCTCTGCAGGCGGTGTGATGAGTAATTATAACTCATGTCGTGTGGGGTTTTTGAGTCTACACAGGCTTTTATGCAAAAATACCATCTCTAACCCATCTATTTTATTTAGTCCTCAAAACTGCTTGCTGAAATCTTACTGGTAACTTCAACTCACATGTAAGGAATGAAACCCAAAGAAATGAAATTGCTGCTTCAAGATTACACAGCATATCTGAGTCAGACCTCACTCTGCCTCTGAATTCTGTGATCACCATGGATAGAACCTTAAGGTTTTACTCTCTGATCCAAGATCAAGGGAGTAGATATAAGAAAGATTCCAGGTTCTAGAACTGGGTCTTTCCTGGGCCACCATGAAGCAGCCTCTTAGAACTATCTGTGCTCCTTATTATGACAACCACAGCAAGGGATTGCTACTGTGTTTACCTTGTACCTAGCACTGTGCTAAATGCTTTACATATATTACTACATTTAATCTTGGCAACCATATGAAGTGGCTGCTTTATATTTCTCCATTATCTGAATGAGAAAAGTATGGCTTAGCTAAGTAGCTTAACCCAAAGCCACACAATGAGTTCGTGGCAGAGCCGAACCTGAACCCAGGTCAGCTTCTTGACAGAGCCCATGTTCTTCTGTTGAGCTTCACAATCCACTGCATGCCTTCGTCTAACAAAATGGTTAGAAGTCAGTTTTTTTAGTCTGGGATAGCCATTTCTAGGATTTTGGATGTCACACATCGGTTTTTTACAGGGGCCCTCCTCTTCTCTTTTTAGCTCAAAGCCATACTGATTAAATGAAACAGTATGATAACAACTTGTTTCTTCTGTGATTCTCCTCATTTCCTCAACCTTATCTTCTTTGCACTCAAATATTAGCAATCTACTGAAATTGTTTTAAATCTGTTATCATTTAGCTTTAGTATAAAATCCTAGGGAATGACTTTATAGTAAAAAGAGCAGCAGAGTAGAAACAATGCCAAAATAAAAATCTGAAAATCTGATTTCCAGTTCTAATTCTGCCCCTTGCTAGCTACCTTTGCTCGGTCAAGCCTTTTCAACTGATTTGAGGTATCTGTTAACGTTCAGTAGTCAGTGACAATGTCCTGTGTGCCTCCCCTTACAGAACACATGGAAGATTAAACCAGTCTAAGTCAATAATTCAGTAAAAACCAATAAGACAGCCCTAAACACCTGTGTCCTGAATTCTCTCACTTTTAAATTAATTTCTAAGAAACCCCTCAGAGTAATGTGTAAGAATATTTTAAGAACTTCATTGGTTTGTCTCTGGAAAATTAAGCCTAATTGATTTTTGATTTTCAGGTTTTGATTTCAAATAGAGGATAGGTTTTCTTTAAATAGCAGCAATGTACCAATCTCTTTATATAAAAAGTGGATATTTAAGACATACTTAGGGAAATGATTCTTGAACATCTTTCCCTTCCCTTCAGTCTATGAATTGTAATTGTGACTGTTAAGTAGGTGCATACTCTTTAGCTGTTATGAGAGCCTTTGTTCCTGATTTCAGTACCAATACACATTTTGAGAAAAAGCCACGAATATTTTCCTTCTTCAGTCTCCCCCACAGTTCTTTATTTCAGTTCTAAATAGTATCCATGTTTCTTGCCATGACAGATTATACCTAGAATCACTTTGAACTTGCCGAGAGCAAGCAGAAAATTAGTGAAATGGAGCTGACCCCTTGCTTCTGAATGATTGAACCAACACAACGTTCACCTTTCCTGGTAAGTACTTTTGCCCTAGGCCTCAATTTTTTCTTCCTGATTCTGATTTTTCTCCTACTTCTCATGGGCTGGGAGAATTTCTTTACATGTTGGCCTGAAATCTTGATTTGGTGGTTATTGCTTTGGATGTAGTACCTGTGAGTGAGCATAATATCATCCATCGGGAGCAAATGTGAGAGAGAAGAACACCATCAGTAGGACAATGTCCTGCATGAAAGACCTCATTTATCTTGTCAATTTTAATGCACTGCCCCAGTAATTGTCTTGTTGGTATTTAAAGATTTTCATTAGCTAAGTATATAATTATATACATAAATAAAGTCTGACAGTTACTATAAAATCAAAAGGCTTACATCCTTAGAAAAAATGAGTGGACATACATGGTCTCAGATTGGGAGGTCTTTCTAATCATGTCACCCAAAACAGAAAACAAATAAATAAGACTGACTAGATTATAGATCTATAATTACTACATTAAGTTTGAAAAACAAAGGAAAAGACTTGGGAATTTATATGACACATAATCAATATTTTTAGTATATAAATAGCTCATGTATCAATAAACAGATGTTGAACAACCCGATAATTGTCCAAGGAACATGTTAGGTGTTATTGTTCAAAGGGAAATATTTTTTTTTTTTAAAGATTTTATTTATTTATTTGACAGAGAAATCACAAGTAGGAGAGGCAGGCAGAGAGAGAGGAAAGGAAGCAGGCCCCCTGCTGAGCAGAGAACCCGATGTGGGACTCGATCCCAGGACCCTGGAATCATGATCTGAGCCGAAGGCAGCGGCTTAACCCACTGAGCCACCCAGGCGTCCCTCAAAGGGAAATATTTTTTTAAAGGAAGGAAAAGTATTGCTCCGTTAGTGTAATAAAATGTATTTAATTAGTAACTGAAATTGAAATGTTGGAAAGTGAGTAAAGATGGGGAGAGATTGAAGCACACTTATTGTTGGAGTTCAAATTAATGAATCCGATGGCCCAACCAGAATAAACTGTGTACGTACCATGCTCAATGGCATCAGATATTCCTTAAATTAATGGTATAGAAAACCTATAAGAAAATAAGTCAAAGAGTAACTGGAACTGAAACTAGGGGTAATCCAACTTGTTCTACCTTAACGGAAGGTCTGGAGACAAGTTTGGGAGATCTGGAGCACAGACTATAATATGAAATTACAACAGGGTGGTCTTGGGTTGTCAGTAAAATATAAGAATCTTCTTGGGAGCTGCAGCCCTATGGATTCTCCTGCTAATGTTGCTGTGGTTAGTGCAAATAATGAGTGTTTTGTGGATTCATATTGTCCCCCGTCCTACTGAGTAGTCACTGTGCTTGGATGAAACTTAGGCAGTTGGTATCATAGAGTGAACTCTCCTAAAGAGGTGGGTTTTGTAACCTAATTTGAGATGTAATGATGTCAGCCTGTCAGCCTTTCCTTTTCCTTTCTTCTTCTTTCTTCTTTTCTTTTTTTTCCCCTGCCACCAAGAAGGGTTGAGACTTCCCAAAGGAGTTAAAAAGGTAGCAGAACATAGAGAAAATGTTAATGCAGTTTAGTAGTCAAATAAATGCATTGTTAATTAATAGCTTTTTATCAAATTGTCAAAGAGTTTTTAAATTTTAATATTCAGTATTCTCAGATACTATTAATTGCCTACGAAGAGCCACCCCAGTTCACCTTCTTCTTTACTGGCAGAATGCTCATGCTTACTCTAGGGTAAAATCCAGACTGGTTTAAGACTTAGCTGTCACTATTACTCTTCCTGGTAGTTCCATGCTCCTTATCAGTGACTTGTTTAGGAGAGGGCACGTCACCCATTTCCCAGCCAATGAGACCTGAAGGCAGCCTCCTATAGGGCTTCTGGGAGAGATTTCCTCATTCTAGGAGGGGGACACCAGGGGATGTGATTCATTTCTGCCTCTGGTTATGGTCTTGTTGGGATGTTTATCCTAGAGCTGCTTCAGATGTTTTGTAATCCTGAAGGGAGTCAGCCTGAGGGCAAATTTGAAGAATGACATTATTAAGACATTTCATCAATAATCCTGAAATCTGCTCTTCCATTGGTCCTTTGTTAAATGAGATATTTTCCCATATTAACTAGTTTCCATTAGGCTTTCTTTTCCTTTTGACAGAATGAAAGCTGATATATATACCATATGAACATATGAACTTCAGTTCACTGCGATGGAGAATCAATTCGTTCAGTATTTTCACAGGAAAATTTCATGAAACATATAAAAAGATTTTGATCTAGAAAAGCCACTTTAGTAAGAAGTTAAATGATTATATATCAGTTTCGAGTTTATATATGGTAATACTGCTTATAATAGTGAAAAATGGTAGAAGCTGAATTTCCAGTGACACAACAATTAAATAGATTTTAGACTAAACAATGCCATACTCCTTTTTCATCAAATTAAAAAGTATTTAAAAATCAAGTAACTCCTTGGCTTACTGTAAATGTGCATATGAGAAAATCTGTTACCACAAAGAAAATATTGTTTTAGTTGATTATGAATATATCTTCCATTTATTTATTCATGAAGCAGTGTTTTGAGGGTAAACAATGTGCTAGGCATTCTGCTAGGTGCTAGAGGTACAGTGGGTCAGTGCAAAATAAGTTATTGGACTCACAGAGATTACCTTCTAGAGAAGGCAATGACCGAGGAGACAAAGTTGTTTTGATTTTCCAGCAAAGGGTGAAAACCAGGGTTGTGTGATGGGCAGTAAATGGGTTGATGATTGAAGCCATCATTAGGAAGGTAGTCGGGGTGGCTCTTTCTGAAGTGTGACATGATGGATGAAAAATGCTGCCCATGCCAAAAAATGAGAAGAATGATCAAGGGGTAGATCAGCAAAAACAACAGTTCTAGTGTGAAAAAGAACTTAATATGGAAGTAGAAACAATGCCAGTGTGATTGGGGATTGGATAAAATAGTACCAATGGTGTTGGAGAGGTAGACAGGATCCCACTCATGTCTGTAAGC
This sequence comes from Mustela nigripes, assembly GCF_022355385.1. NCBI lineage: Eukaryota > Metazoa > Chordata > Mammalia > Carnivora > Mustelidae > Mustela > Mustela nigripes. The sequence continues at coordinate 80,609,307 of NC_081565.1, read as the reverse complement.
CACATAAGGAGTTGTGATTTTATTCTAAGAGTCATAGAATGCCATTAAATTATTTTAATTTGGAAAATGACATCATGTGACTATCGTCCCCTACCTGTTGTGTGCAGAATGGACTGTAGGAACAGAAACAAAAATTAAGAATCTATAGTCATGGGATGCCTGGTGGCTCAGTTGGTTAAGTGTTTGCCTTTGGCTCAGTTCATGATCTCAGGGTCCTGGGACTGAGTCCCAGCACTATGGGCTTCCTGCTCAGTGGGAAGCCTGCTTCCCTCTCTCTCTGCCTGAGGCTCCCCCTGCTTATGCATGTTTGCTTGCTTGTTGCTTGCATATGTTTTGGAGGTTGAATAGTTTTTTCTAATGAGTGTATGTTGGTGGTAGCAGCTATGAAAGAAATAACAAAACAAGTGTAAATCTCAAAACAGGCCATTAAATATGTAAGTCTGGTGTTCAGGGATAAAGCCTAGGCTGAACATTGTATCCAAAAGATGGTATAAAACACTGATTTACTTTTCTCATTTAATCACCTACCACTCTACTTAGAGTCATTCCCAGATGAACACACAAGGATCAATTTTCATTTTTCTCATTGTTACCCCCTCTCCCACCCTAGCCCCCAGGCTTTTTTTTTTTTTTTTTTTTTTAAACACAGCTTTTTCCTCCAGGGTGTCTGATCTATCCTGGAAAGGCTGGCAGTCACATTCTTCAGATTGGGATGCACTATGGTAAAATGTGGGTAAGACAAACATACCTGTCTTTTAGCAAAATTCTGGAGCATTATTGTGTTAACAGTTGGCAAGAGGAAGAAAGTTAAGAAGGGACAAAGAGGGGGAAAATGACCTCTTTAAGTATAATATTCATACAAAGAGCATATAGAAAAATGAACACATTCCTGCACTGCTAGAGGGAGTATAAATTCTTGCAACCTTTCTAGAGAGCTCTTTTATTTTTTTTTTAAGATTTTATTTATTTATTTGACAGAGAGAGAGAGATACCACAAATAGGCAGAGAAGCAGGCAAAGAGAGGGGGAAGCAGGCTCCCTGCTGAGCAGTGAGCCCCATGTGGGGCTTGATTCCAGGACCTGAGATCATGAGCTGAGCCAAAGGTAGAGGCTTAGCCCACTGAGCCACCCAGGTGCCCCTCTACAGAGCTCCCTGATACAAAGATCAAAAGTCATAAAGATGTGTTTAGCTTTTTGATACTTAAATTCAATTTCTACATTTTTTTTCATGTGGAAATCATTGTCCATGCAGGAAAAGATTTAGGTAAGGATATTAGTGGTAGCATTCCTTATAGTAATGTAAAATAGGAAACAGTGAATTATTAACAGTAGGAGACATCATGTGGACTACCCAAACGTTAAAACATTCTCCTGTCATTAACTTTTACATTGTGGAGTGTTTAATGATGTAGAAAAATGTTAACATATTATTGAGTAAAGAAAGTTATGAAATGGTATATATGTTGTGATTGCGTGACAATATCAACATGATTGGAAATCTCTATACTGAAATATTAATAGTGATGTTGGTATTAATCGTGACTTCCCTTCTTTCCTCCTCCTCTCTTTCCTTCCTTTCATCCCTCTCCTGTCTTCCTTCTTTTTTTCTCTCGTTTTCTACAGTGCATGTAGATATAAGATAGAAAAATCTTGAGGTTAAAAAAAGAATTACTGCTACTTAAAGGATGTATCATAGATTGACAGATTGGGAACTCTGTTGTCGATGTGGTGACATGAATATTAGCAACCGTGATTAATACCAAAGAGGGAATTGGCAATGCAGAGAGGGAATTAGACATTCATATTTAGCAAATGATTGTTTTACCTAATGTTCCCTCTGAAAATATTTGTTGACATACTTAGGTCTCAAATGATTGAAAATGGACGTCTGGACTGTGTCAAGTTTCTACTTAAGAGTTAAATGTGATTGTGGTCCTTGTGCAGTGGGAATGAAGAACAACATTCAGATGGGGATACCTTGGGAGCTCAGAGGAGTCTACACAGATTTGCTTGTCCCCTTAGTTCATGAGAACTCAGAAATAAATGGTATCGAAAAGGCTTCCCTGAGGGCAAAGGTGTTTGCTTCAGTTTTTCCTTCCATTAATCCCTCTGCTTGTAGAAGCCGTATCTGCATTTGAAGTTAGATGTAAACCATATGGCGTATTTCGGAGGCCCGGGAGATGCACAGCATTGCTCTCTATGTTCATGCCTTCTTGCCTTTATTATGCTACTCTCTCCACATGTATTCCCTTTCTCCCCTAAATGGTACCCGGACTTAGGTTAAGAAATAATACCATAAGCAGACATTCATTTATAAATTCTAGCCTGGGACAGAATACAGGAATCTTTTTATATTCACTTCCAAAATATGTAACTCTTACCTACCCAGTATAAAATGTGGGGTGTGCATGACCATTGTTTTGGCCAAGTCAGTTGTACGCTCAGACTGAGGCAAAGACCAGACACATGCTCCATGGATGGATCAAGCAGGGTTTAATTATCTCAAGGATGTAAAAGGAAGTTAGCACAGTCATGATACGTATCACAGAGGTTAGCAACATCAGGCCAGATGGAGATTCCAGCTTCTGAAATTCTCATCACTGGGCAGGTAGTTACAGATGGTAAGACCCAAGTGAGAATCATATCAGTCTTTCTGGAGAGTTAATAGTCTTTCTCTTTATATCTAGCACTAAACACCTAAGACTGGATAAGTTCTCTCAGTAAAGTAGCCTGGGGATGTGCTGGGGACCACTTCTTTGACACCAGAAGCACCTTCTTTAACTTTATAGTGGAAATAAGCAAAGGCCAACCAAATGAGAACAAGCAAAGGCTATTTATTCAGAGCTTCTACAGCAGGGGGGGGGGGGCAGCTACTGTCACTTGGATTTTGGCAGATACTCAAAGGCAGGCAGAAGGTTGAAAAAAGATAAAGCTTCAGGTATGCCCTGATTGATAACTGTAGACATGAGGAAGTTGTAGGCAGGCTGGGGACAAATATTAGGAAAACTGTTTGTCATTAATCAAAGCCTGGTCATTTGGGGCCAATTGTTACTATGGCTATTGTCTGGCTTCCTGGACCCATCACTAGAGATAGCAGTCAGACTTCCTGCAGGTCTAACTTATAGCAGCCTGGCTTCCTGGATTGGTTGATTTCCAATTTCAGCCTTCTGTTGCAAGCCGTAGGTCAGAGTTCTGTTTTTATATGTGTTCTGGGCTCTGTTATTTGTATACTCAACCTCTCAATACAACACTGAATATAATATAGGAGGCATTTCAACACAATACAGTAAACTGAAGCATGAATAGTCCCCATTCATCATTCTTGGTGCAGGCAGCCTGCTGCATCCTGATGCAAGTATATTCTTAAACTGAGTACTGGAGAGCCAGGAGAGGGGTCACTTTCCCAGAAGCCTCTGGGAGTCATGCTAACAAATCCTTAGGTCGGCTATAAAGCTCACCCTGAAATTGGAAAAATAATATGGGCAGGAAATGGAAGGCAGATTGAAATGATGACTGGCTTTTCTCACAAAATAACTCATGGCCATCGTGGCCACACACCTTAATGTAACCACTGTGTGAACCTTTGAAACAGCTTTTCATTATTCTGTCTTGGATTAAGTAATTTAAGACTGTGCCATCCCGATTAAGCCATCATGGTGCCATAATGGTAAGTCGGGCAACTTGCTGAAGGACTTGATGATGATATATCTGGATAATTAAATTGCCCTTGGACAGGATGCCACTTGCAGGCATTCAGGACTCCTTGTTGGAATTGTGCAGGTACTGCTATACCCCTGCCATGGGAGTTTAGATAAGAAGAAAGCAAAAGACACTGAAAAGTAAATGAGCCAACCATTCTCCCTTGGGTTTCGTTTGAACAGGAATAGAGACTGATTGTTAGTGACTAAACTGATTTTTATACATTCATTTCAAAATGTAGCACTTCAGTGGTTCTCAACAATGAGTAGTAAGTAATAATAAGGAAATTCTCACAGTGCTTTGTTACCATTCTTTTAGAAATGTTTTTTACTTGCATTCCTAGAGGCCATATTGTTTAAACTCCCCCTGAACCCCCGCTGCCTGAGCTGTTGTGCGAATCCCATGTTTCAAGTAATTTCAAGTGAGATTGAAAAACAAACTAATTTCAATTCCGTCTAATTAAATAAGCATTTGTTGACAGCATACCTTGTTCTCGGCACTGTCATCTCACATGATGTCAAAAGATGACATTCCATTCCAGATTCTGAAAAACAAATTTAAAAATATGTTAGAAAAGCATTATAAAAACCACTAAAATTGAAAATACAATATATACTTTTGAGACACCCACTGGAAAAAAATTGAATGAATACTTTTGAAGTCAATAGGAATTATAGCAAATAAAGCATAGTCCATAGAGTAGATAGAAATGAAAGGAAAGCAAGAAACCATTGACAAGAAAGAAAAACAGTGTAACTAGACAAAAACTAAGTTATGACAACCAAAGAAAATGGCTTACTTCTTTTTTGAAAAACAAAGATTGGAGCACCTGGGTGACTCCGTCAGTCAAGCATCTGACTCTCGATTTCAGGGTTGTGATCTCAGAGTCCTGAGATGAAGCTCTGTGTCTGGGTCTACACTCAGTGCAGAGTCTGTTTGAGATTCTCTCTCCTTTGCCCCTCCTGTTTATGCACATCCTCTCTCTCTTTCTAAAATAAATAAATAAATCTTTAAAAAAAAGAATAAAAAGAAAGATTAACTATATTCTATCTCTAAATGAATGTCTCCTAAATAATGCTAGATGGCTAAGAATCAAAACATAAGCCAAGAAGCACCAGGAAAACACAAATAACCAAAGAGTATATGTTGCAATATTAGTGCCAAATAAGTATAATTCCAATTCAAAAGAAGCAAATGAAACAAAGGACATAACTCTACATTGAAAAGAGCAACCAAAATGTCCTCTGTTGGCAAAATTATAAGAACTAGTCTCACTGGACATTATAAACTAGCAGCCTCTTTTCTGCTCTCCTCTTAGGGCATTCATAAGGGGGGGCATCTGATACCATTCACCTCACATTCTTCCCAACACATCTGCTGCTCATTAGAGATACTTTTTGAAACTTAAGATGTGGCTCGGCACCTTTAGGATTTTTTTTTTTTTTTTTAAGATAGTACTTTCTGATAGAAGGAGAGATAAAGAGTTTCACAGACAAAAACTAAAGGAGTTCATCACCACTAAATCAGCCCTGCAAGAAATATTAAAGGGGACTCTTTGAGTGGAAAGGAAAGATTGGAAGTGACAAAGACAAAAAAGGAAGAGAAAACCTCCAGAAAAAAACAACAAAACAAGTAATAAAATGGTACTAAATACATATCTGTCAAGAATTATTCTGAATATAAATGCACTAAAAACTCTAGCCAAAAGACATAGGGTGTCCAAATGGATAAGAAACTAAGACCTGTCTATATGCTAGCTATAATAGACCCATTTTAGGCCCAAAGTCACCTGGAGATTGAAAGTGAGGGGATGGAGAAACATTTATCATGCAAAGGGACATCAAAAGAAAGCCAAAGTAGCAATACTTCCATCACACAAACTAGATTTTAAACCAAAGACTGTAATAAGAGATGAAGAAGGGCACTGGCATAATAATAAAGGGGACTATCCATCAAGAAGATCTAAGAGTTATAAATGTTTATGTACCCAACATGGAGCATTAACATATATAAAACAATAACAAACATAAAGGAACTCATTGATAATAACAGTAGGGGATTTTAACACCCAACTTACGTCAATGGACAGATCATCTAAGCAGAAAATCAACAAGGAAACTATGGCTTTGAATGACACACTGGACCAGATAGATTCAAAACATTCCATCCTAAAGCAGTGGAATACACATTCTTTACAAGTCACATGGGACTTTCTCCTGAACAGATCACATACTAGGTCACAAATCAGGCCTCAACAAGTACAAAAAGATTTGAGATCATACCATGCATATTTTCTGACCACAACTCTATGAAACTTGAAGTCAACCATAAGAAAAAATTTGGAAAGACCACAAATTCCTGGAGGTTAAACAACATGTTACTCAATAATGAATGGATCAACCAGGAAATCAAAGAAGAAATTAAAAAATACATGGAAGCAAGTGAAAATGAAAACACCATGGTCCAAAACCTTTGGGATGCAGAAAAGCTGTTTTAAGAGGGAAGGATACAGCAATACCAAGAAGCAAGAAAAATCTCAAACAACCTAGCCTTACACCTACAGGAGCTAGAAAAAGAACAGCAAACAAAGTGAAAAGCCAGCAGAAGAAGGGAAATAATAAAGATAAGAGCAGAAACAAATGATCTAGAAACTAAAAGAAAATAATAGACTGGATCAATGAAACCAGGAGCTGGCTCTTTGAAAAAATTAATAAAATTGATAAACCCCTAGTCAGACTTATCAAAAAGAGAAGAAAAAGAACCCAAATAAATAAAATCACAAATGACAGAGGAGAAATCACTACCACCACCACCACCACAGAAATACAAACAATTATAATAAGAAAATATTGTAAAAAACTATATGCCAACAAATTGGACAACCTGGATAAATTCTTAGAAATATATAAACTACCAAATCTTAAATGGGAAGAAATAGAAAACTTGAACAGCCTGATAACCTGGAAAAAATTTGAATCAGTAATCAAAAAACTCCCAACAAACAAAAGTCTAGGGTCAGATGGCTTCACAGGTGAATTCTACCAAACATATAAAGAAGAGGTAATATCTGTTCTTCTCAAACTATTCTAAAAAATAGAAATGGAAGGAAAACCTCCAAATTCATTTTATGAGTCCAGCATTACACTGATACCAGAACTAGATAGAGACTCCATTAAAAAAGAAAACTGCAGGCCAATATCCCTGATGAACATTTTGGACATTGTTCTCAGTAAAATATAGCAAGCAACATTAAAAGAATCATTCACCATGATCAAGTTGGACTTATTCCTGGGGTGCAAGTGTAAATCAGTATTCACAAATCAATCAACATGATATACCACATTAATAAAAGAAACAATAAGAACCATATAATTCTTTTGATAAATGCAGAAAAAGCATTTGAAAAATACAACTCCATTCATGGTAAAATTAGTAAGGAAGAAATCAAACTTCCACTATTTGCAGATGACAGAATACTCTATAAAGAAAACCTGAGAGACTCCACCAAAAAAATTGCTAGAACAGATGAATTCAGTAAAGTTGCAGAATACAAAATCAACTCTGCTGCATTTCTGTAACACTAAAAATGAAGCATCAGAAAGAGAAATCAAGGAATCAATCCCATTAACAGTTGCATCAAAATCCTAATATAGGGGCGCCTGGGTGGCTCAGTGGGTTAAAGCCTCTGCCTTCGGCTCAGGTCATGATCCCAGGGTCCTGGGATCGAGCCCCGCGTCGGGCTCTCTGCTCAGTGGGGAGCCTGTTTCCCTTCCTCTCTCTCTCTCTGCCTGCCTTTCTGCCTACTTGTGATCTCTGTCTGTCAAATAAATAAATAAAAATCTTTAAAAAAACCACCAAAAACCCTAATATACCTGGGAATAAGCCAAAGACATAAAAGACCTATACTCTGAAAATGATAAAACACTGATGAAAGAAATTGAAGATGACACAAAAAAATGGAAAAATATTTCATGCTCATGGATTGAAAGAACAAATATTGTTAAAATGCCCATGTTAACCAAAGCAATCTATACATTTAATGCAATCCCTATCAAAATACCAACAGCATTTCTTGCAGAACTAGAACATGCAATCCTAAAATTTGTCTGAAACCACAAAAGACCCCTAATAGCCAAAGCAATCTTGAAAAAGGAAAGCAAAGCCTGAAGCATCACAATTCCATACTTCAAGTTATGTTACAAAACTGTAGTGACCGAGACATTATGGTTCTGGCACAAAATAGACACATCGATCAACAGATCAGAATAGAAAACACAGAAATGAACCCTCAGTTAATCTTCAACAAAGGAAGAAAGGAGGAAAGAATCTGCAGTAGGGAAAAAACAATCTCTTTACCAAATGTTATAGGGAAAATTGGACAGCCACATGCAGAGGAATGAAACTGGACCACTTTCTTACACCATACACAAAAATAAACTCAACATGGATTAAAGACCTAATGTGAAGCCTGAAACCATAAAAATCCTAGAAGAGAGCACAGACAGTAATTTCTCTGACATTGGCCATAGCATCATTTTTGTAGATGTTTCCTAAGGCAAGGGAAATAAAAGCAAAAATGAACTGTTGGGACTTCATCAAGATTTAAAAAAAAAAAAGACTTCTGCACAGTGAAAGAAACAATCAACAAAACTAAAAGGCAACCTACAGAATGGGAGAGCTATTTACAAATACCATATCTGATAAAGGGTTAGTTTCCAAAATATATAAAGAACTTATAAAACAACACCCAAAGGTATAATAATCCAGTCTAGAAACAGGCAGAAGACATGAGTAGACATTTTTCCAAAGAAGACATCCAGAGATGGCGAACATACACATCAAAAGATGCCCAGTATCACTCAGTGTGAGGGAAATAGAAATCAAAATTACAATGAGATACCACCTCATACCAATCAGAATGGCTAAAATTAACACCACAGGAAACAATAAGTATTAACAAGGATGCAGAAAAAGGGGAACCCTCCTACACTGCTGGTGGGAATGCAAGCTGGCACAGCCACTCTGGAACACAGTATTGAGGTTCCTCAGAAAGTTAAAAATAGAACTAACCTATGATCCAGCAATCGAATCGCTAGGTATTTACCCAGAGGATACAAAAATACTAATTTGAAGGGATACATGTACCTTGATGTGTATATCAGCAGTGTCCACAATAGCCAAATTATGGAAAGAGCCCCAATGTCCATTGACTGATGCATGGATAAAGAAGAAGTTATATATATATACACACACACACACACACACACACACACACACGTGTGTGTGTGTGTGTGAATATTACTCAGCCATCAAAAAGACTGAAACCTTGCCATTTGCAATTATGTGGGCAGAGCTAGAGAGTATTATGCTAAGTGAAATAAGTCATTCAGAGAAAGACAAATCCCGTATGATTTCACTCAAATGTAGAATTTAAACATAGGGGGAAAAAGAAAGAAAAACCAAAAAACAGACTCTTAACTATAGAGAACAACTGATGGCTCCCAGAGGGGAAGTGGGTCGGGGGATGGGTTAAATAGATGGTGGGGATTAAGGAGGGTAGTTGTGATGCACACCAGTTGTTGTATGTTGAATCACTGGATTCTACATCTGAAAATAATATTATACTCTGTTAAGTAACTGGAATTTAAATAAAAACTTAAAAATAAATAAAACAAAAGTAAAATAAAAACAATATTTTCTGAAATACCACTTATTTTAGTTTGCTGCTGCTGCATAACAAATTACCCTAAATTTAATGGCTTAAAACAGCATTTGTTAGCACCCAGTTCTATAGGTCAGAAGTGGGCAGGCTTTACTGGATTTTCTAATTTGGATCTCACAGGGCTAAGATCAAGGTATCATCTGTACTGGACTCTTCTCTGAAATCTCTAGGGAAAAAATCACTTCCAGGATCATTCTGGTTGTTGGCAGAAGTCATTTCCCTGCAGTTGTAAGACTGATGTCTCCATTTCCCTGCTAGTTGTCGGCTGCACAGGACAGCTTATAGCTCCTAGAGGCCACTCTCCCTCCCTTCGTGTGGGCCCCCATCTGCAAAACTAACAACAGTACCTGGAATCCTTCTGGGCCCCACCACCACCACTTTTTAAGTTTTTATTTTAATTCTCAGTTGGCATATAGTGTTATATTAGTTTCAGGTGTACAATATAATGGAATCCTTCTGTTTTAGATCTTTCTTTCTCTTCTGCCACCAGACAGAAAACTCTATGCTTTCAGAGGGCTCGTGTGATTAGTTTAGGTCCACCCAGATAATCTCCATTTTGATTAATTCAAAGTCAACTGACTAGTACTCGTAATTGCATTTGCAAAATCTCATTTGGCATGTCATGTAACATAATCACAAGGGTACTATTGCATCCATTATATTCATAGGCCCTCATATTAGGGCAAGAAATCTTGGTGGAGGGCATGGATTTTAGGATTCTACCGCATTGCTTGTAGGCCTCTTTTAGCTTACTGCCACGTGAATCCTAAAGGCTCAGTAGCCTTTACAACTATTTTGGAGTCTTTTATTTTTACCAAAATTTAAACTTTTGTTGTCCATATTTTTATGGTTTCCAGATTTCCCTAATGAGAAAAGGAAACTGCTAATGCACCCATGGTCATGTTAAAAGTTGCTCTGGCCATTTTTGATAGTGATTTATTCCTTCATCAGCTTGTTTTATGGCTCCAGGATTTGTTTTTTTGGAGTTTTGATTCAGATTATCTAACGTGTTGCATCTAATAATTCAAGCATTTGAGTTGGGGTAGGGTAGTAGGGGACTTAAATCTATCCTTTGTTGTTTTACCTTATCCTAGCTTATTTCCTTCTGTGTTTACCAGTAGCATCTTGTGAGCTCAGGCGTGTTGAACTTAATCTGGGGAGTCCTGAGAGTGTAAATTGGGGATACTTGCTTTGGAGAAGACTTGTATTTTTTTTTTAATTTTTTAAGATTTCATTTATTTATTTGAGGGAGAGAAAGAGCACATGAGAGAGAGAGAGAGAGAGAGAACCAGTAGGGGGAGGGGCAGAGAAAGAGGGAGAAGCAGGCTCCCTACAGAAACGTACTTGATCCCTGGATCCCTGGGATTATGTCCTGAGCCAAAGGCAGATCCCCAACCGCCCAACCCAGAGGATTTGTATTTTCATAGGCCCTTTCATTTGTTGCTTCAAAGGTTCCAGGCTTAGTCCAGGAGGCTCGATAATGAGCTTTCAACCTTGCCAGAGGTCCAAAGCTTGGTCACGAGACGGTAGTTCTGATCCTAGTATTAGCCTCAGGGCATACATATATTTTGAATTTTTAATTTCTCCCTGATCTTGTTTCAGTTCATCTGTTTTCTCTTTTTTCCTCCCTTCTTCCCTCTCCTCCTTCCTGTCTCTTATCCTATCTTGCTTCCTTTCTCCCATGCTTAGGTTGTGCTAACAAAGGCAAAGAGTCTAATGCATGGGACACAGTGGTAGCCCTACTGTACTTGGCATTGGTCAGAGTCAAATGTTGTGCTCTTTTCTGAGAACTACTTTTTAAGGGGCTCATGATCAAAGTGATGCACATCCAGAGGTTCAGCCAAAATAATATGAAAAAATGTAGGTTTGTTTACTTTGTTTACCTGGGAAAAGAGAAGGCATGTAATCTTTCTTCATATATCTCTCATATATCTGAGAGAAATAAAGCTTATCTTTTATCTTCCAGAAGCAGAACCAACTAGTGCATCTAGCAAGAAGGTTCATGTTAGCTCAACATAAGAGGAAACTTATGATTATGCTTGTCCAGAATTGGAATGGAACGCCTTCGTGAGTTGTGAGCTCTCTCATCTGGGCCTCTGTGGAGGTAGATAGGATAAGTCTCCTTAGCAGTCTTCGAGAGGGTGAGAGTACACTTCTCCTTTGTCTAAGAGGCCATAAAAAATAACCTTCACTCTCCCAGTGACCTCAGATTCTAGGCTTGTTTATTCTGTGACTCTTATAAATTTAGACAGAAAGTAAGAAATTATAGCCATCTGGAAAATAAAAAAACATTTATGCCACATTCTGAGTGTAATGGAAGGAAATTTTATGTCACAGTATTGAAGAAACTTTTCCAATTGGTGAATCAGAGTAATCATTAATATTTTTAACTTCCAAAATAGTCCTCCTTGTAATGTGCCAAGAAAAAAAGGCAATTAATTTTTGCACAAAATATTCTCCTCATGCATATCCACACTGGGAGAAAATATGATGCATTTTTTAATAATAATAAGGTTCAGTCAGAAATGGAAATTTAGTTCATCTTAAACTAAATAGAATAGACACTGGTAAATGAGAAGAGATGACACGGCATGAGCTATATAATTATATTAAAATACATTTCAGGTAGTTTCCTTTAATATTAAAACTATAATTCTTTATAGAAATGGATACAGGGTTTTTGAATATTTTTTGTAAATGATATTGAGATCTTGGTATTTTGTTCTTAGAATTTTATATGAACATAAAATCACACATGTTCTAAAAAACATCACTTTAGGGAAAACAACATATTTAACCTTACACTGTAGAATAAAAGCTTATGTCGAAAAGTTTTAGAAATTCAGGGGGCACCTGGGTGGCTCAGTGGGTTAAAGCCTCTGCCTTCGGCTCAGGTCATGATCCCATGATCCCAAGATACTGGGATCGAGCCCCGCATCGGGCTCTCTGCTCAGCAGGGAGCCTGCTTCCTTCTCTCTCTCTGCCTGCTTCTCTGCCTACTTGTGATCTCTATCTGTCAAATATATAAATTTAAAAAAAATCTAAAAAAAAAATTCAGATACCCTTCACGTTCTCTGGATTCTAGAGTGACAAGAGAAAACTGAGGAAGAAAGACTCAGGTCCTCTAGTCCCTGTTAGGGATAGTAAACACACCACAGGAGAATGGGGTTATGCTGAGAAAGGAAGATCAATCCCGACACAGAGAGGATGAGAGCAAAAGAAAGGCAAAATGTGAGCAAGGTGTTCTTCAGGGCAAAAATGAAATTCGATCCCAAGTGACAGGCAAAGGGATGAGAGACCCAAACTATTTTACTGTATTTTATGAAAGCTTTAGGAGTATGGAATTGTATAATTTCAGAAGAAATTAACCAGGGGGGAATTTTGGAAACATACTGATAACCCAGTGTTACAAACAACTTAATGCCTTAGGTTGAGAAGTCATGACATATCCAAAGGAGACAAAAGTTACAGAAGTACAGGCTAGTTGAGGACATAATCCTGTAGTCCTACTAGAGTTCAGGCTCCTGCAAACAGAAGAATATATATACATATACAGTGTCTGTCGTAGAATTAGAGTGAGAACCTTCTTTGGAGTCTGAAGGTAAGAATATAAAACTGGCTTTGCCTCTACGTGTGCAATTCAGTTTACTCATCTTGATAATGGAAATGCCAATCTGCACCCCACATTATTTTTGTAAGGGCCAAATAAAAGAGTGTATGTAAAAGTATTTTATTTTATTTATTTTTTAAAAGATTTTATTTATTTGTCTGAGAGAGAAAGTTCACAAGCAGGGGGGGGAGGCAGGGAGAGAGGGAGAAGCCCTGAGCAGGGAGCATGATGCAGGGCTTGATCTCAACCCTGGGATCCTGACCTGAGCTGAAGGCAGACGCTTACCCGACTGAGCCACCCAGATGCCCCTGTAAAATATTTTATAAAGTGATCATTGGAGGGGCACCTGGGTGGCTCAGTGGGTTAAGCCTCTGCCTTCAGCTCAGGTCATGATCCCAGGGTCCTAGGATCGAGCCCCGCATCAGGGTCTCTGCTCAGTAGGGAGCCTGCTTCTCCCCTCTTTCTGTGCCTGCCTCTTGGCCTGCTCGTGATCTCTCTTCCTGTCAAAAAAAAAAAAAAAAAAAAAAGTGACCTATGGATAGGATGTCTTATTATTACCATCTACAGTAGGTATCTATGGATACAGATAACAGTAGGTATCTGTTTTTCCCTTTTATCCAATCTTGTACTTTCAGTCTAGATTAGTCAGAAAGGGCAAACCTCTCCCTGGGGGGGAGACCATCACACAGATCAGGCTGGGGAGCTTACCACATCAACCTCGGACCTTGCTCTAGTGATTTTTTCAGAACAGTCATGAATCAGATCAGGCCAAATGGTGTCTAGGACTTCTGATGGAACTTGAGAAAAGAGGGACGCTTTATGTTATGAGAGGGTAGGGAGCCATGTAAATTGCTAGCCATTTGGGGAGAGCTTGCCTGAGAGTAAGCTAACCCAAGAAAGAAAGCAAAACCAAGAAATAGTAAAATAGCATCCCAAGACATCATCAGTCCCTGGTGTTCAGATATGCTTGATGCCAGAATTGCCCTTACATGAGTCCATAAACTCCTCTTTCTGTCCTACCTTGGATTTAGCTTTCTGTCATTGGTCATCAAAACTGTACTCTCTTGAGTCACTATGATTAGGGAAACTTTCATTATAAATTATTAGTGTTACTTGGAAAATCTCCACACCTAATGTGTACTGAGAAATTACAGTTGCCCCTTCAACAATGGAGGGGTTTGGGTTAGACTTCCTTGATTGGCTCTGTCATGGGTCCTGTGAAGTCATGCACAACGTCTGGACAGTTTTCTCCAGCAGGAATGTATTGTTTCAGACTTCATGACGACTTTTTCTTATAACAACAATGGCATCTTCAATGGTGTAATCTTTCCAGACTTTCTTGATGTTTTCTGTATTGTGGTTCTCTTTCATAGCATTGACAGTCATTCTCATAGAGTACTGTGTGTACTGAGCCTTAAAGGTCCTTAGGACACCCTGATCTATGGTGATTAGAGATGTTGCATTTGGGGACAAGTAGACCACTTTGGTGTCATCAGTGTTAAACTCGTGGAAATCTGGGTGGCCAGGGGCATCATCCAATATCAAAAGAACATATTTGCTGACTTCAGGGACAAAGCATCACAATGGAACCAGCCCAGAAAAAAGGTTTCTTCTTGTCCAGGCCTTCTTGTTTGACATCCAAAAGGCTGGAGGCTGGTGTTTATCTTTTCTCTTCAAGGCTCAGGGGTTAGCAGCCTTACAGATAAGGGCAGTCCTGATTATAAACCAGACTGCATTTGTGCAAAAGAGTAGAGTTAGCCTATCCTTTCTGCCTTAAATCTCAGTGCTAGCTTTTCTTCCTTACTAATAGTATATATATATATATATAGAGAGAGAGAGAGAGAGAGAGAGAGCGAGCAAGCAGGAAAGGAGGGGGAGGGAAGGGGCAAAGGAAGAGACAGAAGAGGCTCCTCTCCGATCAGGGAGCCTGCCAGTGGGGGTGGGGAGGTGGGGGAGGTGGGGGGTGGGGTGGGTGTGGGTGGGGAGGAGACACACTTGATCCCAGGACCCCTGGATCATGACCTGAGTTGAAGGCAGATGCTTGTGACTGAGCCACCCAGGTGCCCCCCTTACTAATACATTCTTATGGCAATTTTCCCCCCAGAATAGGGTACTTTTTTCTGTATTAACAATCTGTTCAGGCAGATATCCTTTCTCCTCAATGCTTTTCTTAATGGCATCTGGAAATTTGTCTGTTGCCTCTTGGTTGAAAGAAGCTGCCTCTCCTGGTATCTTGACATTTTTTTTTTTTAAAGCCAAACTTTTTTTTTTTTTTTAAATATTTTATTTTTTAAGTAATCTTTACATCCAATGTGAGGCTTGAACTTAAAACGCTGAAACCAAAAGTCACATGTTCCACCAGCTGAGCCAGCCAGGCACCTCTACAGCCAAACCTTTTGAAAATTATCAAACCATCCTTTGCTGGCATTAAGTTCTCCAGCTTTAGAGGCTTTACCTTCCTTCCTTTTGCCCTAGATGTCATATCATGACTTTGCTTTTTCATGAATTATATTAGAGTTGATAGGGATGGCTTTCTTAAAGCAATCCTGCACCCACATACAAGCTGCATTTTCAATATGATATAAAAAGGCATTTCACAGAAAATGTAGGGTTTTCATGCCTGCTGGCAAAGCTGCAGGAGCAGTATCACAAACCCCCCCCCACACTTTTTAAAAGATTTTACTTATTTAAGAGCGAGAGGGAGAGAGAGAGAGAGAGCACAAGTCGGGGAGGGTCAGAGAGAGAAGAAGAAGCAGGTTCCTCTCTCTGAGCAGGGAGCCTGATGTGGGGACTTGATCCTAGGACCCTGGGATCATGACCTGAGCTGAAAGCAGGGGCTCAACCAACTGAGCCCTCCAGGCGCCCCATTACCATCAACCCCCCCCCGCCCCCGCTTTTAAACAAGTACCCTTATGCTGGACTCCTTTATCTTGAAATGGCAGGCAACCACAGCTGCAGACCACAATCTATGGTACATATCAAGCAAATCATTCTTTTCTTGTAATGTGATGACTTTCCGGGATTCTTGGGAGCACTTCCAGCACCCCTAGTGGCACCTCCTGTGGGTCCCATGGTGTTATTCAAGGTTTATAATGTTGCACTAAACATGATGAAAAATATGTGAGAACCATGAGGGATCGCTTTTTACTGTGACGCACGACTTACTGGTGAGCCAAACTGCTCAAGTGGAGATGATTCGCGTCATAGGGCGTTTGTAGAGGATGCTGGAGACAGTTGAGCTCACTGCAGTAGCAACAGGAGGGGGCTACCAAATTATGACCACAGTATAGTACTCCAGCTAATTTTCTGAAGTTATGACTTAATACAATATCTTTACATTTGTTTATACTTCCCTTGACTGCAAATGGTGTGGCATGTATCATCTGTACATATGTGCGTAAGCTTTGATAAATTTTAACTTTTCTTTAACAGATTCATGTATATTTTATAGTATTAACGATAAACTAGTATCTATATATAAACATACCTACTGGTTTCTTAATTTTTTGATATTGCTTAGTTACACAGTATGCAAATTTTTCAAATTGTCACAAATCTCCAAAAACTTTTCCAATATATTAATTGAAAAAAAAATTCCTCACATAAGTGGACATGTACAGTTCAAACCTGAGTTGTTTAAGGGTTAATTGTACAAATTGGTCATAGAATTGGTGCTGAAAATGTGAATGATTGTTTGGTCTGGACAATCTTTATTCTAAGTCGGCTTCCTTTATTACTATTTTTTAATGTCATCATACTTGCTTTTAGTCCCGCCCTGACCCTTTAGAAAATGATCCTTCTCCTGAAATAGCCTGAAAGCCTCTGTAGTCTAAAGCAACTTAAACATGATGCTGTAAGAAGAGATTTAATGAGGGGTGTCTGGGTGGGTCAGTGGGTTAAGGCCTCAGCTTTTGGCTCAGGTCATAATCCTAGGGTCGTGGGATTGAGCCTCGCATTGGGCTTTCTGCTCAGTGGGGAGCCTGCCTCCTGCTCACTCTCTGTCTGCCCCTCTGTCTACTTGTGATCTCTGTCTGACAAATAAATAAATGAAGTCTTTAAAAAAAGAGAGAGAGAGAGAGATTTAATGAACAGAGGAGACAACATCACAAGTCTGACGTATGCTCGATGAACACAAGAAACTCAAAATCGTACAACACTCAGACAGTCCTTCAACATTCTGGAAATTCCCCAGCTTCTTCCGTGAGCTCCTGACCTCTGCCCCAGTATGGCAACTTGATATTCTCAGCTGTGTGTTTGGTGTACTCAACAACCAGAAACCTCCTACATGTACTTGATCTTCTGGTGGAAGCCTTTCAGCGGGTTTCTCACCATCTTGCTCACCATGCAGCTGGGGGTGGGTCTTGTGGGGCCATAGGAAAATGTCCACCACCACCAGAAGCAAAAGGAGCCCAAATCCAGTTTCTTTTCTCTGATCTTCTTCCCTGGGAGAGGATGTTCCTTTATGCGATTAAAGAGCAAAAACAAAACAAAACAAAACAACAACAAAAAAACCCAAAAAACAAAGAAACCCACAATACCGAACTTAATTTCAAGTACCACTACTTTCCCAAGTAGCTAACTGGTAGCTATATGATCGCATTCTTGTTGCTAATAAACAATAAAGGCGCCAAGAAACCAAAGCAGCACATGGGAGAAAAGGAAGAAACCAAGAGTTTAGGTAATTTGTGAATATGGGTATTCAGTTTTTGAATAATTAAAGATATCCAGTCTGTAGAATGTTAGAGAAATCCCTAAGCTACATTTATGTTTGAGCATGTCATTACTAATCCAGAACATTAAAATTTTATCATCATAGTTATGGACAGTTCTGCCAAAGAATCTCACTTATTGACTATCAAAATAAGGGAAATGCTGAATTATAGAATACCATACTTTGAATATTTAATAAATTAATCCTTTGTGCTGATAGTAGGAGTTCTAGAAATCATTCCTGTTGTGTGACAACAGTCAGTCAATATACTAATTAATAATAATTGAGAGAAGTCAATGCCTTATAGGTTTACAACACAAATTAGAAGTACAGAGAGATCATACTTCAGGTTAAATTCATTCTAAAAAAGACCATTGGCTGTTATGAATACTTAAAGGAAAGGAAAGAAGGTTGGAGCTTTTGTCAGAGTTGACTCTTTTCAGAGTTCCTGGGTCATTGAACAGGAGCTTATTCATATAAATTTTGGCAGTGGTATCTGGATCTTACTATTTTTATTTCATATTTTTCACATAACTGAATTGTACCAGATTCTCTTGGGTGCTCAGCAACAGATGTTGACTCTGAAATTCTTACCACTTCTCAAAGGAGGAAGAAGAGAAGGAGGGAATAGGGAGAGAGGGAAGGAGAGAGAGAGAAGGGGAGGGAAGAAGAAGAGAAGGAATGGGGCATGGAAAAGGAAGGGATCAAGGCAGAAAATGTGAGAAAAAGAAAAGAAGAAAGGGGAGGAGGAAAGATGGAAGTGGAAGCTTGGAGGGATTGGGGAAGACCAGAAATCTCATTCATTTTTGACATAGGAGGTGGACTCTAATTTTTTTGTGTAAAACAGTCTCAAGTGAACCCCTAGATGTATATATAGAGGGTGACGGGAGCTCCCTATTCCTAGAGAATTTTAAAAATACTATGCAATCAATCCTTGATTGGGACCCAAATACTCAATTTTAAACTTCTAAATATTATAGAATTCAAATACAGGGTTTTTTTAAAAAATATAGATTTAAATGATTCAACATAGAGATAATACAAGTTAATTTTCTTACAGAATTAGATTTTTTCCCTCAGCTTAATTGCATGACATTTGGTAGAAGAAAGTTTAATGTTTGGGGGTGATCATTGCTGATAGTGACTTTGGAAGGCCCTGGCAGGTGCTTTCCTGGAATCAAGTAGATGATTGTTAAGACAGGAAGAGAAAGAAGATGCTGAAGAGGTTTGCCCCTGTGGCCATTTACATCTGGCTGGTTTATATCTGTTTTAGGTTTGCTATTCTGGTCAAGTCATCTTGGCAATTTCTTAAATAATCTGATAAAACTGATGAATATATTAGAGTAGGCTCACAAGATGGGGATTTCCACTTCCTCAGTTGGGTCTGCCTGCACTTTCCTACGGAAAAGTCCTGTTTCAGCCACCTGAACTATAATTTTCTTACCTCAAGGATACTATGGTGAAAAGAGATTAATCTAAATAGAAAACATTGCTTTAATCCCTACACTTCATTGGTTTGATGAAGTTTGAAGAAAACAGGAATAACTCAAGTGTGTTGAGGATCAGTGATTTCACATTTAAAAAGCATAAAGCTTATTAATGGTCTTGAAGAGAAAAGATTCCATATGAATGCAAAACCATCATTATCACTGGTAACATATCCAAATATCTTGACAACATTTTTCTGATTCAGACTGTTAAATTTCATATTAATATATAATAAAAAGATTTTCATTTACAAAACCCTTGTAAACAGACAAAGCTTCAAAAACAGAAAGTATACTTAGGAAACTCCACACAAACAAGCACATTTTAAGGTACTTTTCCCAAGTGATAAGGACAGAGTTAGGATGTAACAATAGCAGTAGTAGTCGAAATTTTATTGAGGGCTAAGCATCCATTAGGCACACCTGCTTTCAAGATATTATCTTATGTAATTCTCACAAAACCCTTCTGTTCTCTTCCTATTTCATCAGTAAACAATCAGCAAAGTGAAAATCCCACAGAACGTACTGGTGTATACGAAAGGAATGGAAGGGGTCTGAACTTGAGGGTATCAGAGAGTCAATCTCATATATCCCAACAAAAGGATGTTAAAAT
This sequence comes from Mustela nigripes, assembly GCF_022355385.1. Taxonomy (NCBI): domain Eukaryota; kingdom Metazoa; phylum Chordata; class Mammalia; order Carnivora; family Mustelidae; genus Mustela; species Mustela nigripes. The sequence continues at coordinate 80,589,466 of NC_081565.1, read as the reverse complement.
GTATTTAGTAGGCACAGAAGACAATAAAGCTGGTGACGTTGGTATAAAGGGGAAAGAGTATAATAACATATTCATAGACTAAACTAAGCTTTCAGCTTGGTTTAAGGAACTCTAAAATAATAAGCTACAGTTGTTTTGTTTTCTTAACTTACTGCTACTTCTTTGTGCTGAAATGCTTTTAAATCTCCATAGTACTGTTCGTGTACCTCAGATAGGGCTTGGCTCTGGGCAGCCTCTGTCTCTGAGTCAAACTGGCAGCAAAAACTTGACATCTCGGTCACAAATATATTATGTTGCCATCACTTTAAGCATAAGTAAAATAAAATTAAAAAAAAAACAGATGGTAGTAGTGATGGTAATATTTTTGGAGTGATGGCAATATGTTTTGCTTTGATTGGGTAGAACTGAGCTTAATGTGGATCTTATTTAGCCTTTTAAAGTTAATTTCTATTTTTCTTTCTCCTTTCTTCAGGAACAAATGGGCTAAAATAGCACTCAGTACTCTACTAGCACTTTGCTGGTGACAATGGACTATTTATCTGGTTTTAAGTAACGTGGCTTAACTGTGGCTGCCAGTAAAATAAGGGCCTGAGCATACCACTGGCGCCCACACTGGGTACCACAGGCCACAGAGAAGCACTTAGTAGTTGTGTGTAATCAAATTTGTGAAAACTGATCCAGAATAATACTTCATTATTTATAGGAGTACTATAATAAATCTTTTGCAAACTATAGAATCCGTTTGTAATGTGAAATGTCTCTTGTGTTTTTAAGTTTGAATTTTTGTGTACATGTGGTCTTCATAAAGTAAGAATTTATGGAAGCCCAAGTAAATCTAAAGTACCCAATTCATTTGTTCACTCATACTCTGAAATGATGCCATATACTAAGCATCATTCCAGGTCAGAGGGATGGCCATGATGAAGTCCACTAATGCCCTTATGGTGCTCAACTAAGTTGGGGAGAATTCTGATACCTAAATATTCTTCTCTTGGAAAGTCAAAGATAAAATATGCACCTTCCTTCTGGAAGGCAGCTATCCAATCATTTCTTGAAAGCAATGCCATAGGTAATCTTTTTGAAATCTCCTTGTCACATATTAAACAACACAATAATGTGATGAATTTGTGTTGTCATAAAATATCAAATGCGAAAATGAGAACTGGCAGGTCTCGGGGAGCTGAACGCCCTGGAGTCCTAAGCTGTACCTGGAGGTTGGGTCTGTTCAGCGTTACAGCCTGAAGGGACCTCAGATTCGTGTGTCCACCCTGCCCCCCTCCTTGGTCCCATCTTCTACTTTGTTTTTTCAGAGGAAGAAACTCAAAAAGGTTGGGAAATTAGCTGAAACCAGAATCAATGAGGGTTTTTTCATCCCCAGACTTTTTAGCTGATTTGCTGATTCTGCTCCTCCTCATGTATAAATGACACATTTTAGGGTTTGAGGCGTGTTCTCTTGCTCCCTTTGGGTTAAACTTACATGCTTATAAGTAGAAGGTGTGGTGACGACAGATGATGGACGGTAAAAAGAACTTCTGCAAGGACGGCCGGAGCCGAACTGCTCTGGGCTCAGGTCCCCTTAGTCCTTAACTGACCCGCCCCTCCCCCTTACGTCCGCCCGCCACTCTGAGGATTAGGCTGGTGATAGGGCGAAACTACAAATCCCAGGAGGCGGAGGGGCGTCCCTCTCAACCTCTCCGTAGGTGGGTCGCTATCCTCATTGCATTCTGGGAAATGTAGTTTCTTTCTTTCTTTTTTTTTTATTATTATTTTTTAAAGGTTTTATCTATTTATTTGACAGACAGAGATCACAAGTAGGCAGAGAAGCAGGCAGAGAGAGAGGGGAAAGCAGGCTCTCGGCTGAGTAGGGAGCCAGATGCGGGGCTCGATCCCAGGACCCTGGGATCATGACCCTAGCTGAAGGCAGAGGATTTAACCGACTGAGCCACCCAGGCGCCCAGGCGCCCCTGTAGTTTCTTTCTAATCAGTGCCGACCGGGTCTTGGAAGCCAGATCTATTAGGTTTGAGGGATCCGCCCCTCCACCGGCCCCGCCCTCTCCATTGACCCCGCCCCAGGTTGCTCAGGAGACGAGAGACGCCGAATCCTGAATCCTGGTCGGTGTTGGCGTGGGGAGAGGAATAGGTGCAGAAAGAAATCCTCTGAGGTCTGAATGTGGCCAGCCTCAATGGAGAGTTCTGGCAGCTCCTGCCAGGACTGGTGCAGCAGTAGGCAATACTGGTTTGAGCTCGGACCCACGGACTTGCTGGAGCGCAAGGGCTCCCTCACCCTCCGCTCCCATCACAAGAAGTACTCGAAACCCGTGTTGGTGTATTCTTGGTGAGCGAGCTCTCTGCAGTTCCTGACTGCTGGGGGAAGGGACGGGGGGGGGGGAGGAGACAAAGGAGGGCAAGGGTGGAGAGGATAGAATAAACAGAGAAGAAGAGAATGGATGAAGAGGGAGAGGAGAGCAGAGAAAGGGAAAAGGAAGAGGTGAGACAGACGAAAGATGGGAACTGGGAGAGGGGACAAGGGAGAAAAAAGAAGGAGAAGAAAGATCTTCATAGGAGAGATGAAGAGGGTGGGAGCGAGCGTTTGGGGCCACAGGAAGAGACAGGAAAGCCTCCAAGAGCAGCTCCCCAGACACACTGAGACCTGCTGCAGAGCTCCCAGTCCACCAGAGGTCATACATCACTCTCACAGTCTATGCAGGTGAGGCCTAGAAATCACATTTCTGAAATAACATTACTTACTCTTAAAAGGAAGGGTCCGTTAGGGGACAGCAGGAGGATGATGAGTTAGTCGAAACCCTCCTGATCCCCTTCATTCACGTAATATGTGTGAACCCTGCGGCTTCTGTCTTGCAAACTTTCTACAGCCTACCCGCTTTTCCAACGAGCCCCCCCTTTTAATTCTTATCCCTAAAACTGGCTCTCTGCCTGTTTTGAACTCAGCGTGAGAGGCTAGATAGATTTGGAATCCAGAGCTCTATTATGAAGTAGAAAATCCCCCTTTTAGCCTCATACAGGGGTTCCCTCATAGACCTCAAGCAAAACACTTAGCTCTTCCATGATTTTGTTACTCTATAAAGATGTAGGTCATAATATAAATCACTATTAGAAATTATTGTTAAAGACCTTTTTCAAGTGGACAGTGTTTCTGCTCTCTTTTGTCCTACCATGACTTGTGGGCATCAATAGCAAAACCACAGAAGAATATCCATGAGAAGATGATGAATTTGGTGGGGGTGAAGTGTGGTCTAACATGGAAAGTCATTATGGTCACTGCAAAAATGTAGAGTGTTCTTACGCTATTAATTTTAGAAAGAACATTTGGGAACAGGAAGAAGTAAATTCAACATTCATGTGTCATGCACTTTGCTATGTGTTGGAGACACAGAGTCAGGTAAAGTGGATTCAGTGAGTTAATTTGTCTAAAGCATTTATTACCATGCCTGTATATAGTAAGCAGTCAAAAATATATGGTAGCTAATAATAATTTTTTAGGATAATATAATGGTTGAACACTTGGACTGTAGGTTGGAGTATCAACTCGGTAGCATGTGATAAGGCAAGTCACATGACTGCTCTAGGCCTCTGTTTCTGCAACTATAAAATGGAGATGTTAAGTCTATTGTAAGATTAAACATGGTATTGTATGTGAAGCACCTTTTAACATGTAGTCTGGCACTTAGCACAGTAAAGGTATTAGGACATGGTCATGGACCTCAAGGAATTTCATAGATCTGTAAAGGAGAATGCCATTAAATTCAGAATAATTCGATCTGTGCAAAATAGAGAGGAGTATAAGAGGTAAAGGTAACAGGAAGAGGTTTGTGTGTATGTATGGTTTCCTGAGCAGGGTTTAGAAGGAAGAATAGGAGCTCCACAGATAAACAAAAGAGAACATTGCACTCACAGGCAAGTGCAGTGGAATAGTAAGAAGCAACCTCATAGGGAAATAGAAATAGCTCTCTTTAGTCCACAAGTACAGTTGATCGTCATTATTTGCAGATTCTGTATTTGTGAATTTGCCTACCTGGTAAAATATTTATAATCCCAAATCAATACTCAAGGTACTTTCATGCTCATTTATGAACATGTGTGGAGAGGCAAAGTTTTTTAGTCACTCCCCACCCCCACCCCCCCTCAACACTTTTGTTTCAGCTCTCATACTATAAACAAGTAGGGGTTTTTTTTCATGGTCTATTTAGCCTTTTTCTGCTTTTCGTTGGTGATTTCATTATTGATAGAGCGCCCATACTGCTGGAGTGCTGTCTAGTGTCGTGTGCAAGGAGGCTGTGATGTGCTTGTGGAGAAAATACGTATCACACAAGCATTCAGTCACGAGTGACAGTACTGTTGGCTGTGAGTTCAGTGTGAAAGAATCAGCAGAAGATATTAAATAAGGGATTTTTAAACAGAGACATACGTAAAAGCAGGTTTTATATTGATTGGTTGATGAAAATGTGAGCAGGGGCTCATAGGAACCTACTTCTTTCTTTCCCCTAGGAGCAGTGGTTCAGTATCTGCTAATTATTTGTGACAACTTTATAGAATATAACAACTTAAATAATGAGAACTGATCATAAAATGTGAGAAATACTTGATTGCTTTGAGCTGGCTGTGCAGTTAGCATCCTTGCTTCCTTTCCATATCCAAGCAGTCTCCAAAATTTGTCTTTAAAAAAAAAAAAAGACAAAGTTCAAATTATATAAACTTCCAAATGAATGATCTGATCAGCTGTTTTGTTTTTAATGCATTCTGGTTGTAATTATTTGTTTTCTAATGACTTATTATATATTAAAACTCTTATTAAATTTTAATCTTTTATGAGTGATTTTTATTTAATCAATGAATATTTACTATCTATGATATACCTTCCAAGTGACCTCTCAACTGAGTATTTGATCAATGAAATGACTTTACCTCTAGGTTTACAAAGTAGAATCTGTAACTGGGAAAAATTCTGATTTACCTCTGCTTATATAGTTTAAACATTTGCATGATTTGTGTGTTTCTCTTTAGGTTGCATGAAATACAACAGTCTGACTTCATTCCACATATTAAAAACAGTTGTATGTAATAGACCTGCTAAAGTGATATGCACAGAATGGTCATGTTAAAAGTGTCTCTGGGGCAGTACTGGAATAAGACATCTGGACACCATCTCTTTTTTACAGCTGCAATGATGGATAGCGCCAGTATCACCTGTATCACACTGACGCTTCTGAATGAGAGAGGCCTTTTCTAGTTCTTTTTCTCTAGTCATTCCTGTAGCATTTGTAAAGCTATACTATTAGGTGATTCCATAAGAAATTCCAAGTTGGGGGGAAATCTTCTCTTGGAGTATTTTCCCATTCATTGGAATAATGGAATACTAAGAATAAGAACAACTAGATTTGTCCTTAATAAATTCCCCTATGTGAGGCTACTTCTTATATTTTTATATATGTATTTTAACTCATCTCTTCATTGCCTAAATCGACATCAGGTAATGAGTGATGATAATTTAAAGCCCCCAAAATCATTCGAGTCTCCATGGAGACAGTTCGTGCTCTGGTCTCCATGGTGACACCTAGAGTTTTAAGAGCTCAGGTTAATTTTAAGTATATTTCAATTACTTTTCTCCTCTGTCTAAGCCCTAATTAAAGAGCCTGTGCATTTTACTCTTCCCTTCCTTACCACCCCCCCCCATAATAAGAAAACAAAAAGAGAAAGGGAAAAAAGGAAGAAAAATAGAATGCAGTGTTAACTGTGGGGTAGGAAAGTTCGTAGTTTTACAGATTTCTACATAAAATCATTTGGCTTGGGGAAAGAAATTAAAGAACTTTCTATGATGCTTTTCGGACTTACAATTTATTATGCTGTCTGAAGAGGGAGTTCAGGTATATTTAAGGTACTCCATGATCAGAGGAGAGCCCGCTTTCAAGCCCACAAGGTATCATTAGTGTACTTACAAAGAAAATAGAGATGCATTTTCTAATATGCTGCATCATTCTTCCTGTATTTAATCAGTGACTTTCTCAGGGACTAACCTGGCAGTATTTGGAGTCCTTCACATGGCTCAGGGCCAAGCTAGGGTGACCCAGACCTTCTCTAGCCTGCATCCTTCTCCTCATATCTCTAATACACACTCACAAAACAGGATGAAAAGGCAAATCAAAAAGCCCTGTAGTAACTATATGGTGCAGCCTGCCTCTTTTTTGAAATCCTTAAATGCTTCCCCTTCCACCAAGCCTCCACCTCCTACCTTTAACAGCTCAGGCCCTCAACTGAATGCTTATTAACTCCTATTTTATGTACATTTTAAATAAGTTTGCTTATGTGGTTTCCATGCATGCAGCATAGACTTTGGAAAGAAGAGAGAAGAGCCTTTAAAGAGGCTTTTTTTGGTCAAAATGAAAAGTGAGAAGAGCAAGCCTCAGGGCAAGGGGTAAGAACACAGTGGGTACTCAATTAACATTCATCAAGGAAATGAACAAATGAGCTGATAGAATGAACACACACACAAGCCCAAAAGGCACTGGGTTGGGACCCTCTATTTTATGCTTTAGAAAGGCCCAGAGGTACAAGTCTATAGGATGGCAAAATTCATAATAAAACCAGAATAGATTCTCATAGCCGTGATCCTGATCAAATAGGACAACACTGAAGCGTGTTTGCTTACCTCTGTATAAGTGAGCTTAGAGAAGTATGATGTACTCTTCTTCTGATTGGAATGGTGAAGAATTTAAAATTGGGAGCTAAACTTATGCTCTTCCTACTTGCAGTGCATAACTTATCAGGGACTGACAGGTACTAAGAAGATTTATATTTTAAAGAGATATTTTTGTTTCTTAACTCATGCTTAAAAAAAAATTCTAAATTACAATATCATGTGACCATTTGAGATGATGTAATAGTAGACCAATGACATGCAAATATATTCACCATCGAGTGGGTAGCAGAATTAGAAATTTGCACACAATTCAGATGCACATATAAGATATATTTTCTAAAATGGATCTTCATGACTTTTCAATTGTTAGTTACTAGGAAAAAATTCAAACTTGCCAACTAAAGGGTATCTGTCTCTTCAAGTTTAAACAGCTTGTTATAATTTAAAATAGTCTCTTTCAGAATGGTGCCCACTATTTCTGAGTCCCTCATCCTCCACACTGTCCTTTCCGCAGTCGCATCTGTGTGTGTGAGGGACTGACGTATGTTATTTTGGTGATGGGGAGTGAGGCCCCCAGATTATGTGTGGGTCCTTGTTCTTGCTCATGTCACCCTTTGTCCAACTTTTGGTGCTGCTTCTGGTGAATTCGTGACTAATCCACTTTGTTGAGGACCCTATGTCTCTGCTCATGGACTTAGTTCCACTTTGGCTCTTGCTGGCACTACAGATCCCCATGTCACGTCCCTGACTGAGGCTGGTTACCCACAGCCCCTGTGATAGGGACACCTCATCCCTCAACACAGCAGCCCTGCCTCTGCCCTCTGGCAGCTTCCATCAAATACCCTGTGGAGAGGGTGTGTGCATGCTGGGGTTTTCCTAGGAGAGTTCACTCCCATTGGCCTGGATACTCAAAGCCTTTTCTTTCACTTTCTAAAATGATCTGGAGAGAAAGATAAATTGTAAGGTCACCCTATCTGAGCTATGTTTGGGAGCTTCTGAGTCTTGTTAATAGCAGCTTAAGAAATTCCATCCTTTTCTTTCTCCACAGTGACTTTCAAGAAAAATATCTTACTTAGAACTCAAAAATTCCATTTTGTTAGAAGTTAATCAGCCACGTTTATTTTCCTTCATATTCCTGTCAAAACAACCCTAAGTCTTCCCAAGAAAAATGTGGATGCCTCTGATTTATTCAAGCAAAGGTTATCTTACAGAGTTAAGCAAAGAAAAGTAAAAAAAAAAAATGAATATTTCAAAGTACAGTCTCACTGTAGGTAAAAAAAACAAAAACAAAAACCAGATGTGATGAATTCCTTTGTTAAGCAAATTCCTTTGTTAAAGGTGTATGTTGAGGGATACCTGGGTGGCTCAGTCAGTTGGGTGTCTGCCTTCGGCTCAGGTCATGATCCCAGGGTCTTGGGATCAAATCCCACATCAGGCTCCCTGCTCAGTGGGGAGCCTACTTCTCTCTCTCCCTCTGCTGCTTCCCCTGCTTGTATGCCCACTCTCTCTCTCTCTCTCTGACAAATAAATAAATAAAATCTTAAAAAAAAAAAGTGTATGTCGAAATGGATTGGAAATAGATTGAAAGGACTTTCACCATAACACAAAATACTTACTGGATGTAGTAGATTTGTGGATTTTATCTTACTGGATGGTAGTTAGATTTGTGGATTATTTGCCTTTCTTTTCCTCTTTGCCACCTCTACATTTTCCATAATGAACATGTATTATCTTCATAATAACAATAAAGTAAAATTACTTTTAAAAATTTGATATCATTTCCTACAGCTTTTCCCCTGAAGCAAACATTCTCTAAATGATCAGAATGTAGACACAGCGCTTCATCTCTTTTAGAGTCTGAGTCACTCTTCATGGTTTATTATGAGTCTTTTTAAAATATCTTTTTAATTGCTAGTTTTATGTTGGGTAAAAAGGATGATGTTGTTCACATTCATTCGGATTAACCACCCTTTCATTCTTGTCTCAGTTCTATAATGGTAGATCCTACGCCGCAGTTATTTTTAATCTAGTTCTACATTCTCGTTCCTCAACATACGCACATACCCACAAATGACTTTGAATGTAGTAGTTTTGGGGGGGAAGCACCTTATTTTCTATTTTTAAAATGAAATCCAGGACACCGTACATCCTTTTGTGTGGGGCATGAGCGAGGATGTGAGAAGAATGTGGGGCCTAGTGACATTTTGTAAAGGCGATGTTCAGTCTATGGACACTGTGATAACCAGGCTCAGCACTCAAGGTTTTGTTGTTGTTATGTAAGCTCCACACCAAGCATGGAGGTCAATACAGGGCTTGAACCCACTACCCTGAGATCAAGACCTGAGCTGAGATCAAGATCCAAGCTGAGATCAAGAATCAGACACTTAACCAACTGAGCCACCCAAGTGTGGTGGGCTCAACTTTTTTAACAGCACTAAAGCTAGTATAATTAGATAAACTCCTCTGAGTTGGCCAAGGAAGCCACCTCTTGGTACGATTTTCTGTGTACTGGTCAGACTTCTTTTGATTACAAGTGACAGACACTCAGCTTACACTAGCCTAAGGAAGCAAGAGAATGAATCAGGTCACATGGAGTGGTTGATCACCAGTTAAGAAGGAAGAGAGAGGTGCAGCTCCACCTTAGGAATAACTGGAATAGAAGAGGCAAATACAAACAGGTCTCGTTTAATTTCTCCTCTCTCCTCCTCTTTTTGTGTTTGCTTCATCTTATCATTGAAAACTGCAGAAAACATGGCTGCTGCAATTCTGGAATTTTTATCTTATATTTTTATCCACACATACACATACACACACACACACACACACACAACATTGGTGTTAAGGAATTTTCAGTTCTGCATACAAAAATTTCAGGTTAGATGTGCATTCTTGGATCTATTTGGGGTCATCCAAATGGGCAGGGTTAGACAGAAATTATGTCAGTTCTCCAATAACCATAGGATGAGATGGATATACCCAGCAGAAAGGAGTGCTGAGCTCAAAATCCTATAGATATCTAATGTATCCCATTCTATCCTAGAGATAGCTACTCTATCTGCTATATCCTATAGGTAGCTACTGTAGTAGAGAATGGACTCCATGTTCCAAATACCCATTTTTATAGCAAAAATTTAGAGTATACACATTAATATATTAGGGATTTCCTACATTGGCTCTCACTTCGACTTTAAGCTTTCACCACCCCACCTAACCAGCACCTACACGATACACTTTTAAAATATTGATTTCAGGTATAATGGACAGAAAACAGAAATCTTGTGTAGATATTAGATAAATATATTTTTACAATGCCTTGAAAAAGTTAGTTCTGAGTAGATTTGAATATTGTATTATTGTTTTTGCTAGACACTAAGCTTTTACTACTTGTTTCCCTTATTTCATTTTGAAATACAAAATTATATTTTAATGTTATGAGTCATACAGTGTTATTTCTTTATTTTAACTTAACTAAGTTTTGATGCATCAACCATTAATTGGCAAAAGAATTATATGTTTCTTTGGTAAGATGTTAGATCCCCAATCAGATTGTTCTAAGTTTAATCAAAAGAAAGAATTGGCATTATTTATTTATCGCAAAGAATTTAGCTTTCTTTTCTAGAAAGTGGTAGGAAGAAGGGGTGCCTTTGTGGCTCAGTTGGTTGGGTGTTTGCCTTTGGCTTGGGTCATGATCCCAGGGTCCTGGGATGGAGCGCTACATGGTGGGGCTCCTTGCTCACCGGGGAGCCTGCTTCTCCCTCTCCCTTGTGCTTGTGCTCTTGCTCTCTCCCTATCTCTGCCAAATGAATAAATCTTTAAAAAATAAAAATAAAGTGGTAGAAAGAATATTTTGAAATTAATATGTATGAATGACTTCTCAGAATTTTCTTAAACACTTGGAAAAATACTGAAATGCTCAAGAAGGAGCCAGGAACATTAAATCAACTTTTGAAAAAAAAAATCACTTAAAAATATTTTTATTTCTAAATAGTTCTTTTTTAAAAATAGCATTTGTTTTAAAAAAATATGTTTATTAAACCACTGTTATGTTGCAGGCACTCTGCTATGTCTGGGATTTGACAATGAGGTCAAGTTTACTGTGAGACATGAGTTGGGAAGGCTGGCCAGGCAAATACTATGTGCTATGCATACTAGGATCAGGGTAAGCGAAAGAGCATCCTGGGAACATCCAAGAGGAGCACTTAAGCCTACTGGACCAGGTCAAGTTTGCTAGAGGAGGAGGTTCTAGCTCCTAGGGTTCACATGGAGAACTAAAGATGGCACATTAGTTAGTTGTCAACTGAAAGCATTACCACCCCTTCCACTGGAGTGTTTGGTAATAGGTGTGGGCAGTTTTAATCACATTATTACCAGTCTCTGGTGATGTCAAGTGTGCGATTACAAGAATTGTGACTTTTGGTTCTAGGGAGGGTCACAGCATCTTAATAGCATTTAATCATCTGTCTATATGATGCCTGAGTTACATATCCATAACTCTATGGCCAGATGGGTGGGGACAACAGCTAATATATATCTTAGGCCAACACATTCAGGTTAGCTAAATTTACATATAGTCATTCATACCAAGGGCGTAAACAGCAAATCTCCTAATAGATCATCACAGAAAAGGAATTCTTATTTATTACTGCATAATAATCCTGAGCATTCAGAGCTCAGTGGCACCTGTTCTCGCTGTAGGGGTGCATGCCGACAAGTAACCCAAATTTCACTGAAGACAATTTCCTATAGCTTAACATATTGTGGTGTCCTTTCTAGACCTTGAAAGGAATATGATATAGTAGAGAAATCTAGTCTGGATAGATTGTATATTTTTTTGTTTTGGTTTTTAGAGGCGTTATTTTGTATATTAAACAATCCTTTTTTCAAGATTGATTTATTTATAGGAGAGGGAGAGATTGAGGGGAGGGGCAGCAGGAAGGGGAGAGAGAGAATCTCAAGCTGACACCCTCCTGAGCATGGAGACAGACATGAGGCTTGATCTTGTAACCCTAAGGTCATGAGCAGAAATCAAGAGTCAGTGGCTTAACTGACTGAGCCACTCAGGCTCCCCTGTATGTTAAACAATCTTAAAATAAATATAAACAATTAGGAAAATCTGCTGGTGGTTGTTTTAAACTTATGTCAAAATGAATGTGGTGAATGTAATTTGCTCCACTATAGGTCTTCTCGGCCCCATCTTTACTCTTGTACCTCTGACACCTAAGGAGATCAAGGCATGTCAAACATCCCGCTAGATAGTAAGGTACAAATAAGAAATTTCCTTCCATAATAAAATCATCTGGGCATGGTGCTCTTTGATGGAAAAGTCTCTTTTTTCCTTGACACCTTTTTCTGTTTCTTCTTTGGGAATTGCCTATTTAGGCTTTCTGTCTCTACTGAGGACAATTTTAGTAAACAGCTTTTCATAAAAGGTTATGTGTGCCATCTAGCTTTCCAAATATATTTGCATAGAGTTATGGAAAGTAGTCTTTACTGCTTTTAGATTTTTTCTTCTATTTTGATGGCTATTCCTATTCTTAACAACCTTATTAAGATACAACTCACATACTACACATATCATCCTTTTAAGGTATATAATTCAGTGGCTTTCAGTTTATTGACCAAGTTGCACATCTATCATTGGGTACCTGTGTGGTTCAGTCAGTTAAGCATCTGCCTTCAGCTCAGGTCATGATCCCAGAGTCCTGGCATCAACCCCCACATTGGGCTCCCTGCTCAGTGGGTAGGCTGCTTTCTCCCCTGCTTGTGCTTTCTCGCTATCTCATTCTCAAATGAATAAACAAAATATATTTTTTAAAAGTTGTCCATCGAGGGGACTTTGATGGCTCAGTCGTTAAGCGTCTGCCTTCGGCTCAGGTCATGATCCCAGGACATTGGGATCAAGCCCTGCATCGGGCTCCCTGCTCAGCGGGAATCCTGTTTCTCCCTCTCCCATTCCCTCTGCTTGTATTCCCTCTCTTGCTGTCTCTGTCTCTGTCCAATAAATAAATAAAATCTTTTTAAAAAAGTTGTCCATCTATCAACACAACTGATTTTATTTTATTATTGTTTTTTAAAGATTTTGTTTATTTATTTGACACAGGGAGAGAGAGAGACAGAGAGAGGGGGGAACACAAGCAGGGGGAGTGGGAGAGGGAGAAGTAGGCTCCCCGCTGAGCAGGGAGCCCAGTGCTGGGGTGGGGGTTGGTGGCTCAGATCCCAGGACTCTGGGATCATGATCTGAGCCGGAGGCAGACACTTAATGACTAAGCCACCCAGGTGCCCCAACACAATTGATTTTAGAACATTTTATTAAACATAAGAAGAAATTCTGTTCCTTTTAGCTGTAACTCCTTTTTTTTATTGGTCTTTTTTTGTGTGTTATGTTAGTCACCATGCATCATTAGTTTTTGATGTAGTGTTCCAAGAGTCATTGTTTACATATAACACCCAGTTCTCCATGCAATACATGCCTGCCTTAATATCTACCACCAGCCTCACCCATTCCCCCCACCCCCGTCTCCTCTAAAAGCCTCAGTTTGTTTCTCGGAGTCCGCAGTGTCTCATGGTTCATCTCCTCCTCCGATATCCCCCACTTCACTTTTCCTTTCCTTCTCCTAATGTCCTCCATGTTATTCCTTATGTTTCACAAGTAAGTGATACCATATGATAATTGACTCTCTCTGCTTGACTTATCTCACTCAGCATAATCTCCTCCAGTCCATGTTGATGCAAAAGTTGGGTATCCATCCTGAATCCCTTTAAGCTCTAGAAACCACTAACCTACTGTCTGTCTCTATAGATTTGCCTATTCTAGACATTTCATATGAATGGAATAAAATAATATATGGTTCTATGTGACTGGTTTCTTTTACTTAGCATAATGTTTTCAAGTTTCATCCATGTTGTAGCAAGTATCAATGGTTCATTTCTTTTTATTGCCTAATAATATTCCACAATGTGGATATTATATTCCTCTACTCTGTTTATGTCTCCCTTGCCATTTTTCTTGATTTTTGAGATGTGCCTGTTTTGCTTACTTACTCATTTATTCAGTTTTCTAACTTATTTAATTCTGCATTTAACTACACTTTTATCTTGAATTATTATGTCATTCTGGATTCTTTTGGCTTGCTTGTTCTTTTTTCTGTGTTTTTGAATTAGATGTTTTACTTATTTTCATTGTTTCATTTTTGTTGATATAAGTCCTTAAAGCTTAGAATTTCTTTCTGGGTACTGCTATAGTTATAATCTTCCTATAAGTAGTATTTCAATTTATTGGTAGTTTTTAGAAATTCAACAGTTTAAGTTTGTATTGATCTTTGATCTTTGAAGTGTTTAAGTATGTTCAGATTGAAAAAGGATCTTTTTAAAAAATGTGTTATAAATATTTAGTGTTATTGAGTTGTCATTTATATCTTTCAAATATAATTAAAATATTTTTCTTAATTTTATAAAAGTTCTATGTGCACTTTAAGTTGAATTTAGATAGTCACCAAATATTGGCTTCATACTCCATGTGCATACTATGTTCACCTATTTATTCAAGGATAATGACCCCAATTCTATCCAGTCACAGGTCAAAATTTCAAGATCTCTATGTGTTATGCTATTATCTCTCTACTAAGTGTAGCTGTAGACTAGACGTAGCTCTATGTGATTCAGAAAACCATATAGGAAAGGGACAAATTTTCTGCTCCCAGTGAATGATGTTAAGACAAGGACAAGATAGCTGTAATAAGCACTCTTGCTCAGAAAGAAGGATGGAAGAGATGGGACTGTCATTTGTCCATAGTCATTCTTAAATCAGGTGTGGCACACAGAACCCTATTCTGGTGTTAGGAATGTTCTTTGTTAGACCCCCATTCTGCTTTCTGGAAGCAGCTTCCCTTTCCCATTGTCCTCTGTGGCCCTTGACTCTGCCCTGTGTGTGGTCTTTTCTATTATTCTTGAGCACATCTACAATGGATGTTGTTGTGACTATGTCTTCCTGTGAAACTGCTTGGCTTTCTCAGTTCATTTCCTAGTTCCAGAAGTTTGAGAGGCCAAAGAATATTTTTTCAAAAGATTTATTTATTTATTTTAGAGAGAGAGAGAGTGCTGGGGGAGAGGGCAGGAGCAGAAGGAGAGGAGAGATTCTCAAGCAGGTTCCCTGCTGAATACGGAGCTTGAAGAGGGGAGAAGGCTCTATACCACAACCCATGAGATCATGACTTGAACCACACCAAGAATCGGATGCTTAACTTCCTGAGCCACCCAAGGGCCTCTCAAAGAATATTTTAAGTACCAAGCAGTTAAAGGATTTTAAATTCAGACTTCTGGCTTATTTGGAAGAACAATTTTTAAGAATTTCGTAAGCTTATTTGTTTGAATTCAGTTAATTCTAACTGGTAATAGCCTGCTCTCAATTCTTTCGATGAAGTTCTGCTATATTTCTTTATTTTTTCTCTTATAATAAATACCTTGAATATCACTTTGAGACTGCTGTAGTTACAGAAATCAGAAACCCTGGGAATTTCTGTTTGACTTCTCCTTAGGCAGATGTTTGCTTCAATGCAGCTTAATTCACTGGGAGCATCTAACAATGGGATAAACTTTGCTGCAAGGCTCAGCTTTGATAGAACTTTGTCTCAAAAAGATCTTTCTGAGTTTTTCTCTCTTACTCTTTGAGATCTAAAAGTTGCTGGCTCTTCTAACATTTCAGACCCCAAATTTCAGGACTCTCTCGTTTCCCTTTACCTTCTTGTAAACCAGCCAATTAACTGAATTTACCTCTCTTCCTTTAAAAATACATTGGGAAAAAACAATCGTAGTTCACACAGGGAATTCATGAACTTTTTCCCAATCTCTTTCTCTGTCTCTCTAGATATGTGAGTTGACTCCTTGCCTACTGCAATCATGAAATGTTTTGCCTTTCCACACTGCAATATCAGCTTCCTGTTGTTTTTGCCTGAGTTTTAGCCAATCCCATATACTTTAGATTTTTGTTATAGTAGCACCCATCCCAATTCTGATACTGATTTCTGTGTTAGAGTAGGCCAAACTTAATCTGTGATATCAACCCCCTGAATATCAGTGGCTTAACACATAAAGGTTTATTTCCGGCTCGCACAGAGTCAACTGTAAGTTTTTGGTGGAAGAGTGGGCATTCCTCCGCACAGATACTCTGGGATTCAGGCTGATTCAGGCTCTATCCTCTAGAAAGTCATTGACTGCTCTGTCAGGGGAAGAAAGAGTTGAGAATTGTACAAGAGCTTTCACTGTCACGGAAAGGACATATATTTTTTCTGCTCATATTTATTTTGTTATCCAGAACTAGTCAAATGGCCCCACCAACTGCAAGAGAGCTGGGAGTTTTAACCTCTTGTATTCCCAGGAAATAAGGAAAAATAATATTAGTGAGCACAATATCTATTACGTATGGAAGACTTTCTTATAAAACTCACTCCTAGGTAGATTCTAGGGCTAGATTTTTGTTCTTCTAGCTCTGAAGTCATTGCCCATGAGCAGTGTTGGCAAATACCTTGAAAGCCTCGGTAGACGGGATGTTTTGAAAATCTATTTAACACTTTGGTTATAGGATTTCATCCAAAAATTGACGTGGAAATTTCCCCACTGGATTTCCAGCTCTTAAATATTTTTAATGTGTTGGGACTTAAAAATGATATATTTTATCTAGCATTTTCCATTGTTTTCAGTGAATTTATTTGCATAACCATGGAAATATAATTTGGCTGCCACTCCAAGAGTTCCCAACTCTGACCAGTCTCGTTAGTGAGATTTTTCCTCACAGCCTCCTATTTTCAACTTGTTCCAGTTGTCTTTGACAAATTCTTTGGTTCTACTTGTCTTTCAATGGATCTTCACTGCATATGGGAGCCCTTGCACACAGTGTGATCAGGAAATTATAATTTCTGACTTCGCCAAAAATTTGGTTTGCTTTTAATTTTTCCATTTCCTTTGTTACTTTTGAATGATTTCTAGGAAGATATAGGGAATATGCGCATTTGTATCACTATGTTCATAGTGGAAGAATATTTAAACTTTAGATTCTGTTTATGAAGAATGGCTTGTTCATTGGTTTCTTTTTTTTTTTTTTAAGATTTTATTTATTTATTTGACAGAGAGAGATCACAAGTAGGCACAGAGGCAGAGAGAGAGAGAGAGGAGGAAGCAGGCTCCCTGCTGAGCAGAGAGCCCGATGTGGGACTCGATCCCAGGACCCTGAGATCACGACCTGAGCCGAAGGCAGTGGCTTAACCCACTGAGCCACCCAGGTGCCCTGTTCATTGGTTTTTAATGTGAATGAAATGAATTTCTTTGAAACCAAAGAACCTTGTAATATCTAGTCAATATGCATTGCTCATGGGTTCACAGAAGTGTGCATTAAAATGGGCCTTAACAAAGACCACACCAAAAAGGAGAATTTTAGACCAATATCACTGATGAATATGGATTCTAAGATTCTCAACAAGATCCTAGCAAATAGGATCCAACAGCACATTAAAAAGACTATCCACCGTGACGGGGTGGGATTCATCCCTGGGTTACAAGGATGGTTTAATACTCGCAAATCAATCAGTGTGATAGAACAAAATCAATAAGAGAAGAGAGAAGAACCACATGGTCCTCTCAATTGATGCAGAAAAAGCATTTGACAAAATCCAGCATCGGTTCCTGATTAAAACTCTTCAAAGTATAGGGCTAGAGGGAACATTCCTGAACTTCATAAAATCTATCTATAAAAAACCCACAGCAAATATCATCCTCCATGGGAAGAAGCTCACAGCCTTCCCGTTGAGATCAGGAACACGACAAGGATGCCCACTCACACCACTCTAGAAGTCCTAGCAACAGCAATCAGACAACAAAGAGAAATAAAAGGTATCCAAATTGGAAATGAAGAAGTCAAGCTCTCTCTCTTCGCAGATGACATGATTATATGGAAAACCCAAAAGACTCCACCCCCAAACCACTAGAACTCATACAGCAATTCAGTAATGTGGCAGGATACAAAGTCAATGTACAGAAATCAGTTGCTTTCTTGTACACTAACAATGAAAATGCAGAAAGGGAAATTAGAGAATTGATTCCATTTACTATAGCACCAAGAACCATAAGATACCTGGGAATAAACCTAACCAAAGAGGTAAAGGATCTGTACTTGAGGAACTACAGAGCACTCATGAAAGAAATCGAAGAAGACACAAAAAGATGGAAGACCATTCCATGCTCTTGGATCTGAAGAATAAACATTGTTAAAATGTCTGTACTGCCTAGAGCAATCTATACTTTTAATGCCATTCCAATCAAAATTCCACTGGTATTTTTCTTTTTTTTTTTTTTTTAAAGATTTTATTTATTTGACAGAGAGAAATCACAAGTAGATGGAGAGGCAGGCAGAGAGAGAGAGAGGGAAGCAGGCTCTCTGCTGAGCAGAGAGCCCGATGCGGGACTCGATCCCAGGACTCTGAGATCATGACCTGAGCCGAAGGCAGCGGCTTAACCCACTGAGCCACCCAGGCGCCCAACCACTGGTATTTTTCAAAGAGCTGGAGCAAATAATCCAAAAATTTGTATGGAATCAGAAGAGACCTCGAATTGCTAAGGAAATGTTGAAAAAGAAAAAACTGGGAGCATCACATTATCTGATTTCAAGCTTTATTACAACATCATAATCACCAAGACAGCATGGTGCTGGCATAAAAACAGGCACATAGACCAGTGGAACGGAATAGAGAGGCCAGATATGGATCCTCAACTCTATGGTCAAATAATCTTTGACAAAGCAGAAAAAAATATACGGTGGAAAAAAGACAGTCTTTTCAATAAATGGTGCTGGGAAATTGGACAGCTATATGTAGAAGAATGAAACTCGACCATTCTCTTACATTGTACACAAAGATAAACTCTATATGGATAAAAGACCTCAACGTGAGACAGGAATCCATCAGAATCCTAGAGGAGAACATAGACAGTAACCTCTTTATATCAGCCAGAGCAACTTCTTTCAAGATATGTCTCCAAAGACAAAGGAAACCAAAGCGAAAATGAACTCTTGGGACTTCATCAAGATCAAAAGCTTCTGCACAGTAAAGGAAACAGTCAACAAAACAAAGAGGCAACCCACAGAATGGAAAAAGATATTTGCAAATGACAGTACAGATAAAAGGTTGATATCCAGGATCTATAAAGAACTTCTCAAACTCAACACACACAAAACAGATAATCATGTCAAAAAATGGGCAGAAGACATGAACAGACACTTCTCCAATGAAGACATACAAATAGCTATCAGACACATGAAAAAATGTTCATCATCACTAGCCATCAGGGAGATTCAAATTAAAACCACATTGAGATACCACCTTACACCAGTTTGAATGGCCAAAATTAACAAGACAGGAAACAACGTGTGTTGGAGAGGATGTGGAGAAAGGGGAACCCTCTTACACTGTTGGTGGGAATGCAAGTTGGTGCAGCCACTTTGGAGTACAGAGTGGAGATTCCTTAAGAAATTAAAAATAGAGCTTCCCTATGACCCTGCAATTGCACTACTGGGTATTTACCCCAAAGATACAGATGTAGTGAAAAGAAGGGCCATCTGTACCCCAATGTTTATAGCCACGGTTGCCAAACTGTGGAAAGAACCAAGATGCCCTTCAACGGATGAATGGATAAGGAAGATATGGTCCATATACACTATGGAGTATTATGCCTCCATCAGAAAGGATGAATACCCAACTTTTGTAGCAACATGAACGGGACTGGAAGAGATTATGCTGAGTGAAATAAGTCCAACAGAGAGAGTCAGTTATCATGTGGTTTCACTTATTTGTGGAGCATAACAAATAGCATGGAGGAAATAGGGAGATGGAGAGGAGAAGGGAGTTGAGAGAAATTGGAAGGGGAGATGAACCATGAGAGACTATGGACTCTGAAAAACAATCTGAGGGTTTTGCAGGTGTGTGGGGGGGTGGGAGGTTGGGTGAGCCAGGTGGTGGGTATTATAGAAGGCATATATTACATGGAGCACTGGGTGTGTGCATAAACAATGAATTCTGTCACACTGAAAAACAAACAAACAAACAAATAAATAAATAAAGGGCCTTAAGCTCATATAATACAATCTTTTGATATTATTCTAGTAGAGTTCATTCAAATTATTTCAAAAAGTAATATTAAGACTATAGGGAAGGAGCTCATACAAGTCATCAGATGTTTGCTTTTTGTTTTGCAGGGAGGAACTGGTCTTCATTCCATTTATAAAAGATACACTGTCAAGGTTTTCTTTGGACTACTATAATTACTAATGTATAATACACTTTAAAAAATGCTGTCTCTCTTTAGTCTTACTCTTCTACCTCCTAGCGTGTCTTTAGCCAGTTGATATAAGTTGATTCTGGAGGGGAGAATCAAAGAAACCCCGAGAAGCATCCTAGGATTTTAAGATTAGTGAGATCCAGTTGGTAAAACATGGTATAATGGAATGTCTTAATTCTGATTTGGCCAGAACAATCCTGGTTTTCACCACTACCAGGTACTTAGTACCTCATTTCCGTCTGAAAATGTTCCAGGTAGATTAATCGATTACAGTAGCACCATGTCTTATACATGTCCCTTCAGCTGTTTTCAAAGTCATGTGTTTGGCAGTTACTCAGACTGACGACATTTAAACTGTTTAGACACAGACTCCCACTACTATATTGTTTTTTGTTTCCTCCCAATATTCTCCATAGGGCCTCCTGTTTCTGAAAACTTCCTATGAAGAAAATCCTTAATAATGATGGGTCTCACTCATTCAATATATGTCACTCAATATATGGCCCTCAATATATGTCCAGTGAAGAAAATGAAAATGAAAATTTCACGTACTGGCCTTTGTCAGATGGTTTTCTTTTGAGTTCAGTTTAGGATTCAAGTTCCATGGTTTCAGGTTATAGATGCACAAATCACATAGACCATGAGACATTGAAAACCAAAGACCTTCCTCATAAATCTGATATGTCACCATTTCTCCCAAGGACATAAGATTTTCCTTATAACTCTGCAAATACATCTAAAAGTGTTCATTTGTCAGTTTGATGAATGTGCCACTAAAATAACATTACTTTGGCATGTAAATCATTTTCCCATGAAATCTTTAAAGAGCATTGTCAAATGTTTCTCTGTAGCCTTTGATTCTATTGGCTTTATGCTTCTGAGGTGTCAGGAAATAGAGCTGACTCTCTGGGGTAATTTTCTTTTAAAGTTCTAGATAGCAGATGTTTATAAAACCTAATAAAAAAGATATCTTTCTCTTCTCATGTGGGTTAGATTTATATCAGAAAATATAATAACTGGCAGAGTTGTTGTGAACTACATTAATAATTCTAAAATTTAAAATTAATATATTCTTCCATCTGGAGTCTTAACAAAACATTTTTAACATCTTTGAAATCCGCAAAGAAAATGTGTCTCTTGTCAAGGAACTAGAAGCTCGAAGGGTTGGGATTTTCATTGTTCTCGTGTCAGATATTGCTCAGATTCACACCCCCGTTGCAATCAGTGTTATGCATATGTATGCCGAGAGCTTTCCCATTCAGCAAGTAGGTTTATAATTCCTCTGGAGACAAGTTTTTGTTGCAAAGGACTAGCTTCTCTATATGCATAATCACTCCTTCTTTATATGTGCTTTTGCAGAGTGAGCTGGGATGCTTTTTATTTTTATGGACACATTTGAAAGCCTCTGCTTTCAACATTTATATTAAGGTGACAGTAACACAATGTAAGAACATTCAATCAATCAATCAGTGAAGATTTAATGAGCATTTATAATATTTTAGACTATGCTAGGCTCTGAGATCACAAAGATGAATAAAGAATAATTCCTGTATCTAAGATACTCTGAGTCTAATGAGAAGGCAAATTCATTAATGCATAATTAAAAAGAAAAAAATGTGAAAGGTGGAGCAGAGATACAGGTTTTGTTGCAAGCCTCCACTTTGTTGCAAGCTCCCACATAGACGTGGGACCATGGAAAGTACGTGTAAACTTTAGTGTAACGTGAGTGTCACTTGGTCCACTAGAATACAACTTGGTCACTTTTCCTGCAGCAGGAATCCTATGGCCTAACTACACGCCGTCCTCTACTGGGAGCCGGACCACTCTAGCTTGGGGCAGCCTGAGGGGAGCTGCAGGTCCTTGCCCGAGAGTGCTCTGGACTCACGTTTCTTTAGTTTTGCAACTCACTTTCAGCTGTATGTGTTTATTCAACAGGGGCTTGCCAATCAAATTTGATGTGGAGTCCTCCAACTCTTATGATAGGAAACCCCAACTCCCAAAGGACCCCAGAAACAGACCCTTGTCTCTCCCGACAAGGCATTTCTTGGGACTACATTAGGCCTGAAGAGATAGGAAGAACAGGACTCAAGCGTTCAGGTGATACAGAGTTGGTGGTAGGAACTTACATGCTGACTGCATAAGTTGGGCATTTGTCCAGAAGAGGAACTGCTCATGCTATCTTTGACCTACTAGATTGTATTGATCTTAATCCCCTCTGTAGCAGGCTAAGTGCCATTTTTGACTACAGGGTTATAGTTCCAAGCTCCTTTTCATACAGTTGGCAGCTCTGATCCTGTCCTGTCAGTCCTTTCCCCATTCCCAGTTCTATTCATATTCATACTGTCTCTTCCACAACAGAGTAGAGAATGCAAGCTTCATCTCTTATAATTGAGGATGGCTTACATAAAGATTTCTTATATAAAGGAAGAGTCACAGCACTCAGCTCTGGCCCTGATACAGCAAGGTCCTAAGCAGAAGCAAGACTGCTTGTCAAGGAAGATTCTGGCAATGATGGCAGGGAGCCCTGTGGACTCTTCTCCCAGAAAGAAGGTCAGCCAGTACCTGCATGCTTGTCATGGAAGACATAGTTCTTCCTTCAGTCAGCATCACGGAATACCTGTATTCAAGCAGCTTTGACCTTGAACTACTGCTGACCAGCTGCTGTCAAATTCATGTCTGGACAAATTAATATCTGAAGAAGTCAGTCAGTAGACTAGACCAGTATGGTCAACAATGACCTTATTATTAATCCAAGGTGATAAGATGAACTGTAAAGACAATGTAGCAAGTTATTTGTATAGCTAAATTTATTCAGTTTAAAGGACTCTGAGATTGTTTTTACTTATCTTTGGTGTTAGAGGTCTTCCTATTGAAGGTGGTAGATGGTTATTTTATTTTTTTAATGCTTCTGTTAAAACAAAAGTTGGCAGTTTTATGTTGGTTCTACAAATTTGGGGGGAATATTTTGCTGCTCTATGAAACACCTTTGGGAACCACTGATCTAAGTCTGGTATATAACTGTTCCCTGGAACTTTCTTAACCTTGACATTTTTGACATTTTGAGCCAGATATTTCTTTGTTATGGGGGGGCAGGTTCTTTGCATGGTAGGGTGTTTAGCAGCATCACTGGCCTCTCCCCACTGGAGGCAGCCACCCACCCTTATGCAACAACCAAAAAAGTCTTCAGACATTGGCCCGTGTCTCAAGATGGGCTGGGGTGAGGGGGGCTGTACTGAAAAAGTTTGAAAGTTACTGGTCTGGTCCAAAGACATTGTAAATTTTACTATTATTTTTATTATTTTCTCATAATGAATTTCTGTTACAGTAAATGGCAGGTTATGGCTGTTGTATGTATGTATGGTGACCGTCAATAAATGCACATAACAAGGAGAACAAGGCTATATAAAGTGTGTGTGTGTATATATATATATATATTTATATTTTACTTTATTATATATTATAATACCTTGATATATGTCTCATAAAGGTGCTCTAAGGTTTAATTGGCATTAACAAGTATTGAAACTAAACTAAAGCATATGATTGATAGACACAATATTATTACACATGATAATATTTTGCATTTACATGTCACTTGTCACTTGAGACTCTCAGTCCGTTGATTCATTTGTTTCCTCAGTGTATGATTCTCAATTCATCTCAAGGAAACTGAGGCACAGTCAGTGTTCACCTGACATAATAAAATAAAGAATTAATTCAGTCTGTCATTTTCTTTATAATACCCTAATCACTTTACTATATTTTTATACATGTTAAGCATCTTTATTTTTTATATTATATTTTATATACTTTATAATTTTTTTTTAGCATGTTTATTCCTCTTTGTGAGGCTGGCAGTCTCTTAGAAGTAGGGGCAGGTCTTCTTTAGCTGTGTATCTCTCAGAACCTGTAGACTGTTGCTTATTTGTGGGCAGCTGGGCCGGCATTAGGGGAGGCCATGTGTATTAGCTCCGTTTTCCGCAGAAAGACTTTCATTGTAGATTCATGTTTTCAGTGCTGGACTTTTAGGACTGAGATTGCTTTAAGTGAAGGAACATACCTGCATCTTTTGTAATAATCTAGTTATAATACAACTTAAAAATATATTGTACATTCTGACTTTCATGGACACTAATTATCTTTGCCTTCATGGGCTCCTTCCTTCATTAAAAAAAGTTAAAAATGATAGTTTATAACTACATTGGTATAAAGATGGATACAATCTAAGATGTATTATATTCTCTTTTTTGCTGATTAAAAAATAGTTAAGACACTCCTATATTTTAAAACACTCTGGACACTGGGCACTGTGCCCACTGTGGCCTGTGAAGAAATAGGCACCAGGATCACACACTGAAATGTTAACTGTGCTTTTCCTCTTCATTCTTATGCTCCCGGGGAGATATTCTGGTTTTATTGCCTCAGGGAAGAAAGACCCAGCAGGCAACAAAAACATCAAATTCTTGGGTTTGGGATTCAAAAGCTTGGGTCTTAGGATGACACCATAGATTTGAAAGAACAGGTGAAGAGCCGGGCTACCCTATCCCATGATAGATGAGTTCATGGAATGAAGACGAAGTGTAGCAGAGAAGTTGAAAATGTGTGTGTGTGTGTGTGTGTGTGTGTGTGTGTGTGTGTGTGTGTCTGGGAGCCCAAATTGGAAAGGTTAAAGCTTTAGAAATTCTCGAGCAGATGAGACCTATCACTGCCTAGCCGTCCATTCCCAGGGTAGTGGTTTTGGAGCTGTTGAACTGTGGGGGGTGTGTGTGTCCTCCAAGCCCAGTGTCAGGGGACGACATGAAACCTTGAGGGGCTAGGCAAACAGCTCAGGGATGGCATCTGTTTTCCAGGAACAGGTGGAGAGGGACACATGAAGGTTCTTGTTGGCCTAGATAATGGCACGCTTGTGGCAGAGTGCCAGTCTAAGCAGGAGTCCATGTGGCAGGACCAGAAGGGCATAGCAGAGATTTGCATGCATCCATAATGGAAGACCACAGGAGAATGAGGAGGTTTCCACCGATGTCAGCAGGGAGAGATGATAACAACAAAGATGGATTCTTGGCATGTGGCACCACACAGGCCCTTGAGAGTGGGAAGAGATCCAGAATTGACCAAGATTAAGGTTTTTCCATCTTAGCAATATGAGCACTTGGCAAAGAAATTAAGTACAATTAAGAAAAAAATAAAGTTGCAATTATTGTATACCAGAATTTTTTAAAGCTGGATTATTATTCATTATACATGGGTGTTTATGATACTTTACAGTATTTGAAGGATGTTCTGCTTTTGTATTTTTCATTTTGCAAAAATCTTATTGGTATTATATCTGTCCTCATTTTACACATGTGGAAATGGAAACACAGAAAAATTAAGTGACTTGACTAAAGTCATACAGCTAGGACATGAGCAATGACTCAAACCCCTGGCCCCATTCACTCTACCACCCCTGGTTCTTGATGTTGTTCAGTATTCCCCCTAAGGACTAAAGTGAGAGCTTCCTCGGAGGGTGTCAGAAAATGCTGATATGGTACCAAAATGCTTTTAGTATTTTGCAATTTAATGCTCAGATGTGTAGAAGGAAGAGGGTTCACATGCCTGGGCTCTACTGCACCACCCTGGCTCCCTTGCTGCTGTGTTCTATGCAGTCTTCTGCTCTCATCTCAGATGCAGAAAGACAAGGCTGTATTTTGAATGCAGTGCAGGGTCCCAGTCCTCATACGGTGGAATGAGGTGGGGGTTCAGGTCCTAAAGGGCCTCCTGACTTAGATTAGAGTTCCCCATCCAGATGAGTGGATGCCATTCTGCTTCCATGACCCTGTGCCCACATTGTAGAATTTTCTTGTGTCTTTCACCAGAGTGTGAGCAATGAAGGCAGGGACTACGTTAAGCTTAGTCCCCATTGTGTCCCCTGCCTGGCATGTAGTAGGTTCCTCAAGTGTTGACTAAATGAGTGGACAATTGGATGGCACCATAGATTTGAAAGATGGCTGGATGGCTGGCTGGATGGCTGGCTGGCTGGGTAGATGGGTGGATGGATGGATGGATGGATGGATGGATGGATAGGTTCCTCAGTATCCCTTACACAATCCTAGCCCTGTATCCCTCAATAGCAAGGCCCCTTCTGAGGGATGTTTGGGTTCAGCTTCCTTTATCTTACCGAAGAAAGCTTTGTAAAAATAGCTACTTCTGCTGCAGGCCACTCCATTTCCATTCTCTTCCCCTCTTCCCAAGTCCCTCCTCTATTATTATTTCTATCCACACTTTTAGTCAAGATGTTTGGAATTTTTTTTTCCACTCTTCTGTCTACATGTTTTTTCCAGCGTATGTTTTATTGTCAGCTTCCTTTAAACCCTCTTTAGAAGCAGGAAGCACATGTTATAAATCCATATGAGCAGATACTTTGCTCTTTCTCATTTTGAAAAAAACTTCTAATTAAAATGGTAGAAAAAATTGCTAAAGTGGCAAGTTGCCTTTCTAATTTATTACCATATCTTATTTTAGAATTTACTTTTGGTAACTAATCTACATTATTAAATAAGGTTCACTTCATTGGAGTCACTTAGTAATTGTTGTGTTGGATAAATATTGTTATGATATTATTAGTTTTATCACATGTACTGCATTGTTTTTAGGAAGTACCCTCAGCGTTACTTGAAAAGAGATGGAAAATACTTTATATGTCCCACATCCAGTGAATTTATAATTAAAACAATGTCACAAATATAGTACATTTTCATTGGATAATTTTTTAAAAATTTAAATGCAATATGTAGTTAAAAAAAAAAAAAAAACACCTCACCACCTAACAGATTCTAATTTATTTTTTAAGGCACCATGACAGAGAAGCCTATCCAAAAGATTATGATATAGAGGGTCCTGAGGACATAAAAAAACTGTGTAATTCAACATATTGGCGACTTGGAACTGATGAACCCCCAGTAAGTAGTTGTTTCTGATTTCTTTAGATCGGGAATCTTCCTCCTAGTGAAACATGGAAAAATAAAGGGAGGAATTTTTCGCTGGCACCACCCCTCCATGCTGTGTTGGGACTTCAGCAGGTGACTTAGTCATAAGGTTATTGGAGAAATTAAATGAGATAAAGCATATCAAGTAGTTAACTTAGTGCCTGGCACATCACAAGTGCTCAGGATACTGTTCGTGCTGTTATGATGCTGTTGCCACATCATATGTCTCCTTTAAACTTCACAACAACCCTGTGAAGTAGGTGGTATTATCTCTACTCTACAGAGGGGGAGAAACTCCTAGAGGTTAAGTGACTTACTCAAAGTCCCCGGTTAGGGAGTGTAAAAGTGAAACTTTGAATCTAGTTCCTTGATTTCCAGTCCTTTATATTTTTTGTAAGGTGGTAGAGTTGTGAGTTATTAAAACATGCTTGTGGGGCGCCTGGGTGGCTCAGTGGGTTAAGCCGCTGCCTTCGGCTCAGGTCATGATCTCAGGGTCCTGGGATCGAGTCCCGCATCGGGCTCTCTGCTCAGCAGGGAGCCTGCTTCCTCCTCTCTCTCTGCCTGCCTCTCTGCCTACTTGTAATCTCTCTCTGTCAAATAAATAAATAAATCTTTAAAAAAAATAATAAAATAAAATAAAATAAAACATGCTTGTATTATTCTAACATTTGTGTGACGCAGTTCCCAAAGGAATGTTCACTGCATGAGTACTTCCTGTTTGAATTGCCACGAGTGGGTTACTCCTTGGCTATTTAGGTGCCTACCCAAATGCCGTAAGGCAGGAGCTCACCTCTCCATAGCCCCCAAATTGTTTCCTACAATGTCAAGAACTTTGGGCTAGTTGAAGACTCAGTTCAACCTTATAGGGTGGTCTTGGGGTGAAGAGCTGGTAATTTGACTAGGCAGATGCAAATGTGTGAGAAGACTGGGTTTGTATCACACTCTGCCCCTAAAACCAGGGCTATTTTGAAATAGGGCAAGCCTAGGAAGATCCATAAATCTATGCTGGGCATGAGTCTTGAAGATTCTGGGGTCTCCAGGGTGATGGGAATCAATTAGTTTATCTGGGCTTATGCTTGTTCCTTCCTGCCTTTTATAGTTACAGTGGATAGAGAATAATAAGGATAGCCGGGAAAATGGACATTTATTATAATGATGCAGCTGCCTGGAAATGGAATCAAGGATACTTACAGGAACCAAGACAAGACAACTAAAACAAGACGTCTTCCTCCCTCCCCTCTCTCCCTCTGT
Source organism: Mustela nigripes (assembly GCF_022355385.1). Classification (NCBI taxonomy): domain Eukaryota; kingdom Metazoa; phylum Chordata; class Mammalia; order Carnivora; family Mustelidae; genus Mustela; species Mustela nigripes. The sequence continues at coordinate 80,561,275 of NC_081565.1, read as the reverse complement.
CTCTCTCTCTCTCTCTCTCTCTCTCTCACTCACTCACTCACACACACACACCAGTGTCTCACTGGCATCCTGATTTTGTGCGGCTCAGTGTCCTTTTTCCCTACAGCTCAGACCTCAAGGGCATTCTGATGGTTTCCTCAGCTTCCACTTTGGCCTCTTGCCTTTGCACCAGGCTGCCTTTGGGGTCATTAGCCAGCATACGGAGGGGCTCCTGAGTCTGATACTCAACTCTGTCAGTAGCCACTCAGCCCTGCTCCACCAAACCCAGCTTAGCCTTGCTTTCTTAAGCCATGGGGCTGTGTGGTCAGGACAAGAGCAAGTTGGGCAAAGCACACATTGCCAGGCATGTACTTGGCATCTTTGTCTCTTAGAAAAACATTTAGTTTTGACTCCCAAATGAAAATGTTCTTGGTCTCTGGGTTGTGGGAGAAAGTTAGATGAAGTGAACTGTGAGATGTAGGAACCTCAAACTTTCATTCTGTACATTATACATGTTATACATGTTACAGCAATCAAACCTCAGGTCTAATAGAGGGTGTGGAAACAAGATAATATTTACCTTCTCTATGACTTTTGTTCATGGTCATTGAAACCTTGTCCTATTGTTCCAGGTTTACAGATATATTAGACAGGAATGAAAATAGGTCAAGGGGTCAACTGTTTCTGACAAAATTGCTATTCTTATATCCTAATAGTAAGTTACATTTTCTAGACTTTTTGTGTATAAAGCACTTGTTCACCCATCTTGCTTCTTGCTCCTCTTTTTTTTTTTTATAATTTTTTGATTTTTTTAATGAACATATAATATATTATTAGCCCTAGGGGAGCAGGTCTGTGAATCGCCAAGTTTACCCACTTCACAGCACTCACCATAGCACATACCCTCCCCAATGTCCATAACCCCACCACCCTCTCCCTACCCCCCACTTCCTGGCAACCCTCAGTTTGTTTTGTGAGATAAAGAGTATCTTATTGTTTAACTCCTGATCCCATCTTGTTTCATTTATTCTTTTCCTATCCCTCAAACCCCCTACGTTGCATCTCTACTTCCTCATATCAGGGAGATCATATGATAGTTGTCTTTCTCTGTTTGACTTATTTCGCTAAGCATAATACCCTCTAGTTCCATCCACGTTGTTGGAAATGACAAGATTTCATTTCTTTTGATGGCTGCATAGTATTCCATTGTGTGTGTGTGTGTGTGTGTGTGTGTGTGTGTGTGTGTGTGTGTGTATCTCCCATCTTCTTGATCCATTCATCTGTTGATGGACATCTAGGTTCTTTCCATAGTTTGGCTATGGTGGACATTGTTACTATAAACAGTCAGGTGCACATGCCCCTTCGGATCACTACATTTGTATCTTTAGGGTAAATACCCAGTAGTGCAATTGCTGGGTCCTAGGGTAGCTCTATTTTCAACTTTTTGAGGAACCTCCATGCTGTTTTCCAGAGTGGTTGCACCATCTTGCATTCCCACCAACAGTGCAACAGTGTAGGAGGGTACCCCTTTCTCCGCATCCTTGCCAGCTATCTGTCATTTCCTGACTTGTTAATTTTAGCCATTCTGACTGGTGTGAGGTGATATCTCATTGTGGTTTTGATTTGTATTTCCCTGATGCCGAGTGATATGCAGCACTTTTTCATGTGTCTGTTGGCCATCTGGATGTCTTCTTTGCAGAAATGTCTGTTCATGTCCTCTGCCCATTTCTTGATTGGATTATTTGTTCTTTGGGTGTTGAGTTTGCTAAGTTCTTTATAGATTTTGGACACTAGTCCTTTATCTGATATGTCATTTGCAAGTATCTTCTCCCATTCTGTCAGTTGTCTTTTGATTTTGTTAACTGTTTCCTTTGCTGTGCAAAAGCTTTTGATCTTGATGAAATCCCAATAGTTCATTTTTGCCCTTGCTTCCCTAGGCAAGGTGTTTTAAAGGGGCTTTTGCACTTCACCCGCCCAATGAAAACAGTACAAGTTGGGTGGCAGATATGTGCGAAGTCATGTTGTTATATGTGCTCTTGGACATGTTTCTGTAGTAAAAGCCATTAAAAGAAAAAAAATAGATGTAGTAAAACCATTAAATAAAAAACAACGATGTTGGGTGCCTCAAAGGGAGAGGGAGGAGGGGTCAGAAGGAGACCTGGCAAGGGTGGATCAGTCCATCAAGACCAGAAGTTAGCTCTCTGAATAAAGACATCTCAGAAAGTATATTTCCTTTGAGATTGGGAAGGAAACCTCTTTCCGTATAACAGGAAGGAAGAGGAAAAAGAAGAATGGGGAGACTTTTTTGAAAGGATTTGGGTTTGTTTTGTTTTGTGAGAGGCTCGATCACTACTTTCTTGCTCTTCTGTGAGCTCTGATCCAGCACATCCGCTGGGCAAGTGAAGATGGCCAAAGTTTGAGGAAAGTAAAGGAAATTTGAAATAGATCTGAGGGCCACCTGGGTGTCTCAGTCGGTTAAGAATCTGCCTTCAATTCCGGTGATGACCCGGGTGTCCTGGAATTGAGTCCTGATCCTGCTTGGTAGGAAGCCTGCTTCTCCCTCTACCTCTGTCACTCCCTCTGATTGTGCCCCTGCTCTCTGTCAAATAAAATAAATTAGATCTGAGTACACTGAGGAGAGAATGTACTAAGGAAATAGTGACCTAACTCCATTTATTTTGTTCAAGTTAATAAGTCTTGGATAAATATATGTGGAATGAATGAATGATTTCCAGGTAGTGCTGGGGCTGAATTTCATGTGGCATCAGTAGACTGAGTTGTGATTAGACTCAGTTTTGACATGGGAGATTTAATCCAACAATAATCAATTACATACAGAAAGGCATTTCTAAAAAAGGAAGAGAGACAAGATTTTGTCAGGCAGGAAGGACTGAAAGGGATTAGATCGGGTTGTCCATTTGTACTAGAGCCTGTTTTGTTTTGTTTTGTTTTGTTTTGTTTTGTTTATCTAAAGAATGGCTGATGCAATATCACATTAGTGTCAGGTATGCAACTCTATGCTCTGCTGTGCTCACCACAACTGCAGCTACCACATGTCACCAGATAACGCTGCTCCAGTACCATGGACTCTATTTCCTATGCTGGACTGGTGGTTTTTACATGTTGGTTACTAACCAACAAGCCATCAGTTGTACCTTGGAGAGTGAGGAAAGGAAGAACAAGCCCTTGCTGGATAGGCAAGAAGTGGAAGGTGAATGATGTGAGTAGAAAAATTAACAGGGACATACAAGCTGGAAGGACAGGGGCATGAGGCAGAGGGACAGAATGTCAAACTATAGGATTCTGATGCCATAAGTATTCCCGGTAATGAGCTCTACAGGGTGGCACGAAGTGCACTGGATTGGCCGTAATGGACTCTAAAATGAGATTATGTAGGAACCGGCAGGCTGGATTACTGGCTGGTCTGTCCGCATAGATGTTAGAGCCTCCTGCACCCCCTCCTCACCTCTTCAGGCTCCCTGCCCGGGGCCCCTTCCCACCTATTGTCCCACTCAGGGCCTCCACAGCATCAAATCTGCATTCTTTCTCTGACCCCCAACATTCAGATAGTGTAGGGTCAATGATAACCTGGACAAGAAGCTACAAGTGTACAAGTGTGGTAGTGAGAGAAGTCATGGACAACTTTTTTTATTTTTTAACTTACTTTTTATTTATTTTCAGTATAACAGTATTCATTATTTTTGCACCACACCCAGTGCTTCATGCAATCCATGCCCTCTCTAATACCCACCACCTGGTCCCCCCAACCTCCCACACCCTGTCCCTTCAAAACCCTCTGACAACTGGTTTTTTGTTTTAGCACTGAGCAGTCCTGAGACTGTCCAGAAGACTACCTCAGGTGTTCTCTAGCACACTCACCCCATTTTGAGTCCCAGTCTGAGATGGAGTTGCCCTCCCTACAGAGCCCTGTTTTAAATGTGGGAATGTGTGCCATCATGGACCCCCCCCCCAAACAAAAGCATTCCATGGAGTTCCATGGTAAGCCCCCAAACATCTGTATCCTGGTACACAGTCTAGAATTCATCTCTGGTTCATAAGTTGCACGTGTTCTGGGGAAGAGCTACCATGGCTCCACTAAGGCCGTGAATATTAAAGGTGGCATACCGCCATCCTAGCCATAGTAAAGGCCGTATCTTATATATTGTCATCGTGTGTGGATGGAAGGCAGGCACCAAGATCACCTTCCCCCAAAGGGGATGCCATGCCTGACAGCCTGCAGGTATTGCTTGCATACTCAAATAACAGAGCCATGACTTTTTGGTATAAGGCATCGGTAGGCTGTGCCAGATTCCAGTCTGCCTCAAAGTGGTGGTGCCTGGATCAGACGAGGAAGGAGGGGAGCAGGACAGAGTCCTGAGAAGGGGATGATTAGACATAAACTTCTGTTCTACCAGCAAGGTTTCTCTTTCACCTTTTCATTTCATCAAAGGTGTCTTATCCTGGAAGGTGGTAGCTGCCTTGTCAACATTCCTATCACTAACAGCTAAGTGACCCAACCAGCCCAAGAACAACACCCCATCCCCCGAAAACACTCCCATTCAGAGTTCATCCACCTGTGGGATCCTCTGATCACTGACTTCTAAGTCATAATTAAGCTAACACAGTAACAGTGAAGAAACAACAGTGTCTTAATCATTATTTTCTGAAAGCTATACCTGTCTTTGATTCTCCTCCGATATAGAAGACTTACTGTAAAGGGTGTAAAGCATTCAGGGGGAGAGGTGTGAGCTACTGTATATTTTCAGGAAGGCTAAGCCATGGGACAGGAGAGAGAGCCCATCAGAGGGAGAATGGGATTTTGGGGCTTTTGGGGGCACATGATACATATTTCCCAAGAGGTCCAGGAGATTGGTCACCTTTTAGAAGATGAAGGAAGCAATCAGTAACGGCTGAACTGATTTGCCCAAAACCATTGCTCCCAAGACAGTACACAGAACAGACAACATGTTACTAGAGAAATATTTACTCTGTGGGCACACCACCAGGTTCTGGCTGCTTCCCCTTTATGCCTGGTTACTGTCCCCTTCCAGTATCGGCATTTGCACTTTTGACCTTTGACTCCCATGTGAGCACACCTTGCCTTGTAGGCCGTCTGAGTGCACCTTGCCTTTTAGGCGGCCTTGGGGGCCATCTGTTGCCTATGGAGTCACGTTGGACAGATGTAGGAGTCTGATGGGTTATATTAGAGGCTAATGGCCTCAAAATTCTTTGTTCCTCCTTGCCCGCAGTTGAGGTGGCAGGGAAAGGATGATCGGGGATGGGGGCTGAATTTGCTGTTCCTGCTTTGTGTCCACGGAGAGATGTCAAGCTTCCATTAAACTCTTTGTATTTAAAGTGCTGTATGGATTCAAGGACCCTAGGGGGAAGGCCCCAAGTCACCCTCTTATTAAGCCTTTTAATATGCTCTTCCAGCGTCTGTGCTGCCGTAGGTGTAACAAGGGGAAGCTCCTGGAAGTTATTCAGGGAGTCATCCTCAACCTGTGATGGTGGCAAACTTCCCTGTCTTCTTTCTTTCTGGGATTTCTTAGAAGTGAGTGATGTCTGCTCCACGGAGTGCCATGAATTATGGAGAGTTTTCACGGCATTAAGTTGTCTCTGTCCCGTAGTCTCCACAGCCACCATCGAGTTTTTCACGGATGGGCTATGTTCTTGGTCAGAACCATACCCCATATCATTCTCGGTGTTGTGTCCCTGATCCTTCTCCAGATCATTCTCGGTGTTGTGTCCCTGATCCTTCTCCAGGTCATCTTTGCAGGAACTCTCCTCTAGCAGAATTTCTGGGAGCTCCACATAGACGCTTTTTGACATACTCCTTCTGATCGGACTCTTATTAGAGATTGCCGAGCGTCCACCATGGCGCTGAGACTCAGGTAGCTGTGGAAGAGTCAGTGCTAGAGACTCATAGATCCTGCGGGTTAGGCCCCTCTGGTGTAGGATGAGCCGGTTTTCAAGATGAGACTCCAGTTTTCTCCGAAGCTCTTCATTCAGAGGAAACTGCCCAGGAGGGACAGAAACTGCAGCATGAGCCTTGGTGGCCTTGTGGCTGAAACAAGGGTTAGACGCAGAAGAACAGTAGTCCTCCTGGGATCTTTGGACTATAGTGGGTAAACCCCACACACGTTTCTGTATCTTCTGCAACACGTTCGATTCCAGATGTTCCATTTCTGTTGATGGCAGACTCTCAGACTCATTTTGAGGTCTGTGGAAACAAGCTCCACAGATTTTGATGTCAGGTAGAGGACCAGATGGCAGGATTGGGAGTGGGGATTGAAGGTGGGCCTGGGGCTGGACATGAGGGAGAGGTAGGGGCTGGGTTTGAGGCAGGAGTTGAGGCGGGTTCTCAGGCAAGGATGGAGGAAGTGGATGGGGAACTCCTGGGGATTCCTGCTCTGGGGAGGCAGCAGGGAAGAAGGACCTGCTTGGAGTTTGGAGACCCCAGAAGAACTGGATGGGGGTTTGCTGTAAATGGCCCTCTTCCGAGGTGGTAGGATATGGACACTGCTCCCACAACTCCGGTAAGGGGCTGACATCTTGGGAAAGGGTATTTAGAGACACTGTCTCTGTTTGGATGCTACGGTCCACTGAATGGGCATGATGGGATGGGACAGGAGGTGGAAAGGCAGGGGGCTGGGCTGGGAAATGGTCCATTGGGAATTTGGAATCCAAGGGAGGAAAGGGCTCTGGTGGCACAGAATCACCCGGTGGTGAGGGTGGAAAGAAATCAGCCACAGGGATCACTGGGTGGAGCAGGTGGTGGGGAAGACTCAGACAGCGAAGCTGGTATTAGCTCTCCTGGAGGGACTGCTGAGAAGTCAGTGGAGAGAGTGAATGATGAAGAAGTCACAGAAGCTGTGGAAGCCAAGGGAGTAGAATCTTCCAGAGCCTGCAGGAACAGCAGCCGATCAATCTCCGCAGATGTGCTGTTACATATCTCACAGGAGGGGTCTGGACATAACAGTTGACGAAAGTGGATGGTATCATGATGCCGGCCGAGGGGGCTGCAGGAGACAGGAGGTAAAAAACTGCAGCCAGGACCAGAACAAGGGGAGGCGGCCATGCAGACCTGACAAGGGAGGGGCCACCTGAAGCCTGCTATCCCTTCACAATGCCCCACTTTTATGACCTGGCAGTGTACTCAGTAGCATTCACCCCAATATCTGTTTCTATGGCTACCCCCACCCCATGGCTATGACAGACTGCAGTGAATCCTGCAATTGCATAAAACCTGCTCTAAGAGGCAATAGGATCAAGGGGGAAAACTGGTCACCTTCTTAAAATTGAGATCAGCTTCCGGGCCTCCTCCACTTCCCGTTGGTACCATCTGCCATCTGGGGAAACAGGAGACTGTGTTATATAGTGAAAGCAGAAACATAGGTATTAATCCAGGAGTCCCCTTATAGGACAGCCTTGGGATGTTGGGACTCTGAAAGCCCCAACAATCAATAGATGAGGGCAAATGGCCAGTGATGTGAAGCTGGTTAGTAATCTAGCTTCCTGTATAAAGTACTTTCATGTAAATTATCCATGTGATGATCAGACCACCTCTATGAAGCAGAGAGGTCAGGGAAGACTCCTGAAGGTCCATGATGTCAGAGAGCTTTCACAAAGTCAGGAGACAGAAGTTCTGACTCGTCATCTCACACGGCCACCTAGTGGGAAGCACTCGTCCAGATCCATCACTGCTTCATGCTCAGTAATGGTCAGAGCAGGGATCTGAGAAGGGTTTTGCACTCTGGCTACATTTCCATGAGCCTCTCCTCTGAGGGAATGTATCTAGCAGCTCGCATCCTCAGAGTTCATGGACCGGGCCCTCATGGAGAGGACAGCAAGGATCAGCCTTGGAGAGAGCTGAGGTGGAATAGGCAGAACCTTACCTTCCAGTGTCCCTCCTTTCCTCCTTCTCTTGGCTCTGCCCTGATGCTAGAAGAAAAATGAACAATGAGGGGGGTTGGGATCCATGACTTACTCTTCTCTCAGAAATGGAAACGTCCTTTATGCAAGAATTCTAGGACTTTAGTAGAACTTTGTGTTCCTTGCTTTTTTCAGTTTTAAAGATGATAAAATGTTGTCAATATTTACTCTTTAGAAAACCCAGGGGACGACTTTGTCTAGGAGGTCCACACTTGGTATTCCCAATCAGAAGTCCTTTGTTCATTGAGGACATAGAAAAGGAAGCCCAGCAGTCACACCTGTGCTGCCTCAGGTAGGACCCTGTAAACTAGGTCATAGCTCCGACCTCACTGTCTTCTCAGAGGCTTAGCAGTGTTCTCCTGATCAGCTCAGCATGAAGGAAGGCTTGATCGAGTGATGCTGGACATGGGAATGTGACTTGATATGGTCGAGTGCTGGGAAACTTTGTTCTCTTACACAGACCCCATCCTCTCAAAATAACCCAATCCAGGACTACAGAATCCCTGAGTTTGGGATCTTATCCAAGAACCACCACCATACCCAGATAGACTGTAGTTTCAATTAGAACCCCTAGTCCTTTCTTAACACTTACCCCTGCCCAGGCCTCTTTTCCTAGAGGAGTGAATGTCTGTTCTCTTAAGACTTCCCATTTTAGGTGTTTCTCCCACTCTACCAAACTCCTTTTAAAACCTGGGATTAGGGCTCCTGGATGGCTCAGTTGGTTAAGTGTCTGCCTTGGGGTCAGGTCAGGGTTCCAGGGTCTTGGGATCTAGCCCCACATTGCCCTCCCTCTGCCCCTCTACCGCACTTGTGCTCTCTTCGTCTTAAATAAAATCTAAAAAAAAAAAAAAAAGGAATAAGATTTGGGATTAGAAATGGAAACCGTAATAATCCATGTTGAGTTCCCCCCCTCTCCAAGGTTTTCTTACCTTTTGGGTAGTTTTGCTTTTCCAATTTGGAAATGGAATCCCCACCAGGTAGCACAGGAACAGAAGGAGCAATCCCAAACCACACAGGAAGGTGAAGTTGGGATCAATCTCCCAACATGTTGAGCCAGAGCTCAGACATGGTTTGGTATTGCTATTCATAAATGAGAGAACATTCCAGTGTTGGAAATCCATAGTCTAAATCACAAGACAGCCTATACTGTGCACACGCTGAATATATATCCTCCCCAGGCTTACATCACAGAGCACTGTCACAAAGAGTTTATGAGGGTGAGGGAGGGGACAATTGAACAAGGTGTGTCCAGAGCCCCTCCCCACCTACTAGCTCAGAAGACCCCACCATCCTCCTGGTCCTTCAGATCTGCCATCCTATTTTCTTTGGTGTTGTTTGATAAGTTCTTTATAGATTTTGGATACTAGCCCTTTATCTGATATGTCCTTTGCAAATACCTTTTCCCATTCTGTCAGTTGTCTTTTGGTTTTGTTAACTGTTTCCTTTGCTGTGCAAAAGCTTTTGATCTTGATGAAGTCCCAATAGTTCATTTTGCCTTTGCTTCCTTGCCTTTGGCGATGTCCCTAGGAAGAAGTTGCTGTGGCTGAGGTTGAAGAGGTTGCTGCCTATGTTCTCCTCAGGATTTTGATGGATTCCTTCCTCCATTGAGGTCCTTCATCCACTTTGAGTTTATTTTCATGTGTGGTGTAAGGAAATGGTGTTTCTTGCTCTTCTTAACGTAACAAAGTTGAAAGAAAGATACTATTTAAAAATTTTTTTCATTAACATATAATATATTATTTGTTTCAGGGGTACAAGTCTGTGATTCATCAATCTTACACAATTCACAGTGCTCACCATAGCACATGCCCTCCCCAATGTCCATCATCCAGCCTCCTCCCACCGTCCCCTAGCTACCCTCATTTGTTTCCTGAGATTAAGAGTCTCTTATGGTTTGTCTCCCTTTCTGGTTTCATCTTGTTTCATTTTTCCCTCCCTTCCCCTATGATCCTCTGTCTTGTTTTTCAAATTCCTCATATCAGTGAGATATGATTATATCATATGATATTTATCATATGATACTTATCTTTTTCTGATTGACTTATTTCATGTAGCATAATACCCTCTAGTTCCATACATGTCATTGCAAATGGGAAGATTTTGGTTTTTTATGGCTGCATAATATTTCTTTGTTTATATATACACATCTTCTTTATCCATTCATCTGTTGATGGACTTCTAGGTTCTTTCCATAGTTTGGCAGTGGTGGACACTGCTGCTATAAACATTGGGATGCATGTGCCCCTTTGGATCACTACATTTGTATCTTTAAGGTAAATACCCAGTAGTGCATTTGCTGGGTCAAAGGGTAGCTCTATTTTCAACTTTTTTTTTTTTAAGTTTTATTTATTTATTTGACAGATCACAGAAAGGCAGAGAGAGCGGAAGGGAAGCAGGCTCCCTGCTGAGCAGAGAGCCTGACGTGGGGATCGATCCCAGGATGTTGGGATCATGACCTGAGCCGAAGGCAGAGGCTTTAACCCACTGAGCCACTCAGGCGCCCCATATTTTCAACTTTTTGAGGAACCTTCACGCACGTTTCCTGACTTGTTAATTTTAGCCATTCTGACTGGTGTGAGGTGGTATCTCACTGTGGTTTTGATTTGTATTTCCCTGATGCCAAGTGATGTTGAACACTTTTTCATGTGTCTATTGGCCACTTGGATGTAATCTTTGCAGAAATGTCTGTTCATGTCTTCTGCCCACAAGAAGGGTATTATTCTAGTTCTAAACCCAGACCCACTGATTTTAAATGATTTCACCTAAGGTCCCAGGTGTAAAAAGGAGGGAGATATAGATACAGAGCCTTCCTATTTTCATATGTCAGGTGTGATGCTAGATGTAGCAGAAGGATGGATGAGTTCTTCTTGCCACAGAATTTTGATAGAGACCTAAACACTACAATGCTCTCACTAGTTGGTGAAAAACACACATCTTAAAGCAAGATGCTAGACCATCTAGGCAGGACCTGCTAAGATATTCTAAACTAGGTTAGGCCAGTATGAGTGATTATGTCCTTGAAGACTAGAGTTCAAGAAGGATTTATTTTGTTGTGGGACACATGTCCCTTCTTCCTCAGGTGAGAGGTGTTTTAAGGAAATCAGAGAGATTAATATGTGTATCCTGGAACTCAGAGGGCATAGGGTCCAGGTGTCTGATTCTTGTGAAACAGCAAGGCCCACCTGCTGCAGGATTCCCTGCCTAAAGTAGCACCCAGCTGGGAAGGTGAGAAACTTAAATCTAATACAGTTAGCAATTTTGATGATTTCACTGGACTGGAAAATTCCGTAACTAAAATGAGATCCTTCTCAAGATTGAGGGGCCTAGAAAAGTTAAGGGACTGGTTGAAAATTCCCATTAAGTGAAAGGGAAGAACCAGCCATCCATGTGGGATGGAAGAGGCAGCTGGATTAAAAATGAAGTTGCTTCATGACTGCATCCTACTGATGGAAAGGATCGATTCAGTAAGAGGGTTCCATGAACACCGCCTCATTTCATCCTCTGGACAACTCTTCAGGCTAGCGCTCCAAGTGGCCACGTTGTGTAAATGAGGACACCGAGGCCAGGTGACGCTCGATCACTTGTTCAAAGTCAAAGAGCAAGTAAGTGTATTAAAAATTAAAATCTATTTTTCCCTCTGGTTCCAGAGTCTAAGATCTTAAATACTCCTCAAACTGTCTCTTGGAGTGCCATGTTGTTCCACACCCAGCCCGGGGCCTTTTTACCCCCCAAACACTGCATCCTCCTTCCAGAACATGAACCTGATTATTTTTTTGCTGTGGCTTGGGCATGTGTTGGAGACATTGGTTTCTCATCTCTTATCTATAACCTCTGTCCTGTCTCCTGAGTTGTGTCCGCGCACATGCCAGGTAGCCCGTTTCCTCCCTGTTTCCTTTCCTACATGTCTTCTTAGCATTTCTGGATTTTTGCAATATTTCTGCTGAATGGGGGTTGCTTTTTTTTTTGTCCCCCAGCATTTCTGTTCCACTGTATGAAGTGCTCCTTGCTCTTCAGTGCTGGTGTTGGGGCTAATGTGAGCACTGTTTATTTGTAACAGTATTTTAAAAAGGAATTTCTTGGTCTTCATTTTAGCTGAGACTCTCCACAAATAAATGCATAGTCCCATGTGCCAAAGTGAAATATTAGGCCAGTTAGGTGAGACCCTCAAAGATAGTTCCCTTAGGCCGGTACTCACATGAGGGATATAAGAGGATTGAAAGCCAAGAAACCAAAAGAAGGGTTTGAGGGTAGAAAAACAGTATTTTGGAAAAGGCGTACTGTGAGTCTCATCTGCCTGGTGAAGCTAGAGATATGAGGTGCTGGTGATGTTTCCAAAGCAGCAGAGCAGAGAGAGGGGAACTAGCTACATGTACATCATTGGTAAGACAAGGATAATTGAGTACTCAGGCCCTCAGGCGGCTTTTGGGGATCAGATATAGAAGAGAAAGATGACAGAGAGCTGTTTCAGAACCTGCCTAAGAGCCGCTCCTGTAGGAATGGGAGGGACAGTGATTGGATTCCCAGGGACTGAGGCAGGACAGTGACACCCTGTGTCATGGAGCATAACCACTGGGTGTTTCCAGAAGGGATCTCAACATCTGCAGAACACTCAAGAAATTCACCTTTGAACATCCATCAGTGCCAGAGAGGGTCAGACAACAGACATGCCCAGAGGAAACCAAAACAAGATTATACTTCCACCTTTCTTGCATTTACCTCTCTCCTTCCTTGTATCTCCACACCCACATCATAAACCCTAAAGAAGCCAGAGGGAGTTGAGGAGTAGGGAAGAAGTTTAAGAGGGACAATTGAGAAGAAGCCAACTGTGCCATCTTTCCCACTGACATATGTCAGGCCAAAGCTGACCTAAATTACAGGAATGAGTCTTTCATTTCAAATGAAGTTCTGGATCGTACATGGGTACTGAGGATTTTACTTACTTCAATGAGACTCCTCTTGGGACAGAAGTAGCCAGAAGATGTTTGTATTAGCTGAGAGTGGCCACAGAGGTCTTGGCAATTGTCCTACATTTTATCAAGGAGCATAAGAAAGAATTCTCCTCTGCAAATGGCTATGGATGGGCAGGTGATGGAGGAACAATAGGTCTGTTTTCTGATTGTACCTACATACAAGTCCCACTCATTCAGTGAGCTAGTTGCCCACTGGTGTATAAAAGAGCAGCCCGTACAGATCATTCCTCTCTGTCCTCTTCCCTTACTTTATTTTTCTTCATGGCATTTAAAGCATTGGATATATTTAAGACTTCTTTGGTTGTTGATTGCACATGTCCCTTGACTAAATACTAGCACCACGAGAGAAGGGACTTCAATTTGTTTTGTTCTCTGCTGTGTTTCCAGTTCCTAGAATGGTGCCTGGCCCAGACGGGGTCCTCAATAGGTACTAGTGGAAGGAAGGGATAAAGGAAAGAGACAAAGAAAGAAATAAAGGCAAAAAGGAAGGAAAGGAAGAAAAAAGGGGGGAAGAGGAAGGAAAAAAGGACTGTGTTTCACAAATATATATTGAGGCCCTGTTATTTTGCTAAGTGCTGTGATAAGCAATTCAAAACGAGGTCACTGTACATTAGGCACTCACAGGCTTGCGGGGGAAAGTGCAGATGTACAACCACAGTGACACAGTGTATGATGGATGCTATGATAGGAAGAAGATTAAGACGTGGAAAGGGGCACCTGAACTGAAATGTGTTGAGGGGGAGGGTCAGGATGGCTTCCTAGTAGAGATGCCCACAGCACAGCTCCTGAGCGGAATCTAAAGGAACGATTCATTGGTGGAATCTGGAAATATACCAGTCAGGTTTCAAGAGTGGCATAATCAAATTCCTACTCCAGTGCTCCTTCTGGCTTCAGGAGAGCATGCGGGGCCATGGGGATGCAGCTTCCCGGACAAGCACTCATTCAGGCCACTTTCTCTGATTGTTTTATGAGTCTAAGCAATTATGGGAAATAGCATTTTAAACTATAGCTTTTTGTCTTGGTATTTTATTTAAACTTTATTCAGGTGCTTCTTAACTCTACCAGAGTGAGCCCCATGCAAGCTAAAATGCTCAGAGCTCTTCTGTCATGGTTCCTTCATTTGTAAAGTCCTTCATCCAAGGATCCTCACAGCACTACCTCTGTTACGATCAGTATGTAAGACTGCTTTTAGGAAGGAAACTTCCTCAAAACTGAGAAGAATTAAGTACAGGGTACCTTTGATGCTGTGTCGTAGAAGGTGAGAACTTATCAGACATAAAGGAACAAGGAAAACCAATGGGTGATTTTCTAAACAGATTTTTCTTAAACGGCTAATGGATCAGTGCCGAGGCATTTCTAGAACTAACAGGACAATGTGAATGAGCATATTAGGCTAATATTGGTATGACTAGCATTACAGTCATTTTGGCCTTTAAAATGGTAAATAAATGAATAGTACAAGAGTGTGCTAACATTCTTTTTATGAATCTATAAAAAATAGCCAAGAAATTCTCAAATATGAGCTATTTTAGTGGATGAAAATATGATATTTAAAAATTAATGACTCTAAAAGGGATATAAAGGGATATAATTATACCAGATCTGAGAAATTCAATTATTATTTACTTAATCGGTTCAGGTATTTTTTTCTTTGATTGACATAGTAGAATAGTGTTTTGATCATAAGACTATACTTACAGATGCTTCTTGCATTCAGATCTTTATGTACTTGAAAGAGTCATATGGATCAAATTTTTGTGAATGGAATAATTTTAAATGCCTTTGGAGGAGAACCACTTATACCAGGAAAAAGGGAGATGTTTGGGGCAAGTCGGTGATGGAGTCAGGGTCTCCTCTTGCTTCAGGTTTCTGTAATCTCTGAGCTTGAAGTTGATGCCACCAGTTCCAGCATCCTCATGTGGATCTACTTGGACAGTCTTTTCCAACATCAGCACAAGTGTACCTGCCTCTACTGTTTCAGGAATTCTGTATAAATTTAGGCCAACTGAGTGTATTTTCCATGTCTGCTGATGCACCCGTGGGCTTACTGATTCGAACGTGTATCTGCTCTGTCATTTCTAGGGATCTGGGATAGGAATGAATGTAGGCATCTGCCATTTTGATCCCATCACTCTTCTTCAAAACTCTTTTTCTATAGCAATAATCATGCCTCATTTAACTCTTTGAGGAACTAGATTTTAATTTTTCAGTATATCAGTTTTCTGAAGCATGTGCTCCGTTATGTTGAACAAACGGCACTTGAAAGAGGCAGTCGTGCGCGCACCTGTATTCTTTGTCTCCACTGTCTATTCACCCTACTTTGTGGAGTGATGTTCTCTTCTGTACCCCTGGATAAAGCGGTATGCAGGTTTTATAAATTTTATGGTTACTCTCTGATCATAACAAGTCTGTCGGTCCCATTTCAGTAATTACAGTATCTCATCAAAATGATGAATTTCATTTAAGGTAAAAGATTTTCTCTTCCTCCAGCTACTCTGCTCCAGGCCGAGGAAGTCTGCAGAGGGAAGTGTGTCTATGTGGGGAGCGCGGGCTGACCTTCTAGTTCTTCACTTGCTCTGTTCTTTCCTTCCCTCAGACATCAAGACAATTAAAAGGCCCTCTTGTGATTATTCTACTAATATTCATTACTTAACTGAGACTGTTTTTGTTACAAGAAACAGTTTTGTTATCTGAGGTGATTAGAAGAAAAGATAGATAGTAGAAAAAAAGAATGAGATCATTTTTCTGATCATACCCATGGCATCCCCGTTGCTCAACATAATGATGGGCAAGGAGCCTCATCGATTCTCTGACATCCTTTAAATAATCTCTGTATGGAACTACTATTGTGTTCTTCTAGACATGAAAACAGAGCCAGAATTTCTAAGAGCAAAACTGCAAAATAAGAATCATCCTTTTTTAAAGATAAAGACTTTTTACGAAGTCTTGATATTGGTTGTTGATGATGGTGACCTTTTGGCAATGATACAAAAAAAGCTACAGTTGGTAGGGGAAGTGCTACTTAATAGCTTCAGTTAGGACTGAAGATCTAAGAGGATAGGTGCCAAGTTCTTCATTCCCTAGTGAGGTGCCATATCTGTCACATGGAACATGCAAAGCATTTAGGCAATGACTGTCTCTCATCCATCTTGAAGATTAAAAAAAGAAAGAAGAGGTTGATGTTGAAGAGACCTGGCTGAGAGTATTTGGAATTTGGAGTCCTTTAGAGAGAATTTACATGCTGAGTTCCACCCCTCCTTTCCCCATGAGATGAGCTACTTCCTGCTGTAGTGTGGGACCTCGAGGATATTGGGCAGCAAGGGATTTAAGTAACTGCTACCCTGAAGTTGAGGAACATGGTTGACTGAGGTCAGACTTACTCCTGAGGCAGCAGCCTGTGCCATCACAGAGGGAGCCTGACGTGGAAAGTGTCTGCACTTCCTACAATATGGGTCAGAGGAGTCTGCTTCCGGGGACTCTGTAAGAGCATAAGAAAGAAATGTCAACTAGCAATCAACTAAAATGCATCTTCCCAAGAGCGATTCTTCCAGTCGTAGGTCATTCTTAGCAGAAAGAGTCTGGCTACCCTCAAATGTGAAACTTGAGGGGAAGTCACCAATGATTTTCTCTTTCCCTGTGCCAGTTACCCAGTCAACAGTTACTGGGATTTCTTAAATGCCACACATATAAGAAGAGTTCATCTTGGAAGATTAGAAGATGGAACTTTAAGGAAAATTGATGCTTAAGAAAATGGGGTATAATAATGATGTTATAAAGTAAACTTCCTAAACACACATTAGATATTTTTAATTTATCATTTGATTCAAGCTAGATCTTATTATGCAAATTTAATGGAAATTTGTGATTATCCTGCAATTTTGTGCTGTGTTAATTTAGCAGTCTCACATACCAAATTACCAATCTCCAGTTTGTGGTATACACACACATATATGTATATGTATATACACACACATATATGTATATATGTATGTGTGTGTGTATGTGTATGTGTGTATATATACACACATATATATATATGTATGCGTTTGACTATATATAGCCAAAAAGATTTTTAAACACATGGTAGTGCTTTTATAAATTATCCACCCTTATGTCAGGTTATGAACATTTCTAGACCAAAGTGATTTTTCACATTAAAATGGTGTAGGATTCGTTTTCCCACATGCAGCAGACGCCACAAATTAACAGTGGCTGTCCACATAAGGTTTTATTATTTCATGTAAAAAGTCTGGATGATAGCAGGTCAGGAATGGTATGGCAGTTTGCCAGAAACCTGCTCCTTCCGGCTTTCTACCCTGCTGTCCCTGCGCAGAGCCCAAGATGGCTGCCAGAAACCTGCTCTGTCCACATTTCATGCAGGAGGAAAAGAAAAGCAGTGGGAACTTTCCTGGAGTTGTATAAATTATTTCCCTTTATGCCTCATTGTTCAGAACAAGTCACTGGTTATATTTAGGTATAAAGGAGACTAGAAGTGCACTTGCTATGGTGAGCTCTGGGTGTTATATGGAAGTATTGAATCACTATATTGTACACCTGAAACTAATATTATATTGTATGTTAACTAACCAGAATTTAAATAAAAACTTTAAACTATCTTTTTAAAAGATAAAGGAAACTAGAAAATGTGGTCTGAAACACCAGGTCTCTAGCTAAAATTTGTGGGGTTCTAACACTGATGAAGACAGGAGGTCTAAAATTGAGGGGTACAGGAAACAGAGGTTAGGAGTGGGTCCTGGAGACAGATGGTTTCTTTCTCGGTCTTGGCTCCACCACTTACTAGGTTGTAACTTTGGTCAAGAGTCTGACACTTTCCATGTCTTTATTTCCTCAGGTGTGAAGTGGGAGTAGTAGAGTTTTCATGAACATTTAATGTGAAGACATTTAGAACAGTGTCTAGCCATGTGCTGTTATCATTCCCATGATCCCCATGATCTACTGCAGCTCACTAAGCTATAGTCAGTCAAGCCTCTGGAGTGTGTTTACTACACTCACCTGGCCCTTCATAGATATAGACTGATGAATGAATGAGTCAGGCTGCATGTTTTGAATGGTAGAATTTCTGCTTTCTCACTGCTTTACCTGGGCCTCACATATTCTGTTTCAGCCTCAGTTTTTCCTTAAAATGAAGATCAACTATGCCAAGTCTTTTTCCTTTCTCCCTTCAGGCCTACTTTTCTCCCTTCTCAACCCTGCTCTGTGCCATGGAGGCTGACATTTATTCATGCACAGCTTCAGTGATCTTCCTTGCGCTCTGGCTTTTTGTTGGGATTAGCCTGTAGAAAACTGACAGGTGCCTTTGGGTCAAACTTACACATGAAAACAAAACAGTGTAAAAAAAAAAAAAGTGCCTTGTAATTTTTTTCCTAAAAGAAATGTCTTAGTTTTTATTAAAGTGTATAATATGAAGCTCAATACAGTGTCTCTTACCATTGACTTATGAACTTGGGAATTTATAGGAAGAGTAGTTGAGCAAAAGGTATAGGAGTCAAAGCTGGGAAATTGGGTTGGGTAGCTGGTGATTGAGGACATTGAAGTCTTAGAGAGCAGTGGTCAGAGAAGATCTCTAGAGCCATGAAATAGACCAGGGAACCAGGGCCAGAGACTATATTTAAAATTGGTTTGAATAGGATAGTTAGTTGTAGCAGAGCTTTATTATACCAACTCAAAGCAGTCACTGATCAGCGTTTGACTATAGCTATGATATTGCTGCAGTTGAAGTCTCCAAATATCTAAACAAAGGTCTCTCATTCATTCGTTCTTTCGTTCATTCATTCTTTCTTTCTCTTTCTCTTTCTTTCTTAACAAAATCTGGTGGCATTAATGTGATCTAGTGCTTCATTGGATGTCTTCAGGTTTGGAGAAAGTAATGGGTTCTCTTGATGATAGTGAGTTCTGCTTCTCCGCTGTGAACCTCCACATTCATGATCTTCTAGAGTCTGGAATGGAAAAAAAATATTGAAACCTCAGCATCCATTTTTATTTGTAAGATTCCCTAAATGTTATTCATAATGCTTCTTCAGTTGGTTTGAGTACATCTTAAAATTTGCAAGTCTTTCTCATAGTAATAACTGCTTGATAATTTATTGAGTAATCCTCTGATGGAGAATGAATGGATGATGGGGGTGGTGGCTCTGGTATCTGAGTCCAAAGTGATTTACAAAGTGATTGCTACAGACATTTTCTTACTTAGGGAAATTAAAATATACTAACCTTGAGAAGGAAGTGGAAAGCATATAGCATTAGTATTTAGTTGAATGCATTTCATAGGAACAACCAACTTGATTTTTTATTTTCCAATAACACATGGTAAGGAATGGCCATTTTCACATATTTATGATGAAATAGCTGAACTGCTATGAGATAGTACTTATTTTTCAATGTCAGTAGCATCAATAATTAAAATCAGAATGCGCTTCAACAAAAAATATTTTAATAACTGACCATTTTGGGCAATGTATGTATTTTTCTTATATGCAGCTTCCATTTTTTCCAGATTTGGATATCAGAAACACATGAAAAAATGGCACAAGTTTATTTAAACAGAGAATTGGATAAAATAAAGAGGAAGCCTTTATTGAATGACGAGACAATGAGCTCTGGGATTATTGAAAGGTATTCTTCTACTTTCCTTTGCTTACAGACCATAGACCTGCAGGCAAGGATTTGTATGAGTGGTGAGGAGGTGTAGCAGGCCCAGCGACACGTTACAGGCACCCATCAGTCGCAACGAACATATCACAAGTTTCCATGCTTTTCTGCTCATGCCATTCCCTCTGGCTGGAATACCCTTTCCCTCAGTTGTTTGCCAATCAGCAGTACCCATTCTGGGTCCAGCTAAAATGTTACTTCCTCTTTATGCATTTTTCCTGGTCAGTGGTCTGACTAGATTTGAACACCAACTTCGTGATTTACTTGTGAAATAGTGTCTATAATATTCAGCTTGTCAACCTATAAAATGGGTATTATAAAAGTATCTCCTTCCTAGCTTTCTCTGAAGTTTAGCTGAAAAGAAGTATGAAATGTACATAGAAATATTACCTGACAAGCAGTTACTAATTAAGCTAATTCCTGTAAGCAGTCACTGATAAGGATCAGTTGCTCTTATATTCTTGCCCTCTGAGCATTTTGTTTATGTTCTGAGCAACACTTGGAATGTAAGCAGACTTACATTCTAGTTATTTATATGTATGTGTGTTTCCCCTGAAATAGTTCTTTGAGAGTAGGAACTCTTTCTTACTCATATCTGTAGTCCTGCAGCTTGGCACAGTGTCTTTCCATGGAAAAGTCTTTCCATTCATCTTGTCTCCTGTTGTAATTGTTGGAAAGTGCAGTCAAAGCAATGACAAAATGCTGAATTTTTCATTTACTTATTGGGACATTTTATTGTGCAAAGTGCAGAAAAGTTGCAAACACGAACAACCTTTAAGAAACTATTCAGCTGGGGCGCCTTTGGCTCAGGTCATGGTCTCAGGGCCCTGGGATCGAGCCCCGCATTGGGCTCTCTGAACAGCAGGGAGCCTGCTTTCTCCTCTCTCTGCCCGCCTCTCTGCCTACTTGTGATCTCTGTCAAATAAATAAATAAAATCTTAAAAAAAAAAAAAAAGAAATAAACTATTCAGCTTCAGGTGTAACCACCCCTGCATTTGCAATAATTTTCTTCAAGGTTATACAAATTATAATTGGAGGGCGGATTCAGAGACTGACCAATCCCGTTAATAACTGGTCCTCCCGATGCCAATCAGCAGTACCCATTTTCTCAAGTGAATCAGTTTCTGACTACTCCCACCATCGTGGTTATTCTCGCTCACATAATCAACAGTTGGAGCAGGTGCTGCACTTGTTATCGCTTGAGCAAGGTGAACCGTACCCACCCCCAGCTAGCAACCTAGTTCATGCAGGAGCTTCTGTTGACTGATTTTTTCCCATATTTAGCAGGTATATCCTCAATTATAGGTACTATCAATTTTATTACTGTAACTATTAATATAAAACCACAAGCCATTTCTCAATACCAAACACCATTATTTGTTTGATCAGTCCTACCTGAAGTCATTCTTTTACTATTGTCGCTCCCCTGTCTTAGCAGCACGAATAGCTAGATTGCTAGTCAGATGCAATCTCCCTAGTACGTTCTTTGCACAGAACTGCTGAGTCGCTGTATTATGCACCTGAACCTGATTTGACACTGTATGTGAACTACACTGGTCTTAAAATAAAAAATGAAAAAATTTTTAAAAGGATAAAAAAAATTCAGCCCCATGGCTTTGAAAGTTTATAAATGTCACTCTGACCTGTTTTCTAAAAATTGTTGTCTTGTTTCCAGGGACACAGGACTACCTGCCACAGGCTTCGGAGCTCTCTTTACTAGACACCCACCAGATCGGCATAAAATGTTAGTAGACCCTAAACTGCTACAGATTGCACAAAACATTTCTGAATTAATTGGTTTGTGGAGGTGGGAGGGTGAGGGTATACCAAGGTTAACCAAATACTCTTTACAGGGCATCTTACAGACTCCCTTCCATTAACAAAAGGTTTTTTCCCTCCCTCATCAGTATGCAAGCACTGATAATATTGTCAGTCCTCCTTCTTCAAGATTCCGTATTTACAAATTCTCCTAGTTGCTACCATTTATTTGTAAACCCTGAAGCAGTGCTTAGGGTGATTCTTCCATGGATATGTGTAGAGTGGTGAAAAATTTGAGCCATCCGATGTGCACATTTCCAGCCGAGGTGGAACAGGGCACAGCTCTGCCTCCTCATTTCAGCTCTCAGACTGTACACAAGTGTCTTTTCGTAGTCTATTTAGTGCCATGATTTTTGTATTTTTTAGTGTACTTTCTGTTGGTGATTTTGCTGTTTGAGATGGCTTAAGAATATAATGTCAAAGCACTGTCTAATGTCCCAGCACAAGAAGACTGTGATGGGACTTATGAAGAAAATATATGTTAGATAAGCTTACTTCTGGCCTGAGTTGTAATGCTGTTGGCTATGTTCATTGTTAATGAATAACAATATATATTATATGTGTCTTTAAACAGAAATATGCATAAAACCAGATTATGCACTGATTGATGGAAATGAGAGCAGAGACTCTCAGGAACCTAATCCCGTATTTCCCCTAAGAGCAAATTAGCAGTATTTGCTAATTCAGTGTTTGTGGTGATTTTATAGAACATTACTATGAATAATGAGAGTTGACTGTAGAGGAGGAGACTGTTATTTTCTACTGAAAAAAGAAATATATTTATTTTGGGGCAGCATGATTTGTTACTATAGAAAAGAAATTTGTCTTCCACTCATCTTTCTAAAGAAGACAAACTTTCATAATTTCTGTAATGATATATAGATAAATGATACGGAATAAAAGTACTTAGAAGCATGATAAAATTCTAAGTATTGGGTTGTGTACTATGTAGATATGGATATATGTCATCATTACCAGAAATTTGGATGTTTTCCTTTGTGAAACGTCTAGCATTAGAACTAAGCTGTTTTGCAATCTGCCTGAGGTTAGGGTGGGAACTTTCTTAAATGAAAATGCCCCACCCCATTTCAGACACTTGTAATTCTGGCTAGGTGTTCTAACAGTGCAGGTCCTAACATTGATTTCTCCTGTGAGGTTGGCCTGGTCTATCTCTCCCACAGCCTGCTGTAGCATACCCAAGTGGGCTGGAAGTTACAAAGGGAGTATCCTCAGAATGATCCCTGTGGAGGGTGGACTTCTGGCTTCCATGAAATTGATGAGCTAAAAACATTCCGCTGGCTCCCTTCCCTGCACTGAAATCAGAAAATTCCAGTGAAGACATGGAAAGGCAGAACGAATCCAAAGGCAGACCTGAAAACTGTATCCAAACTTTGGGAAACTCTTAAGAAAATGATGGGCTAGTGGAGGAGACAGCTGGAAGATGGAAGGGGAGGAGGAGAGAGAAGACAAAAGTTGATGTCTCTCAGTGGAGTCTCAGGCCAGTCCAGGGTGAGAGCTGTGATCTTGGTTGGCCAGGCTCAGACAAGAGCTGAATGAGTCTTGTCTATTGCATTTGTAAACATGGAATATATGCTCGAAGTTGAATTTTTCTGCATTGACTTTGCCTGCTGTTTTCAGTCCAGGACAGAAAACAAGACAGCAGGGCCCTACCTAATAGATGATTAGATAACAACAGTCTATCTCCCTGAAACTATGATATCAAAATTGAAATCTGTAATGCTGCCACAGATGGCCAGTGGGGCCTGGAGCTGTCTCCCCAAACTCCAGTTCAAGAAAGCAATCTTAGATACAGAGGAACTAGGCAGTGCATCTAAAGGAGAAAGAATGCCGAGGAAAACAAGCACAGTTAAGCCCAGGGACCTGCAGTAGGAGCACTTAACTCTACCTCCCTCCCTCCCATCGAAGATACTAGCTGACCCTCTCCTTTCAATGGGCCACCTTTGTAGTTGTCAAAGCAGAGGCAACCGATGGTCTCAGGAATAATACTGATGAAGTCCCAGTTAAAAGATACCATGACTCATGTAAAGAGTAAAAGTATCATGAAGAATGACAGGACATAGACAACCTACCTATATCAGAGGAAGCAGACCCAATGGAACAGGAATTTAAAGCTTTATTTTTTGGGAATATAAAGGAAACAAAAACAGGGAGAACAATAAACATCAAGTTGATGTTCACTTTCTAACAGCAATACTGGATTGCAAGAATATAACGTTGAAGCGTCAAAGGAAAAGAATTTTAAGCCTAGAACTATGGGAATGGGTAGGTCAAGTAAAGATACCTTTAGGCACACAAGGACTGGTTTCAGACTTACTGTCCTGCTATGCATAATTATAGAACCGGGCAAAATGTAGTAGACAACTGTTGTCAGGCGTTGGGTAGCAACCGTGTGGCTCTGTGCTGCTTGAGATGAGAGGGCAGCATCCCACTCTCCCCAGACTTACTCTCTGAGGATACTTCTTTTGGGTGTGGCACCGGGAGGTGAGCCCAAATGTAGAGCAGTGTTCTAGTCAAGCTGGGAAACAGGAATAGGAATTTAGAGCTTCTGATGGGACTAAAATTTGTAGGATAGGGTATTGGAGGGAAGAAAGTTGTGTGTGGAGGTGGGAACAGGAATCTGCATGGAGTTCCTCTTGGGTTCTTGGTCGAACATGAGGCCCTATATGCACTATGGAAAGAATAGCTACCCCTGGTTTTAAAAGATCATATAGAACTATCTGCAGTGTATTCTTAAGTTTTATATGATGCTGCCTCCTGCGTGGTACTATTGTGTAGCGGGTTCCAGAGCTGCATCACCTACCTTCAAATCCTGGCATTGCTTTTTGCCAGCTGTGTGATCTTGGGCAAGTTGCCTAACCATTTTGTACCTCAGTTTCATCATTTGTAAAATGATACTTATAAAGGCATCCATGTTCTGGGGTTGCTGGGATGATTAAACAAGTTAATATACATGAGTTAATTAAAACAGTAATCGATGTGTACACGATAAGTGCTGTGCGCGACGGCTGGGCCAGACACTCGGCAGTCTAGAAACTCCTATCAGTTCAGGGAAGTGTACTTAATTGACTTCACTGATGATTTATACCTTCCATTTTCTGTGTTCTTTCCTTTTGGAAATCCTTTATTTGGATGTTGAATTGCTTGGTCTGGTCCTCTAATTTTCTTGTCTTTCTCTTTTATCTTTGCCTTTAGTATCTAGTCTGTTTCTTCAACCCTACTTTTGAGTTCTTTTTTTTTTTTTTTTTTAAATTCTTCTGTTTTTATAGGATCCTTTTAAAATTTCATGACTGTAGTATCTTATCTATCTAGGGATGTTAATGGTTATTTTTCTTAAATTTTTTTCTCTATGTATACTCTCTATTTCCTCCAAAATGCTTTTTTGTTTCTGTTTGTTTTTTGAATGTATGATATCTATCTTCCTTGCTAGAGGCTTTCTTGAGATCTCTGATAGTCAATCCTTGCTTTCCGGCTCATGATTAAGAGCCTGAGAGTGAAGCTTACTGACTTGGAGCTGTACTGGAGATATCTAGGTGGGGTTCTTTGGGCTTTGTTGTTGTTGTTGTTATTGTTGTTGGCCACCCCCCCCCCCCAGTCCCCCACGCTCTGGTGTCAGCAGTCTTTCCTCTGGGGCTGGTCAGATTCCCCACAGGAAGCGCCCTTACTTGACCATCTGAGAGGGGAAGGACTGGTGCCTGTGTTCTTGGAGTAAACAGGGTATTTTGCTGGGACATCAGTATTAATCTTTCATTATGTATGGTCACTGAACCACTGAACCATCTTGTTGATCAAAGACTTTCTCTTTCCCCTTTTCTAGTGAATACATTTCTAGCTTCCTACTGGAAGAAAGGAGGGGCAGTTACCCAGCCACAGGGAATGGCAGAGGGGCCTGGAGCTCTGGCTGCTTCTCCAGCAGCACTAACCCAGTCGTCCCTTGCTGCTTTAGAATTTACTCAGCTTTCTGCTAAGTCAGAGACCACTTGTTCATCTTCTCTCAAGCTTCCAAAATTTGTTTCTCTTGTCCCTTTTTCTGTTCTCCTTATTCTTGTAGGTTTATTTTTTTTTAAGCCTCTTTAATATGCTTTCAGTGGAGCTTTTTGAAGAAGTGAAATGCAATGTGTACCTTTAATCTTAACTGCAAAGTTGTCAGGGCTCATCTGAAATGTCACCTCCTCCAGAGGACCTTCCCTTGCTACTGTCACTCCCAGCCCTCATGACTTGAGGTCCCTTGTGGGTGTCCATGACTCTTGTATGCCTCTTTCATCCTAACACTATTCATCTTGGTTGCGATGACTTGCACTCCTTTTGTCTTTCTTGCTAAACTCAATGCTTTAAAGGGAAAACTGTCACAGCTCTATCCCCAGTGCCTATAGCCACTGCACAGTTGGTAATCATTTCTTGAATGAATGGATTATTTCTAATGTGGAACAGAAAATTCTTCTTTTAAAGTATTTTATTTATTTATTTATTTATTTTGTGAGAGAGAGAATAAGCAGAGGGAGAGAGGCAGAGAGAGAGAGAAGCAGGCTCCCAGATAATCACGGAGCCTGATGTGGGACTGGATCCCAGGATTCCGGGATCAAAACCTGAGACGAAGCAGACGCTTAACCAACTGAGCCACCAGGTGCCCTGGAACAGAAAATTCCAATGGAAGAGAGGTATTACTGTTTCCTAGCTTATTTGATTTAGGGTTTTAAGACCTGTAGTGCCAAAAGTTGTTCTGAGTGAATGCATTAGAAGACATAATCTTTTAGAAAATCAGTCTTTATTAAGTTTGAATAGCTGAATTACTTGTTTGTCTTATTTGCTTGAGTATTAGCAAGGAAATAAATACTTGAGCACCTTTTCCTTCACTAATTTCATATGTAATTTCTTCTTTCAGTTAATGTGCACTAATTACAGTGTGCTCTATACCATAGAATGCTGTGATGATTTAGAATCTTCTCTCTTTAATATTAAATATTCTTTTGCTTCTTGCCAACTGTACAGCTGTGGAAGTTAAATGTCAACTTTAAAAGGCAATGAATAAGAATGAGTTTGCTCAATGGACCAAAATAATGTGCTTCAACTTATAAAAAGAAAGGCTGTAATCATAATGTAAATTTAAACTTCTAGTTACGTCTTAACAACAACAACAAAAATAAAACAGAATATAGGAATAGCTTTGTTATTAAGGAGACGTTAGTCAGATGCGTTTATCTTAATTTTTAGATAACATCCATTATATTATGATGGGATTTGACAGTCTGTTTCTTTTCTCACAACTCAACTGATAGCCAGCCCACTGTATTTTGGGCCAGTGTGAAGAAGACACATACCTTTCCTCCTTAAACTGGCAGCAAACGTCTCTGGAACATACTGAAAATCAGAACTAGAATGTTTGGACAACACTTAATCACTCCCAACCTTAATTAGAGAAAAGGGCTTTGTGGATAATTCCTTCCACTTATGTCACAGACTGAGATAATTTTTTTTCTTTTCTTTTAGAGAGTGAAAGAGAAAGAGTGCAAGTTGTGGGGGAAGGCAAGGAAGAGAGAGAATCCAAAACAGGCTCCATGTCCAGGGTGACCCTGAGATCATGATCTGAGCCAAAATCAGGAAGCAGACGCTTAACAGACTGAGGTACCCAGCCTCCCTGACTGAGATAAATTCTTAAAAATTGTGATATAAGGAGCAGTGAGCTTAAGACTGAAGTTGATATCAATGACTCAACTTTAAAAATGAGATTTATATACATTGAGGCTAGATTGAGCTTCTCAAGAACTAGAATTACCGTTTCTCTTGAGAGTTGGTTATATTTCTTTCAATGAGTTTCCAAAGAATTAACAATGCCTAGCAATGTAAGGGGTGAGAGGGAGGCCCAAAGACCTCAGCCATCAACAGTGTTCTTCTGGTCTCAGATGGGGACGGTTGCATGTGTAGGGCATCTCTGACATATATCCCTTTTACTACATGGATAGAGTCATTAGAGGCACAGAAACATAATGAGACACACATTTAAGACACATAGGAAATATGGGTAAGAACATGACTCTAATTCGTAAATTAAGAGGCTTTCTTTGCCCTCCTATCTTGTTTTCAAGAGTTCTGAAGCAACTTTCACTTAATTTGGAAGCTCTTTATGGAAAGCAAATTCACTGATTATCAGAAGGCCCTTGGATACATGATTATCTCATACAAAATCATTTTATGATTACCCATAGGAACAGACAGTTATAGCTGATTCATTCTAAGAAGTAAGGTTTCCATGTATAATATTTGTACTGCATCTGTGACCATTAACCAGTCAACTAACCAGAAACCAAAACAACAGAACAAACAAACGAAACAAACAACAACAAAGTCTATATCAGGCAGATCCAGTTTTGTAAATGAGATTTAGTATAAACATAATTTTAAGACCTTATTTCTCAGAAGCCCTTATTTAAATATTGCATATGTAACCATGCGTGGTTCTGGGATAATGGCTCACCGGAAAAGCCAGTTTTTCTTTAGAGAGAAGAACCAACTCTGGCATAGAATATAAGCTGGGTGAAAAGCATGCCCATGGGGGCCTGTGTCAGTTTGAGGGCAGCCAAGAAGTCCTGACTACCAACCGGAGGATGAAGTATGAAAATTAGGCCTCTTACTAGGACAGCCGTAACTACTGTCTTGTCACTTTGACCAAATTTCATTGTCTCCCAGTGGTAGTGATTAGTGTATATTGTCAAAATTTTATAATAAATGTTTCTTGTTCCCAGAAGTCATCGAAATGCTTATGTGATTCACATGACTGGAGGAGAAAGAAATTAATAGTGTTTTCAACCACAGGGTAGCTATTTGGGCTTAGTGTGGTTTTTCAGAAAAGGCATGGTATGAGAAAATAGGAGACATGGGTTCTACTTCTGGATCTGCCCTGAACTGCTATGTGACCTTGTGCTGGCTAATAAGCCTCTCTGGGTTCCAGTTGTTTCCATCTGCAAAATGAGGGGATTGAAGCAAATGATCTGTAAAGTCCTTTTCTGCTCTAAAATGTTAGGGTTCTAAGGAGAAAGGCATCTGTAGTCACATAAATGGACAAGTTAAATGAGGCCAAAAAGTGTTCAGGCAGTTAAGTTTTCATTGTTGGCATAGAGCACTTACCCATATGTGTGTGGAGTGATTACTTCACAGTAGCCACAGCAAGCTCAGGCCACAGCTTAAACTCTTTCAGTTTATTTCTCTCACTGGGGCACTTAACATTTGTAAAACCTTTGGCACTCTAAAGAGGAAAGGGACTGAATATGAATAGTAAGAGTGTCCCCCCAACCCTCCGCTTTGTTTTTGTTTTTCCTTTTCTCAAAGTGCAGTGCAAGGCATTCACTTCCTTTTCTACCCAGGCACTTCTGTGGTGGCCTATCTCTTGGTAAGTTACCACCCAGATGTTGAACATTTTCCCAGAGGGACAAAAAATTAAAAAAAAAAAAAATGCCCTATGATGATGGTGATGATAACAACAAGGAAAATGTGAAGTGCAG
Source organism: Mustela nigripes (assembly GCF_022355385.1). Lineage (NCBI taxonomy): Eukaryota > Metazoa > Chordata > Mammalia > Carnivora > Mustelidae > Mustela > Mustela nigripes. The sequence continues at coordinate 80,532,393 of NC_081565.1, read as the reverse complement.
AATGATTTGGTGGATTGATGGCTGACTCAGCCCATCCCTATAAGTGTTTATAGAATCTAACTTCATTACAATAGCCATTCAAGTTACAAACTGACATTCAGGTTTATTTGCATAGTCATGTATGCTCAGTGAGGCCCTCAAAGTAAAATTATGAAGATCGCCTTATTCAATTTACTTGTTTGGTCTCTAGCCTCCAGAAGTAGTCATCAAGAATTACTTCCAGGGGCGCCTGGGTGGCTCAGTGGGTTAAAGCCTCTGCCTTCGGCTCAGGTCATGATCCCAGAGTCCTGGGATCTAGCCCCTCCTCGGGCTCTCTGCTCTGCAGGGAGCCTGCTTCCTCCCCTCTCTCTCTCTCTCTCTGCCTGCCTCTCTGCCTACTTGTGATTTCTCTCTCTCTGTCAAATAAATAAAATCTTTAAAAAAAAAAAAAAAAAGAATTCCTTCCATCTCTGCACATGCGTGCCACAGCTCCCATCAAGAGGGAGGGGTAATTTGCCTGTCTTAGAAATCTGGCCTGGCTCTGTGACTCACTTTGATCAATAGAATATGGCAGAAGTGATGCTCTGCGGCATCTGAGTGCAGACCTTATGAGAATGGTAGTTCCTGCCTTCTGATTCTTGGACTCTAGCCAATAGGCTGTGAGAAGCTCAAGATACATGGAAGAGAGCCACGGCATCATGTCTGACAGCTCCCACGGAGCTCGCACATGACAGATAAAACCGCCTGCCAGCCATGAGGAAGAGCTATCTTGGATATTCCAGTCTAGTCAAGTGCCTGGATGACTGTCGCTCTAATAGACATCACATGGAGTAAAAAACCACCCAGCTGAGCCTATCATCCCACAGAATAGTCAGAGATAATAAAGTAGTTGTTAATTTAAGCCAGTAACTTTTACACCACAGCAATAGGTAACTGAAGCAACTTTTATGTCTCTAACTGCTGTAATTATATGGCTGCTTCTACCATTATTCAGCTTATGACGGAATTTTTGTCATTGCTAATCCACTGGGGATGGAAGCAGTTCAAACTTTCAGGACCGGTGAGCTAATAAAACAAGTGAGTGGCCAAGATTTTCAAATGTTAATATTATGGAATTTCTATTTGATCCGGACATTACCTTTTATTCCATATACATTAATGATAAGCCTTATTACTAATATTATTCTTTATCATGTTGGAAGGTTATGTGGTTGTCATAATGTCATAATTAAAGTCTTCAGTGGGTCTCAATAGATAGTACTATACTATGCATCTTTGAGCTAGAGAAATGGTTTCACAGGAACAATAACTTTCCAGCATTACAGAAATCTTTGCTGCCATCTGTATTTAACTTGATTCTGTATTTGGCACTTACACAGTTAAATTGTTACCTTAACATATAAGACTTATATTGTTCATCCAAATGGCTTGCAAAATTTATTAGGACTGAGGAAATTATATTTGTCCCCAATATCTGAATTCATTCTTTCGACATAATAAGTGCCTACTATGAATTAGGATCAATAAAGTGTTCAGAATGTAGAGATAAAAGACACCCCATTCCTGAAGTAGCTCATCGTCTAATGCATGAAAACAGAAAAATGACCAATTGATACTCAAGTATCTGTAAGGAATACACTTAGCTAAAAGTAACAGAAAACTTAACTAATAGCAATTTGAATAATCAAGGAATTTGGTCAGCTGGCTTGAGATATAAGGGGGTTAAGACTGATGTGGCACCTACATGATGTCATTAAGGATATAGGGTCTTTTTGTCTCCTTTCTTTGTAAATTTTGCTAGTAACGTTCATCTTCATAGTGTCAAGATGGTTTTTATGGCTCCCCAAATTAATATGTTCTAGAAAGGAAGAAGTGAGAAAATGAAGTAGTAGAGAAAGACAAGAGAGAAGGGAGGTTGAATGGAACTCATGATGGGCATGCCTGGTTCACAGAGTAGGAGTTTTCAGGATAGCCACTAATGTTGGAAAGAGATGTTTGGGACAAAGCAGGTACCACCTGAAAGCTATGTTAAGGAGTTTGGATGTTATCATGAAGGCAAGAGTGAATGGTTTTCACGTATGAGATAGAAACAATCAGATTTGTGTTTAGAAAGCAGAGGACTGGAATTGCCGTCAGAAGGCTGGCTGTTGAACTAATCAAGGTCAGACTTAATAAGGTCCTGACCTTTAGTGGTGGTGGTGTGGAGGAAAAGAAGGTTTCATAGTTTAGATGTATTAAGAGAGAAGAATTAGACATCTACTCCAGGTTGATTCCCAGGCTTCCGGTTTAGGCATGTGGGGATTGCTGGGGCCATTCACTGAGGCAGTGAAGGGAAGAGCAAGAGCAAATGCCAGGGAGCAGGTTGGGAGCTGAGACTGGAGCCTGAGCAAGGTCACTGACCCCATCCGATTGCTCAAGTAAGTGTCCGAACTCGTTTCTCTGTCTCCAGTCTTGTCCCTTTCAATCCATTCACCATCCTGCAGCTTGAGTATTTCAATTAAAATGCAAAGAGAACCGTGTTCTTCCACTTTTTAATTAGTATCATTGCAGTATTGTTTTTTTCTTCTTGTGTTAATGAGCACCTAGTATGTGTCTGGCACTGAGCCACGGGTTTTGCCACCTTATTTAATTCTCCTTCTTTGAGATAGGCACTGCAGCTATCTCTACTAAGAAGGGCTCAGAGAGGCAAAGTAACTTCCTAAAATTTCCTTCTGTAGTAAGCATCGGGACTGAGTTTTAAACTCATGTCTGGTCTGTCTGACTGCAGAGCTTGTGTCCTTAATCACTATAATACATTGTTTTTCGTGCTTAGATGTGTAGAGCGCTCCATTTCCTTCAAAGTACTTTCACATGCATTATCTACGATCTACTATTTGTTCTCTCCAAGTAGTGGTCGAGGTCCTGTGAGTATAGCCTATCCTTGTATAGGAAAGGATATCAAAGCACAGAGATAACCATGGAATCCTATTTCTCATTAATTAATCTCTTTATCTAGTCTGTAAGTAAGTATGGAAGAGATACTGAAGGGGTAATTAAGATGTAAAGTGTTTAAATGACTTGCTCAAGGCCCCATGACTACTAGGTGGTAAAAGCAGGGACTAGAATCTCTGGGTTTCCTGGTGTGTTCTTCCTGGGAGGGGACAACTGCTTCCAAACTGCTGGGGAACTTAGCAAGGGCTTGGCTTGGATCAGGAGTAAAAGCAGATTCAAATTGTCCTCTATTTCATCTGGTCTCTCCACTTTTTACCCACTAGCTTCCTCGAGGCTGATTTCTAGGGTGGAACTAGAGGGTGTAATGGTAGGTGAAATAAATCAGTCGGAGTGGACAAATCTGATATGATTTCATTCCTATGTGGAATTTAAGAAACAAAACAAATGAACAACGAAGAACACAAGAGACAAACAAAAAAACAGACTCTTAAATACAGAGAAAAAACTAGTGGGGACTACAAGGGAGATATGAGGGGATGAGTGAACTTGATAAAGAGCGTGAAGTATACATTTATCGTGATGAGCCTGGACTCATGTATGGAATTGTTCAGTCATCATATTGTACATGTGAAACTAATCTAACAATGTATGTTAGTATCTTTTTAAATGAGGGAGTAAACAAAGGTGGAGAAAGATGAGAGACCCCCCAGTAGAAAATCCTTCACAGGGGAGCGGTGGTAGTAATCCCCAAGACTTAGACTCCCCAGTACTCCAGCTATGTAGCAGCTTGGGAGAACAGTGCTCTGAGACTAGAGCAGAACAGAAGTCTCCAAGAGAAATGCTCTCAAGAAGTAAAATTAACTGAACATACTGAGATGGGAATTACTCCGCTGGGAAAGTTTGAGGGTAAATTAGTGGTACATTAAAAAAAAAAAAAAAAAAAGTCCTGGCATGTAGCAGATGTGGAAGAATGATCAGATTCTCTGTGTGGCTTCGTTCCATAGGTAGAAGAAAGAGGAATCTCCGCTCAATACGAGATTTAAAAAGAATGATGATTTCTATTAAGAATGAGACAGAGTTTCCCAGGGAGATTGTAAGCTCCCCTTCTCTTACCACACAGAGTCAAGTAGAATCCATAGCCATAGGGGCTCTACCCATCCTAAATGGTGGGTGCTGCCTCTCCTGCTGCCAGCAAGGGGATTTATTCCAAATTAATCCTCTGCTTTTTTGAGTTTTTGAGTCACTTTCTCAGATTCAGACTCTTAGGTGGGACCAAAGCTGGGTAAAAAGATATATACCCCTCCTTCAGACAAAACAGAAAAGAAGCAGTTGACCCTTAATGTTCTTCCAAGTTTAAGAAACCGTGATTCCATGGGTTTTGATATATCATCTTGTCCCAGATTCACACACGGTACCACAGGGCTTAGTGCAGTTGTAGGCATTTTAACTAATACTGTGGTTTTGATAATAACTTCAATATCAGATTCGTTTTCCTTTTTCATCTTGCAGAACACCTTTAGTTACAACTGGTGAAGTTAGGAGAGGGCATGTGTGGCAAACTGTAGGTGGTGCTGGGCAAAAGCCAGCTGTCCACCTTCCAAGAGTTCTTACAGCGTGGCATCAGACTGGTAAATTTACCAGCATCTGGTCTTCAATTTTACATTTCCAGAAAGACCATTTTATCTGTGCTTCAGAATTTAGCTGATTCATGGAGATTGACTTATGTTCATTAAACTCACAAGAAAAGCCACTGTTTTAATTAGTTCATTTATAATGAGAAACAAAATGTTCAAGTACACCAGTCATGGCAGTCTAACAGAAAGAAGGAAAGAAAGGAAAGGAAGACAAACTGTAATCAGAGTGTTGTACAGACTGTTTGGAATCAGAGCAAGGTGAGTTAGTTATAAGATTACAATGATCAATGGCCTCAGACTCTGATTACCTGATTATAATAGGACTCTTTCACTTATAAGTAAAAAAATACACAATTAAAATTACCTTGAGCCAAAAGGAGAGTTCATTAAAAGAGTTTAAATTACCACATGGAACTCTGGGAAAGTCCTTGGAAGAACTGAGCTTCGGAGACTACTGGATGGGGACCAGCATTCTCCCCCCGTTGGCTTCCTTTTCTCCCTCTGAGGCGAGGGACTTTATATCACAGGAGAGTGACTGACCCTTTCTCCATCAGCTATAGTAAGAAATCCCATGGTAGAGTCCTGGTGGAATCTGAACTGGGGCTGATATTTGGACCTTTCAGCTCTGGGTAGTGACCGAGTACTCAGCAGGGACCCATGGCACAGGCTTGCTTGGGGTGATTCCAGACAATGAACTGAAGTGATTGTTGGCTGTCATAAATTGGATTGGAGCGCTGACTTTGGTATCCTGCAGCTCTGCTCCCAGAACCTCCAGAGAGGTCTCTTATGAGCCAGGACACCTCTTTCTTGTGCCTAGACCCCATGCCTTCCTTGGTTTTCTTATCTTGCTTTCTTGAGTTTCTCTGAAGGCCATTTGCCTTCTAATGGACTTATTCTTTCATTATATTCTTTATAGTCTTTAGCTGATATTTGAAAGGAAGATCTATGTTGATTTTCCATGGTTTTATTTTCAAAAGACCATCTTGTTTCAAATTGGATGAAATATATATCACTTACCGATTTTTCCCTATTCTTCAGATTGAAAAGTGGGGATGGGGGGAATGATATCAAATGGTTTATAACTGACTAACAGTCATCATTCAGTACTGTAAAAGTTTCCATATTGATGAGTCACATTGCATTTTCAGAAAGATCACTGAATATCTTAACCTTCCAACTTTACTTTGATTTCTTATAGTAAATCTGTATTTTTTTATTTATTTATATCTAAATTTTTTAATTGCTTTATGTGTTTGATTAATTTCTCAGTGCCTACCTTGTATCAGACTTTGTGCTTGGAGATGATTATAAAGAATGGGAGAAGAGCCTGAGCTTGAGTGGAATGGATTTCCGCTTGCTTTAGGTGCATCAAGAGTTGCTCAATTCCACCTTGCAAATTGGCCTGCCCAAAGTAACACTCTATTTGACTGATAATTATACTATTTGAGTCATAACTTTGGATGAGAATAGGGTAGAGAAATAGGTTCACTGTCACCTATTAACACTTAAACATTTTAAGATTATGGAATATTTTCATATAAAATACTCTTTGGACATCATCTACTTATTACTGAGTTATACTGTAAGTTAATAGTTTTGCCATATTTAAAAATTCTTTTTAGAGAAAAAATTTATCATGAGTTATAGAGTCATCCAACATATCCACCATATCCACAATATATAACTGACTGTTAGTCAGTTATAAACCATTTGATATCATTCCCCCCATCCCCACTTTTCAATCTGAAGAATAGGGAAAAATCCTTAAGTGATGGACATTGGCTCCCAGTTTTTCACTGTTACAAATAAAGCTAGATTCAATATCCTTATATCTCCTTACCTTGAGTATATATGCAAGGATTTCTTAATACTCAAAAATATAATTTCCACTTATTAAGATATATGCACCTTCAGTTTTGCAAGATATTGCCACTCTTAGTGTGTGAATATGCTCTTGCTTTCATATTCTTATATACATTGTAGAGATTTTTAATTTTTACCAAATGGATTTAATACAGTGGTACTTTGTGGTTGTTTTACCATTTCACTACTGAATTTAAGACAGTTTTAAGACTGAATTTATTTTCAAGTGTTTATTAGCCCTTTTATTTTCTTCCACTGTGAGCTATTTATAGCCTTAGGCCATTTTTCTATAGAATATTGTCTTTTATTGATTTCTAAGCATTTTTTATTTATTCCTGATACTAATATTATTTGACTTCGTTTTAAAATAAGTATCTTCTTGTCTGTGATTTCTCTTGGAACACTGTTTATGCTGTCTTTTGATTAACAGAAATTTTAAATGACAATTTAATCAAGAGTTATATATAAAATGCCAGATTATGAACCTTTTAGAAATTACATACATACATGTATGTATATGGAACATATATTGAGTCTATAAATACATGAGTTATTTTATGTCTTTAAGCAAATTTTATAATTTTTGTCATAAATGTCTTTTAATTGTTCTTTTAAATGTATTCATATAGGAACACTAGAGATTTTATTATAGTTATAAATGGGACATTTCCACTTTAATTATGCTTTCTAATTTCTTGTTGCTGGTATATGGGTTTGCTATTTTTGTATATTGATCTTGTATCTAACAACCTTCATGATACTTGACTGTTACAATTTGTAGATTGTCTTGGATTGTTTTAATGTAGACTATCATCTGTGGAAGATGAAAATTATGTTTTTTCCATCCCAGTTATTACACTTTTTCTTTTTCTTGTTTTACTGCATTTTTTCAAATCTCCGATTCATAGAATAGAATCCAGTTCATTGAATAGAAAGACTGTTGGAGGGAGAACTTCTGTGACTGTTTGGGAATGTTTCTGGAGACAGTTTCATCAGTTTAGTTTTGGTTCTCATTTACTGCTTTCATCTTACAGTCATGTTGCACTCTCTGTTCATTTTGAGTATGTTGAATTTTCCTGGACTAGCAACTATCAGGTAATTCTAAGGAAGGGCAATGAGGCATTTAGGCAGTTTTCTCAATCTCTTAGTTCAAGAGTGCCCTCTACTGTTGGATCACTGCAGTGAACGTTATCTCATTAAAGGCACCTTTTTTTTTTTTTTTAAAGCGCGGTGGTTTAAAGCGTGGACCCTTAATTTCTGAACATGAGTTCTTATTTTTCTTTACCTTGCTGATTGCTTCCCACTTTCCCAGAGGCAGCATCTTCCTAAGACTGCTGCTGTGGCCTTGAATACTTTCCGGGCCTCTTTCTTGGAAAGCCAATGTTCAGATCCGCTAGTCTCAGACTTGTTCTCAATATTTCCCCAAGGGGAACGATCCTTCTTTTTTGGGGCTGATGCCTTCTGTGTTCCACCCCCGTGATGGACTTGCCACCCTCTCCTCTCTTCCATGTAATCCCTACCTGATTTTGCTCCAGAATAGGCCCTGGTTCTGGTGCTCCTGATTTTGGATTGTTCTCCCACCTCCATGTAAACCGAAATTTGTAGTCTTATACTCTCGGGTGGGCAATTTTGTGATTTCACTTGCTTTTGCTGCTGATCTATATGGTTTTGGAGGGTATATGTAAATATTTGGGTTTAAGGAACCTAAGGATCTAGGATTGTGATCTAGGATAACAATCTTGTCCTGACTGTAGACTTGTCATTTTATCTTTGTGATTCTGTCATTTGTTGATTTATGTATTCAATGTGTTGTTAGCTTTTTTGACTTAGGATCTTCCTGGTGCTTTGATCAGTAGGTAATGATCTTTATAACTAAAAACTTTTGACAGAAAGTCAATTGCATGTTATTAATATAACATATATTATGTATGTTTATATAACATAATATATGTTATATAACATATTATATATGTTATATTAATATAACATATAATATAACTTCGTGTTAATATTTTCTGGATGTGTCTCTTTTTGATGTGTCTTTTTATATGCTTTTACCTTCAAACTTCCTTTGAAAATAATTTTATTCTAGGTTTAGGTATTCTAGGTATAGGAACATAGAGTTGTACTATGTAATACATGTTGTTCAGTTTAAGTCTGAGAAATGCTTTCACTGATGAGTTTAACCCTTTACTTTCATTTTGATTGCAAAGATATTTATTTTTATTTTTATGATTTTAATTTGTCTTATGAACAGAAAAGATTTTCTTTTCTTCCTTTAATTCTCCTTTACTGCCTTTAAAAAAAAAAGATTTTATTTATTTATTTGAGAGAGAGAGGGAGAGAGGGCACTAGTGGGGTCAGGGGCAGAGGGAGAAGTGGACTCCCTACTGAGCAGGGAGCCCGACATGGGGCTCCGTCCCAGGACCTTGTGATCTTGACCTGAGTGGAAGGCAGACGCTTAACTGAGCCACTCAGGCACCTCCTTTCCTCCTTTTTTATTAGATTGGTCTTTTAAAAAATTTGTTTGCTAGTTTGAAACTTATACTTCTAATTTTTGTTCTTTTAGCTGCCAGTACTCAAACCTAAGTGTGCATGAGCATCACCTAGAAGGCTTGTTAAAACACAGACTGCTGGGCCCTACCCCCGGGTTTCTAATCCAGCAGATTGAGGCTGGATCGCAGTTGTATGTATTCCTAACAAGTTTCCAGATAATGCTAATGCTATTACTCTGGAAGCCCCACCTCAAAAGCCTAACAGGAACTGGTTGGCTACCACCAGATAAAATATTAGCACCTGCATCCAATAACCATTCTGAGTTCGACTTTCTTGTTATTTTGGAATTCTGTTGCTTGTTTAATTCTCTTTCCCACCAGCAGAGCCATGAATTAAAATGGTGAAATTTCCTTGTGCTCAACATTTTTAGGTGTGCAATTCTCAGAGGAGTTTCTTCGATTGTGTAGTCTCATAATATTTCCAGAAACAGAAGTAGGGCTTTTAAAAATTTAATTTAAAAATTAAAATTTAATTATTTCTCTTAAAAAGATTTTTCTCCCACCCTGAGTTCCAAACAGAGAAACTTTCTCGCAAGTGTCTCTGGACATGTGGCTGGAGTTTCTCTGGTTTCTTATATATGAGGGTGCAGACTTTACAGGCTCCTAGCTATAAGACGGAGGTTAGCTCTTTGCCTTCTGTGAACCCAAGGCCATGTCTCCAGCCCTTCATGTGCAGTTCAAACTCTAGTTTCTAGCCTTGGCACATCATCTTATGACTTCTTATTCTAATGAGTATCCTCTTCATTTCTAGCACCTTTGAGTTTCCCTTTGGAGCTAAGTGGTGCTTACAGACTTGGGGGGGGGGGAGGATGTATTTATTCAGCATTTCTGTGTGTTTAATGGGGTGGGAGTTGGGGAGATACATAATCTCAGTCCACCTGGTGGTCTTCTCTTCTCTTTTTCTGTTGTCATCTGGCAGAGAACATGGGGTCTAGGGTCAAAAGGTTCGAGGGGCAGAAAGTAAAGGGAATCCCAAAAGTTTGGAATGCACCTGAGCTCAGGGACTTGGGACTGGTAGAGTATCATTAGTAGAGGAGATTAAGTGGTGTTGAATGGGAAGTGATTGAAGGAAGGGCAACCTGTGGTGGTAGGTAACGCTATAAACAAGGTCTGGGACAGTTGAGGGTTTTAAAATTTTTTGTTGGGGCCAATCTTCCTTAAAATGTTTTTATTTTGTGTGAAGTCTATAATGCTAAACCCTTTGAATATCTTTCTTTTTGGAGTCGTTCTTTTCTCAGATACTGACTTGTCCCTCTTAGGTATGCCTTGACAACATACGCTGAGGAATATGCTGCACCGTACGATTATGAGCCACTCGTGAGTATGACATGGCTGGAAAGCCTCATTCTAGTACTTACTTATTTATGTGCTTTCAGTGATTCTTCGCATCTAGTGTGAATAGTCAGGCTTGGGAAGAAAGGACAAATTGCTGAGATTTATGATGCTGTGTATTTATTTAGAGATATTCGCTACTTGTAGGAGTCAATGGAATGTTTTATGGTTATGATGTATTTTTGGAAGTTTATAGATTTCAGGAAGAAAATATTGCAGTGTCCAAAATGTATTAGTTATCTTCTTCTTCATCTTGTTTTATTGTCCTTTCCCCTGAATTCAATTTATCTGGAATAAAAACCTGCCTTTCAATTCATTTGTATTGCATTGACACATAAAAGTAAGTGGTGTAATTTAGCTTTGGGAGATGTGTGTGTTGGTAGCATATGTCCAGTTCATAACTTCATTTTACTCACACTTAAAAAATTAAACATCAGAAACAAAATAAGTCTCCTTCCTCTTCGTCTTGTTATGGAAGTCTTGGCTGGTACAATAGGTAAGAGATTTAACTATTGAAAAAGAGGAGGAAATGAAGTCATCTTTATTCTCAGAGACTTTTATTATCTTCTTAGGAGAACTAAGATATTAAACTGAGAAGTAATTAGTAGTAGAAATAAGACCATTTAGTAAGGTGATTGAATACAAAATAAGTACTTCAAAAATAATCTTTGCTTCATATCAGTACTGCTTAGGAAACTATAAAAGAAAAAAACCCACAAATTACTGTAGCAACACAAATTTTAAATACTTTTGTGAAGAAAATTCTCAACCAAATAAAGATCAATAAAGAAGATGTGGTAGTTTGTCTCCAAGGAGGGTGGACCTTCCACAAGCCACTTCCCTACGACAAAGTGAGTAGTGCCCCACCCTTGAATCTGAGCTGCCAGGAAACTGATTTGGGAAGACCACAGCAGTGACACTATGCTAGATCGAGGCTGGACTGAAGAAGACTGCTTCTGAGTCTTGGATCCCTGAGCCCCCATATAAGAACTCAAGGCTACTCTCCTGGAAGGAGAGGCCATGAAGAGGAGCTCTGATGAGCTTGATTCATGAGTGAGGACGCCATCTTGGACGTCCAGCCTCGTTGAGCCTGAGGTGCAGCTCTACCTGCTCTTGGACTGCAACCCATGAAAGATTCCAAGAAGAAGATAATAAATTCTTGTTTAAAGCCATTAAGTTTATTTTAACAAATGTACACCCGAAGATAACCGAGACAGAAGTCTTGACTACAAGGGAATAACAAGCATTTTAGGAAGCTTGAAAACTAAATTAATTATGAATTAAGTTCATACATTTAATTATATTAAAAATGGATTTTGCTTTCTATTAGAACTCTAAGACTTTAAGAGTTATTTAAAAGGATAAACAGATGAGAATAATTAAAAAGTTTTAAAAACCATGATAAAACCAATTTAGGGAAATATAGGATTCATGACACTACATTTTATGTTGTTTTCTTACTTAATTTTTTTCTCATCAAAAAAGAGCATTCAAACTATAAAGAAATCAAGTATGATAGCTTATGGATTAATGCCTAATAGGTAAAGAATATATATATAGATAGATAGATAGATAGATAGATAGGCAGGAAAACTGATAAGACACTACAGAAAGAGCAAAGCACAATATATAGACAATTTACAAAGCAGGAAATGCAAAAGTAGCTAATAAATATAGGGAAAATCCAAATAATAAAAAATGTGAATTAAAACAATAAAAGTTTTTTCTGCTAATCAACTTGACAGTATTTTTTAAAATAATATTTAAGGGGTGAAGATGGGATGAAATGGGTACTTTCATCTGTTGCCAGGAAGACTGCAAATTGTTTTAATCTTTCTGGAAGGGAATTTGGCAATATGTATCAAGACACTATTTGATCTAATAATTTTCCTTCTAAGAAACTTCCTCAGAGAAAAATAACTCAACTAGGAATAAAATTTATATCCAAGGATACTCATCACAGATTTATTTGTAATGGCAAAATTTGGAAAGTAGCTAATGTTTTAGTATTAGAAATAGTACTACTAAGTATGTTATAATCACATGATGAGTTATTTTGTAGCCTTTATAATGTCCATAGATGGTTCTTAGTGTCCTGATAAATCTTGATTTAAGGTAAAAAAAAAAATTAAGATGCAAAATCGTATGCATATAAAATTTATTATATTGGTATAATATGTAAATATTGTATATGTATAAACTATGCAAAAATATACAGGTAAAAAAAACCCAAACTGTCAAAATGCTAGTCAAGTTGGCCATTGGTTGGTGAGATTCTAGGTGAGTTCTTCATCTTTGCACATTTTAGAATTTTCTAGTGCAACAAGCATGATTGCTTATAATCAGGAAAAACATAAGGAAACATACTTAAAAATGCAATTTAGGTCCATTTCCTTACATATATGGGATCTGGCTACATCTCTCAACAAAAGGTAGTTGCAAAACACATAATTAAAAACCCACATAATTTTTTTTTAAGATTTTATTTATTTATTTGACAGACAGAGATCACAGTAGACAGAGAGGCAGGCAGAGAGAGAGAGAGAAGGAAGCAGGCTCCCCGCTGAGCAGAGAGCCCGATGCGGGACTCGATCCCAGGACCCTGAGACCATGAGCCACCCAGGCGCCCAAAAACCCACATAATTTTAAAGGATGAATTTCTTCACTGGCATAAAGATAAAGAAAGTGAGATGTATTTCCAGGGTGCATAAACTGTTAGCTATTGTGTTATATATTCGTGCATTTAAATTTTTTAGCATTATTTCTAATATTTCTTGTTTTGCTTGTTTCTGCACTAATAGCACAACCCACCATGGCAATTATTTGGCTTATGTAGAGTTTTGTTCATTCACTTCCAAGTTTCTTGCCAAAGTACTTCATATTGAGACGTGTTTTTTAGCACTGCTCCTAGAGCCCCCATTCAATAAATGCCTACCTTGTTGCATTGTTAGAGGATACAAAAAAAATTAAACTATAATGACAACAAATGGTTAAATAATAGTAGAATGTGACTGAACTCTGGTATAGAAGTTACTGTGTACATAAACAAATATATGATTCATAAAATACTGACCAAAAAAAGAGAGAATACTTTTTTCTTGCTAAGAACTTCACCATGTGGAGTTAGCATAAACACAGCACACCATTCTCAGGCTACAGACTGCAATTATGCAGTTCCTGAAGACATCTTAAAATATTTGGACTTACATTTCAAGTGTTTTTCATGAATTGAAACTATTAATTTTTATATTATTTATATTTATATTATATTAAATGATAATATAAATTGATACTTGCATAAAGTAGGATAGCATTACAGGAATTTTAAAGTGAGTGCAAGTTATCCCATAGCTCTAGACATGAGTAAGTAAATAACAGAGTATTAGGAAGCTATGAAATCATTTTTAAGGATAGAAATGGAAGAGAATTGCAAGCTACTTCCTCAGAACTCCACTTCTTAAGTTGGATACTTAGGGCTCACCCCAATTTCAGCAAAAGATACCTTCTCTTAAAAGCTTTCCCATCCTTTTCCAAAGAACCAAAATAGAGGAAAAGTTAATGCGTACTTTAGATGATTGGTCCAAGGCGGGCTGTTTAAAGGGTACATAAGCTTTTAAGGTAAAGGACAAGTGAGCAGAGTTTAATGATGAAGAGTTGACCGAGTACACTCAGGATGAGTAAGAACAAGACTTAGTTCAGGCAGAGACCAGCAAACTCAGGAAGTTGAAGGGTCAAAGGAATGAGAATGGCAAAGCGGAAAACCAAGCGTAGCCTCAGTGAAGCGGTATGAGCTGGAAGAATTGGCAGTAATGAGCAAAGGGATGTACTGGAATTTATTGGAATTTCAGATGTAGAACAATTCTGAGAAATGATGGAGCCCAGGATATGGGCATGGGACTGAATTGCGATAATGGAATCAAAGCCATTGATTTTTTTTTTTTTTTTTTTGACAGAGATCACAAGTAGGCAGAGAGGCAGGCAGAGAGAGAGAGAGGAGGAAGCAGGGTCTCCGTGGAGCAGACAGCCCGATGCGGGGCTCGATCCCAGGATCCTGGGATCATGACCTGAGCTGAAGGCAGAGGCTTTAACCACTGAGCCACCCAGGTGCCCCAAAGCCATTGATTTGAGAGGGTGAAAAAATGGTAAGCCAGTGTGTTGGCTAGATTCTAAATCTGGCTGTTGGACATCATCCTACAGGATAGCAGAAAAGAAAGGTAATGCCAAAGACTGAGTCAAACAACCAAGCCCTCCCTGGGAGCATTTTGGAGGTTAATAGCTCCTGCCAGTCATGCAGCTGCAATTTGGGTAGATCTAGTTGGTCATTATCCATGTGAAGTACCATTTTGTTTTCCTAAATAGAGCTGCCTATTGAATTATCAGATGTATGGGTAGCTTGAACCCCCCAAATGTTCCATATCTTACTTCACTCAGAGACAGAAAGCTGAGGAAGTCTTTACTAGAGAACTATGTTTTAAAGTTGGGATGAGGGGCGCCAGGGTGGCTCAGTCAGTTAATTGTCTCCCTTCCGCACAGGTCATGATCCCAGGTTCCTGGAATTAAGCCCCATGTCAGGATTTGTGCTGAGCAGGGCGTTTGCTTCTCCCTCTCCTCTACACCCCACCCCCGGCTTATGCTCTCTCTGGCCCTCTCTATCAAATAAATAAATAAAGTCTAAAAGAAAGAAAGAAGAAAGAAAGAAAGAAAGAAAGAAAGAAAGTTGGCATGCATTCCAGACTAACCTTGAGGAATCCCTGCCATGTGGCACAGTGGTATGAAAAGAGGCTGCATCCCTTTAACATCATTCTCCACAACAGCAGTATGCACCTGTCCTATTACAGGAGCTCAGTGCACTGGTACAGATATAGCATTGTTAAAAAATACTGATATTTCTGTGGTGATCGGAAATTTGCTGTCACCTGGAGTTCCCCAGAACTGAGTAGCCCCAACCCCTTCTCTCTGGACTCCCAAGACCCAGGACTACATATGACTTTCACGGACCCTGAGGACTTTTGCCATCATGGGCTCCTTCCATTAAAAAAATAAAACAATATATATTGTATAGCTGCATTGGTATAAAGACAAACACAATCCACATTGGATCCTATTCACTTTTGGTGGAAGGGGGTTGATTTGAAAGCTTATTAAAGAAATACATTTCTTAGGCTGTTTGTCTTCTTGCCCATTTTTGACTATATTACTGTATTTTATGGCCAAGTTATAGGACTCTGTTATTGTTAACCTTCTTGAAATTATTACCAACGTACCAAAGGGTGTTATTACACAAAACTAAAGCATAGAATACTCTTTTTTTTCCTTGGGAGTACTTGTGGACTCTTGTACCCTATTTTAAGCAAAACTTTCATATAATAGCTACCATTAATTACTGCCCTAAGATTTTTATGAATATTAAATGACCAACAACATTTCCTGGCTTAGCTTTGAGTTTCTACCATTTAATGGAATTAGTTTTTCAAAATGGCATCTGCATTTTTTATTATGGTAAAATATATGTAATATAAAATTTACTGTTCAGTCCATGTTTAGTGTAGAATTTAATGGCATTAATTACCTTCACTTTGTTACTAGATTCATCTTGAAAATTCTGATTTTAAAAGAAATGAAAACATTTTTGTGAGCCCCCAAATGTACCTCCAAGACTTGCCCAGTCTGACTGTACTGATTGATAAATACTTTGAGTATTATCCTAGACCAAAATGCATCTTGGCTAGGAGTCAGAGGTGGACAGCAATCTTTAAGAGCCCTTTATCATTCAGTTAGGCTCATTTACATGCAAGAAAACCCCTAAAGGCTGGAATTGCCTTTAGTTTTCTGCTTCCTGGGTAGGGATGTCTACCAGGGCCCTTAAAAAAGAAAAGAAAGAAAAGAATGTCTTGCTGAAAACACCCAAAAGCTAATACAGAAAGTGAATCTAGAATAGGTTGGGGATTCTGTAGGAAGCATCACTTCTCTGAAGTAAATTAGCTGTGGTTCCCTCTTCTATTTAGAATCCTCTCTTTGTATCTTTGCTCTGTTCTATGCTGCCATGATCTTGCAGAATTTCATTCCAGTATGGAGTCCTTTCTTTTTCTGCTTCTCTCTTAAAAACATCATAGTGTGCAAAGTTGTATCATCTAAATATGCCACATGGAATAATCATATATAAGTTTTTAGTCCAGAATGGAGTGTATTTTTTAAACTAGGTAATGTCCCAGGTTCTCTGATGTGTTTTCATGACTTTTATTTTACTGTTTGTCCTGAATCTTAATATATTTACTGTTTAATTTTCTCTTTTTTGTCCTCTTAATGTTCTAACTCAGTATCTACTGATAAAAGAATAATTTCCATTTGCTGAATATCCTTGGTTTTCTTACTACTTTTACTATTGGCTAAAATGAGAAAGTTTTAGATTATTCTGCAAATGAGGTAGAGGTGGGAGGTGAATTTGGAGAAGAGGGAAGGGGTCGTGTGGTTCTACCTATGATTTTTTGATTGATGGGTTCGCTCATCAATCTCAGGGTTAGCTAACCACAGGAACAGCGCTTTGTTACTTGGTGGCCTTCCTCAGTCTAAAATAATGCCTGAAAGATCTCAATGTGTGTTACACATGTGTGCTGACCTTATACGTATACACATAGATTTGATTTTGTACCTTATAGGCAAAACATTTCCAGTTCTGTGTCTTACGGAATTCTGCCAGCATTAAGGGATCACACTTCCTAGGTCCCAATTTCAATTTTAGGACCTGCTGGCCTTTGTTCATAGAGCACCACAGAGCTTCACACCTTTCCCAGGTTGGGATACAAGAGAATTTGCCTTATTTGGGAGACTATATAGTTGCTAATAGGTGAGTGGAAGGAAAGAAGGAAGGAAGGGAGGATCTCTCTCTGTGTCAGTATATATATATATGTATATATATATATATACATATATATATATATGTATATATATGTATACATATATATACATACACACACACACACACAGTTGAACCTTGAAGAATGTGGGAGTTAGGGGCACTGAGCACCCCCCCAACAGTAAAAATATCCACATATAATTTTTGACTCAGCAAAAACTTAACGAATAGCCTACCGTTGACCAGAAGCCTTAATGATGACATAAACAGTTGATTAACACACATTTTGTATGTGTATTATATACTGTATTGTTAGAATAAAATAAGCTAGAGAAAAAAAGTTATTAAGAAAATCATAGGAAGAGAAAATACATTTGTAGTACTGTACTGTATTTATTTTAAAAAATCTATATATAAATGTGCTTAAACAGTTCAAACACATGTTGCTCAAGGGTCTACTATTGTCCCAAACATATAGATAGATATAGTGGAGATAGATAGGGTGGATAGCTAAGTAGACATCTTTCATATCTACCTATCTACCTGTCTATCCATCCGTCTGTCCATCTATCCATTTATCTACCTACCTCTTACTAGTTCTGTTTCTCTGGCGGACTCTCTATAATAGAGACAAAATGATCTTTATGAGCTCTCTGGCTCTCACATGGCACTACTTACATAATTGAGGTAATTTGATTCTCTCTCATTGATCCTGTCCCTTCCTAATAGTATTTATTTGAGACCAAGTAATCTTTTTGATGAAGGACCTTGGCAAACACTTAAAGTCGAGTCTACTTGAAAATTGGGAAATGAGTATTTTAACTCCTGCTTATTTCATGTATCACTAACAGTTGAGAAATTGTTATCTTAATTCTCAGGAAACTCAGATCTTTAAGTATTTTGTTGTTGTTGTATCCTTTTAGTAGAAAGAACCATTTTCTCTAAAACTTTACTTTTATATTGTCTTCTGGAGCTAAGTAACTATGGTGTCTTTTTGTTTCTGCATCAAATCATAAAAGCTTAGTTACAATTTCTTTCTTTTAAGTATGTTTAACTTCTTCAATGAACATATTTGACTTTTGTAAAGAAGGAAAAACTTTAAAAAAAGAGAACCCTGGGCCTCAAATTTATAACTAACCATACCATTATAAGTATAAAATAATGGCAGGTGTCCTCACATAATGTAGACTGAGGAATAAAAAAGTGATATTTTTAAATAGTTTTCGGGGCACCTGAGTGGCTCAATGGGTTAAAGTCTCTGCCTTTGGCTCAGGTCCTGATCCCAGGGTACTAAGCTCTCTGCTTAGCAGTGGGCCTGCTTCCTCCTTTCTCTCTGCCTGCCTCTCTGCTTACTTGTGATCTGTCTGTCAAATAAATAAAATCTTTAAATTTAAATAAGCAAATAAATAAATGAATAAATAGTTTTCTGTGATTAAAATGATAAGACCAATCAAAATTTGTGCATAAAAAAGAAAAAAATGTGTCAATAGCTAAGGTTTAATACTATATTGCTTTTTTTTTTTTGATGTTGGCCGTTACTAAAGTTTGTATGTTATTATTTAAAGTCAGCTTATTTTGTGAGGCGATTGTTCATATAAATCTCCATAAATTCTTTGTGATGACCTGACTCATTAATGATACAGATAATATATATTTCTATCCACAGCATAACCTTCCTTGTACTTTCCATGACTATTTTCCTTTAGTTGAATACCCCTGCTGGTTACAAATGTTTTTCCTTTGTAAGATTTTATGGGATAAGAAGACATAGCAAATGTTTCTTAGATACATAAAAAATATATATCCAGCTAGTAACATGTTTGTTGTTGCTACATTTGCCAGTTACTCTTAGGTCTATAATGTAATCACTGGGACAAGAAAATACCCAATAGTATTGAAATCATTTTTAAAGTGGTGAGGAAGGGGGGGCACCTGGGTGACTCAGTCTGTTGGGTGACTGCCTTCAGCTCAGGTCATGATCCTGGAGTCCCAGGATTGAGTCCCACGTCCGGCTCCCTGCTGGGCGGGGAGTCTGCTTCTCCCTCTGACTTCTCCCTGCTCATGCTCTCTCTCTCAAATAAATAATTAAAATAAAAAAAAAAAAAAAAAGTAGTGAGGAAGTGAATGTCTGAGATGCCTATCCTCCGTGATCCCAAGGGTTGACAAAGTAGATTTGGTTGTATGGAAATTGTTCTTTTTCTCCCACATCACTCTGCACATGTGTATGAAAGACAACCTCATTAGGAGACAACAGGTCTTCAGTCAAGTGAATATAACAGCGAAAGAATTTTATACATTATGTATACTGAAAATAATAAAACGAAATCTCACATTTTAGAGAAAATGGACAATTTCTACTTTTGGGATTAGAATTCCCAATGTGTATATTTATTTACTTTTACTCCATCCAATGTGACATTCACATAAATAAGCTCGCTGCCTCAAATACCTTTTTAAGACTAAATGAAGTACCCCAAATGAGCATACTTACAGGCATGCTAGGGAAGAATGGTCTTTGCTGTATGAATGCCAGGTGGCTAATAGCTATCTGTAATGGTGGACACAAGGTTAGTTCACAGTGACTGATTTGGCTGGGAAATATAACACATTATGCATTTTTATGGATGATCTAGATGAAGGAATTGAGACTATGCTTCCAAATTATCCTAGAATATTAAATTAGGCAGAGTTACTGATGTTCCAGAAAGCAGGCTGAAAACTGAAAATGACCTTGAAAAACAAAACTATAAAAAAAAAAGATTCCAAAGAAATAAGATGAAATCAAATAAGACTTAAGTATCACCAAAGCTGAGTGAGGACTGAGTACACAGTTGACTAAGAAACAGTCATGTCATTTTATCCCAAAGAAATCTGGGGAGATAGTGGTCCTCAGAGTAAGACTATAGCACTTGGGGGCAATGGGGGTCGGGGTGGAGAGCGGATGGGGAACTAAGAACAGGATACCTGCCTCTTAAAGATAGGCTGATACGTTTTATTGATACAGGGGGTAAATCCATATATTCTTTGTCCTTCGTAATGACAGAAGGTCAAGTGAGGGGTCCCGCTCACCAAGAGGACCCTCCTGTAACATCCTGACCGTGCCGGTCCATGATTTGTTTAAAAGAAGAAGGGAGAAAGAGAGAAGGAAGAAAGCTTTCTTAACCTTAAGGCAGATTTCCCCCATAGTGATTCTCTGGCTGCATCTTTGGTGCTTTCTGTTTGTACAGAGACTGTTTGCCCTCAGCATATCTTTCTCTGACACACTTTTTCCATCTTCTGTCAGGATGTTTCATTCGACTTCCTCTGTCTCTCTGAAACAGCACTGTTTGTGTTTTGTCGGGTCTTGTCCTCTATGACGTTTCTTGGGAAGTGGGCACCATTGCACTCCACCTCCCTTGAGCTTCAGAATCTATGACATTGCCCACATCATACCCCTCTTCTATCCTTCATGGCCTTTAATGGGCCCATCCATGAGTGTCCACAAGACGTGGGATCCCAAACTCTGTGCTTTTCATTTTATGCAATCTCAGAGAATTCATCCACTCCCATGGCTCCTCAACTATCACCTTTTGGGGGTAATGTAGTTCATATAATTTCAGACCTACAAGAAAGTTGCAAGAATAGCACAGTTAGCTCCTGTATAATCTTTAACCAAAGTTACCAGTGGTTTACCATTTGAGAGTAGGCTGGAGACACTGAGCCCCTTTGCTTACAAATAATTCAGTGTGTATTTCCTAAGAACAAGGACACATAGTTATGGTAATATTTTCAACCTCAGGAATAATTGATGCAGTATAATTATGTAATTCATGGTTTGTATTCTAGTATCATCTGTGGCCCCAGTACTGTTCCTTAGAGTTATTTTTCCCCAGCCAGTGACTACTACTGTACATAGGGCACTAGCCTCTCCCCAGGCCATCTATCCCATAGCACCACCTTTCAAAGATTTTGTACTGATAACATCTCACATTAAAAATGTCTAAAATGTGACTCATCATTTCTCTCCTATAACTGACTCTCTCCTACCTCCATGTCTTTCTCATTCCTTTTAGTGGTTTTAGAACTCTCCCAGGCATCCAGACTTGAAGCTCTGGCTCATCTTTGCTTCTTTGTCTTCAGTTGGCCTGCTAGGTCCTCTAAGTTCTTCCTGTGAAATGTCTCTTCCAATCTTGCTCTGTGTAAGCCATTGTGCACTGATACCCATCCATTCTGCACCTCAGACAGATTTCTCCTGTGAATCTTATCTACCTGAGGGGCTCAGAAAAACCCGTAGTGATTATCCTATCTTAAAGAAATACTGTCAACACTCTGGGTCTGTGTAGCCCCAGAACAGTGAACCAGCTAACAACAATGTGTGGTGCTTCACATATCTGCTTCTATAGACAATTTCTAAACATTTCTTCCCAGTCCCACTGAATACATGTTGACCAGACAAGTAAATAGTATGTTAGGGTGTGGGAGTACAACAACTGCAGCTCATATATGCAGAGGCCAAGTCTCTAACTGTTATTGGGCCACCAGTTAGGAAGACACTAAACCTTCAGTTCACTTATACCTTAGTCTGATTCCATAATTCATATAGTTCCAATAGGAGATGTTCAGTCTCCCTTTAAAAAACTCTCACTTTCTCAGAGGCTTTCCATCCTTTGTTTGCAGAAAAGAACTAACATAGTAGAACTGAGCCTGTTACCTGTTAAAAAGCCTGCTTGCAAGGTTGGCCCTTGGCTAGCACCTAGAAACTTGACTTTTGGGATTAGGATTCCCAGTGAGAATTAGAGAGGCTCATTTCACCTAAACCGTTTGTGCAAACAATATGTTTCATGTTGAACTTGTGGGAATCTGGAATCCTGGTATTGTAAGGCAACAAAGGTCTCTGTGACCAACCCCCAAGACAAACCATGGCCACTGAGGCTCTAATGAGCTTCCCCAGGAAACAACATTTCACAATTCTTTGCGGGGGAAATTAAGTGCATCCTGTGTGACTTACCAGGAGAGGACTCTTGGAAGTTTGCACCTGGTTTCCTCTGGACTTCGGCCCATGCGCCTTTCCCCTTTGCTGATTTTGCTTTGTATCCATTTGCTGCAGTAAATCATAGCCACAAATACAACTATATTTTGAATCCTGTGAGTCCTCCTAGCAGAACCATTGAATCTAGCAGTAATCTTGAGAAGTCCCAGCACACCCCACTTTTCCCCATGTGGCAGATTGTTATTTTCCTCAAATGGGTGCGGCACAGGTGATCATCCTACATGATCTTGCAATGCAATTTTGACACTCTTCCCACTGAGAGGCTGAGTCTTGATCACCTCGACTACAGCTGGGTGTACTGTGACTACAGCAGAAGTGATGCTCTGTGACCTTGGAAGCCATGTGATAGAAAGCAGTGTAGCTTCCTCCTGGTTCTTTCTATGCCATTGTCATTCTCAGAACCCAGTCACCATGATGTGAGAAAGTCTAAGCAGGCCCATGGAGAGGACCTGTGTAGTTGTTCCAGTCAACAGCCCAGCTGAGGTCCCAGCAGACAGCCAATAACAACCACCAACTGGGCTGAAGGATGTTTCTAACCCCAGCCTTCAAGTCTCTCCTGGCTTTCAAGTCTTCTCCTCTGAAGCCGCGGACAACGTGGAGCAGAGGGATGCTGCCTTATACCTCTTCCAAATTCCTGACCCAAAGAGTCTAGAAATGGGTATTGTTTGGTACTGCTTTCTGTGGCTGACACAGCAGTAGTAACTATGACTTTAAGACAGGGTCCAAGTATATGGAGAAGGGGAAGTGACTTAGCATCCTGATGCCAGAGGGCAAGAGTAGGATTTTGGTGTCCGCTGTTGTTTGCCTCTTCTGGTCTCTGGGATGATATCCCTAGTTCACCTGGCTGCTCTTGTCCTTGCTGGCATTAGTGGCTATGGTCTGTGATGTTGAACTGTTTGTCTTTTTCCGTTTCCCCCCTCTTTCTCTCTGGGCTAGGTTGGAGCCCAGCTGGCTTGCTTGGGATAACTCAGTCTCATTTCCACTCCCATTGGTATTGTAGACCCCACAGAAGACTTTTGTGACTCCCATCAGCCCCAGCTCCTGTGTTAAACTTTTCAGCTTCTGTTAGTAATCACCTTGCAGACTTGCCACAGGATGCCAGAAGGGACTCAGAGTCTCCCTTGGCCTGAGCATGCTTTTCCACCAGCCTGGATGTGGTTGCACTCCAGGCGAATGAAGGGGCAACTTGAGATGCTCAGGTTCGAGTTCTCAAGAGGGATGGAGACATTCTTATGCCTTTCTGCCATTACTCTCATTTATCTCATGCATTTCTCTCTGTCCAGGTTAGAGGGACTCTGCCTGATTTAAAGTCTTGGAAAGGGAAAATTGGGAAATATGTTGGCTCTTTCTGTCATCCTGCTTTTCCCTTATTTTCTGATTCCTACAATTCCCCGGGCTCTTGCCTGTTTCCCTACTATCCATTCCAACTTTTGGTTAAGCCTTAATGCAAAGGACATTTTTCCCACATATTGAGAGAACTCTGTGGTCTGAGGTCTTCCAGGTTTGCACATTGATATTCTGAAGTCCTCAAGTCTGTGAGTTGGATCACAAAGGCTATTATCATGCTGAAAAATCCTATTTTGCATGTTCGAAGCTGATATTTCTTTGCTTTTAGGTTGCCATTTTTTCTGAAACAAACTATGATCTCACCTTGGGCAAATGGATGGTTACACACAGAAAGGGCAAAACTATTTATCATTTGGAGATGATTACCACCTGTATACTTGGTTTGAGTGACACACCAATTACTTGTTTGTTCAAGACTCTCAACATCTCAATTTGGTCTTGGGTCTCAGCTGCAGTCAATACTGCGGTCCTTCAAGGCGAAATCTTGGTGCAGCTGCTTTTTTCTATCTTGTGCCTTTTGTATTAAACTTTGAAAAACGTACTTGCTCTGCCTCCTTAAAATGCCTTCTAATAGTTCCTAGTAGTTTGTTATCCTGGTTTGTTTGTTCATCTGTTCAATATGTGCATCCTTCTAATACCTGATCATATGTTTAGTCACAAAGTCATTGCTTGCCTTTACTCCGACTATATAAATGTGTCCTACTTCCTAGTTCTCACCCTTTTTTTTTTTTTTTTTTTAACTCTGATTCTCAGTACCTCAGTATTCCAACATTGCAGATTATTCAGGTACATATTAGTTAGGATACTTTTAGCAGATTGTATAAAACCCAGCTCAGGTCAGGCCAGACAATAAAAGCAGTTTATTGGTTTACTTTTTTTTTTTTTTTTTTAAAGTCAGGTTTCAGGGGCGCCTGGGTGACTCAGTGGGTTAAGCCACTGCCTTTGGCTCAGGTCATGATCTCAGGGTCCTTGGGTCGAGTCCCACATCGGGCTCTCTGCTTGGCAGAGAGCCTGCTTCCTCCTCTCTCTCTCTCTCTCTGCCTGTCTCTCTGACTACTTGTGATCTTTCTCTGTCAAATAAATAAATTCTTTAAAAAAAAAAAAAGAAAAGAAAAGTCAGGTTTCAGGAAAGGAGTGATACAGCAATGTCATCATGCTTCTTACTGACTCTCAAATCTGCCTTTTATGGGTGTTGATTTCATGCTAAACTGATTGGAGGGAGGGCTGCCAGTAGCAGTCTGGGCTGGATGCTTCCTCATTTATGTCCAATAATGGAAAAAGAGTTTCTTTCCTCCAAATCACTGAGCAAAAGTCTTGAGCTTTTCTTTGAGTTTTGAGTTTGGGCAAACTTAAAACATATGCCCCAACACCGGATCAGTCACTACCATTGAAAAAGGAGTGAGGTGATTGTGATTGTCATAGGTTAGATTCTGCCCCTACATTTTGGAGTGCGATCAGTTACCCAAACTGCATGACCGTCACGCAATGGGAAATGGGAGAAGTAGGTTCCGGGTGAGCTGGAGTCACGTTTCAAAGTTTGCATGAGCTGATTCTGCTCTTGTCTTCCCAACTCAGTGTTCACTGACCTTGCTTTGGTAACTCAGTCTTCCATAGCAGGGGTATTTACGCCATATCAATTGTCAAATATCACGAGTAAAGTTTTGTGGGATTTTTTTTTTTTTTTTTTTTTTTTTTGGTAGGGAGCTGGCTCACCAATGCACCTCTGACAATGGGAGGGACTTAAATCCATATGTGTTAATAGGAAACAATCTCTTAACTAGTTTTCCTAACTTTCAGGATTGCTTACCCCTACTGTCCACTTTTTAAAAATGATAGCTTTGCTAAGATAATTCACATGCCATAAAATTCACCCTTTTAAAGTGTACAATCCAGTGATTTTTGTATATCCAAAGAGTCATAAATCATCGGCACACTCAATTTGACAACATTTTCATCACCCCTAAAAGGAAACCCCATGTGTATTAATCAAGTTTCTCTACAGAGAGAAGCCATCTATATATTTGGAGAGAGAGAGACAGATTTATTATAAGGAATTGACTAATGCGGTAAGGAGGCTGAGAAGTCCCACAGTCTGCTCTCTGCAAGCTGGAAACCCAGGAGAGCTGGTGGTGTAATCAGCCCCAGTCTGAAAGCCTGAGAATCACGAGTACCAAGAGCAGGATAAGATTTATGTCTGAGCTCAAGCAATCAGGCAAGAGGGACTGAATTCTTATTTCCTCTGCCTTTTTCTTCCATTAAGGCCCTCAACAGATTTGAGGTTGCCCACTTACCTACACTGGGGACAGCCAGCTGCTTTACTGAGTCCACAGATTCAAATGCTGATTTCATCTAGAAACACCCTCACAGGCACAACTCAGAAATAATGTTTAGCCAAATGTTGGGATGACCTGGGATCTAGTGAAGCTGACACGTAGAACTGGCCACTGCTCCCATTAACAGTCTCTCCTTATTCTCCCCTTCCCCCAGTCCCTTGCAAAATTACTTTCTGTAGAAGGAATCATGCAATGCGTATTCTTTTGGTTTAGTTTCTTTCACTTAGCCTGTTTTCGTGGTTCACCTGTGCTACAGCATCTGTCACTATTTCATTATCTTATTCTTTGTGTTGCCAAATAATATTTCACTGTGTGGATAGACCACATTTCGTTTATCCACACCGGTTGATGACTTGTGAATTCTTATTCTAATTGTAATTATAGTTCTGGAATCTGGTCCCTTTTACCTTTGGTCGTCACTACCTTCTTGCTGCCAGAATCCTTTTCTTAAAAAACATCACGTTTACGCGTGTCACTCACCTGATCAAAATAAATCATCCTGTCTGCTTAGGAGATGCTAGAGGAACACATCAACCCTGCATGTGAAGCTCCCTTCCATTTGACAGAAGCTGGCCTAGGAATGAGCAGATCCTGCTCCCTGTGAGCAGGCGGGTTTGGCCAGTAATGCCCAAATCTCATTGAAAGGGCCTCTACTGGACCAAAACCAACATACAAGCCCCAAAGATATTAGACTCTGACTATGAAAAAAAAGCCCAAACTATAGAAAGAAACGTGGGTGTAATGTAGTTTTACGATTTTGTCATTTGTATTTCTTTTCATCTATTACTTTTTGAGGATTTCCTGAGGGTACTGGAGGGATAATGGATCTTAAAATTAGATAGATAGTTTGAAGTCCTGGCTGAGTTGCTTAATATTGACATTCTTTAAATCCTTTTTCTCTGAGATTTTAAGCAAATTGTCTTTTCTTATATGTAAAGTGGGAGCAATAATTCCTATGTCAGGGTTCTGCCATGGATTAAAAAATATAAACACTCAACTACTGTGCCCAACCCATAATAGACAGTAAATCCATTGACCCTATGATTATTGTTATGGTTGAATACATGGTTAAAATTTTCAATTATTTTCAATAACCAACCTAAGATTAGAATCTATTTTGGAGTTCTTTCATTGTTTTATAGTTCTAGTGATTTAATTTTAATATTGTGTTAGTGCTTTAAAATTAGTATCAATTTGAAGCAGAAATTAGATAATCAGTCCAAGGGCTTTATGTTCCTTGTCTACCATTACCCTTGATGTAATTTGAGAGAATCAATATTTCCTTTGGGAAATGGTCAATGAGAGTGCCTTATTTTATCAAAATAGAAGTTTCTATGAAGTACTTTAAGGATAAATACCTTAAACAGGATGCTGGGTTATCAGCATTTCTTGGAAGAATGAATCTTTAAGTTTGGCATTTACAACTTGATAGCAACTACTAAAGATACAACCCAAGATATTACTCTTTGGAATGATTATAATTTATATTAACTTTAAAAAGTTATTGAATGGTAGTTTAAATTATAATTGTTTTGGTCTTATATAGGTGATCATAAAATTTAAGTTGTTCTTTGGGCCAGTATTTATGGTTTACAAAAGTTTTACGTGTATAACAATTTATCTTTTGAGTTTTATAAATAGAACAACCATGAACTAGAGTCTTCTTTTAGAATTAAAGTATTTATAAATGTAGTAGCCATTTTTTCATTGAGACATTTGTAATTTGAGATATTAAGTTAATTGTGTGAAAATTAAACATGGATCATAATAAGACTAACATGTTGAAGATAAGCTTTTAGAAATCACTCGTTTTTACATATTTTGGACATTCAATATTATTTCTCTTTCTTCCCCCACCCAATAG
This sequence comes from Mustela nigripes, assembly GCF_022355385.1. Taxonomy (NCBI): domain Eukaryota; kingdom Metazoa; phylum Chordata; class Mammalia; order Carnivora; family Mustelidae; genus Mustela; species Mustela nigripes. The sequence continues at coordinate 80,504,673 of NC_081565.1, read as the reverse complement.
GATTATCCTTGTCAAGATGATTATTCAATAGTCCACAGAAAATGCCGTTCTCAGTTCACTGATCTTGATGGTTCCAAAAGATTTGGCATCAACACTTGGCATGACGAGAGTGGGATATATGCTAATTCATGTGTAAAACGAAAACTCTACCCATTAACTTGTGGTCCTATTATCCCTTTTTTAAAATAATCTATGGAATCAGATTCTCTAACTAATGAAAGGGTAATGGAATTAACAGTTGATTTTTCTGTCCTAATAAATGCAATGGAAATGTTACTGTGTTAGGTTCCTTTAAAAGCAAAGCAAAATCTTATATATTCTAGGCCAGCATATTATATATCCTTTTCATTAGCTGCTCTGGTATTTTCCAAAATTTAGTATGTATACCACCGAGGGTATACAACACAATTCTTGATGGTACTTGGTGGAATTTTTCTTTATTTATAGACTATGTGTTTATTTCAAATTTTATTAGGAAAAAGTGCATAAAGCTAGGACAATCCAGCTTATAATCACTGAGGATATGACTAATATTAAAAAAACCCAGCTACCTTAAGTTCCATTTTTAAGTGAATAAAAATATAGGTGGTGCTCAGATTTGACATGAAACCCAAATGACTGAAGTTTGGGCAATCCTGGCCGTATGGCGATGTTGGGAGGTAGGGTGGGGGAGATGTGGCGGAGTGGGGGATGTGCCTATTTGTAGACGTTGATTTATCTGTAGTAGCCAACTGCAGCGTGGAGTGTTTATTCAGCATAGTATTTTTCCTTACTTATGATAATAGTTTCTGAGTCTTTAGATAGGAGAGATGGAGGCAGAATCCTAGTGAAACATTAGGGTTTGATGGGAAAATCCGTCGTCTGATGTTAGATTTAGAAGAAATCTGAGCAGTAGTTTGGACTCACCATCCATGGTACAGATGAGCAAACAAACCCGCAGATGTTTAAGTAGGTTTTCCTCTTATGTAAATAGTAGACTCTAGGTGATCTTTGAAGTGTATTTGACCTTTCATGACCTTTTATTTCTTTTTTTTTTTTTAAAGATTTATTGATTGATTTGAGGGCAGCAGGGTGGGGCAGTGAGAGAGAGAGAGAAAATCCTAAGCAGACTCCATGTTCTTGCAGGGCTCGATCCCATGACCCTGGGAGCATGACCTCAGTCAAAACCAAGAGTCAGATGGTCAATTAGCTGAGCCACCCAGGCGCCCCAGACCTCTCATTTCTTTTGAGGATGGGTTTAATTATTTGGTCAGCCTATGCTTAGAGTTACTCTCATTATTTTTCTTTAAAAACTAAGTTCATGAAATAGCATTTCATGATAAATGCTAATTTAGCATTGCCTCCAACTCCAGCAAAATATGGTAAAGACCATAAGCCTTATGAGTGGAGAAATGGTAATTAATAAAGATAATGTGGATATACCAGGTAAGCATTCACCAGCAGAATTTGACTATAATTTCTTCCTGCTTTAAATTTCATGTCTGCACACACACACACACACACACACACATAAAAACTATATATCCCTATGTATGTATATTATATATAATGTTAGTTCTTTTTCTTATTTTTAATTGAGGTATAGCTGACATACAGTGTTACATTAATTTCAGGTGGGTGGGGCACCTGGGTAGCTCAGTGGATTAAGCCTTTGCCTTTAGCTCAGGTCATGATCCCAGAGTCCTGGGATCAAGCCCCGCATCAGGCTCTCTGCTCAGGAGGGAGCCTGCTTCTCCCTCTCCCTCCGCCTCCCACTCTGCATACTTGTACTGTCTCTTCCTTTCTGTCAAATAAATAATAAAATAAAAAAAAAATGTTTGGGTGTGCAAATAGTTATCTGACAATTATATACATTATTATATGCTCACCATGATAAGTGTAGTTACCATCTGTCACAATAAAGAATTACTACAATAATTTGCTATCTTCCCTATGTTGTACTTGTTATTCTCATAACTTATTTATTTTATAGATAGAAGTTTGTACCTTTTAATCTCCTTTACCTACTTCACCTACTTCCCATGATTTCCCTCCCCTCTGGCAGCCACCAGTTTGATCTCTGTCTGTATGAGTCTTCTTCCGTTTGTTGGTTCACTTGTTTTGTTTTTTTTTTTTTTAGTTTCCACATATAAGTAAAATCATACAGTATTTGCCTTTGTCTGACTTATTTCACTTAGTATAATGCCCACTAGGGGATGTTGTCCCAAATGATAAGATTTCATTCTTTTTTTATGGCTGAGTAATATTCATCGTGTGTGTGTGTGCACTTGCGTGCGTGAGCGTGCCCATGTGTGTGCACACACACTACATCTTCTTTATCTATTCATCTATCATTGGACTCTTCGTTTGCTTCCATATCTTGGCTATTATCAATAATACTGCAATGAACATAAGAGTGCATATATCTTGTTGAATTGGTGTTTTCATTTTCTTTAGGTAGATACCCAGAATTAGAATTACTGGATTATATAGTGTTTCTAGTATTTTAATTTTTTTCCTAGTATTTTAATTTTTTGAGGATACTCCATATTCTTTTCCACAGTAGCTGCACTAATTTCCATTACCACCAAGAGTACACAAGGGCTCCCCTTTCTCTACATCCTCACCTACACTTTGCTATTTCTTGACTTTTTGTTACTAGCCATTCTGACCAGCATAAGGTAACATCTCATTGTGGTTTTGCTTTACATTTCCTTGATGATTAATGATGTTGAGTGTCTTTCCATGTTTCTGTTGGCCATCTGTGTGTCTTCTCTGGAAAAATGTCTATTCAGCTCCTCTGCCCATCTTTCAGTCAACTTTGTTATGTTTCTTATGTTGAGTTGTATAAAGTCTTCATGTATTTTGGATACTAACCCTATATTGGATATACCATTTGAAAATATCTTCTTTTATTCACTAGGTTGCCTTTTTGTTTTGTTGATGATTTCACTGTGCAAAAGCTTTTTTAGTTTGATGTAGTCCCAAATATTTGTTTTTGCTTTTGTTCCCCTGAACTGAGGAGCTAGATCCAGAAAAATATTACCAAGGCTGATATCCAAGAGTTTATATATGCCTATATTTTGTTTTAGCCGTTTTATGATTTCAGGTCTTACATGTAGGTCCTTAATCCATTTTGAGTTTATCTTTGTGAATGGTGTTGCATTCTTGCATTCAGTTGCATTCTTTTGTATTATAGTGTTAATTCTTTATATATTGCCTATTCTAGTGGATACCTACCTAGGATTACCTTTCCTTCCACGAACTATAAATTCAAATTTTATCACCTCTAAGACTTATTAAGGTATACAGTAAACCGTATACAGCTGTTTGAAGCATGCAAAGCTAAATACCAAGCTACTCATCATTTGAATTTTTTTGTTTTTGTAAGGAAAAAGTCTTAACAGCCATATCATTACCTTTGAACAATGCCTGGTGCCTAGAAAATAAAACTAAATTAATCTGCTTTAGCAGAAATTCTATATTGCAGCGACTAACACTACATTTTGCATAAGTGAGCTGAATGTGCCATGAGGGATCAACTTAGGAATCCACTTTGGTCTGGTTTAGAAGAAGAATGAAATAAGGCATTGTATTTAAACTAGTCCAGTAAAATGGTGCATGGAAGTAAAAATTCCAGCAGAGATTTGGCCCACTCCGGTACTCAGTTGCCATCTATTAGAGAATGAACGTGTTGTATTGAATGAACTCTATAATATTACTCTGAAACCCGGACTTTTAAGTGTAAGTATTTTGTATTGTTTTGGATTTCTTTAGATAACTTTTTCAGAGGTTCATCTTGTCATTATCAAAGACTGTCTCAAACAAGAAAAATTAGAACTTTGATTTGCTCATTGGAGAGAGTCTTCTTTTGGAAGTGACCATGCAGCCTTCTTGTGGGGTCCATGTATGTTCTCTATGGGATTTCACCTGAGACATCAAAATAACCCTATCTCTTGTGTGTTTATAAAGTTAACATTTTGTATATTTATAACTATCTATACCTACAAATTCGTTCCATGTTTTTCTTTTGGCCCTTGAGAACTGTTTTGTCAGAACTGTGAGTGTGAGCCCACTGTGGCAGAATGCAGACTGGGAGAATGCTGCTGGGAGAATGGAACATTGGTCGGGCAGATCCGTTCTTAACTCAAGAACCACAGTGGTGGTTCTTGAGTTAAAGTTGCCCTACAAATAGGTTCTCTTCGGTCTTCACTATGTTTTTTTTTTCATTAATTGATCACAGAGAACAAACTGGGGGCTGCTAGAGGGGATGTGGGTGGGATGGGCTAAATGGGTGATGGGCATTAAGAAGGGTGCTTGTTGGGATGAGCACTGAGGTTTGTATGTATGCATATGAGATTCGTTTAGGATGAATCACTAAATTCTGCCCCTGAAACCAATACGACACTGTATGTTAACTAACTTGAATTTAAATAAAATTCTTTAAAATAAAAAGAATAAAAGAAATTGAACCAAATTTTATAAATTAGGATGTTTTACTTAAATATATGGATTTCCATATCCTTGACAGATTGGCTGATATGGCAGCAGTAGGCTTCATTTTGATGCAGCAACAATCAGCAGGGGTAAAACCCTCTTTAGATGGGGGTAAAACCCTCTTTAGATGCTGCAGTTCTTACCTCGTGTATGTCACTCATTTTTGGAGGCCTTGTGACCCATTCCCTAAGGAGAGGTGGGACAAACATGAATTAATCAATTGTGTGGTAGAGGAGAATGGGTGGTGGAAAAGTGGCTGCTTCTTGGTGACTAAGATTAGGATAGTGACGGTGGAGGCTGAACCCTGGTAGCAGGGACATAGTGAATCGGGTTGAATTCACGTAGGAGTCAAGATCCTAGGTATGTGATGAAGAAGATAGAGATGGGGAGTGGGCCAGGGGCTTCACTCGAAGTACAGAGAAACCTCAGACCCACTGGATTATACTAGAAATTCATCTGGCGGTGGAGGAAGTAAGCATACCTGACCCAACCCCAGGATAATGGAGCTGGAAGATGAAGATAAGCAGGGCCTGTCCAGCTTACTGGTTTATTTACAAAGGGAAGCACTGGATACCAGTGTTCCAGAAGCATAGAGAGAGTCCAGTTCTACTAAGACCCTAGGCAAGAATGGTAAAATCCTTCTTATGGGAAAAAGAGTGTGGGTGGTAGGCTGGGAGAGGTCACACAGGTGCCTAGCCCTGCCTCCATCAAGAATAGAGCAGTAGGAACTTTCCCTAAAGCTGTGCTGACCAGCAGCTAACTTTATTTCAGTCACAGTGGCCGGGCAATTTGCCAGTAGCTGGAAACCCAGTCCCAAATGGCAGGGATGGGGCAAACCCGGGGCAACTATTGTATATTGAAGTGAAAAACTCAAAATCTAATGCAGTAAATTAGTGTTCCTAATTAAGATCATAAACAAAATTTTTAACAGCGTTATTGAGATAAGATTCTGACACTATTAACTTCACCCTCTTAAAGTGCATGATTCAGTGCTTTTTAGTGTTTTCAGAGCTGTGCTATCATCACCACAATCAATTTTAGGACATTTTCATCGCACCTAAAAGAAATTGCATATCCATTAGCTGTCATTCCCCATTCCCTTCCAGTCTCTCAGTCCTGAGTAACCGCTAATCTACTTTCTTTCTCTATAGACGAGTCTATTCTGGATGTTTTAGGTAACTGGAATCAGACACTGTGTGGTCTTTTGTGCCTGGTTTCTTTCACTTACCATGATGTTTTCAAGCTTCATCCACATTGAATGAGGTGATAGTCCTTCATTCTTTTTTTGGCTGAATAATATCCCACTATAGCATAGATATACCACAACTTTTCCATTCATCAGTTGATAGACATTGGGTTATTCCCACCTTTTAGCTGTTATGAATAATGGTGCTGTGAATATGCATGCATGAGTTTTGGGGTGAATATATGTTTTCATTTCTCATGGATATATACCTAGGAGTAGAACTGCTGGGTCATTTGGTAACTCTTTAACTTTTGAGGAACTGCCAAATTGTTTTCTAAAGTAGCTTCACCATTTTACATTTTCATTAGCAATGCATGAGAGATCCAATTTCTCCATATCCTTGACAACATCTGTAATCTTCCATTGTTTTGATTATAGCCATCCTAGTGGGTATGAAGTGGTGGCTCACTGTGGTTTTCATTTATATTTCCCTAATGACCATCTTTCCTTGTGCTTATCGGCTATTTTGTATATCTTCTTTAGAGAATTTTTCCATTTTTAGTTGGGTTATTTATCTTTCAAGATCATAACCTCTTATAACTTGATTTCTAAAAAAAAATTGGGACACTTAATCTACAAAAAAAAAAAGATTTTGTTCTGGACTTGAGAAGAAACCTGGAAATTTTCATTTAGAATCAAATGTTGGAATTTCTGTTACAAAGTGGCAATATTTGAAAGTGAAGAAAGTCCTGGAAAATTTTGGAGGCAGGCACTGTCGTGAAAATTTAGAATGCACACGTGTGTGTTTGATGATCTTTTCAATAATGTTGAGATAGTAAGTCAAAGTAATAATGAATTTATTCATGAAATACTGGCAAAATGTATTCTTTAATTTTCCTTGCATAGTTCTACGTTTCAACTATCAGGATAGTAACTTAGGCTTGTTATCTAGAAATCAAGCTCATCTCATTTTCCAACACTCTTCCCTCATACTAGAACTACCCCTTTAAGCATCAGATCTTAACCTATTGTGTTCATGAGCACCTTTGACAATCTAATGAAATCTAGACCTTTTACTCTGGAAAAGTTACAAATATTGCTATAAAGAGAACAACACTGGAAACACTCTGACATCACTGAGTAGTGACATTTTTCCTTCTCTTGGATGACAATGAAATAAGCTGTGAATATTTAGCAAGTTACTATTAAGGTCTTTGGGGCACCTGGGTGGCTCAGTTTTTAAGCGTCTGCCTTTAGCTCAGGTCATGATTCCAGGGTCTGGGGATCAAGCCCTGCATCAGGATCCCTGCTCAGCGGGAAGCCTGCTTCTCCCTTTGCCCACTCCCCCTGCTTGTGTTCCCTCTCTCTCTGTCTCTCTCTCTGTGTGTCAAATAAATAAATCTTTAAAAAAATATTACGGTCTTTGTGCTCATTTCTAGAAGACAGTATACATGTACATATACACAATGTATTTATATAGAGCAATCAAAAAACAATATGTAATTTTATCAATTAGCTTTTTTTTTTTTTTAAGATTTTATATATTTGTCAGACAAGAGAGAGCACAGGCAGGGGGATCAGTAGGCAGAGAGAGAGGCAGGTTCCCCGCTGAACAAGGAGCCCAGTGTGGGACTCGATCCCAGAACCCTGTGATCATTACGTGAGCCAAAGGCAGACGCTTAATTGACTGAGCCACCCAGGCCTCCCTACCACTTAGCTTTTGCTAACTACCCTAAAACGTACTGACTTAAAACAATAAGTGTTCTTTCTCATTGTCCTGTGGTCTGTTGGGCAGTTTCTCTAGTCTGGGCTGCATCTACTGGAGCTGGCTGGTCTGGGTTGGGCTCATTTACCTGGTTGGCACTTGACAAAAAGTCAGCTGGAGGTCAGGTTGCCCTTGCTGCAAATTGTTCACCATGTGGCAGAATAGGCTGGGTTTGTTCACAAGGTTGTAGCAAGGTTCCTAAGAGCAGCAAATGGAGGAGCCTCTGAGAACAAGGGCTTTGCAAACATCTGCTATGTCATGTTTACTAATGGCCAGTCCGAGCGAGTCCTGGGGCCAGCCAAGTTGTAGGTGGGCTCGACCAAAGAATGTGGATGGAAGGATGGGATAGTTTGGGTCCGTGTTTACAGTCTACCACAGGACTGTTGCACGCTTGGGAGGAGTCCTTTATTTGTACAGAAGTTATGCCTCTTCCTATGTAGTATTTGTTAGAGGAAACAGAAGGACCTTTTCCATATGTCTTAAATTGGTAACATAATTTGGTCCTTTATTTTTTATTTTATTTTTGTCACTTCAGGCCCTTGCTCTGTCATTGGCCATCCTCATAGAGCCTAGTTATGGGTTGGGATAATTCCTCTGGACCCACTCCTGAGATACAGTGAAACCTCCCTTCAGGGATCCTGGATAACTGAGAATTTTGAAATCCCTTCTTTGTTAGAGAGCTGGAAATAGTACAAGTAAAGAATAAAAGAATGAGAAAAATAATCTGTTGACTTCTGTCACATGCTGTCCTAGAACTATATCATTACAATTAAAGGATCAAAACAGCTGGCACATTGTAGGATAATACCATCCACTTCAAAGACTGCATACCTTTTCAGTTTTACAGATATCCTGAAGTCAAGTCACCCAGGGTTGGAAATTAGAGAAGGCAACAGTTACATGGGTGAGAAGCCTGACCTCAGTTTTCTAGAGATTTAAGTCAAAGGCCAGTGTATAGAATTTCTAGGCCTAGAGTCAGCTAACAGAGCTGAGAACCAATATGTGCCAGTGCTTTTAGTATTTTTTGAAATTCCATCATCACAACAATTTAATGGATATTATATATGTGTTTGTGCTGGCACATACGTGTGTGTGTGTGTGTGTGTGTGTGTGTGTGTGTGTGTGATTATTATTACTTCTCTTTGGCATTTGAGCCTCCAATTGGTGATGTGACTGTTGGAATTAGAGTCAAAAGCTCTAAAAATAAGCCCAGAAGTTTCTATATATCCTCACTGTTCTTTTTTTTTTTTTTTTTTTTTTAAGATTTCATTTATTTATTTGAGAGCCAGAGAGCCAGAGAGGATGTGAGCAGGGGCCAGTGGCAGAGGGAGAGGGAGAAGCCGATTCCTACTGAGCAGGGAACCGGATGCAAGACTCAATCCCAGGACCTTGGGAGTGACCGAGCCAAAGGCAGACACTTGACCAACTGAACCACCCAGGTGTCCCTACATATCCTCACTGCTAAAACAAGTATTATTCAACTCTTAGTGATTAGGAAGATACCGTTCGTTTAGCCTGTGACTTTTCAGTGTCCCACATTGTACGCACTTTGCCAAGTGGTCACACAATCCATATCCCACCGAGTGTCCCAACACAAAGTAAGCTCTGTATGTCTCCTGCAGCCTGACCACTTTATGCCTGATATATATATATACATATATATATATATGTATATATATATATATGCAAAAGCCTTGTTTCCCATGTTATTGGCTATTGTTTTTAGGAACCAGAGTTGAAGTACGAAAGATGTAAGCACGCTGTGGATCCAAAGCGGCTCAAAACATAAAATTGGACCTTTTTCACTGTTTTAAGAAATACCCTCCATCCCCAGTAAAATAGCCCCTAATTCTCTCCCCAAGTCTGGAACTGATTGCTTCCAGTATGTCACTTACGACATTCACCTGATTATCTTATGGCCATTCCACCGGATTTCTTGGAGAGCCAGGATCATTTCTCCTCATCTGGAGCCCCCTAAAACACAATGTCTAAAACACAGTGGGTATTCAAGAAATGCTGAAGGAATTAGCGTGAAGATCTCGGACATAGTCCTATGTCCTTTTGAGTGAGTGTATGGGTAATTGATAATTGCACTCCATAGACTCAGAATGACTTTCGCTGAAAAGATGTGATAATTAACATGTTTGTATTACAAGGAGCTTCAGTGGTAGCCTTTGGGAAATGGGAAGAGTTGGCAAAGTTGGCCTATGAACATTTTGTGTACAGTATGGCCAGATAGTTTGCCAGAGCTGCCGTGATCTGCCTGAAATCATCCTTACAGTAAAATAATGCTTGCTTGCAAGCCAGAGCACCGATCAGAGCAAATAGTGCTCCTGTCAGGTCAAAGTTGAATGCTACAGCGTGATTATTGGCAGCCAGTGAGCTCGAGAGCTGAAAAGATAGTGCAAAAGAAGGGCTTAGAGGAAAATTCTTTTGAGGAAATTCTGCATTCACAATAAAGCAGCGCGCACAGCTTTTCTCCAGTCCAGGGCCATTGTACACATTTGGTTACTTAAAGCCTAGCTGCCCATGGAAGCTCTAAACTTGGAAAATGATGGTGCCGCATTGGATGTTTGAGACTAAATATTTAAATTGGTTTAATTTGGGGTGTCAGGGTGGCTCAGTTAAGTGGATACTCTGTAGGGCTGCAGTTAATGATAGGTACCAACTCTCATCTTCCAGGCAAAACAGTTATTTCAAAATTCATACTCTCTTTATGAAAGCTTCATTTATATTAACAATACCCAGATCTTAGAAAATATAGAAGCTGGCCAAATAGTGAAATTTGTAACAGCAAAAATATGCAGTCTGCAGTCTCAGTGTATAGCAAATGCAAGGAAAAGATTTATAGAAAAAATGGTAATAATTCAACTCTGAAGATTCTAGGAAAAGGTGGGTCATTCTGTTCTCCTGAGTTTGTTAATACTAATGAGCAATCTTAAAACTAATATATGAAATCTCAAAAGCATTGCCAGTCTACAAATTTCATTTCCTAGATCTTTATTCCTCCTGAGTGCTTTCTGGAGAACGTCCAGGACATTGTCTAAAGAAAAATAGATTACTTATATTGGAAGAGAAGCATTAAAGCAGCCCAAAAGTTGGGAGGAGGAGGGTCTAGTCTCTCCATACGTGCTTGTAAGTGCTCCCGTCTGGACTGGGCTGTGTCAGTTGTCCACCTCAGCCTTTAATCCCACTGTTCTTTCAAACCACCACTGCCTTCTGAAGCAGGACCCTAGGAGTCTGCTCATTTGTCTGCACCTTCTGCCCATCCACTCCTTCCTATCTGGCTTCTACATTCATCTGTGCTTGACATAATGCCTTGGATATGCCCAGAGTGTGATGAAGTCCCTGGAAATTGGTTAGGAACTTAAAACAGTAGTTGTAGTGGTTAATGTTATGTGTCAGCTCAGCAGGGCCATGTTACCAGACATTTATCAAATATCATGCTGCATGTGTTCTGTGGGGATGTTTCTGAATGAGATTTATATTTAAATTGGTAGACTCTGAGTAAAGCAGATTGCCCTTCATAATGTGGGTGAGCCTCACCCAGTCAGTTGAAGGCCTGCATAGAGCAAAAATGCTGGTCTCTCCTCAGGAAGAAGGGATATTTCAGTAGACTTCCGTCACACTTCAGCTGCAGCATTAGCTCTGCCGTGGGTCTCCACCCTGCAGATTTTGGACTGAAATTCATCATTTGTGTATCTGTCTACACACACACACACACACGCGCGCGCGCGCGCGCACACACACGTACACACACACACACACACACACACACAATTGGTTCTGTTTTTCTGAAGACCCCAACTGATATAATAGCGCATAAAATGCCTTTGGAGGGGATCAGCGGGTGGGCATAGCAGTTATAAAAACATTTTTTAAAGAGTATAATGACCTAGGTTAGATTGGCTGCAGATTATGAAATATTTAGGTCAGGCTGGGTTTCACAGCACTCTTTTCTCTCCTACCTGGGAAAGCTTTTTCAGAATGCAATTAGACTGATGTTATTATAGGCATACATTAGTTCACATACTTTTGCCTGCCAGAAACAAAATTCTTAAACTGCTTTAAATACTAGGCACATTGATGACTTCACATAACAGGAGTAGGGCAGGCCCCTGGCTGGCCATCATCCAGGCTCCGCACTAACCTTGCCTCTGCCTTCCTCAGACTGGCTGCTCTGTGGTTGAAGCTGTTCTAGCTGTCACGTCCAGAGGTGAAAATGTCCAGAGGAAAAGGAATGATTGTCCCTTCTTGAGTACATTTCTCAGGAGTTGGGAAAACTTCCCCTAAATTCTCCATCATGCAGTCTCAGTGGCCAGAAGTGGGTCACACGTACATCCCTCAAACCCAGCAAGGGGAATGTTGCGTTTGGATTAGACAAACCAGTATCTCCTCCCGAGCTGCATGCAGATCGGGTTAGCTTCCTCTGGATCCTGTTGCTTGGTTACATGAGGCAAACAGGGTCCTGTCAGGAAAACAGAAGGAGGGAAACAGATGTTGGGCAGGTAGCCAACAAAGTCCATTCAAGGGGTCACCTGGATCTTGACTCTCCCATTTCTTTTCATACACATAGATGCTGTCTTGGTAATCTGCCAAAGAAAAAATTCATTTCTTAAAAAAAAAAAATCAAACCACATTAAGCAAAAAGCAAACTTTTTTCAGTTCGTGGGGCTTGGAGGTGAATTCTGTTCTACAGCGTGTGACAGTGTACTTGGCAGTCTTCATTCCGGGTCCCTGCGATCCCATGTCTTCCTCTTCCTCCTTTCCTGTCTCCTTCCGTTCACCCAAACCCTCACAAGACTTCTCTCCCCTTTTCTATTTCGGCAATTAAACTCGTACTCCCATGTGGGGATGGGCTGCCTCCTCCTATTGATTTGAGGAGCTGGAAGCCCAGTCTCCACTCGCAGATTTATCAAAGTATTCATTGACTCACCAATTGCTGAGAAAATAAACTGTCTTCAAATCATGACATACAGCAAAGTCTGTATTTTTTTTTTCAGAAAAGTTTTAAAACCCTTTATTTTCTTTGAAAATGTAAATCTTTTGTAAACCTGGTATTTTAACTAATATTCGTAAAAGGCTACTTGTGATCCATCTCATGAGGGATTGTCATAGATCAAAGTTTTAATCAATAATAATCAATAACCTCAGCCCTGACCTCTCTCCTGACTCTCATCTATACTGCTCATTTCTGCCCGAAAGAAAGGAGCCTCACTCTGTGCAGAATGAAACAGTCCTCCGTTACACACTTGTCTCTCCTGTTTCATGATGCTGTTAGCATCATCCTGCTGACGCTTATTTTAAATTTCTTTCTCCGTTGCTCTTCAGATTAATCAGCTCTCCCTAAAACTGGTCTGGGAGTATTGGTGTTGCTTGAAGCAAGCGTTACAAACAACAACCACCACACACTGAGAAACAGACTCCTAAATACCGAGAACAAATTGGTGATTGCCTGAGGGCAGGGGTTGGGGGGGGGTAGGTGAAATGGGGGAAGGGGACTAAGAAGTACAAAACCCCATTATTAAATAAGTAAGTCACGAGGGGTGTGTGAGTGGCTCCATTGGTTAAGTATCCAGTTCTTGGTTTCAGCTCAGGTCATGATCTCAGAGTCATGAGATTAAGTCCCGCATGGGGGCTCTGCACTCAGAGCAAAGTTCGTTTGAGATTGTCCCTCCCCCTCTGCTCTTACCCCCCCCCCCTTGCATTTTCTCTCTTTCTAAATAAATGAATAAATAAATAAAATCTTTAATGAATAAGTCACGAAGAGTACAGTATAGGGCATGTAAGTACAGCATACGGTATATAGTGAATAACACTGTAATACCATATGGTGACAGAGGGTGACTACACTTAGCCAGATGAGCACTGAGTGATGTATAGAATAGTCAAATCACTGTGCTGTACACCTGAAACATATAACATTGTATGTCAATTATAAGAAAAAATAAATTAAAAGGGAATGTACTCTGTACTCAGATGTCTTTGGGGAATACCATATCCCTATCTTAGATCATTATAATGCACATTCAAATATTAAAGACCCTGCAAAATTCTGTAGAACAGAAGGCAGTTAAGCCCTGTTTAATCTGGCAGTTCCCAGACTTAGTTCATCACAGAATCATTTTTGCATGCAGTATTAGTATTTCACAGAGAACAGAAAGGAGTACATTGATCTAAGCAATTTTTAAATAAAGATGAATGAAATTAATACTTATTTAGTATTTAGTAAGTACCATATACTTCTAGGTGAAGTAGATCTTCTATTAAATCCCAATGCTAATAATAAGGGGAAAAAGCCTAAGTACTTCTTTCAGTGAACAGACTTAGAAATCAACTTCATGATGAAATAAAGTATAGATGTACCTTAAGTGTTATGGTAATTGACATATACATGTTCTACATTTTCTCCCTCATTTTTTAAAAAAAAGATATTTTTTAAAAAAGATATTGAGAGCAGGAGCATGGGAAGGGAGAGAAGCAGACTCCCCACTGGACAGGAAGCCTGACCTGGGTCTCCATCCCAGGACCCTGGGATCAGGGCCTGAGCAGAAGAGAGATGCTTAATCAACAAAGGCACCCAGGCACCCCTCCCTCATTTTTCTCAACAAAGTGGGCTAGCGAATAATTCCTTTGTTGGTATATAATTCTCCCAGGAACTTCCCTGGTGTAACCTGAAACCAGCCCATAAAGGCAGAGGGCAGAGAGGTCAGGCTGAGGCCAAAGAAAGAGGCAGGCCACTCCTGTTTGGTAGGTGACAGTTTCATTAACAGCAAAGGGAACTTACATACAGGCTTGTCTTGGGTGGCAGCAAGACTAACGGATCCCCACCCCCACCCCAAATCTTACAGATGTATAAAGAGACCCTAACTGGGCTCAGTAACATATACCAGGCAGTGTTCTCAACACCACACCACCATCTCAAGGAGCCGCCTCTGGGACCAGGAAAGGCAAGCGGAACCCACACTCCCAGTGCCCGAGTCCAGTTAGTGGGTCGATGAGCAGTCACATCTTTTGATGACATTCTCCCATTTATGTTCTCAAAACTACTAATGCCACTTTTCACCCATTTTCATTAAATAGAGAACGCATGGTTTGTGGTTTCAACAGTCATTTTAACTAACGTGGGATTGAGGTTCCAATTCTTTTTATTCTATGTTATACCACCAGACTAAGGATTTAATGAGTCTTTTTACCTTAACACTTAATGGATTGAATTCATACAGGTGCCTAATAAGTGTTCATTTATGAGAATGTAAGAGTCTATAGATGCTTAGCCTACCCTCAAGAAAAATTTGCATTTAATGAAACCTAAGTTTATATAAATGAGAAAAATCCCTAAGTAGTAAAACAGATTGGAAATGATAATCTGGAGCAAATTTGCAATGTTTGGGAGAGGAGAAATTCCAGTTGTAAGTGTGGAGAGATGAAGAATGGTTGAATGGTAGAGTATTTTTCAATGTTACATGTTTTAATGCATTTAATTCACATTTTTATTAAAAATTTATAAAAACTCCTAGTAGATTGAATTCAGGTAGTATACTGATAAGATAATTGATATGATACTGGCAAAGAATTGATTGGCCTTTTTTTTTTTTTTGAAATGAGACCTAAGAATTGGCCATAGAAAAGCCCTTAGTCATGACTTTTTTTAAAAAAACAAACTGCACCAGGTACATAGCAGCTTTTTAAAAATTGAAGTACATCAAGCAAAGAAGTATTTCTAAAATGCTCGAGCAAATATAGGAATCAGAAAATGCTTTTCTTCTTTTTAAGCCAGCTGAAGAAAAGAACATAGGAAAATCATAAAGTAAAGAGCATTTCTTTTCAGGATGCCTTTTTCTCTTAAGTAGTTTAAAGTCCGGTGGAGTGTGCTAAAACCTCTTTCATAATACAGGAAAATAGAAAAAGAAGCTCTTGGCATTTCTGATTTTATTGAATAACTGCAAAACAGTGGCTTTGAAAGAGAAGAAAAGAACTCAAGGAAATGGGTAGTTCAGTGGCATGATGAGATGATAAAAAAAAAAGCAAATGAAATGGGTATGGAGGCAAATGTAATGCCTCTCACTTCAGAGAAATCGGGCAGAGAAAATTATCTCAAGAGATTGCCAAACAGATGGCGTGCTAAAGAAACTTGGATCTCTCTGAAGTTAGGTTTGTCTCCATTGAAGTCCTGGTGTAGGGGAGCGAGGTTTTTTGAGGAGAAGATTAGTGGATTGTCAGAGCTCTCAAATGCACTAATGTGAAGAGGAGGTGATGATTATTCATGGAAAAATATTATCAATGATGAAAATTATAAACATTTCTAGATTTTTAGGGCTAAGCAGTAGAAAATGTGCATTTGCAAAAAGAAAAGAAAAGAAAAGAAAAGAAAATGTACATTTGCTACTTAACTTGAGGGGATATTTAACTTAAAAGTATGGTACTAGGACTCCCTGGAGTAATGGTTGATTCTTAGATGTAGCAGGAAATACACGAGATAAGTCTGAAGCATTTTGAAGGTCCAGAAAGTAAGAAAGTGTTGAATACACACACACAAATACACACAGTGATAAAGATCAAGTCAAAGGGACACAGGAGTCAACAGAAAGAGCTTCAAATGGTCATAGCTGGAACATAATTTAAGCAACAAAATAAATAAAATGATATAACCCAAAGTATTAAATAAATAAGAATAGAGAAATCTCCCTCACAGAATACCAAACAATTTTATGTAGATATTCTACCCTTTGAGGTCACAAGCATAATTTCCAATTTGTTAAGTGTGGGCTGCACATAGTGACTTTCTTCCACATATGTGGAAATGGGGAATAGGAGTAATTGTGGTGAAGAATCATGATAAACACTACCTCAGCCAGACCATTGTCAACATCAGTAGTGATAAGTGATGTTGATAGAATGTGTGCTAAATTGATGTGAAGAAAATGGCACTTGACCTCTGTGGTCTTCCTCTAAAACCCCATAACTCTAGTCTAACTATCAGAAAGCAACAGATAAATCCCAATCTGACCAGTATTCATCAAAACTTTCAAGGTTTTCAAATAAGGAAAGCCTGAGAAACTGAGAACGAAGGAGAGATTATTAAATGTCGTGTGACATTGTGCATGGGATCCTGGAACAGAAGAAAAGGACATTAGGTTAAAAACTAAAGCTGTCTGAATGAAGTATGGACTTTAGTTAACAAGAATGCATCCACATTGCTTAATTGTGACAAATGTACCATACTAGTGCTAGTAATAGCAGAAACTGAGTGAAGTGTATGTGAGAACTCTTTGTACTATCTTGACAACTTTTCTATAAATCTAAAACTATTCTAAAATGAACTTTTTATTTAAACATTTAAGAAAGTATTTGTGATGAACGCTCGCACCTGAAAGATGTTGGCTGAGAAATTATTACAGGGATGTGATATTTGATATTTGATAGTGATTCCCTTGTGATGTTAAACTTGTTTTTCTCTAAGTTTATTTGCTAGGATGAAATATCTTATTTTTTTTTAAATGGTTAAAACATGTCTATACTAAATCAGCAAAAATAGCTCTAGGGATACTTGGGTGGCTCAGTCAGTTGAGTGACTCTTAATTTCAGCTCAAGTCCTGATCTCATGGGTTGTGGGATTGAGTCCTGCTTTGGGCTCCATGCTCAGCAAGGTACCTGCTTGAGATTCTCTCCCTCCTTCTGCCCCTCCCCCTACTGGTACTCCCTTTTCCCCTGTCTCTTCGTAAAATAAGTAAATAAACATTTAAAAACTAGTTTCAAAAAATATGGTAGGAAGAGAGAGAGAGAGGGAGAAAGCAAGAAAGAAAGAGAAAGAAAAGGTATTTGGGTCCACCAATACAAAAAAGTACTATGTAATTTTATCTATAAAAAGTTCAAAATACATAAGGCTTCTGGGTGGCTCAGTTGGCTAAGCACCCGACTCTTGGTTTCTGCTCAGGTCATGTCTCATGGTGTTGAGATTCAGCCCTCACTGGGCTCCACAGTCAGTGCGGAGTCTGCTTAAGATTCTCTCCCTCTCTCACTGCCCCTCCCCCACTCACACTCTCTCTTGCAAATAATAAATAAAAGCTTTAAAACAAAGGAAAGTTCAAAATATATAATTAGGGGAGAATTCATCTAGAATGTCAGAAGTTGAAATACTGATTATCTTGGAGGGTATGACTGAAAGGATCATGAGGGCTACTTCAGGGAGCAGATGTTCCTTTGTTCCTACTTTTGTTTAAAGTAGGTAGTAGTTATGATACCTTATTTATATTGTAAAAATCCACTGGGTTATAAGTCTTATATATTTATTTTCAATATGTATATTTCAATAAAAATATTAATAATAATAATCTCAGTTGAACTTGAGAAATTTGCCAACTTGTCTTTGACATCTATTTAAATGGAACTGTAAATGGTTCCTGAGTAGTAAACACTTTTCAGAGTGTAAGACCTAATAGTGCTTTGTTGTTGTTAGAAATGTATGTTGTCTTCTTATTCACTTATTCCTCATATATTCCTTAAACACCTAGGACTGTCTTACCTCTAAAACCATAGAGTATATGAGAAGTAGACCTTTAACAGTAATGTGTTATGATAATTGCTATAATGGATAGGTATACAAATATAATGGGATTCTAGAGATGTTCTTTCATGTATCGGAGGAAGTCAGAGATGGCTTCACAATAGGAGGGGACACATGAGTTGGTAAATGATGAAAAAGTACACATTTACCTAAAAGGAAGTGGGTGTCATTTCATGGAATGAGGTGAGATAAGGAGAGAATTCTAGATGGACATGAGACTAGGGAAAAGTCACAGAGGCAGGATGAATTTTGGAAAATTTCCGTAGTTTGGGAGAATGACAGGAAGTGTCAGCAGCAAAGCATTACTGCCTGAGTGTTTGGATCCTCCTAAAATTAGTAAAAATGTAAACTGTAAGCCTTTGGGAGGTGATTAGGTTTAAGTGAGATCATGATGATAGAGTCTTTTTGATGCAATTAATACCCTATGAAGAAGAGACGAAAGAGCTTGCTTTCCCTCTCTACCCTCACCCTCTGAAGACCATAATGAAATGGCTGCCTCTAAGCCGGGAGGAGTGCTCTCACCAAACATTGACTCTACCGGCACCTTGATCCTGGATTTCTAGCCTCCAGAACTGTGAGAAATAAATGTTTGTCATTTAAGCTACCCAGTCTGGTATTTTGTTAGAGTATTCAGAACTAAGACACTGAAGCAATAGAAGAAGATGGGAGTCATATCATTAAAGGCCATGTATGTCATGCAGAAGAAAAGATTTTATCCAAGAGGTGATGAACTTTAAGTGGTGAATAATATAACAAGAAATAAAATTAGAAAGATAACTCAAAGGCAGTATTAAGGAATGCTTGGAGGTCAATAGCTGGAAAGACCAGTAAAGAAGTTACCACAAGAGCGATGACATCAGTGTGGACAGAGAGCAATGGACAGAGAAGTTGAAAATTTAGAGTTGGCACATCTAAGTGAATAATTAGTTGGGGCAGGGGACAGGTGGGAGTCCAAGATGACATCAGTAGTGCCACTAATGAGGATAGAGAACATTAAAGGCAAAGTGAGAATGTAGAGAAAAATGAGCTCTGTCTGAGATATGCTGAACTTGGGACATCCAGGTACAGATGTCTGGCGAGTGGTTGGCTATAATGGGAATAGGGCCAGAAGAAGTTTGAAGTTATATGTATATAACTACATATAGTTAGTAACTGAAACTAAAGGCAGTTCAAGTTCACTTACAAAGAGTAAATAAGTAAGCACATCGTCCCAGGTAAAGGTGTGTAGTTAGGAGTTGAGCTGTTGGAGAGACTCTGAAGTGCTCCACCAGGCATGGGTCCAGACTCTTTAAGAAGGAAAGTGTCAGGTATGGGTGTATGGAGTGTCTGGGAGACTGGAGATCTTATGACGTGAAATTGTGGGATTTGGAGTAGTGAAGGGATGAGAACATGGGGAAGATGTGAGTTTGTGGTAGAGCAGCACATTACTGGAGTTTAAAATTTTCAGGCTGGGTAGTTCTGAGGTGTGAGTAGAATGTAAGTTCCATGAGAGCAGGAGAATTTCACCTCTCTATCCCCAGTAGATAGGGAAGACTATGGCTTGTGATGGGTCCTAAAATGTTTGTCGAACAAACGAACAGGACATTACTGAAGTAGAATTGGATGAGATCCAGGAAGTCTGTTGAAATTCATAGAAAACGTGACTAGATGTCTTTGATTTTTGTTTAAGAATTCATGTCTTATACCTTCCCTTGTAGCAAGCAAATTAATAGGTATAAGAGATTTCTATTTTCCTGGGATATCGTCCTACTCAGAAAAGATCCTTATTACTTCTTAATTTAGAGAAAATGAATTGCTGAAATGTATAAATGTCTGTATCACATTCAAGTCAACACTTTCTATTTTGAGGATTTCATCAGACCACCATTTAAAAATGTTTGATATGGAATAATTAATATCACCTATGTGATTAGTTAAATTAAATGTTAGTTAAATGTTTGATATGGAATAATTAATATCACCTATGTGGTCTAGTTAAATATTTAACTTGAATACCTGATGCTTTTAGATCTCTTTTAGTTTGTAGGAAGTACAAAGGCTAGAAGAGGAAGCTAAATGTCATAATGCGGAAATAACCAGACAAATCTATAAGATAGGACACTGTGGGATTACTGGCCCAGTTTATTCAACAAGTCAGTGAGATTTAAAATTAAAAAAGAGAGAGAGAGAGAGAGGAATCTGTCAGATTGAAGAGGGAGCCTGGATTGGATTATTGTTTAGACTGAGCAGTTATAAAGGCATTTTATGATAATTGAGGAATTAGACTATGGACTGGACATGAGAAAAAGTGTTATCCATGTGGAAATGTGTGACTCATTAAGTGAAGAAAGTGAAATATAAAGAAAGCATCTTGTGCAATATGATTTAGTTAGGTAAAAATTTCATCAATGCTTATAAATGTAAGAAAAGATCTGGAAGGATCTATAAAAAGCTCTTAAGAGTAATGTCTGGTTTGTGGAAATATGGTATTTTCTTGTTCTGTTTATATTTCTGGACTGAATTGATATATTTCTTTACAATATTAAAAAGTTAGGTTTTTTTGAAGTAGGACTTTACTAATAATTAATTTCCACAAAAAGTTAGGTTTTGTTTTAAAAGTTAAAATGAAAAGAAAGCAAAGTTTAGAAAGAATACTTTTATCCGAGACACTGTGAGAGAATGGAATAACCGCCTGTGTTCGTTTACTAAGGTTGCCAAAACCTGAGTGGTTTAAACAACAAATACTGGGAAGCCTGGGTGGCTCAGTTGGTTAAGCAGCTGCCTTCGGCTCAGGTCATGATCCCAGCGTCCTGTGATCGAGTCCCACATCGGGCTCCTTGCTCCGCAGGGAGCCTACTTCTCCCTCTGACTCTGCCTTCCACTCTGTCTGCCTGTGCTCGCTCTCACTCTCTCTCTTACAAATAAATAAATAAATAAATATCTTAAAAAAAAAAAAAAATAAACAACAAATACTTACGGTTTCACGGTTCTAGAAGTCTGAGATCAAGGTGCCAGCAGGATTGGTTCCTTCTGAGGGCTGTGAGGAACAATCCGCTCTCTTCCTTTCTCCCAGCATCTGTGGTTTATGAGTGTCACCCCAGTCTCTGCCTTCATGTTCATATGGCATTCTGCTTGTGTGCACGGCTGTGTCCAAACTTCCCTCATTATAAGGATACTAGTCATATTGGATTAGGGGCCCAGCCCCTAATCCAATATGACTAGGACCTCATTTAACTAATTATATCTGAAGTGACCCTTTTCCAAATAAAGCCATAGTCTGGGGTATCAGGGGCTAGAACTTCAACATACGAATTTTGAAGGGACACAATTCCTCCCACAAAACTTCTCAGGAGTGGAGTCCTCATTTCAAAGTGTGTCAACTTTCCTACACAAGGGAATGAAGACTTCAATGTATAAGCTCTTTTCTCTCTTGGATCAAACCAAAATACTATACTTAATGGAGACTTTTCAACCAAGAATATATAATACAGAAAGGATAGTCTCTTCAATAAATGGTGTTGAGAAAACCAGACAGCCACAAGCAAAAGAATGAAAACTGGACCACTATTTTTATGCCTTATACAAAATCAACTCAAAATGATTAAAGACCTGCACACAAAACCTGAAAGTTTTTCTTAGAAGAAAACATAGGGACTAAGCTCTTTGTTGTTAGTCTTGGCCATGAGTGTTTGGATCTGACACCAAGAGCAGAGGAAACAAGCAAAAATAAACAAATGGGATGTAATCCCTAGAGCAAAAGACATCATCAACAAAATGAAAAGGCAACTTGCTAAGAGGGAGAAAATATTTACAAATCATGGATTTGATAAAGGGTTAACATCTAAAATATATGAAAATGGATATAACTCAATAGCAAAACAAATAAATAAAAATAATCAGAGCACCTGAATAGACATTTTCCTGAAGAAGACATCCAGATGGCCTATAAACACAGGAAAAGATGCCCAGCATCACTCATCTTCAGGGAAATGCAAATTGAAACCACAACGAGAGGTCACCTCCCACCAGTTAGAATGGCTGTTATCAAGAAGGCAAGTAATAGGGACTCCTGAGTGGTACGGTTGGTTGAGTATCCAGGTCTTAATTTGGGTCATGATATTGGGGTTGTAGGATTGAGCCTTGTGTCAGGCTCCACACTCAGCTCAGAGTCTGCCTTGGGACTCTTTCTCACTCTCCCTCTGCCTCCACCCCCTACCACCTGCTTGCATGCTCTTTCTCTCAAATCAGTCAATTTTTTTTTTCTTTTAAAGGCAAGAAATAACAAGTAGAGAAGAGAACCCTCGTGTACTATAGGTGGGAGTGTAAACTGGTGCAGCCATGATGAAAACCACTGTGGAGGCCCCTCCAAAAATAAACAAAGAGCTACTGCATTATCCAGCAATCCCACTTCTGGGTATTTACCCAAAGGAAATGAAATCACTATCTCAGAGATATCTGCGCTCCCATTTTAATTCCAAAATTATTCGTAATAGCCAGGATGTGGAAGCAGCCTAAGTGTCTGTCGGTGAATAAATGCATCCAGAGAATAGGTGCATATTCTATGTGTGTATATACACACACATGTGTGCACCTATTATATACATATGTATATACATGTTTATATGTGTGTATACACACACATACACACATATGTATGTATGTGTGGATGGATGGATGGATGGATGTATATGGAAGGGAATATTGTTCAGCCGTACAAAGGAAATCCTGCCATTTGTGACCACATGGATAGACCTTGAGGACATTATGCTAAGTTAAATAAGTCAGACAGAGAAAGACAAATACCGTATGATCTCACTTATATGTGAGATCATAAAAAAAAACTGAACTCCTAGAGACAGAGTAAAATGATGATTGCTAGGAGCTGAGGGGTGCAGGATATAGTGAGATTTTGTTAAAGGATACAAATTTCGAGCTATAAGATCAATAATTTCCAGGGATCTGGTGTGTAACATGGTGACTATAGGTAACAGCACTATTGTGTATTTGAAAGTTGTGAGGAAAGTAAATCTTTTTTTTTTTCTTTTAAAGATTTCATTTATTTATTTGACAAAGAGAGATCACAAGTAGGTAGAGAGGCAGGCAGAGAAAGAGAGGGAGAAGCAGGCACCCCACCCAGCAGAGAGCTGAATGAGGGGCTCGATCCCAGGACCCCAGGATCATGACCTGAGCCAAAGGCAGAGGGTTTTAACCCACTGATCCACCCAGGTGCCCCCAGCAAAGTAAATCTTAACATTTCTCATCATAAGAAAAAAAAAATGTGACTGTGAGATGATGGACGTTAACTAAACTTATTGAGGTAACCATTTTGCAGTATATACATATACCAAATCCTTATGTTGTATACTTAAAATTAATACAGTATTATGTGTCAATTATATCTTGATAAAGAAAGAAAAGACCTTTCTCTTTACCTGTAAATAAAAAAATCTTCACCTAAAGAAAATGACCAAGCTGTAGTGACTCCTTCATAGATCTCTGAGTTTTATTTGAACTTGAGCTCAGATATCCATGGCTAAATAAATGTTTGTAAAAATCCTACCACTTTTGATGAAATTGATAGAGGAGTTTTGTTTTGTTTTGTTTTTCTTTTTAAAGAAGAAACATTTATTACTAGGAAAAATCTTGTCTTTTGGAAAATTAGTGTTGGTCTCTGTGATACAGTTTCCAATGTAATATGTAAGGCCCATAAAGGAGGAGTTAGGATCAAAATCCTTATTTTCTCTTTCTAGATCAGGCAAACAAACAGTGCCATGGAATAAATTGAGGTCTGGTTAACGCTTAAAATCTGGCTCCCTCTACTGGAGGCTGTGATACCTTTCTTCCCTTCCTTTTAATCTGCATCCAAGCATATACAGGACAGAGTTCACAGCTCGGGGTTTTCTTTTTCTTTCTTTTTTTTTTTTTTAAGATTTTATTTATTTTTTGACAGACAGAGATCACAGGTAGGCAGAGAGGCAGGCAGAGAGAGAGGAGGAAGCAGGCTCCCTGCTGAGCAGAGAGCCTGATGCAGGGCTGGATCCCAGGACCCTGGGATCACGACCTGAGCCGAAGGCAGAGGCTTTAACCCACTGCTTGGGGTTTTCTGATCTTTATGCATATATGAAAATTATCTCATTGACCAACTTGTTTGTAATGGAAAAGACTTGTAAATTTTACTATTTATGAATCAGCTACCAACTACCCCCCTCTCTCTACTTCAAACAGAGCTAATGTTTAATTTAGGCCCTAAAGCAAAGGCCTCTGATACTCAACCTTCCCTTATTGGGTCATAGGCTACTGGTCCACATTTAGGCTTTCAGAACTGGAGGGAACCCCACAGATCTCCCATCCAGCTATCCATTTTCCTGACAGGAAATTATAGGTGCAGAGAGGTGAGGTGATTTCCCAAAGTCATAGAGCTAGGACAACTTCAATGTTCATAGGTAACAATTTACATATGATACACTTCTCTAACTTTTTACAATGATTAGTGCATCAAATCAAGTTAATGAATATTTCTCAGTTGCCTGCTGTGTGTCAGACACCAAGAGATGTGTACCAAGATGTATGAGACATGAATTTTGCTCCTGAAAGAACTTATAGTTAATTAAATTGTGTAAGTGATGATACCAGGTTAGACACTGTTGCCAGGTTTGCAAATCGAAATGGCCAAATAAACTTTTTTCACTTTTAAGAAGCACCAGTTCCTACAGATGATTGATAATTTCTTTGCATAGCCAGTTAATTCCTTGATTAACTGCTGACTCCTAGACAACTAACTTTGGGGTTAGACTGGCTTTCTGAACTGGAAATTAGTAACTTTCATGGGGTTGGGCTATTTATGTTGAAGTGGGTTAAAAATTTGGGGGTTCGTTGTTAACATAGAAAATGACATTGAATTATCCTAGTGAATGATCTAAAGTTGCTTTTGAAAGGAAATGTCAGAATTTCCATGAGTTTATTGATTCCTTGGAAAGCACGTTTGCCTGTCTGGTTCTATTTGGCTGTGTCACCTTGGAAAAATGACTTAACCTCTTTGTGCCTTACATTCTTCATGAGGTTGTTGTGATGATTAATGAATTAATACCCTTGATGCCATCAGAACAGATACTGGTACATAGTAAGCACATATATGTGTCTGCTTACGTTATTACTCCTTGAATTATGTGCATGGAAAACTAACATGGTGTTTATAAATTCTAAGGACCCAAAAGGTGATTTACAAAATATGACCGAACTAAATAAATACCATTTCATGATGGCTCCGGACACACAGATGTAGAGGAAGTTATTCTCTGGGGAGCGTGAGTGAGTCTCTTCAGTAACCACAGGCACCAGGATGAGAGATCTCAGTTCCAGTCTAATGACCAAATGTCAATCCCCTGCTATTCCCATATTTTCTGCTTAGAAGATCTAAAAGCATTGTGGAAATCATTTTTTAAGCCCACCGAGGGAGGAAAATACCCCTACGGCAAAAGTCAAACAAGCACATCATATCTCTTTTCCTGCTGAAATGTCTTTAGAAAACATGGGCTCTTCTATTTCAAACTCCTTGGTAGTTCTTGGATGCTAGGTGTTATCATCAAGGAAAGGTGTAACTGCGGCAGAAGGACCCTGTGTTCTATCTAGTCACAATGTAGCAGCAGCTGCTTGTTGCTCAGCACTTCTCTGAAGACTTTAGACAATATGAAATACTTTCCGGAGCTGAGGATCATTCCGAGGCTTAGTGGTACCTCATTTTCATCAAGGTAGATATAAATGTGATTATTGCAAATGACTAGAGCTTTTCCCAAGCATTCAGCCTTTAAAACTCAGATAACCTAATCAATTGTTTCCTGTTTTATGGCTTTGACATCTTTTATTCTCTATAGCCTAGAAATCAAGCTGAGCTTGAATTAAGATCCTGTTTTCCAGGCTGTTCCTGAAAGATAAAAAGACTAATTGGTTTGCAGCTACTTCAAAGCCTGTACAACAGATTGAGCTTTAGATGTTTAATCATTTGTGTTACCGTATAACATTTGTCCAATCACTGACAAACCTGCATCTTCCATTAGCTGTTTTCTCTTGGTGCCTGTGTTCTCGCCCAAGCAAGGCATGGTCCCCCATAAGCGTTTTGTCACTATTAATTAGGGATCTCAAACCATGTCACTAGTTGCTATAAACCTATTAATAAGTAGACAGCATATATTCCATAGCCATTCTGCTGTGAGTTAGCAAGGAATAAATGCATTAAAATGAAGGGTTGCTGTACTTCCTGTGTTAGTGTAAGGAGTTCTGGTGATTTGTTTCACAGAGAAATTGGTGAAAGTAGTTTTCAAAAATTTAAAGCCTCTCGAAATGGTTCTAAGGGTAAATAGCAAATGAAAAAACATCTCTTCCAGAAAATTGACAAAGATTAGGTAGGAAGGATGAGAGTTTGTGGTATCTGAACAAAGACCACTCTCTCCTTCTCTTCTTCCAACTCCCAGTAGAAGGGCTTTCTTCCCAGAAGGAGTAAGACTTCCACGTTTCTCATCCCCCAGCTATCTGTTGCTGAGGCTAAGTTCTGGGGGAATGCAATCAATAAAAAAGGATGCCCTTTCCCTCAGCCCTACTCAGGGAATGGAGACTGTACCTTGGGCCTGACATGCTGGTTGTGCTGGAGGGCCCCAGCTCTTGAGGTCTTGGCTCCATGCCAGGAGAGGCAAGCTGAGGCTGTTTCCTCCCCCATCTACCTAAGCCCTCAGCTCCAAGAACACAGGTGTCGTTCAGAGAGAAATTTACTTTTGTCCTGGGCGACTGCTCCAAAATCCTGTTCAGAGACTGCCTGCGGGGAGAAGCAGGCCATCAACAGAGAGCTCTCCATCTCTTCCCAAGGGAACTGACTTCATTTGCAACAGACCTTGGAAGAGTGCATGCCAAAGGACACTCTTGAGATTAGTGGGGCTAGGATTGAAATGAATTTGGGAGGCAAATTGGTGGATTTAATGAAGATAGAGCCTGCACTGTAGGTTGACCACTTTGCCAGAGAGAACCAGAATAATGCAGTTGGGAGGAGCCCTCCTAGGGTGAGAACAAATATCCAACACCTACATCAGAAACCACTCTTTCAAAGAAGCCACAATCTGATCGAGTCATTTGTAGACTTATTAATGACCCAGGGAATTGTCGAAAGCAGTAGAGTAACCAGCTGGCAATTAGTGGAGTTTATCACTGAGTGTAGTTGGGGGAAAGAAAGAGAGCCCTACCTATAGACTTGTCATCCCAGGGTTACTGAGGGCACATCCAAAGATATGCCTTGCTGAGGAGTAACATTAGGAGTAACATTACAGGAGTAACACTGTGGGAGGAGAGAGAAATAGACTTTAAAAAAATAATCCAGCAAGGCAATAAGGAAAAAATAACCAATAACAACAGTCCCAAAGTGGGGAGTCTAAGTACCCAGAACTGCTACAATAGACTATGTAAAATATCTAGTTTCCAACAAGAAATTTATGGGACATGCAAACAAACAGGAAAGTATGACCCCTGCATGAAGATAAAAGCACACAACATGTACTTCCTATGAGAGTGATCACATGTTAGGGTTAACAGAAAAATGCTTTAAAACTGCCATTAAAAATATGTTCACAGAGCTTCACAAAGGCATGATTAGAGAAGTAAAGGAAGCTATGACAGTGTTGAATTAGATAGAATATTAATAAAAAGATAGAAATTATATATAAAAAAAGAATCAATGGAAATTCTGAAGTTGAGAAAGTCAGTAATTAAAATAAAAAACTCAGAGGTGCTCAACGGTAGATATGAGTTGGTAAAGAAAGAATTAGCAAACTTAAAGACAGATAAATAGAGATCAGGCAAGCCAAAGAACAGAGAAAACCAGTTCATTTTATGAGACAAGTATTACCCTGATATCAAAACCAAAGCCATCACCAGAAAACTACAGATCAATTTCTCAAGAATATAGATGCAAAAAATTCTCAATATTACATCCCAATAATGCAAGGTTAGTTCAGCACCTGAAAATCAACATAATATATCATATTAACAGAATTTTTAAAAATCAAATCACACAACCATCTTGATTGATGCAGAAAAAGCATTTGACAAAAGCCAACACCCTTTCCTGATAAGAACATTCAATAAGTGAGAACTAGAAGGGAAATTCTTCACACTGAAAAAGGCATCTACAAAAACCTCACAGCTATCATCATATTATGGTGAAAGAGTGAATACTTTTTCCTTAAGATCAAGAGCAAGATACGGATGTCTGTTTTTTCACCACTTCTATTCAACTTGGACAGTCCAGCCAGAGAAATTTTAAAAAAAGAAAAAAAAGAAATAAAAGGCATTCATATTGGAAAGAAAGAAGTAAAACAGTCTCTATGTGCAGATAACATGATCTTGTATACAGAAAATCCTAAGGAATCCACTAAAAACTAGTAGAGCTAATGAACAAGTTTGCAGGTTACGAATCAATTGTATCTTTATACATCTTACAATTAATAATCCAAAAACAAAACTACCAAGACAATCGTATTCACAGTAGCATCAAAAATAATAAAATTTTAGGAACAAATGTAATGAAAGAGCAAGATTATACTCTGAAAACTACAAAATATTGTTGAAAGATTTTAAGAAGATCTAGCTAAAGATCGAAATAAATAGAAAACCATCCCATGTTTATGGATTGGAAAAATTAAGATGGCGGTACCTCCTAGATTGATTTACAGATTCAACACAATTCTTAGCAGAATCTGAACTGATTTCTTTGTAGAAATTGGCAAGCTGATCTTAAAACTCATATGGAATTAAAGGGACCAAAATTAGCCAAAACAATCCTGAAAATGAAGACCAAAGTAAAAGGATGCACACTTCTGACTTCAAAAGTTTCAACTAAGCAGTGTTCCAACCAGTGTTCTAGGGACAGTTTTTCTCAGGGAGCAAAATACAAAATCCATGTCCTTGTGGAATTTATGTGCTGTTAAGACAGGACAGGTAATAATCAATAATCTTAATAAATAAGTATAGAGTGTATTTGAAGATGGCCAGTCCTATGGAGAAAGTAGACGATGAGAACAGTGGTTTAATGTGTTTTCACATGAGGGGCGCCTGGGTGGCTTTGTGGGTTGAGGGGCTGCTTTCGGCTCAGGTTATGATTCCAGGGTCCTGGGATCGAGTCCTGCATCGGGCTCCTTGCTCCGTGGGAAGCCTGCTTCTCTCTCTCTCTCTCTCTGCCTGCTGCTCTGCTTGCTTGTGCTCTCTGTGTGTCAAATACATAAGTTTAAAAAAAAAAATGCGTTTTCACATGAAAATCCTAGCACCCAGAGTGCCTGGCTCAGAGTGAAACAAAGAATATTTGTTGAATGAATGAATGACTGTATGAATGAATGAATGAATGAATGAATTGGTTAATAGATATAGTTCAACTAGTATGCTTGACTTCTAAAGGTTTGCAGGTTGCACTTTTGCACTGGTTGTTTTGTTTTCTTCCTTCCCTTCCCTTCCTTGTTTTTGAAATCACCATGATTGTAGACAAAAAGCTCACATTTGTCCTACCTTTCCTGTTCTAGTTTGATCTCAATGGTGACATGGTATAGTGGTTTAGCACAAAAATCTTTGGAACCAGACTGCATGGGTTCGAGTCCCAGCTCTCCTGCTTAATGATTTCTGAAACCCTTGATTATACTTAAATTTATTAATAATGATTTATAAATTGCACTTATTTCATCAACTAAAACTTGAGGATTTGTGTTTTGAAGACCTCCCCACTACATATAATTTTCATGTTGTTTCTTAGCTTCATCCTTATCATTCCCTTAAGTTGTCGTACTTGTCAACATTTACTTTGTTGTTTGCAAGACAACTGTTCTGAGTCCTAAGGGAATGAATCTAGCAAGATGCCCATCATAGGTGGATGTTAATGATCCTTTCCCAATATTAATAGGGAATTTTATATATCTCGATTCTACACAAGAGGGAACTTCTGGATAGCTGGGACTATCTCGTTCGTATCTAACATCTTCAGAGCCTTGCAGTGACTGGCACATATAGAAATACAACAAATGTTTGATGAATGAATAAAAAGTCACTATCTTGTAACAACAATCAGCTATATATGCAAAAGGTACACATTTGCCACTGGTTGAACATTCTGTTTAGAATATCTTCAGGCTTTTTGAGGGTGGTCTGCCTAGGTCTGGACTCCCTTTCAAACCAATAGAGTTTGCATGGATGGAGGACCAGGTGACCTGTAGCTTGGCAGAAGCCCAGAATATGCTTCTCTACTTTGGACATCAGCCAGGGTCCAAGTTCAGAGAGTAACTCCTTCCCTCCTTGGATATGCTTTATAACTCTCCTTTGTGAGCTGATTTTGCATTCCTGTATTTTGGTTGCAAGTTCTTCTTTCTTTTCTTGTGAGGGGGGGTTCCTGTTTCAAAAGTAAAACAGCAATAGGGTTTGTTAAGATGTCTCAGTCAAATAATAACTTATTAACTATGATATAATGATATTGGGAAATGGCAAGCTCTCTGGCTGTTTATTTCCTTCATTATGGATGGAAAGAGTAAGCACAGAGATGTCTCCGTTGCTATGGATACCAAGTCTCTGAGATAATAGAATTCTTTTAACATAATCCAGTTCAGTTAGATTGGCTTTTCTCTAGAATACTATGTCTACCAAACACATTCTTTTTTTCAATACAAAAAATTATATTCCTTTCTCCTAACATCAGGAAGTGTGATATTTTAATTTTTTTCCCATTTTACCCTGAAGTTTTTCTTTATTCCTGTATCTCTTTTTTCTTACACTAGAAAAGATGATATGGAGAGAGAAACCCTATCTCTGGCTTTCCTCCTATTTAAGCAAGAAAACTGATTTATGTGGTTCCACATAGTCACATATAAACATCACAAGATGATTGACCCAAGTCTGATGTTTAGACTTTTTTAACTCAATGTTCAGAAACCAGGTTGATTATAAAAAGGCATATAACTATTTCCTCAAAATTCCATTGGTTTTTGAGTCAGAATTCTTTAAAATAAAATCTCTTTAAGATAGACAGTTTTGAAAACAGTGATGTACTTGATTGTCACAGAACCAAGTCTTCAAAATAAACTTGAAAACTGGCAACTCATAGTTCAGGAGTGTGAGAAAAGTCTATTCCCATGTGTAAAAGTGGCCAGACACCTTGCTAAAAACATACATTTATGAAAGTTTAAAATGCCAGTTAAATTATTCGTTTGTTTTTCAGAAGGAATGGTTTCCATGGATTTATAAAAACAAAGCAAAACAGTAATAATTTGAACTCTTGCTTCGGTCCCTCATCCCTCATTTCAACTTGTATTTTCTTTTAGAGAGAGGTTGTGTTCATTATATAAATTTAAAACTCCATGCAATAAGCATTTTTCCGGACTGTTTGGCTGGAGGCTGCCATGTTGGACATGAAAAGGCCAGCGTCTGAGTCATGGGGATTGGATTCCTGCCTCAGCTCTGCCTGTAGTTGTGTGGCCTGAGATGAGTCATTTACCCTCTCAGGTCTTCATTTCCTCATCTGAAAATTAGAGGTCAGACGACATAATTTCTCAAAGCCCTCTTTACATCCTAAAATATCTACATTGCTTTGAAATGCATCCACATCTCTAACTGATACCCAGCATCAAGGTTAGAAACTATTCTAAATGGGCTTACCGAATCCAAAACTAAGTAGAAAAGAGAAAGCTTTAAGAGTATGAGCCTGCTAGCAACTTTATTTCCATCCTGCACTGCATTTAAAATAGTTTTAAATTTGCAGTGGAAAATAGGAATTAGACCATGTTCAGGTGGATCATTTCAAGACCTTTATTGCTGGTGATACTTTCTCCAGATGGAAAGTAAGCATGTACGAGTAATACTGGCTACTACTGGCATTTATTACTCCCTTAGTAAATGTCAGACACTTTTCTAAGTGCTTTCTGTGGCTCAACTCCTCCGTCCTCACAGCAACCCTGTAAGGCAGGTATTGTAATGTCCATTCTGCAGATAATTAGGACAAAGATGAAATCTTTGGTCCTATGTAGCCCAACCAGCAAGTGGCAGAACTTGAGTCCATACTGACTTTTGTATGTCACATAAACTCTATAATGCACAGACATTCAGGATTTGTGTATGTGTGTGTGTATGGCTCAAACATTCTTTATATATCTCAAGACATATCATTATCTCCTTTGCAGTGGTCCTTCTATGCATGCCTAATCTCAGTGAAAGGCACTACACCCACCAATTACACCAGACAGAAACTTGGGGATTACATCTGACCTGCTACCTCACTTCCACTCCTCACCCAAGCAACCCATCACCAAGCCCTGTTTAGTTTATCTACTAAATAGCTCTCAAAACGGCTGTAGGACTCAGGGTCCCAGAGCAACCCTGACACACTGAAGCGTTGAACCTAAGAGAATTTCATGAAGGGATGATTTATGTAAGTATGAAAAAAGTCAAGATAACCTACCGGAGGTGGTGGCGCACCAGGGGACAAGCAGCAGTGGAAGGCTGTTGGCATCTGTCATGAGTTAAACTGTGTCTCCCTCAGAAAGAAAGACATTGGAGTCCTAATCCCTAATCCTTAGCCTCACAGTTAAGACTCTAGTGACTTCTCTTTGTTGTAAAGGTAAAACACAAACACAAATTTAAAGCTGGGCTGTAAGGACATGTGGTATCTGATCTCTTAACTGGGATTCCTCTCTCTCTCTCTCCCTCTCCCACACATTGTGTGTGTGTGTGTGTGTGTGTGTGTGTGTGTGTGTGTGTGTATCTAGCCAGTAGGCTTTTCCTTACCTCTAGAGCATTGTTGTCCCACCCACCAGGGAACCTTGGTGTGCAGATGCTTTTCCTTCTGCTGGTATATGGCTCCGTCTTTGTTCCTATCATCTTAGCCTGCTTCCCCCCACCACCACCAAGCAAATGGTGAAGTGGGACACAGGGGCAGAAGAAAATCATTAAAATTCCTTACCTACTGACAAGCCCTTGAAACAGGCAGAGTGGCTCTCCTCTACTGACTTAACTACCCTCGCCTTGAGGTTTTGCTAAGGACAATCTTAGCCTGACCGACCCCCTACCAGACAGCTCTGACCAGGATCCTATAAGTCGACTTTAACAATTCCTTTAGGAAACTTTATCTAAACCTCCAAGATAGTGTAGAGAGTCATTCCCAAGCATATGGCCCACTGATATACATCTAAAGGGTCTCACGAGAAGATTTTTACTACTGATAATAAATAACCTTTCTCCCAACAATAGCTAGCCCCTCAAGGTCCTGGAGACCTTGCTTCCAAAAATTCTTGGAGACTAACATCATGCATAATCCCCTTTGTCCTCACCCACCGCCTCGTCCACCCCTACTCTGCCTTTAAAAACTCTGACTGTAATCTGGTTTGGGGTCCAAGTCTCTACTCCGCTATGCCAGGTATACTTGGGCCCAAGCTTAAGCTAGTCAAATAAACCCTCGTGTGATCGCATCGGTGCTTGGCTCCTTGGTGTTCTTTCGGACGTGAAAACTCAGGCCTAACATTGGAGCACTCCAGTCAGCAGTTCTAATTCTTAAGTAATCTCAGGCTGCCAAGTGTGAGTGGATGAACTTTCAGATGGTTTCACTATCCAACATCAAGTCAGAGGGTCTTCCTGACCAACCAGCTGAGCCCAAGATATTGTGAAGCTGGACAAGCCATTCTCATTATGCCCTAGAACTTCAGAGCCCTGACCTATAGAATCCCTTGGTGAGGGGGAGGATGGGGAAGCAGGCTCCCTGCTTATATATATAAACATATATATAAATGCTATATAAATAAATATATATTTATTTTATTTTATTAAGCCACAAAGCACAAAGTTTGGGGATAGTTTTTTTATCACTAACTGATGCATATATGCACAGAAAATATTTTGAATATATATATTCAAAAATCTTAAGGATGGATTTAGTTGGGGATGTGATTTGGGAGACATATACGTGTCCAGGGGCCTATATTCTTTTCCAATAACATAAAGTCATAGAAGTCTGGCACACCTGCATGAACCAAGTGCTCTTTAGAGAAACTGACTTGGCAAAGGGAACAGTGTTGGAGTTGGGGTGGGACGAGTCCATGCAGCCTCAGAGCAAACCTTCCAGCAGAAATCTCACCCCTCCCTTGGCTTCCCACTATCACCTTGTGTCTACCAGATGTCACCAAAGAGACAAAGGGGAGGAAATGAGCCAGGAGAGTCTTCCATTTGGGGGCTCTCCACAAGAGGACCCTCTTTATTACAGTCAATGTCTACAATAGCTGGTGCAACTGCAAAACAAAAATCTGTACATGTGGCTGTTGAAAAGCTATTTATAGATTTAATGAGCGAGATATCCTTGTGGGGGGTGGGGGGAGTCACGGTGTAGGAATGAGACCTCCTGCTCTCTGCTAGCCTTTGTTTTCAGAGTTACATTACCGGTACTGAGAAACCAAAAAGAATCTGAGGTGAGAAGGAGCCTTGAAAGAGCGGGTGACAAGGAAGCCTAACGCATCATGAGTAAGAGGAGGAGAGAGATTAAACCTGAGGGTGATGCAGAGGACAGAAAGGACAGGCCACTTTAGGCTAAGATAAAAGTTTGGGTTTTATTCTGAATGCACAGATGACCACTGGAGGGTTGTAAGCAGCAGAGTGATACTGACTTACACTTGGAGCAGATCTCTCTGGGGACCATTGGCAGCATGTGAGCAGAGGGACACCCTTCAGGATGTTGCCGTTATCACGGTGAAGAGTCATGGTGTAGACGCGGGTTGTGGTAGGGAACATGGAGAGGAGTAGTTGGATAAGAGATGTCCTTTGGGTGTAGGAATGTCAGGACTTCTTGACAGATCGTGTGTGGGGGTAGCAACAGGGGAGAAGTCAAATGCGACTTCCAGTTTCTGACTGATGGGTGGTGGCACCATTTATTCAGATGGAGAAGACGAAGCGGGAAGCATACTTGGTGGGAAAACTGGTGAGTTCTCTCTTGGTGATCTTAGGTTTAAGAGAGCTGAGGGCATCCAAGTAGAAATGTTATAATGGCTTTTTTTTTTTTTTTAAGATTCTATTTATTTATTTGACAGAGATCACAATAGGCAGAGAGGCAGGCTGCAGGCGGGCATGGAGGCGGCCACAGGGTTGGTGGCGGGGGTGGGGGGGGGCGTGGTCCAGGAAGCAGGCTACCTGCTGAGCAGAGAGCCATGTGACCTGAGCCAAAGGCAGAAGCTTAACCCACTGAGCCACCCAGGCGCCCCTGTTCTAATGGCTTTAACAGGGCCCCTGAATCCAGTCCTGGCTCCAATACTCTCCCCTCTGCTAATTCCCTTCTCTTCTGCAGCCACTGGTCTATTAATCTTTCTGAAGTCTGGCTAGAATCATGCAAGTTCCATGCTTTAAAATATTCAGCATGTGCTTATTGCCCTCAGAATCAGGTACAGATATCTCAGTCTGATTTTCAACTCTCGAATTATCCTCTGAGAATTTCCTTCCAGCCTTATCTCTTGTTGCAACCGTCCTATATCTCCTGTCTCCTCTAGCCAAACTGGACAGCTTTCTCTTCCTCCAATGGACTTTGCTGCTAACTCCTTGCTTGTATTTTCCCCTTTGCCTGGAATTTCCTCAAACCCAATAGTCATAATCAAGGAAGACTCAAATGAAATTATAATCTGCAAAAACATGACACTAGACATTGATGGATACTGGTATAAACTGACACCGAATTATTGCTTTAGTAATTTCTTGTAAGTGTGTCTGTCGTCTTTCTGGCATTTAAAAGCCAATAATATAAAGTAATAGTTTCAAATGCTTATTAAACAGTGATGCCTTGTACTCTGAGCAAAATACTATAGGCCAAAATACTTATAAAGGAAAGGGTCCTGTGTCTCCAAATAAATAGAATAAATGCTACACATCTTTGAAATTTTATTAGTCTCTACCGAGGAGCCTGCAGAGCAAAACTCACCATTCCCATGTTCAAAAGATTTCATGAAAGGCTAAAAGCCTACGGGATGATTTATGGAAAAATCCAGTGGAAACTCTTTTCACCAAGTAAAAGAAAAAGCCTCAATATGATTAAAGGAAAGCAGGGTGAGAGCTGGATTTTAATAATAATAATAATCCCCTTGAATAGCAACCTAAATGCCAGCACCAACATTCTCACTGTTGTTGGTTTGTTACTACTCCTCCCTCTGTGGCCTTTTGAGAAAGTCTACAAAGCCCTGGCCCCTCTAACAGAGTGAGTTTTGTGCTCTTTGGATTCATGTCATCATACCCATCAGAAAAAACACCTGAAAATCAGCAAGAAGAATTAGCACTTGGGCATTTTATAATGGACGTGGTGGTTAGGCACCTGCCCAGAATATAGAAAAGGCCACTTCGTGCTCATTAGGATTTAAATATTTGTATTCTGTTGCGAAGAAAACACAAAAAACATGTCACAAGTATAAATAACTCTAGGTTATAGTTTGTAAAATTTGCCACCAATTATAAAATATCTTCGAATCCGGTCATAGGAAGGTCACTTACCTAGAGTTAAAATCAATATTAGACCCCAGATGGAGCCACTCCTTCAGAGGGTACCGTGTCAGCAAACCAAAATGTGGGTAATTTTTGTGTCCCTATAAATGCTTTGTTTCAGCAGAAATGTAGTGTTTTCAATCAGCCAATCCCCAAACACCAAACCAATTTTGGGTCTTCTTTCCCCAAATAAGGTTGACCATGTGGCTGTAGCCAATCAGATGTTTTCTGTTTCTCTCTTCCTTGTTCTTTATTGTTTATTTTTGGAATCTTGTTGCCTTCTGCCCCATTTTGCAGTTCTCTGAAAGGACTGTCCACTTCATAAAGGGTTAAATGAATTTTGTTTGTATCACCTAAATTGTCTTCTTTAGTTAATTTTTTCAAAAGATTTTATTTATTTATCTGACAGAGATCATAAGTAGGCGGAGAGGCAGGGGGCGCGGGGAAGCAGGCTCCCCGCTGAGCAGAGAGCCCAATGGGGGGCTGGACCCCAGGACCCTGAGATCATGACCTGAGCGGAAGGCAGAGGCTTAACCCACTGAGCCACCCAGGCACCCTCTTTAGTTATTTTTTAACACGAGGCTCTACAAATGTATCTCTCAATGAAGTGCTTTTATATCAGTTGCATCATATGTGACTAAAATGATGATTATTTTTGAGTCTGGCTAAAGGGACATACAGAATTACTTGTACCTCCTCCTGATCCTCAGACTGAATTCCATTAAGATTCATTGCTCACCACAGACAGAGACATGTAGTAAGCACTGGATCCTCTTTTAGCCTGCAGTTTAGAATTCCAACCCCAGGCATTTAAAAATTCCCCTTTGAATAGCTCGCTTATCCACCAGTGCTATTTTTGAGGCCTTAAAATTTCATTCTGCCACTGAACATGTTAATTTAGTTCAGAGCAGATGTGTGTGGCATCTGTGCACATACATTCTCTGCAGAATTCTTGGGAATGGAGGATCAGACCTCCAACTTTGGAACAGATTCCTTATGATGAACATACTTGAAAACACTATTTCTAGATCTGAGAAACTACACTTCCTCCTTATCTCTAAAACTATCTGTGTTTTATGTGGCAGGCAATTTACTGAGTTGCCTTTTTTCTTTCTCCCAGATTTTTCCTCTAGCACATTCTACTTTTCCAGCTGGGGTCAGGCTCGGGACTCACTTACTTTTGAGCCTGGAAGTTGGCCTGACAGGCTCAGTCCCAGAGCTATGGCCTCCTTACAAAGACAGCTTTGTAAGGGGGTTTCTTGACGATGAAGAAACCCACCAGAGCATGAAGTTTCTTTCATCAACTCTTGGGAGCTCTGACAAATGTGCTGAGCATTTCACCAGGTGCTCTGACTTCCTAGTGAGGTTTCTATGGCTCCATAGTCAACATTTTCCAATACTGACTTTGGAGTACTTAAGAGAGAGCTCTGAGAAATAAGTCTGTTTTTTCATGAAAACAAACAAACAAACCCAACCTATTATTTCAGAAATTATGAGGAATATCAGTTGTATTTATGAGTGGCACAGAAACGTCTCCCGACGCTGGAAACCCCCCATAGCTAGAAGTTCATCCTTACTAATGGAGATGGTCCCGGGGGAATGTTACTCACCACACCAGAGTTCTCCATCAGAGTGTGACTGCCATCTGTCAGATGATATGGAAAAGTAGGTTTAGGAGACCAGAATATACCACCTTAAATATACCTCTTTGGCATAAGGATTGCAGACACTGGAGAGGCTCTGAAAACAGAATAGTTACCCTTTTGTAAGGGATGTTTACATTTATAAAGGAAAATCCATTTGTAAGGGTGTCTCCTTCTCTGTACCAGGAAGAGAAAGAGGACTCTAAATCCTAAGAGACTCTTATTAATGTAGAAGGCACTTAAAATCTGTATAACAAATCCTAAATCTGCATAACAAAACTTAGCTTGTTTACTGTACTTCACCTGGTCATTCCCCCTAACTGCCTTCCCCAACATCCCTCTTCCTTTGTTTCAGTCGAAGATGGTATTTAAGTTCAAGGTTTGTTTTTGTTTTTGTTTTATTCTATTTATTTATTTGACAGAGTGAGAGAGATCACAAGTAGGCAGAGACGCAGGCAGAGGGGGGGGGGAAGCAGGCTCCCCACCAAGCAGAGCTGATGCGGGGCTCAATCCCAGGACCCTGAGATCATGACCTGAGCCCAAGGCAGAGGCTTAACCCACTGAACCCCTTTAAGCTCAAGTTTTAGCCACCTCTTTGAGTTGACTCATCCCTGAATTTCTCCTATGTGTATGAGACATATATGTGATAATAAATTTCTTTATGTTAATCTTCTTTCGTAAGATAGGCCATAGTTAGAAACTGGACTGGTTGAAGGAAGAGACTTTTCTCCCCCCTGACAGGGGGATATATAGGGATATAATAACCCTGAGCCCATTGTCACTTGCACACTGGTTGTGTGTGATTGACGTGTGTGTGTGTATGTGTGCATGTGTGCAAATTTCACGACAATGGATATTTTCCTACTGCTGCCATGTGGGGATTCAATCAGGTTAAAAAAAAAAAAAAAAAAAAGCTCCAAAAATGATTCTGTCAAAATCCCAGTCCGTAGCCCCCCGCATCTCACCTTAATCTCTCCTGCTATGTCCACCACCGCACTTTGTGATTTGTTGCAGAGCAGGGAATCTTGGAACAAAGTATAAATCACTGGGTTACAGTTCAACAGCTATTTTTTCTAAAGGTAGTTTGGTGTGAAGCATCTGACTCTTGATTTCATCTTGGATCATGATCTCAGGGTCATGAGATCCAGCTGTTGGGCTCTGCACTGAGCGTGGAGACTGCTGGGATTCTCTTCATCCCTCTCCCTCTGCCCCTCCCCCCAACTCATGCGCACATGCACACACACACTCTCATTCTCTCTCAAACAAATAAATAAATACATAAATACATAAATAAATGAATAAAGGTAGTTCAGTGCTTCATTTAAATGTAATTTGGATTTTTATAATAACATTTACAACTTATTACAAAAAGCTAAGATTATACATTAGGAATAGCTAAGGGCAACTGGGCGGCTCGGTCCTAAAGCACCTGCCTTCGGCTCAGGTTATGATCCCAGGGTCCTGGAATTGAGTCCTGCATTGGGCTCTGTGCTCAGTTGGGGAGCCTACCTCTCCCTCTCCCACTCCCCTTGCTTGTGTTTCCTTTCTCATGGTGTCTCTCTCTGTCAAATAAAGAAATAAATCTTAAAAAAAAAAAAACAACCCAAAACAAAAAGGAATAGTTAAGAATGAGTGAATGCACCCATAGGGAAGGCGCGGACTGAGTGCTCTGATTAAATGACCTTACCCTCATGAGATCTCTCTATGGTAGATGCTATTTATGCTGCTATTACAGGGGAAAGCAGAGATTCAGAGAATGTAACTTGCCTAGCTAGTAAGTGATAAAACTAGGTGCTGAACCTACGGGTATTGAAGACCAAAATATGTTAATTTAACAACCATGCTATTTTTATCCCTTGCAGCTCTTGTTTTTACTTTCCAGTAGAAGTCTGAGCTAATTGTTCCCATTTCCCTGGCCTTTGAAAAAGCACTTGAACCCCAAGGTCACCTTGCTCTTTGAGTTTTAAATAACTGTTGGGATACTATAATTAGAAACAAAACCCTCCCAACCCAGACCTCTACACAAAGGTGGAAGAGAAAGACAACTATTTTATTTTTTTTTATTTTTTATTTTTTATAAACATATAATATATTTTTATCCCTAGGGGTACAGGAAGGCAACTATTTTAATATCAAACAAGCATTAAGCCAGAATGTGATGTGTGTCACTGGCAACCCACTGAAGGATTGCCAAGGCGGGGAAATCTTGTTGTTTTATATATTATGTAATGACTACGTCAGACAGGTTTTGCAATTTGCAGTTAGGAGACAAGTTAAATCCATCTTTTCCCAGGTCCCATGGTATTTTCTAATTTCCTTTGAAATGGGGGAAGGGGCCTTATTTTTTCTTAATGATTACATTCCAGAGAGTTGGCTGTCCAGTCCTTGAGGAGATTCTCCTGAATTGCTAGACTGGCAAGAGCCTTATTTAACCTTTAAAAAGATTTACATATGTTTGAAAGGATAAAGAAAGAAAATCTGAAAGTAAACAGTGGGGAGCAGGGGTCAGCCTCTTCCCAGCCGGAAGAATTAAGCCTCTTATTTTTAATTTATATTTGCCTCTTACACCTTCTTGGTTCTAATTTTTCAAGATTATATTGAGCTTGTGGGCTCAGCACCTCCTGACTTTGAGGCTCCCCCAGTTTTCTAAAGGGTTGTTTCTACATCACTCCCCCCAGGACTTCACTTCTCTCATCTCTCCCCAAAAAAGGTACTGCTGGGAGACACCAGTCTCTGAGTCTACTTCCTTTCCATAGGAGCAACACTAGAGGAATCATTAGCGTCTCTTCAATTGAATTTGCATTTCTTTTACTCTGGAGCCTAGGCTGGAATACCTCCCAAATGCACCTCCTTTGGAGGAGGCCCCTGCCCCCACTCAGATGATACTTTCTGGAAGAGGCCAGTCTCCAGGAAGAATTAGGAAGAACATAAAAGTGGCCTGTCAGACTTAGATCTATCTTCCAGTTAAATGACCAGAAAAAAACACGTAATTGATTGCTGGAGCTTGATATAAATCATGTCTCGCTAGACTCCCAGGCTTATGTAGGGGAGGAAAAAGTTTTCCTCAACCCTATTAAGGTCCCTGGCTGGGTCTGAAAATTAAACTGACAAAGACAGATTAGCAGGAGAAAAGCAGACAAATGCACTTAACTTAAGTTTTACATGACACAGGGGGCCTCATAAGGAAATGAAGACCTAAAAGAAATGGTTAAAACTGAGTATTTCTAAGCTGGGTTTAAAGGCCCGGGCACAGTCCTGGAGAGATGTGATAGGTTAGGGAGTGTGAGGTAGCTCTAGTAAACTAGGGGAAGGTTAGATAGACCTGTTCATTCAGATTCCTCTCTGTGCCCCTCTGTCTCTGTCTCAGAGATAAGGGTGTTCCTTTCCTCTGGGTGTGGGGAGGACACCTCTCACACAAGGTCTTCTGACCTGCTTCGGGAAGAGTGGAGGGGGAAGGTCAGAGAGACCTACACATTCCCACTGTTTTCTCAGCCTCTTTCAGCTTACAACATCCAAGATGCCAAGATGCATGTTTTGGGGTAGCCTGTTCCGAAACCCATTGCTTACCGTGAATTGCATTTTCTGATATTGGAGTGCATCTCCTGAAGGTGCCCCCACCTCCAGTTCTCCTTTGGACAATTTTGCCCTCCGAGTGTCTCTTTTACATACAGAGCTGCTTTCAAAAATGCTGATTTCATCTGTGGATGGATGATACGGGGATGAGGACACGCCATCCCAACATATGCCACTTTGGCATGAGAATTATTTCCAGTTAGAGGCATCTGAGTTCTTGAAATCCCACCTGTCTAAAAGCAAGGCCTTCCCAAAGAACTCAGTTGTCATAGGTCCCCTCCCTGGGAGCAAATCTAACCATCTCTTCTAGGAGAGGAGAAATTGACTCTGTACCTGGATGGACATTGACATGAACTATCTCCCATCTATTCCTCAAAGACCCATTTATCTTTCCAAAAAGTCATCATGTTTCCATAAATGCCCTCCCCCCCCAACAACTTCTAAGGAGTCACTTGTTCTCCCAGAAGTGTCTCTCTGTCGCCTTTCCCCTCCCCCTCTATTAATATGGTACATTAAGTCTCCAAAGCTCACCACTCCTTTGGGTATTCTCCTGTGATGTCTCTGTGCACATAAAAATAAAATAGGTTGATATGCCTTCTCTCCTGTTCAGCTGTCATTTGTCAACTTCATTTACAAGTCCCCCAGCCATTAAAACTAAGTGAAGAAAAGTTTTCCTCCTCCATAATTTTAGTCTAGGATTTGCTTTAAAATAACGTGGAAGGGAAGAGTGGGTGGGAGAGAATTACTCATGGGTTGATGTTTGTCAGGACTGACGATGTCTGCTTTTGTATATTCTCCACTGCTAAGTTTTGTTTTTTTTCTTAAATAGTTGATTCTTTTGATGGTAAGAATTTGCTGATTTGGTTTTCTGTCTTTGGGTGTGATTTTGAATATTAGGATAATAACAAGGAAGAACTCATGGCTGAAAATTTGTCCACTAGATTTTTGCAAGTGATATGTGGTTTCTTTATGGGTAGAGGAAGTGATCACCCACTTTTAAAACAACAAATGTTGTATACTGAAGGGCTACCATATACTAGACACTCTGTGTGGTACTTCATAAACACTTTTTTTTAAAGATTTTATTTATTTATTTGACAAACAGAGATCACAAGCAGGCAGAAAGGCAGGCAGAGAGAGAGAGAGGAGGAAGCAGGCTCCCTGCAGAGCAGAGAGCCCGATGTGGGGCTCGATCCCAGGACCCTGGGATCATGACCCGAGCCGAAGGCAGAGGCCCAACCCACTGAGCCACCCAGGCACCCCCATAAACACTTTTGAATCTTTACAAAAACCCTGCCAAGTTGGTGTTACTTTTTCCATCTCAAAAGTGTGGAAACTGAGACTCTGATAATTAAGTTGGCCAAGGTCACCCAGCCGGTAAATGACACACAGCTGGGATACAAAGCCCCCTAAACCCTGTACTCCTTTATTCATATGTTCCACAAATGGTTATCGCATGCCTATCGTGTACCATGCATTATCCAGAGCTGTGAACTTGGAAAATGTCATCTCTGCCCAAATCAGCAGAATGTACAATCTCCTTCCTCTAGCCTGAACCACTTCCAAGGAAAGCAGGACCTGCCACTAACCTTCTCCCAAATACATGAAAAGCCAAGGTACAGCAAAGTTATTGTCAGGAAAAGTTGTCCAAGTCTTGGACATATGCAAGAGATTACTGAATGTCCTTTCAGTAGAGTGCTGGGCACGGTCTCGTAGACCCTTTGGAGATTACCTAATTACATAGAATGACATGTTTGGTAGCCTTTGTATTGATGGATATTTTATCCCTTTGTACGGATAGAAATTATGTTGTGGAAAACTGATAACAATGCAAATGATTCTGGCCCATAGTGAGAAAGTAGAAACAGGTGATTTCTGCCCTGTGGAGAAAATCATTCCAAACATTACACTTCATATATTATCCAGATCTGCTCCTACTAGTCCATTTGTGTCAGTATTCCTGATTGCCAATGCCAGACTGGTTTGGAGAAGTCAGGGGCCAGACCATGGTAAGTCCTGCAGATTGTGAGGAGGAGTTGGGACTTTACTCAAGGTGTGATGTGAAACCCTGGAAAGTCTTTAGCAGAGGAACGACATAATGTGAATTATTCTTTGTAAGGACTACTCAGGCTTCGAGGTGTTCTGAAGTCAGACATGGGGCTTTGGGAAAGCTATTCCAACTTACTTTGGGACAGGTCCTTCACCTGTAAAGTGAGTAAAATGCTAACCGCTGTGGAAGATCCTTGTGAAGATTACACAAGGCTGGAGACACGCACAGGAGACTCCTCCCTCCTGACAGAAATCACAGGAAGCCCGGCTGGGCTGACTTAGCCTCTGGAAGCGCCCACATGCCATGTTCTGAATGATCATCTTGAGGGGCAGGCGTTCGCAGAGGTGGAGTTAGGCTAGGTCAGACAGAGGTGGAGGTGAGAGGAAGAATTTAAACACGGGTTTTGTGAGCCCTGGCAAGTCTGCAAATCTAGATTGAACAAGGAACAGCTGAACAGGGCTTTTGTTTTGTTTTGTCTCGGGAGACAAAGGTGAAATTGTCCTTATTCTTATTTTTGTGAATG
Organism: Mustela nigripes; assembly: GCF_022355385.1. Classification (NCBI taxonomy): domain Eukaryota; kingdom Metazoa; phylum Chordata; class Mammalia; order Carnivora; family Mustelidae; genus Mustela; species Mustela nigripes. The sequence goes on along the minus strand of NC_081565.1, from coordinate 80,460,401 downwards.
CCAGAAAAGAGAAAGAGAGAAAACGTTCTACACTGCAGATAAGTTTGGGTTGAAGAAACTCTCTCGTGCATAGATTTCTTAATCTTCCCTTTCAAAGATCCCTGAGTAAGGACTTTCTATTCCTCTTGGCTTGGGGCAGTTCTTTAGGCTTAAATATAGGAAAGAACAACTAAAAAATCTCTGAGGAAAGAGAAGAAAAGAAGGACCCTTCAGTTCCTACAATGCCTGAAGCTTCTCCTTGCCCTTTCCTGGGGCTGGCAGGTGTATCTTACACCTGCTAGGGCACCTGTTAGAGCCCCTGGTGCAGCCAGCTGGTGAGGCTGATATTTCCCCCACCCCCACACCAGCTCCCCCACTGCTGTCCTACACACGTTGAAACTGGGACCCAGAGAGCCTAAGGGATTGTGCACAGCTAGTAAGTAGGACAGCTCAAGTGAGTTCCACTGGACTCCAGATCCCACACTTGTAAGCCTCATGGAGGGAACGTATCGGTGTTTTCACATGGTTTGACCTATACCATTTCAATTTTGAATGTTTTCGCATAAATGTCAAATCTGCTGTTATATTCCCTTGGCTCATAAATCTTTTCCTGTGTGTGTAGTAAAGAACACATAATTTTAGACTTGGGATCTATCCTCTTCAGTTTCTCTAGAGAATAAATATTCCTGACACGTTTCTACAATTACATTCCTTTAATTTTTTCTTTTTAGAAATACAACAGAGTCTTGAAATTGTGCAGGAGAATGGATAGGATGGTTAAACACCTTGGATTCATTTTTGTTGCTTAAGCGAGCTGGCCAAGGATAGACAGGAGAGCTGCTGCCCATGCCCAGGGAGTGTTCTATGTTCTCTCTGGGACAGGGCCAGAAACCAACAGTTAGCAAGGCACATTGTGGCTTTATGCCCTGTCTTAGCTCAGGTGAGATCTAGTATCATATTGGGTCTGAGAGCCACTTCTCTGCCACGTGATCATTCTGTGATCTCAAGAGAGTCTGTCTTCTCCCCCATGAATTGACGGAGTGGGACAAACAACATTAAGAGTGAATGAGGAGTGTGTGTGTGTGTGTGTGTGTGAGAGAGAGAGAGAGAGAGACAGAGGGAGAGAGAGAGAAAGAGAGAGAGATTCCGTGTGTTTGGGGGGCAGGGAGAACACGTATATTTTAATTTTCAAAGGCACCATGCACTACTTCATTGTCGCATGGATTCTGGTCCGTTGGCAGCCCTTTCTGGCATTCAGCCCGCTCGTCAGTTTCTGCTTTCACCTACTCTGCCTGTAGCTGGTTTTGTGACTAAGCAATCGTTTCCTTGGTTTACTTCTAAGAGACAGCTATTTTGGAGACCAGCAAGGGGATCTCTGACCCTCCCTCTTACATTTTAAAAGAGGCATTCAAAAGCAGCCTTCTTTTCTGGTTACTTCTTGCATATTTGCTGACAGAAATGAGGCACTGACAGTGGCAGGTGAGAGAGTGGGCTGCCGAGGCCATGTCCCCCCAAAAGCCATGTTGTCACATCGCATACTCGTTCCACAGCACTGGGGCTTATGTATCAGGATTCACTGCTTGTATGTGAACAGACCCCACTCAAACCAACATAAGTAAAAGGAGATTTTATTAAAAGGGCAGAAAAGTACGCCAGGTCAGGAATGCAGCTAAGGAGGAGCAGATGGGAACCACGGTTGGAAACAGTCAGGAGCATCATCTGATGGAAAAAAGTTCGTTTTCCAACAGATTTTGAGTTTTAATTGTTGCAATTGTGACTTTCCAGAAACATTTTTCTCTCTCTGTTGTCCTCTGCCATCCACTCCCCCTTTTGCTCTTTCTCCAGTTCTAAAATTCTTAGAAAAATGGGGCACCTGGGTGGCTCAGTCGGTTAAGTCGGTGGCACTGTCGATCTCAGGTCAGGTCTTAATCTGTTGCAAGTTTGAGAGATCCATGGGATCCTTGGGATCCATGCTGGGTGTGGAGCCCACTTAACAAAATAACATTCTTAGAAAAGAGACTCTGACCTACCAATCTGGGTGAACTGCTCACTCTCAGACCAACCAACTGTTGCCACGGTGTCAGGAGACTGTGTAGAGCTCCATGGCCTTGACCATGTAGTGGGTGTCCACTGTACATGCATTGGTTCAGGAAGGTATATTCCACTGTAAACCACTCCTTGGGTTTTTCCAGGAAATATGGAAGCAATTGGCTATACAGTGGTTGGTCTGATCAGACAGGCTGACCCTCACAACTAGGGTCACACCTCTCACAAGTGCAACGTATTGTTTGCTTCCAATAACCTTCCATGTCATCTCACGAGAAAATTATCCACTGTAGCTTTAAGGAGGCAGAATAAAGCAGCCATCACTTGCAATGCTGAACTTAAGAAAGAGAAACAGTTCTGGGAAGAGGAGTATGTGCTTTTTCAGAGTCCAGTTCAAAGCCCCCAAAGCCTTCAGTGTTAAGGTGTGAACATTGTTTCTATATGACGGAGGCCAAAGAGGTGCTCCATGGGCAACTTGGAGGACAGCGACTCTCTTCCAAAGACCAAAGTCTGGTCCTAACTCTTGCCTCTCTCGTGATCTTTTGTTCAAGAATCCCCTTTGCTTTTCCCCTGTTGCCATATTTTGTGTAGAGTACAGCTGACCGGCTCTGTTTTTAGTATTTCTTCTCAAATGCAAACCACAGGCCTTCCCTGAGACCGCAAAGCTCAGCAGTGACAAGGTTGGCGTATTCAAGCAAGACTTTACTAAATGTTGAGAGAATTGAGATAATACTGCTTTCAAAATCCAGCCCCTCAGGAGCCTTGGAAGAGTGTGCTTTCAATTCATTTCTGTCTTGTTTCTCTGTATTTGGTTTCGCAGGACTGAGGAGGGTGCCGACCAAATGCAAGAAAAACCCAAGAGTTCCCTCCACATACCAGTGTTACGAGGCCATGGGTGAGGAAGCTTGCCACCAGAGAAGCCAGAGAACAGCCCGGTAAATAGCCATGCCTCACCCACGTGGGTACCGTCGTCATGAGCTTTTATAAATCTCTCTGCAAAACTCTGCAAATTCACTCTTGTGTCACTTTTGTCTATTGCTGCTGTAACAAATTGCCATCAAACTTAGTGGCTTAAAAGCACCAACTTACTATCTTACCGTCGGGCGGTCAGAAGTCCAACACAGGTGTCACTGGGCTAACATGGTGTTGACAAGGCTGGGTTCCTCTCTGGAGTCTCCAGGGGAAAATATGTGTTTTTGTTTTATTTTGTTTTCTACCTTTACCACCTTCTAGAGGCCACCTTCTTGGCTCGTGACTCTTCAAAGCCAACAATGAACGGGTTCCACTTTTGTGACCCCTGTGGGGTCATGTTTCCCTCTGAGCACAGATGGGAAAGCTTCTCAGATTTTAAGAACCCAACCGTTCTAGTTCACCTCGATAATGCAGGGCCTCATCTCAAGGGCCTCACTTTAATCCCATCTGCAAAATCCCTTTCACCATGTAAAATACATATTCCCAGGTTCCAGGGACGAAGACAGAGACATCTTCGGAGTGGTTGTGCAAGCTATTTTGATGAAAAGCACAAAATTCTGGGCGTCTGGGTGGTGCAGTTGGGTCAGCATCTGGCTCTTGGTTTTGGCTCGGGTGGTGATCAGCGGGGAGTCTGCTTGGGATTTTTCTCTCCCTCTCCTTCTGCCTCTCTCCACCCCTCCATCCACAGCTTGAGCAGGCTCTCTCTCTCTCTCTCTCTCTCTCTCTCAATGAATAAACAAAATCTTTAAAAAAATGACTGAAACCTCTTCTGCCTTCCAGGGAGGTGAGCTTCTTCTCCATAGTAGATTTAGAAAAACAGTGGTATTTTCATTTAGTAAGAAGACACTCTGGTGGTCTGAGTTGGCCTTTTCAGCCATGATAATGCAGGCTGTTCCAGGCTAGAGTAGGATGGAAGAGGTTCAGAAGAAGAAAAGTGCTCCAGACAATAAAGTTACAGGGACTTCGGGAAACTGCACATATGCACAAGCACCCACTAATTAGCACGGACACCTGCAATCCATTTTCACACCCAGATTAACGAGCCTCTAATGTAGACTCTACATGGTGACTAAAATTCCGCAATTTCTTCCTTTTTGTGATTTTTTTAAAAAATGGGGACCTGGATTTCACTCTTCTCATGCCGGGCTGCATGTGGAACCTGCCAAGGGTCGGGGGAGCTTCCTTTGCCTTAGCTGGAGTGTGTAGGGAGTCCTCCTTTTTCCAGTCCCAGGGCCCGGGTGAGCCCCCACCCATGTGGCCTTGCAGGCTTCAGTGTGGCCGCAAACCAAACACCAGCACACAGACTAGTGGGGGTGCTTTCCGGTACCAGCTACTTCTTTGCAACTCATTCTCCTTGTTTTGTAAAACGGGAAGTGTTTTTCTCTGCTTTGTTCCTGGGCTGTCTGTCTTTATTCATGCAGCTGTCCCTGCCTGGAGTATCTTCCTGTCTTCCCACCATCTACCTGAATCATGCATGTTTTCAGGGCCCATCCCAGGCCTGGGTTCCTCCCCATGCAGCCTTCTGTGATTACCCACAGATACATGAAACACTCCCTTCTTTGAACCGTGATTCCTCTTAAAACTACCACGTCTCAGTTAGTCATTAAATATTTTCATGATTTCTCCCTTTCTTCCTTTCTATGAGACATATTTAGGATGTCCCTGAGTGCCTGAGCCATGTCTCACACATCCTTCACAGTGCCTTGGTAGGTACTCAAAAAATGTTGGATGTAGCAGAAAACTCTTCCCCTGCCCCCTACCAGAACCTTTCCCTTTGTCTAGCAATATTACTTCCCCTTTCATTTGGTAACTAGCCCATCCATCTGTTCCTGCGTTCATCCATCCATCCATCCATCCAACCATGCATCCAATTTATTGGGTGCCTAGAACCAAGCACAGCTCTAGGTTCCTGGAATCCACCAAAGAACAAAACACGTAAAAACTCCCTGCCCTAGTGGAGAGGGGGGAATGATGATACGCCTAAGTAAGTAAATTACATGTTAGAAAGGAACGTGTGCATGGAAGAAAGAAGACTGTGAAGCAGGAGAAGGAAGATGGTGAGTGTCAGGGGAGGGAGGGAGGTTGTGAATTTCACCAGGAGCTCAGGGTGGGCCTTGCTGATATTCCACCAAAGACTAAGATGTGAATGAGGCAAGGAAGGGAATTCTGTGAACACCTCAGGAGAGGGTGCTCCAGACAGAGCCAAGGACAGGTACGAAGGCTAGAGTGAGCATGGGTTTGGCATTTAAGGTGGAGCGTGGTGAGCAGGTGGGAGAGGACTAGGAGACGAGGTCAGTGATTAAACAGGGGACCCAACCCGGGGGGCTTCGAAGGCTGTCATGAGGACGGTCACTAAGTCCTATCCAGTGTCATGGTTTCGGAAGAATGTCTCGGTACTAAGGTGGTTCTGTCTCACTCCTATTCCCACTAGCCACCAATCACGGGGGACAGATGTAGGTAGGACCAGATCTAGCTCAAGTGGAGTTCTTCCAGAGAATTTTAAAATTGAAACAGTGGGGTTAGGCCGAGTGAGGGGGGAGTCAGGATCTGTTCCAGGTACTGTAGACACGCTCTCTCACTCTATTCCAATCTACTTGTCATCATTACACATTTTTTGTGTGACAAAAAACACACAACATACAATTTACCTCTGCATTCAGTGTGGAGCCTGACACCAGGCTTGATCCCACCACCACGAGATCACGACCCAAGTGGAAATCAAGACGCTCAACCAACTGAGCCACCCACGTGCCCCATAACATTTACCTTCTTAACCAGTTTTTTGTAAAAGATTTTATTTATTTATTTGACAGACAAAGATCACAAGTAGGCAGAGAGGCAGGCAGAGAGAGAGAGAGAGAGGAGGAGGAAGCAGGCTCCCTGCTAAGCAGAGAGCCTGATGTGGAGCTCGATTCCAGGACCCTGAGATCATGACCTGAGCTGAAGGAAGAGGCTTAACCCACCGAGCCACCAGGTGCCCCTTAACCAGTTTTTAATTTAATTTAATTTAATTTAATTTAATTTAATTTTTTCAGTGTTCCAACATTCATTGTTTATGTACCACACCCAGTGTTCCATGTAATATGTGCCCTCAATATAACCACTTTTTTAAGTGTTAACTCTATGCACATTGTTCTGCAACAGATCTCTGGAAAGTTTTCAACTTGCAAGACTAAAACTATACTCATTAAAAAACAATTCCCCTTTTTTTCCCTTTCCCTAGCCTCTGACTTACACCAATGCTACCTTTTGACTCTCTGATTTTGGTTCTTCTGAGTATTTGTGTAAGTGGAATAATGCTGTCTTTGTCATTCTGTGTCTGGCTTATTTCACTTAGCCTTACATCCTCACAGTTTATGCATAATATAGCACATGACAGGACTTACTTCTTTGAAAGGCTGAGTAATATCTCACTATGTCTATACCACATTCTTTTTTTTTGTCCAATCACCCATCATTGGACATTTGGGTTGCTTCCACCTTTTAGCTACTGTAAATAATGTTGCAATGATCATGGGTTACAAGTATCCCTCTGAGATCCTGTTTGCAGTTCTTTGGGTTAAAGAGGTAAAATCCCAGCAGTGGAATTACTGAATCATATGGTAGTTTTATTTTTAGTTTTTTGAGGAATCTCCACATTGTTTTCCATAATGGCCACACCACGTTATATTCTCCCCAACAGTCCACAAGGGTTCCGATTTCTCCACATTCTCACCTGACTCTTTCATAGCTGGGTTTTTCATGTGACTATATGACACCAAGCAGAAGCCCGTGAGAGATTTGGCAAGTGGAAATTCATATTGTGAAGCCATTCATGGGTGAGCTTGATATACAGATGTTTGCTTTTCTTGACAGTTGTAGCTAAGATCCCAGTGGCTGCTTCTTAGCTTTGTGGGTGGTATCAAGAAGAAGAACACGGAGGACTCCTGGGTGGCTCAGTTGGTTAAGCATCTGATTCTTGATTTTTGGCTTGGGTCATGATCTTAGGGTCATGGGATCGAGCCCTGCATGTAGCTCGAAGCTCAGTGCAGAGTCTGCTTGCCCCTCTCCCTCTGTTCCTCCCCAGCATTCTCTCTCAAATAAATAAATAATCTTTTTTTTTTTTTTTTTTTTTTTTAAAGCAGAACATGGGACATCAGTTTCACTTGCACAGAAAGCAGGGAGGCAGTGGGCAGCCTTCTGATTGTGGCAGGAATCTCTGCAGTACTGTTCTGGAAGTTGTTCCTGGAAGCTTAGCCTGGTGCCTACGTCTCCAGCTTTTCCAGTGACTATGAAAGCACCTAATTCCAGAAGCGATGAAGGGGTTCAGGATACCATGGGAAAGCATGAGCATCTGATGTCTCCTTTGCTTCACTTCTTTTCTTTTCTTTTCTTTTCTTGCTTTCTTGCTTATTTCCTTGCTTTCGTTCTTCTCCTCCCCCTCCTCCACTGTCGTCTTCGAGAGAGTGTGCAAGAGCGAGCGAGCACACATGCAGGTGCTTGCACATGCAGGGGGAAAAAGTGAGGGGCAGAGGGAGGGGGAGAGAGAGAGAATCTCAATCTCACAACCCTGAGATCATGACCTGAGCTGAAATCAAGAATCACACACTTAAGTGACTGAGTCGCCCAGGTGCCCCTGGGTATCTCCTTTCTGCTTAAACTTGCAGGAGGGGTTTCTGTCATCTGCAACTGAACACTGACTGATACAGACACTGTATCAGTGTTAGGAGCTCAGCCTGGAACTGGGGAGCTGTCAGTGGTTGTGTTTCAGGCTATAGAGGAATAGTTACTTGCTGGCAGGCGGAATGAAGTCAACACAGACTGAAGCTCAAACAGGGACAGAGAGTTAAAGACAGACTGAATTTAGGTTCCCACTCTACACAAAGGCCCCGTAACACACATTATCCATTCATAATTTGGTTATCCAATCTGCCTTTGGTTACACGATACCCCCCAAATCATTATTATGAATTCCCCCTTTTGTTTAAACTCATTGAAGATGGATTTCTGTCACTAGCAAATGAAAAGTGGAGTTGAATTGAGGTAGAGGACAACTTGGAGGTGTTATTACGGGGTTATAACTTTTAAATAATTAGTTGATTAAACCTGCTTCCCATTCTCTGTCCTCTCTGATTTATGGTTACTTATTTTGATCATTTTGAGTTTAGAGTAATGAGGTCAAATGTAAGGCTAAGGGGTTGTGTCTGCTTCGATTCATAGCCGCAGCTGTAGTCCTAACAGACCTTTCACTGCTGGAAAATCATCTCAAATTAAGGGGCCTTCTGTTGGCAGATTAGAAATCTGTAAAAAGGAGAGCTAGCATATAACTGGAGTGCAAGTGGGTCACCCAGCAGCTGCCCCACCGAGGACAGTGATGCTGGAACTCCTACTGGATTGTGGCACCTGCCTATGGAAGCCACACTCCGGGGTTGGCAGCTTCAGACTTGGAAAGACCAGCCTGTCTTTCATTCCAACTCACATATGCAACAAACGACCCCAAAGCCAAACCCATCCCGTCCCAAAGAGTGGCCTCTCTAAATTTCAAGAAAAATATTCATGTAACAACTTAACTAGTAATCATAAACTAATACCCCCCACCCCAAGCCTTGCCCATTTCCATCACTGGGTATCCGCTGGTCAGATTGACTACAATAGTTCTTTTAGGGTGGATGAGGCCTTTTTCCTTTGGACCCATCCTTTACCCTACCCATTGCTGAAAACATACAGCTGGTGGTCATGTTTCTCCCTGGGATCCCTGCACCCTCCATTATGGCTGCTCCTCAGATCTCTGGCCAGTTGGGGAGCCAATCATTGACTAGTTGGCAGTCACCAGATTTGTTCTCTAGAAAGTAAAGGAAGACGCTACCTAGTGGGTAGTGAGGGCTGTTGTTTAAAGATCTCATGGACTAAAAGCACAACCTGTGAAAGAAAATAATAATAATAATAAATTGGACTTCCTCAAATTTAAAAAAACTTTTGTATGTCAAAGGCCATATTTTTCTGGGCCTCCGTTTCCCAGGTTGCAAAGAGGAGGGAGGCAGAGTCCATGATCTCCATGGCCACTTAAGGTTTTTTCCAAGTTTTTTTTTCCTATCGTAGTGGAAAAATGGAAGTGGTTTAGAAAAGGAGGAAGGTCTTGGGAAGAGAACTATACAGCTTATTAGCAAAACTGGCATCTTGAAAAGAGATGTTTTGCAGGTTTATTCTTCTGGATGTTTGTAGGGTTGGGAGTTGTTTATATACTTGGCTTGGGGGTAGAGGGAGGAAGAACAGAATTTCACGTACATCATCAATACTAAGTGATCAGCTGTTGCCCTTGCTGCCCACATAGGACAGGTTGGGGCCTGAAACTGAAACTCAGACCACAGAAGCAAGAGGCGGAAAACAGCATTCTGAGAGAACAGTTCTTATGCTTCCTGTAGCGTGAGGCAAGGCAGAGAAGACAAATATGCCCTTAAGTGGGTAGAACTCAGAGCTGACTCACCGGCCACACGCTGTCCTCTCCCAACCGCCCACCCCTGTATTGCCGCCAACTCACCTTCTCTCTCCACATGGCCTCCCATCCCTCAGCCAGTCTTGCTCTTTTAGTCCTTCAGTCCTCTGTTGCCTCCACATGACGCCCTATAAACTGTGAACTCCAAGTCAGTTGTCAGTTGTCACTCCGGCCACAACAGTGTTCAGATTTGTTGCGTCATAGATGTCCTACCCTGTCCTCCACACCAGTGAGAGCCCTTCAGTCCTCCTCTTGGGACTTGTCTCCTGGGAATTCCTCTATAACTTATTTTTTTTAAATGTATTTCTTAGAAATTTATTTATTTATTTGAGGGTGGGGAAGGGGCAGAGGGAGAGAGTGTGTCTTAAGTAGGCTCTCTACTGAGTGCAGAGCCCAACGTGGGGCTCAGTCCTATGACCCCGAAATCACAACCTGAGCCATGATCGAGAGTCCACTGTTTAACTGCCTGTGCCACCAAGGTGTCCCCCTCTATATCTTTAAGACCTCCTAAAAAGCAAGCAAGCAAACAAACAAAAAACCTCCTTTTCAACTCAGCCAAAATTCTACCAAGCCCCCTAGCAAGACAAGTTCCAGACACCTGTCCCTTTCCTAATCCTGGGTATCGGGATATTTTGTCTCTTCCCACTGACACTTTCCACTTTACAAAAAAACAAAGGAGTTTTCTTTGTCCAGGTTTAGTATGCAGAAATACTGGTAATTAACAAAAATAAGCAAAGTAAACTTAATATTTTAACCCAGTCTCTTGGTTCTTGGTGAAACTTAGTGGAATAGAACTTTAGATTATGGAATAGAAGGACACATTTTGGATAGAAATCCAACTCCTATGGGCTTTGATATTAAAAGGAACTGGAAATCCTAAAGAGGGGCTGGCCACAGGGAAGGCTTGGTTTTGTGGCTCAAGTGTCATCAAGAAACTGATTTCTTTCATTTTGTTTGTTTGTTTCCCCTTCCATGGTATCAACCCCATTTAAAATTAGCTCTTCTTGTGGTCCCAGGAGGCTGCAAGCAGTTCCCTTATCTACATGCCCTCACCTTTACCACTGGGGTAGTGGAGTGACATGTAATGATGACCAGAGCCTCAGTCACCTGCTCTACCCCCAGTAGTCGGAGTAGAGTTTCTTTCCTGAAACCAATGACTCCCTTAAACTAAACCAGCATGTTTGTCCTTTACTTATTTACTTGCAGGACATGCCGATTGGTTTGGACTCTGCTTACTGCCCATTCCTAAACTTATGTCTAGTTGCTACCCCTGGTCCTCCCACTCAAGTCAAAGCACTAAATGTTAACAAAGAACCATGCTGAAGACTCCAGAACGATGTGTGGAAGCCTGTGGGCAGAGATGAAAGATGCAGAGAAGGGGTGAGGGGGTAAGGACCACTCAGCCCTGTAATAGTCGTGTAGTGATGTCATGACTTTCAACTCCCTGAACATCTGCGGGGAGGCTCCTGTTGCTAAAAATGGAACAGCTGATTAGAGGACAAAATGACTAGCGCTTCCACTGAATTCTGACCAGAAAGGAAAAGCCAGTTGGTGAAACAGAAGGTACGAGAAACATGGGAGGAAGTGACTGAGTCACCTTGGAATTCATAACAGCAGAAAAACAGAACAAATGGGCATGTTGAGACACATCCATGGGATTTTTTCTTTTTTTAATCAGAGAAAGGTAAAGTGAGTCCATAGTTTCTACAAGAGACTACCACTTAAGAAGAATAAGTAGCTTTAAAAAAAGAAATGCTTACTCTGTAATCTTGGGTTATCCTAATGAGAAGGATGCTGAGGAGACATTAAAGAAATAGAACATTCTCAAGGAACAGTCCATGCCTAGATTTAGAAAGAACAAAACCAGTATCTCAAAGGCAGGGCACATGATCAAGGATTCATATAAGACCACGAACGTGGCACAGATCTGTGCAAATGAAAAACCCTGAAGACTCACTGTGACTATGTTGAGACTTGAGAAAATGTTAAAAACCAGAAAATTTGGAGTTTTTATGTTTTTTTTTTAAAGATATATTTATTTATTTGAGAGATAGAGCATGTGAGTGGGGAGAGGGGAGAGCAGAGCCTGATCTGGGGCTCAGTCCCACGACCCTGAGATCATGAGCTCAGCTGAAACCGAAAAGTCAGACGCTCAAATGCCTGAGCCACCCAGGTGCCCTTTATTTTATATATATATATAGCAAAGAAGAGAGAGATCGTTGATCATTGTTTGAGGAAGATGGTGTCAAGTTAAATGACAGACAAAGCAGAACCCCTTAACTCCTATTTTTGCAGACCTATTCCCTCTTACGGAAAGGCTTTCTTAACATGGAAAGCCCAGGACGTCAGTGAAAACCGCGGTTCAAGAGAATAAAGAGGACTGCAAGAATATTCGTCCATGAAAATGCATGTCAGTAATTAAGCCCAATGAATTCTATCTAAAGATAGTAAAGCAACTTGCTTATTTGATGATCTTGCGGTTTGTAGCAGGAAGAATAATGGCCTCCTCCAAAGATGTCCACATTCAGTCCCTAACACCTGTGAATACACTACCTTCCAAGGCAAAGAGGACTTTGCTGGTGTGATTAAAGATCTTGAGATGGGAACATTATCTGGTTATCTGGGTGGGCCCCATGTAATCACAAGGATCCTTCTGAGGGAGGCAGGAAAGCCAGAAAAGGAACAGATGATGTGACCATGGAAACAGAGGTCAGTGATGTGATTGCTGGCTCCTGGCCACTAGCCATAGAATGTGGGTGGCCTCTGAAAGCTGGAAGGAGCAGGGAATGGCTTCTGCCTCCGGCACCCCAGAAGCAACGCAGCCCTCTCAATATCTTGATTTTAGGCCAGTGACACTGATTTCAGACTTCTGAACTCCAGACTCTAACACATCTGTGTTGCTTTAAGCCAGTAAGTCTATGGTAATTTGTTACAGCAGCAATAGGAAACTAATAAAAGACCACTGCCTCAGATTTGGAAAAACACTGCAAAAAGAAAATTTACCAGAGGATGAGGTGGACATATTCCAGTTTTATAAGAGGCATTCTAATAAACACAAACTTGATATCAATTGTTAGTGAGATTTTGAATTGGGTTCCTAAACAGGTAGTTTGCACGCACTTAGAAGAGTAGGTATTCATCAAGAGTGAGTATACATAGACTAAGACTCAGTGATCCCCACGTATAAGGTGACTGAGGTTTTAAAGTTATTAGACTATTATTAGGGATATGTCTATATGGAATAAAGTAAAGACTCAGCAAAGCTTTTGATAAAGTTTCCTATGAGAATTAGGCAAGATAAGTAAGTGTAGACTGTACCAGAAAATTCAGAATTTTCTGAATCAGAAAATTCAGATGGATTCAGATTTGACCCAACAAATGGACCCAAAGTATGTTGATTTTAATGGATCAAAGCCAATTCAGAAAAAAAAAAAAATTCCTGCTTTCTTTGGCCAAATGCTATTAAGACTTTTTAAATCAACAACATGACTATGTAAATGTATACTTTTTAGATTGGTGGATAAGACAATGTTAATACAGAGGTGGAAAGAATTTGTTAAAAAAAAATCTTCCCAAGTTGGAAAAAAATAAACATTTATAAGGTAAAATTGAAAAGGAATGTATGTAAAATCTGGCAACAGGTTAAAAAAAATGTGCAGAATTACAGTGTAGGAGAGATCTAGAGTGGCAGAAATTCTTATTTCAGAATGAAACAATACTTGGTAATTTTAGTTGCTAATGTATGGTCTTTGGATCAAGAGGAACATGGTCTAACTACAGTTCAATCTTGGGTTGCATTTTTGGAAGTAAGGCTTTTGGATCTGCACTGGTCTGACTATTGGTAGAGTAGGTACCTGGTTAGTTCCACCAGCAACGTGCAACCTGAAGGGCTTTGGAGGCCATATCTGATTGTGGGTCCTGAAGATAGAAATGTGCAATGTGTCTCCAGAGGCCAATGAGTAGACCAGCCCAGTTCAAGTGGAGGGTCCTTGTTGCAGAAGGTATGAGAAAAATCACATTGGCAAGATAGGCTAAGACAATAATAGCCAAACTATGGAAAGAGCCTAGATGTGTGAAATATATACATACACGATGGAATACTGTGCAGCCATCAAAAAGCTGAAATCTTGCCATTTGCTACAACATGGATGGAACTAGAGGGTACTATGCTAAGTGAAATAAGCCAATCAGAGAAAGACAATTATCCTATGATCTCTCTGATATGAGGAATTTGAAAGGGAGGGTGGGGACTCATCGGGGGAAGGGAGGGAAAAATGAAACAAGATGCGACCAGAGAGGGAGACAGACTATAAGAGACTCTTAATCTCAGGAAACAAACTGAGGGCTTCCAGGGCTGGGGCAGGGGAAAGGGATAGAGTCATTGGGTGATGGTTATTGGGGAGGGTATGTGTTATGGTGAGTGCTGTGAATAGTCTAAGACTGATGATTCACACACCTGTACCCATGAAACAAATAATACATTATATGTTAATAAATAAGGAAAAAAGATAGGCTAAGACATTATAGAGGCTGAACGCTTGCATTTCCAGCTTAATGACAGTGAGTCTTTTAGGCAATAGGGTGTTCTAAACATTTTCTTAAGTGGGAGAGGGCAGGTGAGAGTTGTGTTGTCAAGGTTAGAGCTGATATTCTTTAAAATATTTATTGGGGTGCCTGGGTGGCTCAGTTGGTTAAGTGCCCAATTCTTGATTTTGGTTCAGGTCATGGTCTCAAGGTCCTGGTATTGAGCCCTGTGTCAGGCTCCCCACTCAGCATGGAGTCTGCTTGGCTTTCTCCCTCTCCCTCTGCCTCTCCTCTTCTTCTGTGTACTCTCTCTCTCTCTAAAATAAATTTTTATTTATTTACTTTAGATTTATTTGAGAGAGAGAGAGTAGGGGGCAGAGGGAGAGAACCCCAAGAAGACCCCCCCATTGAACGGGGAGCCTGAAGTGGGGCTCAGTCCCACCACCCATGAGATCATGACTGGTGCCAAAACCAGAGGCTGAGCTGACTGTGCCAGCCAGGTATCCCTAGATCTGGTATTTTATATGATGCAGAGGCAATATGATGGAAAAGTAGGACTGGGGTGGAATTCTGGTCTTCAGTTTACTAGACATTTAACTTAAGGAAAGACTCTTCACCTCTCCATTCCTCTGTTTCCCTCATCGGTAGAGTGTGGATAAAAATAGTATTTACTTTATAAAGTTCTTTGAGGATTAAATAATTCAAGGGTATGAAGTACGTAGAACAGTTCCTGGCATACAGTGGTGCTTTATAAGTACTATCAAGTAGCTAGTGGTATAGTCCAAACCTGGAATATGTGAGCAGTAAATGCTCTTGAAAGGAAGGACAGGCTACATGGAGCATGAAGGCAAAATCCAGAGGTTTTGTTGCTTACCTGGATTCGAACTGGTTCTTACCTGTCCTCCTTTGGGAGCTCCCCCGTTGGCTTCCATCTTGGTCGCAGGGCTGCGTCTGCTCACCTGAGTTGCTGCCTGAGGTCTTCCTTGCTGCCCAGAGTGACTTCCATAACCATTTTACTCTCACATTGTATTTCCTTGATTAACTTTCCATTTGCACCCAGGTCTCACCGAGCTGTGTCAGCTTATTGAAGTCGGGAACTGTTTTCCGTATTTCCGTTTATCCCCACAACGTCTGGTACAGTCTCTTGCATTGAAGCACATGCTCCGAAACTGCATATCGTTGATAAGGAGTAGGTTAAGTTAGGGAAGATTCCAAGTGTCCAAGCATTCGTTATGAGGGAGATGGTAGTGCCCAGGGAGCAGGAGGGAAGCTCGGTGGGAAAGCCTGTTAGCCTCAGAAGACAATGCATTCAGCGCAGGGGTACGGTGAAGTTGCAAGTCACTTGGGGTGAGGTTCCAAAGGCACTAAGGCAGAATTCAAAAGTAAACAAAATTACCATTTAAATCCCCTAAATCTCAGTGTCTCTCTGTAAGTGATTTCAGTTACATGGGGATTTGTTTGTCTCCCTTCAGTTGAACACAGATAAAGATGTCGGCCTCCATTTAAAGGATGTACTGCGCCAAGAGCAATGCTTCTCTGGGTGGCCGTAGAGGTGCTGTTTGCATTTTTCCGAAAGGGATGGTATGGATTATGGGTCTTTAGGATTGGACTGCATTGTATGTAATTCTGTGGCATGCCCATAGAGGTGGCTAATGAATTTAAGTGAGTGGTTTAAAGCTTCATGGCCTCCTGGATAACCTTTTATTAATGCAGCATTTGGGAGAAAATTGTCTATCACTTGGCAAATCTAAATAAACAAATGGCATTGAAAATACCTTTCAATAAGAGTCAGGCTTGAAAGTCAGTGCAGAGGGGGAGGGAAGGTTGCTTTTTCCCTTCCCTTCTACATAGTGAGGCCTGCGCTCCTGCGGCAGATGTGAGTTGTTACATCAACCAGCAGATTAGGAGACTGGGGTAAGAAGAATACTATCAGCCTAACACAGTATTTAACTGTTCATGGTTATAACCCAGAGGGGACCTTTAAAAAACAATAATTGGCTTTGGAGAAAAAAAAAAAAAAGCATAAACCCAAGTGCAATGATTTGCTTTGCTGGACTCAAGAAAATTTTAGCAACCTGATGAATGTGGAAGCCAGCATTTGAATAAAACAACCCATGAAGCAGAAAATGTCTCCCATCATATAAACAATCTAGCCCCGCAGCAATGGTCAATAAACAGTACTTGACCGATAGAAATTAGCCACGCACTAAGCCTAGAGATGAACACCAGGAGTTCATCACCTCAGATGCCCGTAAAGGGTTGCCTTGTTTTGTTGATATTGCTGTTAAGGAAAAAGAAAATCATGAATCTGGATATCCTTCCCCCTAATATTAGCCATCTGCCCAAATGTAACCTACTTATTTCCTGGCTGACATTCGACTTTTGCGGTTCTTTCTTTTCATAGTGATTATGAAAAATCCCTCCTGGTGACCGGTGCTCACTAACGGAATATGGAACGGTCACTTGCAGGCTGGCGTCCAAGGTACTTTCCAACTTCTAAGCCCCTTCCTCTAAAATTCCTTAAATTCAAATATTAACACTCCAAGAGGATGGCAAGGCAAGCCCATGTTCCTTGTGAAAACCTCCCTAAGGAAATCTGTTTTGAAAACTCTTTCCGAAGGTTAGAAGGAAGAGTAGAGCAGAAGGGAGCAAGGCCAAGGTCAGCTAATTCTGACTGAAGGGAAACAGAGATGTGAGCCTGTTTCTGCAGGATCCCCCCAGGTGCAGAGAGGACTAGTTCCTCTGCTAATGGGGAGCAGCTGTTCAAACAGAGGTGCTAACCTCAATTGTTTCAACCGAAAGTGGTTGAAAAATAATATTGGAAACAAACGAAAAGATGCTGTTTCTAAATTCGAAGGCATATGCAGAAAAGTTTGGGGAGACTCTCAAAGATCCTTTTAAAACTGTAGTTATTTTGCTCCAGCTTTGACTTTTGTTTGGTTATTGCCTGGGTTAGTCCCATGAGAGAGAGAAGTCCCAGCCTCCGCGAGCCCGAGCGCCTATTGCATCGGGGAGACGTCATAAAATTTGGAGTGTTCCCGTAACTAGTCATGGGAAGTTCTCGCATCAACCTCAAGTCTGACTTGAGTCTTAAAAATCGTTTAACAGAAGAGTTCATTTTGTTGAGCCTCGTGCTCATATATAAGAAAACTACAAATAGCAGCGAGGAGGTGCCCAGAGAGGGAGGGTCCTTACACAGTCTTCTGGACAGGAATACATTCTGTTTACCCCTATTTCCCGATCATTATTTTCTACTCCCCTATAACTCTTTTAATTGACGAATTCAGAGTGCCCTATTGGAGGCTTCTAGGGGCAGAGGCGGTGTTCTACCTGCCCTTGCATTTTTTCAGCCCCTACCTTTCCTGCAGTAAGCTTGATTCACCTTGACTCAGGAAGCTCTCATGGACATTTAAAGCCTCGTTAAGTGGCGAGCAAGTGTAGGCAGAGGAAGTGGAGAGGCTGGCTTCGTCTTCCACCTGGTGGAGTTCCAGATCCTTCTCTGCAGTCGCTGGGTAACGTATGGGTTTGCTCCTGAAGGCGGAAATCTGTTCGATTCCATGTTCTCTGGCTTTTATCCCTTAATGTGGGGCCATAACTTCAAGACGGTGGAGATGGATACCATGTTAGTGGAATTTATGTTGCATCACTCAAGCGTTTCCCTTTCCCTTGGTCCTTCGTGATGTGTGTGTGCTTTTTCTTTCTTCCTCCCAAGGAGGCAAAATGTTCCACAAGGAGTTAACAGTTTTAAGGCCATGCAGTTGGCAGCAGTAGATCACAGAGCTCAGTGCAGAAATCCAATTATTTCCTTTGTCTGAGATGAAAACCAATACTTAGGTGGTGGGGGAAGGGCTTCTCTTGCAGGGTTGCTTGATTTAAGATTCTCTTCTCTGAAGGACTGGTTCTGGGTTGCAGCTTGGCTTCCGGGTCACAGAAGCTCACGTTTTCCTCCTGCTCCACTCTGGCCACCCGAATACACCAGGGGGCAGGAAGCAAGACAAAAGAGCCCCTACGCCCAAATTTCTGGCTCCTTGAGGGCTCAGGATGAGGGATTAAACCAGCATTAAGTACCCTGGGCTAATCATGATGGTGAATCCAGCAACTTACTGGCCATGTAGGAGGTATCTGGGGGACGCAGGCATACCTCGTTTTATTACACTTCACAGAGATGGCGGTTTTTTTGTTTTTTTGTTTTTGTTTTTTTACAAGTTGAAGATTGTGCCAACCATGCTTCCAGCTATTTATTCTTCTTCTTCTTCTTCTTCTTCTTCTTTTTTTAGATTTTATTTATTTATTTGACAGACAGAGATCACAAGTAGACAGAGAGGCAGGCAGAGAGAGAGGGGGAAGCAGGCTCCCTGCTGAGCAGAGAGCCCGATGCGGGGCTCGATCCCAGGACCCTGGGATCATGACCTGAGCCGAAGGCAGAGATAACCCACTGAGCCACCCAGATGTCCCTTCAGCTATTTATTCTATGGGATCCATTTCTCTAACAGTATTTGCTCACTTCGTGTCTCTGGGTCAACAGAGTATTTTTAAATTCAGGTATATACATTTTTTTTTAAAGATTTTATTTATTTATTTGACAGACAGAGATCACAAGTAGGCAGAGAGGCAGGCAGAGAGAGAGGAGGAAGCAGGCTCCCTGCCGAGCAGAGAGCCCGATGCAGGGCTCGATCCCCAGGATCATGACCTGAGCCGAAAGCAGAGGCTTTAACCCACTGAGCCACCCAGGCGCCCCAGGTATATACATTTTTAAAGACCTATTGCACACGTAATAGACTACAATAAATTATAAACATAATTTTGATGGGCAATGGGAAACAAAAAAATTCGTTCAGCACTTTCCCACGGTGGTCTGAAACCCAACCTGCATTATCTCTAAGTTCTGCCTATAATTTGGAAACAGAAGCTGCCACTGAGACCTTCAAACTAAGCCTGGAAGAGCAAATGTACAAGGAAATACATAAGTGCTTGGAGAGATAAGATGGCTAGATATGGCTGCAGCTAGGGTTTTTCACCGGCTTAGAGTGGGTAGGGGAATTTTCCGTTCCAAACCAAAGATAGAATGTTTGTCTTTTTTTTTTTTTCTTATGTAGCCATTTGAAGATGCAAAAAGATTAGAAGCATACCTAGTTCCAGCCCTCAGAAACCACACTCTCACTAACCTAATATGCTCATCTCTTTGCTGTCCACCTCATCCAAGGAATCTTGTGGAAAGAAGTGATTATGTGCTTACTCACAAGGGAGCCAAAGAAAAGTTAGTAACTTATCCAAGAAGATAGTATAATTAGGATCAGGATCGGAGACTGAGCAGAATGGGACAGGGCAGGAGTGTGGACATGGAAGTCAAAGAGGCCAGGGTTTGACTTCCTGTTCTGCAAAGAACCTTGGTCTCTTACCTGAGTATTCATTCCTTCATCTCTAAAATGGGAAAATCATACCTACCTTGGTGATATTTTCAGAGGATTAGGGATAATGTACATAAATGTATTTTCTGGTTTTTAAAAAATTATTTATTTGAGAGAGAGCACATGAGCAGGAGTTGGGGGAAAGGGGGAGGAAGAAATAAACTCCCTGCTGAGCAGGGAGACTGACAAGGGACTTGATCCCATGACCCTGGGATCATGACCCGAGCTAAAGGCAACAGCTTAACTGACTGAGCCACCCAGGAGTCCCATAAATGTATTTTCTCCATAATAATCCTGTCGTGTAATGCAAGGGAGTAGTAGGTAATAACCCAGAAAGGAAATCAGACTGCAAATATGGAGGAACTAGAATTCACCAGCGGTGTGTATCAAGACGCTTGGTCACAAGAAACAGAGGTGGGTTTTGACCAACAATGATGTGGCACGTGAAGCCTATAAGAATTGTAGCACTGGGGCGCCTGGGTGGCTCAGTGGGTTAAGCGTCCTGGGATCAAGCCCCGCATCAAGCCCCGCATCAGGCTCTCTGCTCAGCAGCGAGCCTGCTTCCTCCTCTCTCTGTCTGCCTCTCTGCCTACTTGTGATCTCTGTCAAATGAATAAATAAAATCTTAAAAAAAAAAAAAAAAAGAATTGTAGCACTGTGGAGAAGCAAAGCTTTTTTATGTGGCCATAGTTAGACTCTTGAATGAAGACCTGGTCCTTATTTTAGTCTAAAATTATAAAAGAATTCTCAGGTCACCTGGGCTGTTCTGTCCTCTGAACCCCAGCCATGCCTCTGTGAGGAACTAGGACCCATTCACTCAACTGTATCCTTTCCTGCTTATTGGCTCATTTGGGGGGTAAACAGAAGTAAAAGCAAGCTAAACCCTCATCCAAGTCATCATTCTTATCTATCCTGAAACTTGGACCATACCTATGTGGTCTAGTCTAGCTAACTAAAACCAAAGAATAACTCAGTAAAAGGATACAGGGTAGCTTAGGGAATGAATGGAGATGCTAAACAAGCGAATAGGAGTCTGGGCTTACTTGGAGATCTATAGAAGGCAGGAATAAATGAGCAGTCTTTTGGGGGTACACCAATGGTACTGATTAGTTTCAGTGATTTTTCCCCCCAAGCTTGGATCACTCCCCTGAAACTTCACATTCTAGGGGAAAGAATCAGACCTGGTCAAGCTCAGGTCCCACGTGCACAGTCCATCCCAGAATTTACCCAATGGAGGAAAGGCATTTTCTCCAAGGAGAAGGAAGAGGGGAAGCTGAGTAGATCAGAACATGGGCTGCCTCTCTTCTGGTTAGGACTCTTGGTAGAAAACTTATAATTGCCTGATATAGTTCAGTGTTCTTTCTCTGGGAAAAGTGGCCTTTGCAGAGTATAGTGAGAAAATGATTAACCAAAGCCTCTCCATGTTGTGCAGATCACCCTTGAGCTAAGTACCTCTATGCCTATTAGTGAGTGAACAAGTTTCAGTGTGATGTCATATAACGACTTCCTACTACATGCCACACAGTCCAAACATTGCAAGGCTGGCATTTTGGATGGGAAGTCCGTATTGTGGCATCTGTGTATACATCAGGAAATACACCTTTTGGTATATGCATATGAAGCTTAGTCAAGTGTAGATCGCATTGATTAGAAAGGCATCTCCTAAGGAGCCGGAAGACAGGAACTGCTTGGGACTTCAGCACCAAGAGCCACGGAAGGGCTTGGTGTCTTGGCACTCTAGGGAGTAGAAGTCTCAGAGACTCTGTGCTTATGGCAAAATATACCAATTCCCTCAGAAGCAGCTCTCCAGACCCCATCCCACCTCCCCAAGCACAGAGGCTTCATTCTGAGGCCAGGATCTCTGTCCAGGTGTCCTCTCCTCACTCTCTCAGGGACTGTGGACTCACTCCCTTTACAACCCTATCAGAATCCTTTGTTTAAGCAAAGTATGCGAGGTATTGATTCTCAAAAAGAGTAAATAATAGCTAATACAACACTTCCTATGCTTCTAAATGTTATGTCTTTGAATCTTAACAATGGCCCAAGAGCAGGAATGCTCATTTGCCTTCCGTATCTTCTCTCTTTCTCGACCTTTCTCTCTGCCCTCAGGAGATTTTCAATGGACCACATCAATGGGCTTCCTTGCCCATTAGTTTCTTCTTGGCCAATCGGGAGCTCCCACAGAAAGTTAGGAGGGTGAGATGGCTCCCTCCATGCTGGGCCAGGGATGAGCACATCTGTGTCTCCCTTGGAAGGCCACAACTCCTGCTGTGTAGACCTTTCCTACAACTACAGCTACATCAACCACAGCTAAGCTCTCCTTTTTATTGTAACTGTCCTCTCTCCTTGTCCCTTCAGATTTCAGAGTGACAAAGGGTCCCCTGCTTTAACCCCTCCCAGAGTGCTTCAGCATGCCTTGCTGATTTCTCCACACCCTGAACTTATCTTTGTAAATCATCCTCATTAGGCCCTCCTTAATTACCCTGTTTGAGGGGCGCCTGGGTGGCTCAGTCTTGAAGCATCTGCCTTTGGCTCGGGTCATGATTCCAGGGTCCTGGGATCAAGCCCTGCATCAGGCTCCCTGCTCCCCAGGAAGCCTGCTTCTCCCTCTCCCACTCCCCCTGCTTGTGTTCCCTCTCTCACTCTCTCTGTCACATAAATAAATAAAATATTTCTTAAAAAAAAAAATTACCCTGCTTGAATCTACTAGGTATTTGCCACTGGGACCCTCTCTGGTCCAGCTGAGTATTACTCCTGATTTTATAGATGAGAAAACGTGGCTCAGCAAAGAGCATGTTGAACCCAGCTTGTCCGTCTATAAAGCTCAGGCTCTCCCTATTAGTGTAGGCTGCCCAGGCATCTCCATGTTTAAGACAGCACATTACCTTCTGCTAAAGCATCACGCCCTGGCCTTTCTGGTGTTAACTCATATTCGGGGATGTCGTTTTGGTAGAATGACCCTTTTTTTCTTCATATCTTCCTATGGGTCCCATTCTGTTCCACCCACTGAAAGGGATCTGGGACCTCATTTTCAGTTTTTGAAGAACATTTCCTTCTTCGGGTTGGAAGGAATTTCTCTTTTCACTCAATCCCCTCTTTCCACTCAGGAATACCTCCTGAGATTTTGATATTTGCAATCCTATTAAGCAGAACTCTTAAACTTAATTATTTGAAAACAACCTTAATAAAATCTGATTCAAGGCAAGTCCTGAAATACCAGATCAGAGAAGAACCTAATTAGCTATTTTTTTTTTTCCTACTCTAGATGCTAAAAAGCACACTGGAGCTAGAAATGGCTTTAGAGATAATTCAGGTTCTTAATCTCATTTTGAGTAACGTAGACCTCCTTAAAATTTGAAAAAGTTATGAACTCTCTCTTCAGAAAAAAACATGAATTTTTTTCTCTCTCTCTCCCACACATACACACACATGCACACACATACACACGTGCCTGCATACATGCAAACAAAGTATTACCTATAATTTGAGGGTTCACTGTCATCTGGAAGCCCACCCATGAGCCCCCAGATTAAATCTTTCTGTTCTAGGCTAATCCCTTAGGTTTTCAGGGAAGGAAGCTGATACCCAGGTTGGTAAAAGGACTGAACGAAGGTCACCCAGCTTATTAGTCCGTATATCAATCCGGTTGGGCTAAGCTGTACAGCAGTAACAAACAACAACATTTTGTGGCTTAAGACGACATATTTATTTCTCATCCATGCTATGTTTCCACTATGGTAGCTAAGTACTCTAGTCCGCGTCATGTTTACTTAGGGATACAGAGTGATAGAAAATGTCTTCTAGAATATCATCTGTCTTCATGAACCGAAGAAGAAAGGGCATTGCAAACCAAGCATGATTCTAATGCTTTTGCCTGAAAAGATTGAAATTAAATTAAATTAAATTTAGTTTACCATTAAGATTTAATTTACCATCACTGCTGGTCATATTTCATTGGCCGAAATCAGTCCTATAACTAACTCAAAGGAGACAGACAAACACTTGGTGACAGCACAAGTGACCAAGAGAGCTGGAAAAGCCAGAAGTAGAACCGAGGCAGTTTTATTTTTGTCTAGTGCTCTCTATGCTTCTGAAGTTACCGTATCATAATCTAATTCATCTGAATCTATCCCATAGATTTGTCTTCAGCTTAGGAGGGCTGTAATTTCTGATAGAAAATCGAAACTACGTCAGAGGCTTCTGCTCGTCTTCTCTGTAAATGCTGATTTTCTGGCATAGTTCATTGAGGACACTTTCACAACAAAGGAGGCCTGTTTCGTACTGGATTTTTTACAACACTTATTTTCAAACTAAAATCTTTCTACTGTGGAAATCGCTCTTATATTTCTAATAACGCCCTCATTTTTGCTGGGCCCCCATAGTTTGGGACCTGAGGTATTGCCCATGCAAACACAGAGGACTTCCCGGATTTGTCTTACATTAGCAGTTGGCAGTAGTTTTAGCTCTATTTTTACTTTCAATTGTTGCACTACACAGAACACTTGCTTTGCCCTGAGAGTTTGTAATGAGGATAAAATTAGAAAATTCACAGAGCCTGGTGCAGAGTATAGTTGCTCAAAACATGTTGGCTGGTTGTGTGTGTGTGTGTGTGTGTGTGTGTATTTATTGTTTTATGTTGAAACTGATATAGAATAATGATTAGAAGCACACACTTACTGTAAGCATAAGATTCAGGCAATTTTATTAACCTCCCCATGTCTCAGTTTTCTTATCAACTAAACAGGAATAATAATATTACCAAGCTCTCAGGCTGTAATGATGATCAATTATAATAATACATAGAAAGCATCTAACAAAGACCTGGCTCTGAGAAGGTTCTCGATGAAAGTAGCTATTATTAGTGTCATCTGCGTGATTATTAGGTACTCTGATTGCTACTTGCCAAGAGGGCGATGTGGCTAGAAGGGAAGAGCCCAGGTTGCGGAATTAAGTAGACGTGGGTTCCAGGCTCTACTCTGTGGGGATGTGAATTTAGGCAAGTCGCTGTTCAAAGCTTCGTCCTCTCCTTTGGTGACACATACATACTTACTCACCTTGCAGGGAGTTGGGGAGCACCCCCTAGCCTCCCACAGGCCAAGAGTGCACTACGCCTGGGAGACAATGAGTGATAATGAGTTTCTCTGCAGGTCCTGTGGCATACAAAGATGAACAAAGGAAACAAGTCCTCTCTTGCCTTCCAGGGGTTTATAATCTCATTGCAGAGCTAAGATGTGCCCACGAATAACTCCAGAGACCCTAAAATGATGAGTGCCTAAAAGAGCTGCAGCTAATGGGCTGTGAAGTTTGCATTGGGTGAATTACCGCAAGAGGTTCATTTGAGCCAGATTGTTGGCTTTGGCTGAGAAAATGTGCTTTTGACTCAAGAGATAATTTAATTCATAAACACCGCTTGTTTTCCTTTCTCCATCTCTCCTCGCCACATCTTTGCAGCCACAGCTCAGAATATCCCATTACATACCACTGATCATTGTGTATTTGGAGGAGGAATTCATTATCCTTGCCGCCAGCCTGGTGTGCCGAGGTGCTCTGTTTTCTGGCTGTGATATTTACAGCAGCTCAGTGAAGATCTAATTTTCTATTATTCCCTGAACTTTGCAGCCCTCATTTTTCAGCTCCTGTCTGAGATGCATTGCTCCAGCACCCTGGAACCACTGCTGGAAAGACTTATTTAACATTCAGAATCAATGAACAAACAGGAGAAACATTTTACCAGAAAGAGGCCACAAATGATGTGGGGTTTAGCTTTGATTCTTAGCAGTAGTTTTATACTCTTCCTTTCGCCTCCTGTGGCCAACTGCATTTCTCCACCTAATTATCAAATAAGATGCTGGGAGGTACCTGAACTTCGGCATTTCTCCCCCAGAAATGTTACGGTCCAGGGTCTCTCTGGGTGTTATTATTATTTCCTTTTAATCTTGACCTCTGGACTTGCTTGATATTGTAGGAACCCTGTTTTTTTCTCTTCCCTCTCATTAGCCTCTTGCTAGAATTGCCCTATGACACAAAAACTTGTCTAAAGAGATCTCAGGGCTAGGAGACCCTTATCCTGCCTCATTGCCGGTGGATTCATTTCGGTTGGGGAGACAGGCTTTTTTGATTTATGTGTGTTTCCACTCCCAAGCTCACGGCTTCCTGCACAACCCTTTTCCCTTGAGCCCGTGAGAGCATTCATCAAGAACGAGGGTGGTTGAACACTCTCTCAGCCCACCGCCTTCCACGCTGCAGCCCATCTGCTAAGGTGTTGGCAGGCTTGCGGCCATTCTGGACCTAGGAAATTTCGGGAACTACCTGCCCTTCAGTGGTTCATATTCACATCATTGCACTGGGTGTAGCCGTTTTATACTGTTTGACGATGCCTTCTCAGCCATGGGAAAGTAACAACAACACTCTTCCCTGGGATTTTGGATTCAGGACTAAGGCTAGTTAGACGCGTCTCTTTATAGGGCTGGAACCACAGAGGTAAACGTGAGAGGAACTGGGTGTCATTTTTCTGGCAGGTGAATCCAACAACAATGAGAACAGAAGGGAGCATGCAGAGAGGGGAGCATGAAGACACAGCAGGGGTCCTCGGGGCCACGAGCGCTCCGGTCCCACTTGGACCTGCAGCCTAGCAGTGCCTATCTTCATGTGATGGCACCTCTTCACTGAGTACCGCAGATACCCTTGAACCTTTCACATAAATCTCTTCAATGCCTTTGCCGGCGGGACTTGGTTTCTGTCACAGGTAATCCGAGCATCTTAACTGGAACAATGTTTTCCTTTAACAAATTGCTGGTTTTTATGTTTTGGGGGATGGTTACCCAGAGAAAGGTTAGATTATTACTTAGCATCTTTCTGATCGTAAAGGAAAATGTTGAAACTTCAGTGTGCTCATAATAGAATCATCAAATATACCTAAATGAATTAAAAGCAAGGTCTTAAAAGTTGGGCACCCATGTTCACAGCCACATTAATCACAGTGGCCAACAAGGTGGGAGCAACTCAAGTCTCCATTGACGAATGGATACACAGAATGTGGTGTGTATGTGTATGTATATATATATATATATAGGAATTATTCAGTCTTAAAAAGGAAAGAAATGCTGCCATATGCTACAATATGGATGAAACATAAAAACCTTATACTAACCAAAACAAACCAATCACAAAAAGGTAAATACTGGATAATTCCACTCATGCAAGTTACCTAGAGAAGTCAAATTCAGAAACAGAAAGTAGAATGGTGGCTGCCAGCCACTGAGGGGAGGACGGAATGGGAGTTGTTGTTTATTGGGTGTAGAGTTTGTGAAAGTTTGTGAAAGATTAAAGAAAGTTTTAGAGATTGGTTGCCCAGTGCTGTGAATGGACTTAATACCGCTGAACTGTACAGTTAAAAATGGTTGAGAAGGTAAATGTTATGCTGTGTGTATTTTATCACGAGTTCTGGGTTTCTGGAGAAGCTCGTCTCTAGGCAGTTATCTTGGGTGGAAAGATCAACCAAGAGGAGCGGGCCAGGTGAGAAAGTGAGCGAGAGCATTCTAGGCAGAGGAGCAAAATGCACAAAGGCCCAGAGGCAGGAATGGGCCTGAAGTGTTTGCAGAGCCTGGAGTAGCACTTTTTGTGTTGAAACCCGTGTAGCTGTTGGGGGCAGGTAACAGAAAAGCATGGTAGGAGACAGGGCTAAATCAGGAGGCCAAGAATGGACCATGGCTGCCAGTAGATTGTTTGGGAGGCAGGCGTTGTTTCTGTGCGTTACGAGGATTTCTCACCCGTCAGGAGGCTACTGGACAAATAATCCAGGAAATGTTACACACTGTGTCCCCTTTAATGTTCTTTAATTTTGTTTGGAGAAAGGCTCGTTATGCTCGTGTCTCGTGGCTACTAAACAGAAGGTTAGATGGGCCGCTTTGGACTATGTCCCTAAATCTTCCCTTTCATGGTCCTCTCAGCCCCCAGACCCAGCCACTTGGACTTCCCAATCTCAGGACTTAGCTTTTCATCATTAACCAACTTGTGCTTCATTTTTATGCATATTTAGTTTAATCTTTCAGCAAGAATTCACTGAGCATCTAACATGTCCATGAGGCACCCCTGCAAATGATCTGGGAGTAGGAGGTGAGAGATGAGAGTGCCGGGGACAGAGCCTCCGGAGGACAGATCCTGGAATCTGATGGGTGTGAGTGCAAGGCTTATTTCTGCCTTGTGCTTATCATCTTGCCTTTCTGAGGCCCAGATAACTCATCTGTAAGATAAGAAGAATCATAATATGTGTGTTACGGGCGGAATTATATTCCCCCCAAATTCATATGTTGATGTCCCAACCCCCAGGACCACATATATGTAGATAAGTTCTTTAAAAAGTATTAAGTAATTAAGTTAAAATTAGGCCATTGGAGTGGGGGCTTAATTCTCTATGACTGGTGTCAGAGAGACAGCAGGAGTGCATGTGCACAGAGACACGGCCATGTGAGCAAGCAGCAAGAGAATGGCCATCTGCAAGCCAAGGAAAGTGGCCCCAGAGCCATTCTGTTATGGCAGCCCTAGCCAGTCCATACT
The DNA here is from genome assembly GCF_022355385.1 of Mustela nigripes. Lineage (NCBI taxonomy): Eukaryota > Metazoa > Chordata > Mammalia > Carnivora > Mustelidae > Mustela > Mustela nigripes. Next base: position 80,432,444 of record NC_081565.1, on the reverse strand, counting down.
CCTGCTTCACGCAGTTATGAAGACTATTAACTCATGTGATGCGCATGTACATTCCATTTAGTACAGTCCCTGATGTGCCTAAAATGATTAATACAATGGAATTATTTTTGCCATTATTACGGAGATAAACCAGACATAAATGCCTTGAGACAGCTACACTGTGTTGAGAGGGAGGAATGTGGCCTTACATCATGCAGGTTTCTGTAACATAGTGAAATGTCTATAAAACAAGATGGAAAATGCTAAGTGCCCGAAGAGGTAAAGAATATTCTGTGGTATTTGGAGGAGGAAGAACTTGGAGGCGGAAGCAGGGGGGCTGAGGTGGGTTGATCGAGTGGTAACGTTTGATCTGGGGTGGATAGATTAGTACACACAGATTGCACATAGGTTTATGTTTAATTATATGTAATTATATATCATGTTTATATCTATTAGTTATTCATGCCGCATATTAATATATATGTAGACTGGACTAACTTGCATGACAGTCACTCACTATTCAGTCAGTCGATTTTTATTGGATGCCCACATGACGGCATTGTTCCAGATGCTAAGGACTCAGTAATGAGAAGGCCAAGTCCCAGCCTTATGGAATTTAGCTACCAGGGTGGTGTTCATATGTTCATAACTGTTAAGAAGATTCTAAAACAGTATAAGCAGTATGATTCTATTTTTAATATACATGCGAATATATAAATCTGCATATTATAAAAAGGACATCATATGTGTACAGTTATACATAAAGAGAAAGTGAGCTTGTGAGAGTCAACAGAAATCTGGAAAGACAGATACCCAAGCGTTTAAAGTGATTATATTTTCAGCCCTGGAATTCTCTATCCCCACTTATGTTTATCTGTATTTTCCAAAATTGGGAGGAATAAACTTTATACACCCTGTTTAAAAAGTTGTACCTTATGAATTCAATTAAACAACCAAGTGCTAAAGTTAGAACTTAACAGGAATCGGAAAGAGTCTGCTTTCCTTACTTGTCTCCTAAACAGCTGCTGCATTTCTAAACCCGAAGGCCCCTTTTTGTGGTTTTCACAATTCCACCTGAAGGCCTCTTGATGTTCAACTCTTCCCCTACATCTGCTACCATCCCCCTGTTTGTGGCCCATAAATCCCTTTATTTGGTAAAATAAAATTTTCAACTTGAGGGAAGTAGTTTTCTCAAAGAACATTGTGTTCAAATTCTGAAGCTTCGGGCATTTAGAAGGAAAGCTATTCTATAAATGCAAATGATTGCTGTCTCTACTTGCTTTGGCATTCTTAGGTACATAGAAGATGTTCACACAAAGCTGGCTAGAAAGTTGTGTGTGGATTTTATGACAAACAAAACCCACAGCATTTAGGGTCCCCTTGACAGCAAACATCCTCCATGCCTAAGAGGGTTTCTTTCTTTCTTTTTTTTTTTTTTAAAGATTTTATTTATTTATTTGATAGAGAGAGAGAGATCACAAGTAGGCAGAGAGGCAGGCAGAGAGAGAGAGAGGAAGGGAAGCAGGCTCCCTGCTGAGCAGAGAGCCCAATGTGGGGCTCGATCCCAGGACTCTGGGATCATGACCTGAGCTGAAGGCAGAGGCTTTAACCAACTGAGCCACCCAGGCGCCCCCTAAGAGGGTTTCTATTATAAAAGCATGGTGCCCTTCCTGGCTCCCAAAGGCATAGGAGATGGGTTTTGCCTTACCAGCCCTGAGCCCAGAACCTCAGCCACTGGGTGCATTGGCAGAGCTGGATTCTAGGCCGAGATTCAGGAAAAGTTTCTTGGTCATGGCATCACTTCTAGCAAACACAGTATATATTTTTTCCACTGAGGCCCCAGTTTGCTTGGCATGACCTGGATTATCTGGCAAAGCTAGTTCATGGTGCTCTAGCTTTCCAGAGCTGCCCTCGTCTTTGAGTTAGGCTGGGTGTGGTGATTTTAATGGGCTTACAGTTGGAAGTATAATGTTTTCACATTTCCTTTCATTTATTTACTCTGGTTTCTTACTCTAATCTTGCCTGTCATCTCTCCTAAATTCAAATGCTGGAAACGTTAACTACAATTTTGCTATGCGTGTATTTATTCCTTGAATATTTTTTCATCCTAATTAGTTACTTGTGATTGTGGGCCCTGCTCTCATTTGAGTAAAATTAACCAATTTGCCTGAGTAATTTTTTAAAAGATGAGGGTCTAGTGGGGGTGATTATAATTTGAGTAATGGTATAGGTGGATTGTGGGCAAAAAGAATGTCATTTAAATATGGAAATAAATATACCTAGATATGTTCAAGCCACTAAAAATAATCTCAAAGAAACATCTAATTCCCTCATTGAGAAAGCCATTGATGTGGTTGTTTTACTTTGTTGATTGAAATGCTCTCTATATTTCTTAGCAGAAGTACATGAAACTGGCCTTCCCATCCGGCCCATCGGGCCCCCTGCTCTTCTGAGGCCTCAAGCCTCACACCCTAACCAGGGCAGAATCTGTTTCTCCCACTTCCTCCTGGGCACTCAGCTCGTTTCTCTCCACTTCCTCATGTGGTGTTTTTCCTTCCTGGAACATTCCAGCCCGTCCTCTCTGTCTGGGCAACTCCTACGTATCTGCCAGGTCTCAGCTCACAGGTTGCTTTCCTGGAGGGGCTTCCCGAATCTCCTTGGTTTACATTAGGGTCCTCTCCACTGCACAGTGTCATCATGGAAAGCCACTGCCTGCCCACTTCTCTGGCTCCTTCATTAGTCTGTGGGACTGCTGAGAGTCGATACCGTGTCTTCATGTTACTTCTGTATGCCTTGCGCCTAGCCCAGTGCCTGGTTGGCATGTAGTAGGTGCTCAGTAAATATTGCCTGACTGAATGAGTGCATTGACATAATTCGTCCAAACAAAGAATCGGGTGTAAAGGGATTTTGTGAGCCCCATGCTGCCATTTACTTGGGCCCCTGAGTTACGCAGTCAGTTCAGACCAGACTGTTGTTATTGAACAGCATTACAGGTCTGTCGGCTGCTTCTACCTGTACGGCTCCATTGATCTTTCCCTTACCTTTCTGCCTTCCAGCTCCGGGAGGCTCAAGTACTTAATCATGGTGACGGATGAACAGAAAGAATCCTAAACCTCAAAGATTTTACTCATCACGCTTGGCCCTCCATCAGGGTGTTTCTCCTTGAAATTTTTGACCTTTACCATGCTCTGTTGCTGTGTTAGAATACAGGAAGCCTTGAATTGCCTACATAAATGGAGACCAAAAAAAAAGAAAAAAAAGAAAGAAAGAAAAAGTGGAAAAAGTGGAAAGGAACTGGGGGAGGAAGCACTGGTCTAAGAATCCAGACATCTGTGTTCTCTTCTTACCTTTGTTACTATCTGAGTGACGCAGGGCAGGTCATTAGTCTCTCTGGTCCTTAGCCTTCTCATCTGTGCAGTGAGCAGCAGTGACTGGATCATTTCTCAGGGCCTCCGAGCCTCATAGCCTCTGATCCTAAGCTTGAAAGCTCAGAACTGCATACTGCGTCCTGCTCAGTGCATCACCCCAGCTACCTGAAGGAGCTCATCTCCAGGGGCTGTTCTGAAATTGCATTCTCGAGGTAAGAAGTGAAGAGAATAAATGCAATTTCATATCACCCTCTTATTCACTGTTTGCACATATACCAGTAACAAAATCATAACCCCGAGTCATTGGGGGAACTGAATGAGAAGAATGAATCATGGCAGCAAGCCCCCTGTACATCCGCTGTCAGTGGCCTTTGAATGAGCCGCCGTGAGCCCTGACCCGCTTCTGCACGCCTTCTTGTACTCGCAGAGCAGGCCTCTTCTGATCCACACTCGCTCTCTGCAAATTGACCTTAGCTCTGCGCCTCTTGAAACTACCTTATATGTTTAAGCAATTAGCAATCAGACTTCACATCGTATTGCTGCACAAGCAGATCTGCAATGTAAAAATGCAAATGGTAGGGAATGAAAAGAGATTTTAAGTTGTTTGCCTATAAATTGATTTCCATGAGCAATTAAAGCTTACCATTTTTGTGATGATTTTTAGAGGTGCTCAGCTAGATAGAATAATTATATTACCCACGTGTGAACTTAGCAAAAGAAGAGGCAAATTGTCATTTTGAATTTAAAAAGAGAGACAATTTGGGCTTTAATGTAACTGAAAACAGCAGTTTTAAATTAAAAATAGCTATAACTTTACAACCTTGAAATTATCCAAGACTATCAGTGAGTACCTGAGGACTCCCTTTAAAAGTTAAATCGAGAAAAGGGAAACAGAAAAGAAGTGTTACTAACAAGATTCCTTGGGGCTAACACAGTAGCCATGGCCAAATGATAGAAAGTAAACAGAAAATGAGAACATGTGTTTTTCCTGTTTTCTCCATTTGTATGACTTTAAAGCTACATCAGAAAACCAGAAAGTCCATCTTTCCTATCATCAGCTAACTGTGTCCATTTAAGCAAATCCCTCAAACTCTCTGAAGAGAAATTCTACTGTGCATGGAATTAATATTTTATAAAAATTGTTAAGTCTTAGTAACTTTAAGAAAATACCAAATGTCCCACCAGGAATGACACTACAGATTCCAGCCAAATGAATTCTGGAAGTAGATGTTCACTCTTCAGGGGGAAAATGAAGCATTTTGTTCCTACATTGGATCAACTTCCTATCTTAAGGTGGGATTTCTGTCAGGGACATGGCCTGTCCTTGACTGACGTTGTGCTGTAGGTATGTACAGCCCAAATCCCACAGAGCGTAGCTGTGAAAATTCTTGAGAATTCTTGAGCCTCATAACCCGTTTGGCAAAATGCAGAATATACTCCACTCAAAGACAGATCTGGGATCAAGAGATACATTTCTAGCAGTTTTTTTGAAGTATGAAGACCTCTTATGGGAAATGGATCTCTTTACTTTTTTAGGAATGCTGCATGTTGTTTGAGAAGTTCATTAACAACAGCATTGCTTCCCTGTTAACCACCAAATTGACAATAACATCTTAGAGGTTTATGGCACCATTCTCAAAAGAAGGGACCATATTAAAGTGGGAAAAACCTAATGTTTGGTTCCAAAAATTTCCTAATTTGATTTGTCTCAGTGATAACATAAAAATCAGTGTGACCTACTCACCATGTGGTTGATGTCACTCATTGAAGCTCAGAGAGAAGCAGGGAGTGGGGTGAGCTTCAGCGGTAAGATGCGACAGGAAACTCCACTTGAGTTTCAGAACAACAACCACCACCACGGTTTGACCTTGACCTTGAACCAGGTGTTCAGGAGGATGAGCTACAAGGGCCAGCTGACATAGGAGAAGCTGGAGAAAAAGATGGGGCGGGGGGTGAGGAGTCTGTCAGTGCAAGAGAGACGGGGGCTGAGTGGTGCCACACAGAAGGCCTGGGGGTGGAGGGCATACGGAATTATGGGCAGGAAAGGTATGCCAAGAGGGTGTGAAGCCATAAATATGAGATGGGGGAGGGGAACACAGACACTTAAGGGTGGTGATTGGTAGGGGGCACCTTTGACTTTGCACCAGACACACACTCCTGGATAGTTGTGTGAAAACCTAATTGTCATGAAGTAAAAAAACAAAAACAAAAACAAAAAAACCCCATGTGTAATAGGTAGATATTTAAAGGAAATTTATGGGGACACCAGGGTGACTCGGTTAAGCGTCTGACTCCTGGTTTTGGCTCAGGTTGTGATCTCACAGTCGTGAGGTCGAGCCCCGTATGGGCTCCGTACCTGGCATGGAGTCTGCTTCAGATTCTCTCTCCTGCTTCCTCTGCCCCTCATTCTGCTCACATTCTCTCTCTCTCAAAATAAATAACTAAAATCTTTTTTTTTTTAAGGTTTTTAAAATAAAGGGAGTATATGTATGTAAAGGAAAGGCTACTTTTGTAATACAAATACCAACTCCCTTACTTATGTCTTTGAAAATCAAGGTTTTATGTATATTGAGTTTTCTCAGAGCAATGGGCAACTGAATCTGGCAGCGGAGAGAGAAATACACTATTTTAGCTGTGGGTTTGGCATCAAGAAAGGACAGAATATTCCTGGTGGAGGGAGGCTCTTATAATTTTCTAATTCAACTCCATTCTCTAGGTGAGAAAGCTGAAGATAAAATGCTTCGCTTGAGGCTAACCAAACATTAAGTGATTCATTGATTCTTGGTCCTGAGCTGGCTGGCTGAGAAATGAGAACTAGAACCCAGTACTCCTGCTTCCCACTCAGACCTCATTCTCTGTATCCTGCTTGGACTGATGGCTTACTGCATACAGAGAATGAAACAAAGTCACAGTGCAGTTGCATAGTTTTGTCTTCTGGGGCCCTTTCCAGCTTCAAAATTCTATGATTCTGTATTATCCCTGCATCTCTTATTTTTTAAGACTGTTACTTCAAAGGATTCATTGTAAGATCAGGAGGCAGCCAAAAGAAGAAATAACAGTTATTGGCTCCCAAATGGCTAGGGAGTATAGTAATATATCTTATAGAGGAGATGGATAATGTTAAAAGAAGAAATTTATCTTCCAGAAAGCAATAAAGCTTTAAAAAGCACCAACCCAGTTTCCCTTCACTTCTGCCAGAATATATCAAATATGGCACCTTAAGTTGGTCCAAGTTTCACAAATACCAGGAAACCACAAGTGTGATGTTTTCGAAGATGCCATACATCTCCCCAAACACGTCATTTTGTTCCAGCTTTCTCTTCTGGGCATGCCACTTAACTTTGCTTCTTGTCATTTCTTCTCAAGAGATTCCACACGTATCTCTAGTTCCTCAGAAACGAGCCCTTTATTTGTAACTGCAGAAAGCGCATTACATGAGGATCCAGAGGGAGCGGGGAGAGGGAGAGAGCATGTGATTAACGCGATTTTGAAGCACCAACTTTTATGGTCTCTGCAAAGCATCATGGAGTTGAGGATCCACAGAAGGTCATAAGGGCTCCCATTTTAATCTTAGGATTTGAAAATTATCTTATTTCTAAGTAATAGTCTTCCATCACCTCTTCCCATTTTATCTCTTTCTCTCTTGTCTAGCACACATATTTCTTGCTAAAAATGCTTTTGATCATTGCACATTCATATGAAGTCTTCAATGTAGCAACATGTTGAGTTGGGTTGCACATACACAAAAAGATGAAAAGGAGAGATGCTAAACCATACTGGCCTTTAAGGAGAAATCATGTTCTATGATGGCAACATTGTCTAAATTTTATATTATATGTGAAATATCAAATAAAACACTTTATAAATAACCATCCTGTATTTCAATACAGACAGAACCATAGAATCAAAGAATGCTAATGCTCAAAGAGATGGTAGGATTTCTTTCCTCATTTTATGGACAAGGAAACTGAAGCCCAATACAGCCTAGTTAGGAGGGGGGCTGGCCAGGTGTTGCTTCAGTTGCCACTGTGTCAACAGCGCTAATACGTCACTAGAATAAATGAGAAATCAGAGCCAGACAATCCAGGTTCATAATAGCTTCTTATTTGTACACAGGCAATTGAAAGTTGACAGTCCACATAAAATACCTTGAATTTAAGAATGCATGACATTTTTAAATAGTTTTTAGAGTACAGGTCTTTCACCTCCTTGGTTATATTTATTCCTAAGAATTTTATTATTTTTTGGTACATTGTATATGGAATTACTTTCTTAATTTCGCTTTCTGCTACTTCACTATTCTTTTAAAGATTTTATTTATAGAGAGTGAGAGCCAGAGAGCATGAGCAAGGTGAGGGCAGAGGGAGAGGGAGAAACAGACTCTGCTGAGTAGGGAGCTCGATGCAGGGGGCTCGATCCCAGGACTCCAGGATCATGACCTGAGGCACCCAGGTGCCCCTGTGTTACTTCAGTGTAAGTATATAGAGATACAAGGGATTTCTGTAAATTGGTTTTGTGTCCTGTGACCTCACTGAATTCCCTTATCAGTACTAGCAGTTTTTGGGTGGAGTCTTTAGGGTTTTCTGTATATAGTATCATGTCATCTGCAAATAGTGAAAGTCTTACTCTTTCCTTTCTAATTTGGATGTCTTTTATTTCTTTTTCTTTTCTGATTGCTGTGGGTAGGATTTCCAGCACTATGTTGAATAAAGGAAGTGAGAGTGGACATCCTTATCTTGTTCCTGATCTCAGAGGAAAATTTCTCAATTTTTCACCATTGAGAATGATGTTAGCTGTGGGTTTTTCATATATGGCCTTTATTATGATACGGTATGTTCCTTCTAAACCTACTTTGGTGAGAATTTTTTATCATGAATGAATGTTGTACTTTGTCAAATGCATCTATTGAAATGATCATGTGGTTTTTATTCTTTCTCCTATTGATATGATGTATCACACTGATTGATTTGGGCTACTGAACTGCAGGAATAAATCCCACTTAATTATGGTGGATGAATTTTTAAAAATATATTGTTGATTCAGTTTGTTAGCATTTTGGTGAGGGGTTTTGCATCTGTGTTCATCAGAGATATTGGCCTGTTCTCTTTTTGGCTGTGTCCTTATCTGGTTTTGGTATCAGGGTGATGCTGTCCTTGGCCCACTTTTTAAATCAGGTTGTTTGTCTTCTTATTGTTGAGTTTCAAGAGTTCTTTGTATATTTTGAATAACAGTGCTTTATCAAATGTATTTTTTGCCAGTATTTTCTCTAAGTCTGTGGCTTATCTTTTCATTCTCTTAGACTTCAAATATTTTTATATCCCCCTAGGTTTCTGAGAATAAGATTACCTGCCTATTAGAGTACTTGATTGTTTCCATAAATTACAGAAGCTTTTTCATCGTTTCAATCTTTTTTGTCTTTAGACTTCCATTTAGTTTCAATTGCTTTATCTTCAAGTTCACTGATCTTTTCTTTGCAGTATTCAGTGTGATATTAATCCTCTAGTTATTTTTTCTTCCCACACATTGAATATTCTTACCTGAAGATTTTCTGTTGACTTTTTTGTTATTTTCAGTTTCTCTTCTCATTATGTTTCCCTCAATATACTTGAACATATTTACAATAGCTATTTTAATGGGCTTTTCTGGTAATTCCTTTATTTCTGTCATTTTGGGGTCCATTTCTATTGACTGATTTTCCCCTAAGTTATGGGTCATATTTTGCTGCTGCTTTTCATGCCAAGCAATTTTTTTATTGAGTGCTGGGTATTGTGGATACTGGATTGTGGGTTGTGTTTTTTTTTCCTTTTTTTCATCTCTAGAGGGTGTTAGACTTTGTTTTGGTAGGTAGTAATACGTGCTTATCAGCTTTATTTTTTTTATTTTTTTTTTAAGATTTATTTATTTATTTATTTATTTTTATTTATCAGAGAGAGAGGGAGAGAGCAAGCACAGGCAGACAGAATGGCAGACAGAGGCAGAGGGAGAAGCAGGCTCCCTGCTGAGCAAGGAGCCCGATGTGGGACTCGATCCCAGGACGCTGGGATCATGACCTGAGCCGAAGGCAGCTGCTTAACCAACTGAGCCACCCAGGCGTCCCTATCAGCTTTATTTTTTGAAGGCTATTTAAAAGCTCTGTTATGGCAGGTTTGGAATAACTTTAATCTCTGGTTGGTTTATCTTCTTGTCAAGATAGGACCCTTCTGGAGTTTCTACAAAGTGCCCTGAGTATTCTCCACTTCAACTGATTAGAACTTCAACATCCCCCAGTCCTGTGTGAGCTCTGAGAATTGTTTACAGTTCCCAACAATTCTTCACGTCTCTTAGAGAAAATTCGCCCCGTGCACTCATGACTTAATGTTAGCAATAGAAGCAAGAGGAACCCTGTGCAAATTTCTGGAGCTCTTCCTCTACCACATAGATTCTAACTGCCTTTGCTTCACCGAACTTCAATCCCTGTGTCTTCAACTCAGTGACTCTCGTATAGTTGCTTGGGATCCACCGCCCTGCACTGCTTTCCACGTAGTGACTCAGACAGAAAGCCAGAGCAATCATAAGACTCACCTCCTTTGTTTCCTTTTCCTCAAAAACCACAGTCCTGTGCTGCCTGTTTTCCAATATCTAAAAAAAAAAAAAAAAAAACCCAAAAATGAAACAAAACAAAAAAACAGTCATTTGGCATATTTTGTTAAGTTTACAAGTTATGGTAGCAGTATAAATCTAGTTCCAATTCCTTCATCATGGTCGGAAGCAGAATTAACAATATTAAATATTTTGAAATTGTGCAACCGTTCTCCAGCTGTGGTCAAGAGCTCATTCTAGTTCAGCCCGTTTAGTACCTGGTAAGAGACGAGGCCAGGAGGACTCTCTGCCCTGAACCCCTCACTTGAAAGGTACACACACACACACACACACACACACACACACGAATTTCTTCAGGAGCTCATGGACAGCAATGCCTCTGTCAGTTGAGATCTGATGTTCAGCACTGATTCAGCAGGATCTATAACCAAAACATTCTTTCTGACTTACACTGAGTTCTTGAATCAAAATGTTACAAAATGCTACTACATTTGAGTGCCATGAAAATTGGTAGCATGTGCCACTGAGGATTTCAGAGACAGACACTGCTTTATTGAGGGCACTGAGAGAATTTGAGTGGCAGAAGCACTTAGTGGAAGAAAAGAAACATTAACTTGTCAGATGCTTCCTCTCAGACAGCCTGAATACAATAAATTCTTATTTATCATTTGCAAGTAGTGCCAAATGTTCGTTTTCTTGCTTTTCTTTGTGTTGTGCCAGAGATAGTCATAAATTACTGTAGCATTTGCAACAGTTGCACATAGAAGCTGAAGAATGATTGGAAATAGTAAAAAAAAAAAAAAAATATATATATATATATATATATATATATATATATATATATATACACACACACACACACACTATTTCGGTTAAATTTGTAGATGTAAACATCACATGTGTGACGTGTGATACAGATTCTTTACCACCAACTCAACTGATACCGAATCCTAGACTTTCAAATATGTTAAACTTTGTTAAAATATTTATTAAGGTTTAGAAAAGCTTTCAAAAGATCAGATTTTATAATTTCAACATTATTCTAAAACTTTTTGCATTTTTCTGTTTATTAGCTATAATTTATATTTTGCCTTATAATCGTAGTAGATAAATTTGAAAATGTGCGAAGAAATGAACTCTGAAAAGCATGAACAAGTTTATTTCTTTAATCTGTAACTAAATTTTTGATAAAAAAAAATCCAAGATTTGTATACTTCGAATAAATCATATTTTAGTATTTTATACCATTGAGAATGAGTACAGGTTGAAGTCACGAACTGTAGAAAATATCATGAAATCATGATAAATGTAGAAAATACTACAAATGAAGTTCAATTAAGTAGCTGAAGACGAAGGAATAAACATTTTCAGTATGAAAGGATTATTAGTCAAGCAAGAGGATAGAATGTATTCTATTCCACAGTTAGTACATTATGATTGGTAACTTTTAAATAGTTGCACTCACGATGTGAGAGCTGTTGGTGGTATTACTGCTCTGGGCCTCGTGAACATTAGGGTTGAGCCTCGATGAGAGGAAAGGAGGCAAAATCTCTCCCCCAGTTGCAGGAGGGTCTTTGTATGAGTTGGGTCCAGACTGGGCAAGGTGAGGTGGGGAGAGTAGAGCAAGCCTGTCTTGAGAACATTTGTCCCCAGAATTGCTAATGCAGGCCCCAGTCTGGGCTAAGGGCAGGCAGATGGGTCTTGGCAGGATTCCAGCCAGCAGAGAACTTGAGTGCCGACAGGGCCCCTGAGGCAGACATCCGTTCATGTAGACAAAGTTGGAGGTGGTGGTGCAGGTTGTTGGGACGGCGTGGGGTGCAGGGGGAGATAGACAGGAAATGCCTACCATATCTCCCCTCTAAGTACCCCAAAGGCACAGCAGCACCTCTTAGATCTAGGCTCCCTCTGACCAGTCGGGCCAGCATACTTGGGCTGCTTCCTATACTGGTCAGGACTAACCAGACTCTGAGCTGGTGGAAAACATCACTGACTCCTGCTCAAAGAAAGGGGTAAGGGACAAAAACATAATAGGGGATATTTTTAATCTCCACCATGTGATTAAGAATAGTACTTGAAGTAATGTTTTATAAACAGTTTAGTCATAAACAACTCACAAGGCATGTCTCCTGTGACAAAATTTATGTTCTGTTTGTGATCGGCTCTGCTTGGTTACTTGGGCTGAGTCAAGGTTGATGGCATGGGACCTTGTGCCAGTTGCCGCACTAGCTCCAGGCATTGGGAGAGCTTTGGAGAAGAAGGAACAGCCACCCGCGTTTCCTGCCCCAGCTGTGAGAGGAAACTGTACCTGAAGAAACACCCAATGAAGCAAATCAGAGAAATTTAAAAATAACCATTTGGGGCCATTTAGATAGCTAGCGAAGAGTGCATATTTCTTTCCAGAATGATTTCTGTCCTGTGCAGTGTCGGCAAAGACCAAATTGGCAATTGCTTTACCCAAGGTAGGATGTTAGTGCCAGTTACAAAATGCCAAAGATGCATGGTCTGTTAGAGGGAAGAGACCACTTCAAGTTCATTTCTGTATTTCTGGTACCTAGCTCGTTTTGTTGGAGTGGGGAGGGGCGGGGGGGGGGCAGGTCTCAGCACTGACAGCACGTTACAAATCAGGAGCTCTTAAAAATACTGCTGCCAGAGTCCCACTGCAGACCAGTTAAATCAGAATCTCTCAGAGATTGGGTGCTGGTATGTTCTCTTTTTTTTTTTTTTTTTTAAAGCTCCCCAGGTAATCAGTTAAAAAAGTTTAAACAGTTAAGGCTGGCCTTGGCTAAGCCATCATGAGCATGCCATGCTCTGTCTCAACTCAGCACCAGTAGCCGATGTAAAGACTAGTAGAACTGAGGACCGAAGGGCTGGGGAAAGGGCTGTGTCCTTCCAGTTAGCCTGCTGCAGGATTAGAGCGGCTCATCTAGACGTGCAGTCTTTAACTGTGTGGGGGGGGCCGGGGGTGCGGAACGGAGGCAACAGCATTTCTAAGACTTCCTCTTCTGCCAGAAGTCCAGGGCTGTGGTAGAATCATTAGGATTTTTTTTTTTTTAAGATTTATTTATTTATTTGACAGACAGAGATCACAAGTAGACAGAGAGGCCGGCGGGCTGAGCAGAGAGCCCAATGCAGGGCTTGATCCCAGGACCCTGAGATCATGACCTGAGCTGAAGGCAGAGGCTTTTATCCACTGAGCCACCCAGGTGCCCCATAGATTTTAAAGTTGTATCAATCTGCTGCTTCCTGTGAAACAAATAACATCTGTGTGGATTTTCCCATGTGCTCATGTGTCTGAGATAGATGTGTACCTGGGGGCAAAGTTGGCCCATTGACCCTGGCAAACAAAGGGAAAAGGTTGGCCATTCTCTGTATGTATGAAATGCACAACGCCAGACCACTCAGTTCTTTGAGCTTTACATCGGTGCCAAGATGTGAGGCTGGAGGCAAGGGGTTTTCTAGCCCGTTTATTTTTTAATTTCTCAAAGCTACAGAACGATGTGTGAGTTTGTGCACAAGACAAATGTTAAACATTGAACTAGCATTTCTGATGAGAGACTTAAGGAATACACTGAGAAAGTACTTAATGGATCTTACTTTTTTCTCTTTCTTGTCTTCTCTGGAAAGGGCAATCAGGATATATCTATGCACATGGCTACTTTCCTTAGTATTTTTCTTTGCAACTAGCTCTTTCTGGGCACGTCTCTCATCTTGATTATTGACTGTGTGTGGCTGAAGTTCCAGATGATGTGGGACTACCCAAAAAGAAAGAATATCACACCTAGTGTTGCAATGTTTTTCACTGCTGCTTGTATCCCCTGGTAACGTGTCTTATTAGCAGAAACATGTTTGAACATTTTGGGACCTTGCTTAATAACAGAGATAAGCTACTTTAGGTTGTCAAGCAAATAAAAGAATGAATGGAAGACGGAACCAACAGATAAATGGGTGGAAGGCCAACCTGTGACACTGTGGCCGGCCCATGATTTGTTGTGTGTTGCAAAACTGGCCCATGGTGGCTTCATTTCTGTTCAGGTTTTGTCTGTGCAGAAGGAGCTACGTCGGTGGATTGCTGGCAAGGCCGACATTGATTTCACTCTGTGGCAGATTTTGTTCTTTTCTGGTTAATCGACCAGAACTTCAGCTGTTTCCTGTGCCCACGGGTCTGTAATTGATAGCAAGGGCAGAATAAAGTGAAATGTTTATGATATATTGCAAGAGCAGAATTAACTTTTCAAAAACATGCAAGTTTATCTTTCATTCTGTTTACAGTCTTCTACAGCTCGTAAGCAGCGACAAGTGTCTTCGGAAGCTTGCTGCCACTTGTAAGATCAGAAAAATGTTACTGCTCCTTGGAAATCTTATCATCAGGAACCTGGAGTTAGCTAGTCCATTTGATTGAAGAGGAAACAGAGACACTCAGAGATGGGTTTGTCTCAGGACATGCAACAGCGCAGTGAGAATTGGGACCCAGACAGGGCATCACTGGTCACATTGGACCACGGAGCCAAATCTGGTCTGGACCCCTTGTCATAGGAGAGAGTCCTCCTTTTTTTCTATGACAAATAGGGAAAATCTATTTGTCAATAAATTTGGGAGGTGAGGATGTGCTGCAGTAAAAAGGTAGGGAGAAAGGGAGGGTGAGTATTTGTCTAGGTAGGAATGATCTTCCTCAAAGCTACAGCTAATACCATTCTAGTAGCTGGAGCTGTTGGGATTTCCATAGACTGGGACCCGTGGCACTTAGGAATTGATTGAGACCTGAACTGGTAGCGAATGTGAAAATGTCCGGGTTCGGGAGCAAATGGTCAAGAAAGAATTCTTGAGGTATCTTTGGTGCAAAAAGATAGTTTTATTAAAGCACGGGGACAGGGACAGGGCCCCTGGGCAGAAGGAGCTTCCCTGGATGTGTGAGGGGTGGCCGATTATACACTTTCAAGTTAGGAGGAGGTTAGGGATAGTGTTAAGTCTCTAAGGAATTTGGAAGCAAGATTTCCAAGACCCTGAGAACTTAGATGTTCAGAAGAGGTCATTTACTACTGTCTAGTAAAACCTAAGTCATGAGACCCTTCTGATGTATATCAGTGGGCCATATGCTTAGAGGATGATTGCTCACATATATCTTGGTGGGTAGAGATAAAGGAAGTTTCCAAGGGAATCTTTATATGTTAAAGGAGACTTATAAGATCCTGGAGGTCAGGCTCATGTTAAGCTAAAGTATTAACATTGAGGCAGTGAGTTCCTAGAGGAAATCACTCCGCTTATCTCAAGGAGCTGTCAGTGGGCTGTAAGTTGTAAGGAAATTTAATTTTTTTCCTTGGCCTTTTCCCCATACAAATGCCCACATCTTGCTGGCCTCAGAACCAGCCTGGGGATGCCTTACTTCTGTCCTCTTGACCAGTTGACCCGTGGCCATGACAAACACACCCTTCCTGCCCGGGTAGTCACTTCTGCAATCCCAAGTCACACATGCCCCCCCACCCCCGGGTAGGACCTGCGTCAGTTTAGTTTTGCAACTATCTCTAGGACTTAACCACCAGCCCAGACATTTTAGGAATAATATAAGAGTAAATATGACAAATTAAACCTTTTCTATCACAGCACTGAATTATGATAGCAATCCTTGGACAAAGAGTCCACTGAAGAGTGAATTATTAATATCATTGGTGTATTACTCGGATTGATGTCAGTGGGGTACTGTTACAGTCTCCACATGCAGGAAAGCTTTGGGAAGTTGAGTCATTTGTACGTATTTTCAACCTGGAGATGTGCTTTGCTGAGAAGGCAGTTTGACTGGGAGTCTGAAGACCTGAGTCCTAGAGGTAGTTCTGCTAAGTGGAGAGCTGCTTGACCTTGGCCAAGTCACGTTTCCTCACTGGGTCTCCTTTCCTCATCTGTGTCATGAGATAGTGAGACTAGGAAGCCTTGAGATTTTCTTTTGGTTCTAACATCCAAACTAGTGTTTCATGAACCCAATTATTCCATCACTCTGTTCCCCATCCGTGGGCCACTGATGGCTGTGTGTGGAGAGTTGGTGGACAGCGAGCTGGCCAATATCTGGGGAGTAAAGGCTAGTCCGTTGACAACCAGGTCACCAGCTGTGGTAGCTTGTGCTGTCACTTCACCAGTTGGAGCATGTCACCTGTAAACTTCACCAAGCATGCTTATCATTCCTATTTCCCCTTGAAACAGCCACTCACCTTGAAGTCTCTCTCCCCAGCCATAGTCTCACCAGCCTCTAGTGAGGCACAGAGTGTAGACTGATCCCCCCCTTTTTGTGCTCAGCACCTGAGGCTGAGCCTCTGTCTTACGCCACAAAAAGGGAAGTTAATAGATAACAGTTGATAATTAATAGCTCTTGGAAAGCTGTTAATGCAGCACCATATTTTTATTTGGAAATCCTGGGATCTGGAACACAAAGGATAACTTTTAAAATACTTTTGAACCGTAGGTTTCATTTTTGGTTCCAAAAAGCATCGACTACATGTAAGTCTTTATGTATAGAAGTGTCCTATATATCGTCCACTGTAGCCTTTCATTGCTTTCTACTATTCTGTAGTTCCCTTCTCTGTTGCAGGAATTAGCACGGGGGCATTCTCTGGTCCTAGAGGAGGCATTTTACCCAGGAAATGAAAGTCTGCTGTTTTCTCCGACAACCTTTATTTTGTGTTTCTTTGAGATAGATTCCTGAGTCATGTAACCAGTGAACTATGCCAAGTTCCTTTATTAAAATCTCACCGAAGTCTGTAAGATCAGCAAAGAATCACAGCATTAGAACAGTGTTGACTGAAAAGAGACTTTAAAGATTATCAGATCCAATTCTCTCTTTTTATTGGTAAGGAAACAGGCTCAGAGAGGTGAAGTAATTTGTCTGAGGTAACACAGCTTTAAAGTAACAGAGTGAGAGCTATCCTAATTTATAGCCCATGTATTTTAACAGGGGAAGATGGAGCAAATAGACCAAATACAGTCACGTTTTTATTAACTTGACATTCTAAGGAAGCCCATTTTCACAATTTTATATTTTCAAGTTTGTCACTAAATCTGGTATTTTTTTAAAGATTTTATTTATTTATTTGACAAAGATCACAAGTAGGCAGAGAGGCAGGCAGAGAGAGAGAAGGGGAAGCAGGCTCCTCGCTGCGCAGAGATCCCGATGCAGGGCTCCATCCCAGGACCCTGAGATCATGACCCGAGCTGCAGGCAGAGGCTTCACCCACTGAGCCACCCAGATGCCCCTAAATCTGGTATTTTAACAAAAGTTTTCAATATCGTAAAATAATCTTAGAACTAATATGTATTATAAGAATATCTTCCTAGAACAGGATAGTAAACTCCAACTCCTCTGGGGACCGGCAGGTTGTGGGGGAGGAAGCCAGTGGGAATGGAGGGTCTTCTAACAACCTTGGTGTCCCCTGTTTCTCCTTTCCTCTTCCTTCTCGTCCTCTGACATTTACCAAGCAGCAGACATACACGACAGTGTGGCCTGAGTGACCAGTTTATTCCCCTATTGGAAGCTATCGGTGCTTTTACCGTCCTGTGAGCATGCATTCCTTCCCACTCACCAGTTAATCCCCAGGACCACGTCAGTCATATTGTAGGTAGTCGATAAACATTTTTCAGTGGGTCGGTGATTAAATATGTACTGAGGTTGGGATTTTGAAATCGATGTCATGATTTGCTTTGGTGAAGATAATCTGGTTCAGAGCTTGATGAAAACTTTCTCTACAATTTCCCATAGAGTGCAGTACTTTTTCAACGTGAGTACCTCGGGAAGGCCACCCCTTATTAACAACCGAGGGTGGATTATTCCCACCCAGTTGCTTTCCTCCTCACCCTGAATTGTGAGCAGTTACACTGGGGTGGAGAATAGGGCGGAGGAAGAGAGGGGTCCTGGGCCAGGAGTTGGGTTTGAAGACTGGCCTCGCTGCGCAAGCGACAACAGGGAAAGGGGGCTTCAGAGGTCAGAAGGAGGGGGAAAATGTTGATCTAAGTAGCAAACAGTGCCTGGTTTATAACATTGTTTAAGGCTAGTACTAGGGGACTCCAATATGAAGGCAATGGGCTCACTTTCGGATGCAGAGGACTCATAAACAAGCTCATTATAAAATCTTCGGAACAGATTTAGCCTTGGATTCTGTTTATCTGAGCATTGTTTGCCTCCTACAACCTTCCCCTCCCGCGCCCCAAACCATTACACTGGATAGAAATGTATCCCCTCATATATCATTGGGGCCAGGTATCATCAGTGAAATCCTCATCATTTCAATCACAACATAGCCTGTAGTTCAACACACACCTTTGGACCTTCAGGCAGCACACCAAACACATGTCTTTGTTTAGGGGAATCAGCAGCAGAAGGGCTCCGACTTGTACTTTTCCAAACCTCGTGTGCAGTCATGCCAACAGAATGGGGAAAATTTCCTTTCAAAGCCACCATGAAGAGCATCCAGATGTCTTCGCTGAGCTCAAGTGCACCTGCACCAGAGGCTGCTTGTTACAGCAGCTGCCAGGATCCCTTGGGAAAGCCATGCTTACTGCCACGAAGTGGTGTCGTGAACAACATGGGGCCAAGAAGCTTCAGGGGAGAGGATGCTGGACTTCACACCAGACATGTGGGTTTGGCTCCCAGCTCTGCATTTTCCTGGCAGGGGGTCTTGAGTGAAGCCTTCCCCCTCCCTGCGCTTCCCTCTGCAGATTTGTATCTCAGTATGGCAGCCTCGGCTCCTCCCATCAACAGAGTGGTCGTTTCCTTGCCTTCCGCTCCGTGCTGGGCACAGCTGTGCATCCACTAGTGCCTCTCTTCCTCACGGCAGCCCTGTGGGTGGTTAGACACCATCATTACCCTCCCCTCCCAGATGGTGAAAGCTCAGGTCAGTGTGCTTAAGAGAACAAGCGCAGCACAGCTAGGAAGGGGCAAAGCTGAGGTTGGGAACCAGGCCTGCTTCCAGAGTTGTTGGAAAGAACAAATGTGATACTGTACAGGAAAGGGCTTTGAAACTGTAATCTAGAGATTGTGAACACAAGTGATTTAAGAGTGCAGAATTTCTTTTAATTTAATTTAATTTTTTAATTTTTATTTTTATAAAGATTTTATTCAATTATTTGACAGAGAGAGAGAGGGAACACAGGCAGGGGGAGCAGGAGAGGGAGAAGCAGGCTCCCAGCCAAGCAGGGAGCCTGCTGGGTGGCTCGATCCCAGGACCCTGGGATCACACCCTGAGCCAAAGGCAGATGCTTAACTGACTAAGCTTAAAAAAAATTAATTCCAGTATAGTTAACATACAATGTTGTATTAGTTTCAGGTTTAAAATATAGTGATTCAACACTTCATACATGAGCCGGTGCTCATCACAAGTGCCCTCCTTAATCCCCAACACCCATTTCACCCATTTGCCTGCCCACCGCCCTTCTGGGAACCACCACTTTGTTCTCTGTAGCTAAGAGTCTGAGACTTGGTTTGCCTCTCTTTCTATCTCCCCCTTTGCTTATTTGTTTTGTTTCTTAAATTCTACATCTGAGTGAAATCATATAGTATTTGTCTTTCTCTGGCTTATTTTGATTAGTGAAATTCTCTAGCTCCATCCATGCTGTTGCAAAGTAAGATTTCATTCTTTTTTATGGCTGAGTACTATTCCATCTCGTGTGTGCGTGTGTGTGTGTATTCACAATTTCTTTATCCATTCATTCATCAATGGACACGGGCTGCGTCTTCAATTTGGCTATCGTAAATAGTGCTGCTATAAACATAGGGGTGAATGTATGTGTTTGAATTAGTGTTTTTGTATTTGGGGGGTAAATACCCAGTAGTGGGATTACTGAATCATAGGATAGTTCTATTTTTAACTTTACAAGGAACCTCCATGCTGTTTTCCACAGTGGCTGCACCAGCTTGCATTCCCACCCCCAGTGCAACAGGTTATCTTTTTCTCCACATCCTTGTCAACATTTGTTGTTTCTTGTGTTTTCAATTTAGCTGTTCCGACAGGTGTGAGGTCATACCTCATTGTGGTTTTGATTTGCATTTCCCTGATGATGAGTGATGTTGAGCATCTTTTCATGTGTCTGTTGGCCATCTGGATATCTTCTTTGGAGAAGTGTCTATCCATGTCTTCTCATTTTTTAATTGGATTACTTGTTTTCTGGGTGTTGAGTTGTATAGGTTCTTTATGTACTTTGGATACTAACCCTTTATGTCATTTGCAAATATCTTCTCCCCTTCAGTAGGTTGCCTTTGAGTTTTGTTGATTGTTTCCTTCACTGTACAGGAGCTTTTTGTTTTGACATAGCCCCAGGTGTTTATTTTTGGTTTTGTATCCCTTGCCTTGGGAAACATACCTAGAAAAATGGTGCTGTAGCTGGTGTCAGAGACATTACTGCTCAAAAGTATAGAATTCTCTAGTCAGAAAGGGTACTGTCTGTGGCTGGTGGGCAAGTTATTCAACCTCTCCCAGTCTCATTTTCTTCCTCTGTGAAATGCAGATGATAACAGCACCTACCTCCTGGGGTTATTGCAAAAATGGAATGAAATCATGCATATAAAGCCTGGCACATTCCCGTAAACATTAGCTATTGATTTTAAGTTACTGATATAAATAAGAGAAAATCCTGTTCATAGCCATTTTCTCATCTTAAGTGGACCATATTTGGCTCATTTCCTGTTCCCACTGGAAAGCAAAAGCCAGAAGGAAAGCTGATTACTAATACCAGTTGTTAGCAAGAATATTTTATAGTATGAGTAATGTATGTGCTTATTTCTTTGTACCTCAGACTGAATGAATGAAATTCAACATGCAGTACTTCACTAAGTCACAGACAATGCCTTCTCCAGCTGTCCATCTCATGCTGGCCCTCAGCAAGGGTTCTCAGGATCCACTCCCCCCCACCCCACAACCCTTCCTCCCAACCTGCTTTTGCTTCTTGTCTCTTTCTTAGCTCTGAATTCTGTACTCTCCTCCCACTTCTGCTCCTTTGGGGTGACATTCATCCACTTCCTCTTTGATCATCTCTTTTAGTGGCACCTCTGACTTCCAGTTCTCATACCAGACCTGTGGGTCCCAACCAAAGCCGAGAGAGCCCCACCCCTGTTGTAATTGATGGTGGAGAGACTTTGGCTTTCCTCAGGCTTGGGTTGCTTTGTCTTCTGTTGCTCCCTGTTTTTAGCTCTGGTATGATTCATGCAGGGGCATGTACCAAGCAAAATAGCAAGTGAGGCTCAGGCAATGTCTCTCAATGTCAGACGTCCAGATGTTTCCAAAACCCAGAAGTTTTGATCATGTAGCTAAATTCCTATTCCTGAGGGAATTGTTAGCTTTTCTTCCTAATGTGGCATCATGAAGGCATAGCCTGCCTGTAGCTCATGCACATCAAGAACAGGACCCCCCGCCCCCCGCAGTGCACGGGCATCGAAATTGTCTCTGATGAAAGTGAGTAAGCAGACAAAGACATCTTTTCAGGCTAATATCAAACTGGATCGTGTAGAATTTTCTTCAAAGCTATATGTAGTTTTAGTAATCGGGAAAGATGGTACCAGCAGAGCATGCTTTTTTTGTGCCAGCAAAGCATGCTTTTTCAAATATAGTTTTCCTTGGTGGACTCCCAGATCCTCCTGCTGCCTACTCGTCCCTGACTCATATAGCTGCATAGACATCGCATGATCTACAGAGGAGTTACCCAGACCTGGGATGGAAGCCCAGCAACCACTGACAGTCATGTGCATTGAGCAAGTTAGTTAACTTCTATAGCCCCTGATGGCAGAAGTGATCAGACCTAGAACTTATTTTTTGGTTGGGGGGAGGGGGGGTGAAGGCGTTAATATATGTAACATACTAGGAGAAAGAGAGCTAGGTGCCTGGGGTGGGTGTGTGAGTAGTTACAGGAATGGTATGTCTCCTTGTGTCTGTATAATACTGTCACCTCCTGTCCTCATTTTGGTGAGCCATTTGATATAAATAACTTCCTCTGATCACAGGGATCAGCTGGAATTTCATGCTTATCTTAGTGGTAATTCTGGAGTAAACTGTCCATTTAAAAAATATTCCTGGGGCACCTGGGGGGGCTCAGTCAGTTAAGCGTCCAACTCTTGATTTGGGCTCAGGTCACAATCTCATGGATGTGAGATCCAGCCCCCAGTCTAGCTCCGTGCAGAGTGTGGACCCTGCTTGACACTCTCTCTCTCCCTCTGCCCCTCCTCACTGTGCACATGCATGCTAGCTCTTTCTTTCTCTCTCACTCTAAAAAATAAATAAATAAATAAATAAATAAATAAATAAATAAATAAATAAATAAATAAAATAAAAATATTCTGAAAAGTATCCTTCTTGTGCAAACACTGTAGGGTTATTGGTTTGGGTTGAGTGTGTGTGTGAGCGTACGTGTGTGTGTATCTCCTCATTTCCCAGTTCTTTCCGAGGTCCCTGTTTGTCTTCTCTGAGCCTCCGTTGGAAGCCGTCCTGGTGTCTGTCCAGTTAGACTGCCTGGTGGAGCCGCTCCAGCTCTCTGATTTCAGAATTTCCGTCGGTCTCTAACAGCCACTGTCCTTCAACTATGTCCTTCGCCAGTTTAGCACTAGATGGGCTGTTTGCTCTAAAAAATACATCTGAATGCTTTTTCTTTTTCCAGAGATAAAAGTCTACCAAGGTTCTCTCTTTTTCCCCCCCCAGAAACATATCCCCCTGATGTTTGACAGTTGGGAACTTCATGCTTCATCTGCCAACGAGTAATCTGCCTGGGAGTGAATAAAGCCTTTTGGAAGGGAGTTAACTCTTTGAGGGTGCTGCCCTGTTACTGAAGCATAATTTGAGCATTCTAAAAATATATTCTTTTCCTTTTCTCCCAGAGAAGATTTGAACTTGTTTGAAAAATACACACCCTGTAAACTAAAGAAACTGTAAAGATGTCAGATGCAGTTAAGAATTTAAAACATGAGGAAAGAGTAGCACAAGGCTCTGTATGGTTACTACTGTCAGATAGTCAGTTTGCTCCAGGCTTCCCAGTAAACAAAGCAAGAATGGAAACTCTCTCCGTTTTCAGAGATACACTTTGGTAATACATGTCCATGCAAACTTCTTCCCAAGCCAAGAGGGAATTCTCTGTGACCCCACCCCGAGGAAAGCCGTTACAACTCTCAAAGTGTTAGTCTGACCTGAATTGCTGGACAACTCAGAACCTTTAGGCTAGTTTGTCAGCTGACCTGAGCCTAGGAAAACAACGTGGTACTTGTCATGTGCACATAGACAGAATACAGCTATAAAGTTCCATCTGCTCTGCCTGGACGTAAACATGGCAGCGTTAGAGGGTAACATGAGCCCTGGCTCTTCCACGCAGCGTCATGCAATGGAGCGTGACTGAAATCAGTGTTGATTACTGAATGTGTGCGGTTTGAGATCATTCAACTCCAGGGGAGGTTTCCTTGATCCTTCAAGAGCCTGCCAGAGTTATCTCCGTCCTGAGAAGTTCTGAGACATTGTAGGACTCCCAGCAGAGCACACAGCAAATTAGAGGGCACCTTCTGTGTGCTGTCCATTGGTAGGTTTCAGTTATAGTGTAGTAATGTGTTCGCTTGTGTCTGCTCCTCAGCTGGGCTGTGAGATAGCTGGGGAGGCTGTCACATCCATCTCCGAGTACCAGTGCCTGGCACTCCACCTCAACGGATAACGGGCACGAGGGGAGCAAATGTTGTTATGTCAGCCAGAGTTCTCAGTGCTTTACGTGGCTTTCTATTAACTGCTCCGTGAGGTAGTTACTATTACCCTCCCGTTTCACAGATGAAGAAACCATGGCCTGAAGAACGATTGGCTGTTTCCTGGAGGTAAATGGTGGAAGAGAGAACCAAAGCCCATGCTCTCAACCAAGACACCAGAATGAAGGCCAAGTCTTAGTATTTTCATGAGGTGAGCCAGCCAGGGGCTTGGGAGATGCTGAACATGTCAGTGGGCTGTGCCTCGGGAAAAGAGGAAGATGTGGTATTTGTTGGGCTCTTCGTCTGAACACCCTCTCATCACCACAGTCCTAGGAATGGGGTTTCTAACTTCTGGCTGCTGAGCGTTACCTTCAGAAGCCCTGGGACATTCCTAGGGAGAAGTCCTTTATATCCTCATTAATTTTTTAATTTAATTTTTATTTTTTAAAACTATTATTAACATATCATGTATTCTTTATTTCAGGGGTCCTAAATCCTCCTTTTTTAGTTAAAATTTAATAATACAACTCAACAGTTTTATGGATGGTACTGTATTAACTAATTGAAAGCTACCAGATAGAAATAGAGAGACAATGATCTTTGCTTCTCATTTCCCTGAAACGTTTATTCTCTCTCACTGCAAAGCACTACTTACAAGTTTGCATTATTTCACTCTGAACTCAGCAGATTCTTAAATGACCTGACATCTCTATGGTTTTCTGGGGGGAAGGAATGAAGCAATTACACTAATCTAGTGTTGGTACTTACTCTAACATTTTGATAAATAAAGCCCCGTTCTGAAAGGGAATTGGGCCCTTTTGATATGCTTGGCATATTTCTCTTCCAAAGGCATCCTAAATAGGTTGACTACAAATATTTCTACTAATGAGATGGCCTCGAAATACCACTGCCATGATGGTCGACATAAATAGTGGATTTCATTAGGTTGCTTGAGTCCCACTTTTGATGGTGTAGTAAATCTCAAAACAACTGTGGGCAGTAGATAGATGAAGAGCTTTTTGGGGTATAATTAACTTATTTGAGTATCTACTGGCTACCTTACCATAGTAACTCTAACTCATTCTCTTTAAGTACACTAAAGAGTTTAATACTCTTACAGGGATTCTTAATGAGCCCAAAGGATTTATAACTTAGAATAAAAAACTTTTAACTTATTAGTTTTTTTAGTAGCAATTCTAGTATTTATTGAATGCTTTGTTTCTTTTTTTAATTTAAATTCAATTACCCAAGGTATAGTACCATTAGTTTTCTATATAATGTTCAGCGATTCGTTAGTTGGATATAACACCCAGTGCTCATCACATCGCGTGCCCTCTTCAATTCCCATCGCCCAGTTACCCCAGCGTCCTACCCACTTCCCTCTCTGCAACCCTCATTTTGTTTCCCGGAGTCCAGTCTCTCATGATTCGTCTCCCTCTGATTTCTTCCCATTCAGTTTTCCCTCCCTTCGCCTACTGTCCTCTGCACTGTTCCTTATGTTCCACATATGAGTAAAGCCATATGATAATTGTGTTTCTCCGACTGACTTACTTCACTGAGCAGAATCCCCTCCAGTTCCATCCATGTTGGTGCAGATGGTAGCTATTCTGTTGATCCTTTCTGATGGCTGAGTAAGAGTCCAGTGTACATATGAACCACAACTTCTTTATCCATTCATCTGTTGAAAGACATCTCGGCTCCTTCCACTGTTTGGCTCTTGGGACATCGCTGCTATGAATACTGGGGTGCAGGTGCCCCTTCTTTTCACTACATCTGTGTCTCAATTAACTTATTAATTCTTAATGAGTGATCCGCCTTTTAGATTTTGTGCACTTTCCTTAGACTTCCTTCTCACCCTCCACATTTACCGTCTCCTCCGACAATATTTTATTTTGTAGAGACAGAGCATACGTGGCAGTTCAGTCATGTATACTGGTGTGATGTAGTAAGTAACAGAGAATTATGGCAAAATTGTGTATGCAAGACAGGGGACAGATTGCTGTGGTTGAGAAGGTACAAGCTGTGGAGCCAGGAAACCCGCCACTTACTCACCTCGCCTGGGGCTTTTTGTTGACTTTTAAGAGAATCGGTTTCCTCAGCAGAAAATGAAGATAAGACTTAGCTTACAAAACAAAACTGGATTGTTGTGAAGATAAAGATTAAAAAAATTTTTTTTAAATGTTCAACTAACATTTACTGAGCACCTATTAGGTCCTGGTGCCTTTATATACTCAACCTCATTAGTCCTCAGGTGGGTGCACTGACTTTCCAACTTACTGACTATATTGGTGTGCCATAACAAATTCCTATAAGTGGATGAGTTAGAACAACAGGAATTTATTCTTCCATAGTACCAGGGACTAGAAGTCCAAAATCAAGGTCAGGGGGTACCTGGGTGGCTCAGTTGGTTAAGCATATGCCTTCAGCTGAGGTCATGATCCCAGGGTTCTGGGATTGAGCCCCACGTTGGGCTCTTTGCTCATTTGGGAGTCTACTTCTCCCTCTCCCTCTGCTGCTCCCCCTGCTTGTACTCTTTCTCTCAATAAATAAAAATCTTAAACAAAACAAAACAAAACAAAATCAAAATCGAGGTCAGTAGGCTTGGTTCATTCTTAAGGCTCTGAAAAAAAATCCATTCCATGCCTGTCTCCTAGCTCCTGGTGGCCGCCCACATTTCTTCGCACTCCTTATCTTATGGATACACCACTCCAGTCTCTTCCTTGGTCTTTCTGTGCGCTTCCCCTCTGGGTGTGTCTGTCTTCTCCTTTTCTTGTATAAGCATACTCCTCATTGAATTTAGGGCCTACCGTAGGTACCTATAGGATGATGTCATCTCAAGAGATTTAGTTTAATTACATCTGCAAAGACCTGATTTCCAAATAAGCTCCCATTCACAAGTACTGAGGCTTAAGAATTAGACATACCTTTTGGGGGCCAGTGTGCAACCCACCACAGTGACCAAGCAAGGAACCAAATCCACCTACTTTCCAATTCACAAACAGATGCACTCTGGACTCTGCCATGTTCTCTCCTTCTGAGAACATTCTTTTCCAGGGCTAAGGATCTCCTCATGGCTTCTTCTGCTCCTTATTCTGGAATTCTTTGGTTCCCTATAATTCTAATTTATACAAGAAAGTTGACAGGGCACCTGGAAGAAATCCCTGAAATCTACTAAGTTTTTCATTTCCTTATAAATAAGGACATCCCTTGCCTAAATAATCTTGGAATAGTGAGTTGAGCTACGCATGCTGGAGTTGTTAAACCATCCAAGCTTGTAGCAAAACCCAGAAGATAGTTAAGACGAGTTGAATACTTACTCCCTGTGAGGCCTGCCCTGTGTGCCTCAAGGGCATTGTCTCGTTTCAGCCTAGGAGACAGTGATTATAACTTTCTCTCATTTACAGAAGAAATTAGGGTCCAGAGAGGTTAAGGAACGTAGCTGAAATCACAGAGCTGCTCAGTGGTGAAGCTGAGATTTGAACCCAGGCAGGCAGACAGCAAACCCCATGCTCTTGAAACGGGAATAGAGGAATGTTACCACAGCAGCTCCTGGCACAGAGTTCAGACCCCTGCCGCGGGGCTTAATGAACAAAGACTTGTTAATCACGCAAATTACCTATGCATTTCTAATGGGAACAGCCTGGGCTTTCAGATGTCCCTTTGTTTTCCCTCATTTCATTTTTGGAGTGACACTGTTGAAAGATATTTGGAACTGTTGAATGAAAACTGCTTGGAACTTTAGCTGAGTTTTCAGGAAGAAAAAAAAAATCAGGGTATTTCCTTTATGTCATGACTGTTCCAATCCCTTTGGTCTGGAGTCTCCTTATGCATTCATTACTCGGAATAATTGTTTTTAATTTGTCAGCACATTATAATATAATTTTGCTCAAGAAAAATAACATTCACACACACACACCCACCACCACCACCACCATGAAGCCTGAGTTTGCTTTGGTTTATCATCAATATAAACAATTTCCCTTCAACAGGATAATGTAATAAAAAACCACCTAACTATGAAAGAGGATGTAGTGAGTTAGATGTAGTCAGCACTATAATTCTTTCTTTCTGACTAATATTTTCAAATTATCCTTAGCTACCGCAGGGAAGATAAATCAGTAATATGACCCCAAAGTCGAAGTGAAAGCTTATTGCTTTAGAGTATACCCATTTATTTTTAATGCTCATGTCTGTTTTTAAAGAATGGCTTTGTAAAAATATTTTAGCTACTTAAAACATAAACTATACCGTCTCCTATTCCGTGATCTTAAGGGAAATACGGGCCTTAACTGGAACGGCTGCTTGTCTTTTCTTGCCTATAAAGCCATTCAGTCATAATGGTGTAGTTTTAGCTTATATAGAAAAGGTCATCTTTTTTTGTATACTGTCCTCTTAATTCACTTTGGATCCTTGAGAAAATATTTAGGCCTACAGTCCTTCTGGTAGATTTATTATTTTCCTCTTCAAGTAAGGTAGTTAAAGAATTGAGAGACCTTGCTTCAAGTCCAGAGCTGTCTTTGTAAATCACACACTTGAGACATTCTCAGGAGCATATATTTGGATTCAGGGTTGCAACTGAATTGCACAAGGATGAGTGAAACCAGGAAAAAAAAAAAAACAAGAGCTCTGGCAAGACAGGAAGAGACCGGCCCTCCTGTCCCTTTGCTGAACTACTTCCTCTCCTCCACATTCGATACAGTGAGTCACCAGGACAACAAGAGGCCAGAGACAGAGTGAAATTGCATTGCAACTGGCAACCAATGTGTTTTGACTTCTAAAAGCCATAACAAAGAAAACTACTACGGTTGTATATAAAGTTTCTGTTTTATGCAGAGCACTCTATGTTCCCCAAATGAGCACTTGAAGATTCTTGCTCAATATACTGGTTTATAGAATTTCTATCAATTTGAAAGGAACACAGTGTCTTCCCTGGGTGTCTGAATGCCGTGGATTTTCGTGACAACAGTGAATTCAGGGAATTTCCCAGCCCCTCTGTGGAAAAGTTGTGCTTATCCTCCTAGAGTCAGGGGAGCTGAAGAGCAGAGAGTTTAAGGGATTTGCTCAAGGTCAATGAGAGATCAAGGAATATTTGGCTCCAGTTTCGTGTGCTAATTATTATTCAGTTGCTCTCTCCTTCATTTATGCTTTTGTTAATCATTATTTTTTCCTTAAAGCTCGAGAAGATAAGACTGAAAGCCTTTTGCAAAAGAAAACTGGCTTTCGATATTTTTGTTGTCAATATGTGCATGTTCTGCTATTTTTTTAAAGATTTTTTTAAATTTCATTTTTTAAAATAATTTTTTATTTTTTCTTAACATATAATGTATTATTAGCCCCAGGGGTAAAGATTATATTTATTTATTTGACAGAGAGAGATCACAAGTAGGCAGAGAGGCAGGGAGAAGCACTGCCTGCCACGTAGAGAGCCCAATGCGGGGCTTCATCCCAGGACCCTGGGAACATGACCTGAGCAGAAGGCAGAGGCTTAACCCACTGAGCCACCCAGGCACCCCCGCTGTTCTTGAATTAAATCTTTTTCTCATTGCTTAAGGGCTGTCATAGTTGCAGACTCCAAACCCGGACTCTTGAAGAGAAAGGAGTATTAACCTGACCGGCTTTCAATATGCCACACTGACTGTTGACTCCAAGACGATCGCAGTGTTATCTCAGTTCCTAGAGGGCTGAGTCCTAACACTCAGTGGAGTTCCCACACGTAGTATGGGTGCAGCTTTCGTGTTACTAAGCGAGGAACCCCACACCAAAGATAAAACAGAAGTCGATCTTTGTTTCCTCCTTTTTCTACCTTATAATCTGATTAAATCCTAAAGTATGGGGATCTAATCATAAATTAAAATTATCTGGTCTGTTTCATTTTGACTTTCAAAACTATTAGTTCTATTTTTCATTGTCCTAAAGTATATAGAAATAAAATTTACCATTATAACCATCCGTAAGTGTACAGTTTGGTGGCATTAAGGGTATTCACGCTGTCCTACAGTCATCACCACCATCCATCTTCAGAACTTCTTCATCATCCCAAACTGAAATTTTTTTATTTGTTAAACTCTAATTCCCCATTTTCTTCAACCCCTACTCCCTGGTAACCATTCCTCTATTTTTGTCCCTATTAATTTGACTACTTGAAGTACCCCATGAAAGTGGAATCATGCCATATTTGTGTCTGGCTTTTGTGTCTGGCTTACTTCACTTAGTGTCATGTTTTTAAGGTTCATCCGTGTTAGAGCATGTACCAGAATTCCATTTCTTTTGAAGCTACATAATATCTATTTTGTGTACATAACATTTTATTTATTCATTCGTCTATTACTGATGGACCTTTGGACTATTTTTCCTTTCGGCTATCATGAATAATGCTTCTTTGAGCACTGATGGGTAAGTATCTCCTCGAGTCCCTCCTTTCCACTCTTCTGCATATATACCTAGGAGTAAAATTGTTGGATCATATGGCAGTTCTGCTTCCATTTTGAAGAACTGTCAAACTGTTGTTCATGGTGGCTATCCCTTTCTATATTCCCACCAACAAGGCACAAGTGTTCCAGTTTCTCCACATGCTCCCCAACACCTGTTATTTTGTTTTCTGTTTTTGTTTTTGTTTTTGTTTTGTTTTTTGGTAATAGCCATCCTAATGCGTGTGAGTGGTTAATCAATTGTATTTTAAACCATATATTAGCTATAGTAGACATGTGCCACGTTTGCAGTGACATATCATCTTCTGAAAAGCTTTTCTGAATATGGAGAATTTTTACATTATACGTTCTACCTCTCTAATACAGAACGCAGAGCTCGGATCCCCAGCTTCCTTTTCACCTAGAATAAAATCATGTGACCCAGACTCAACTAATCAGATGGATCTATGCAAGATTGAAGTTCCTATGTAACCAACAAAAGAGATAAGCTCTCTCCAGCACTTCCATTTTGTTGGCGTGGGTGATAACAGTGGAATCTGGCTTTGGGGAGGCATTTTCAATTGAAATAGATGTAATGCAGTCAAGTTCCCAACATGTAGGATGATGGTGGCATTTCCTCAACAAGCCATTTCTGTGGTATGATTGGGTGTTGTTCCTGGAAGCTCGTCCTCAAGCCATTTCTCCTACCAAAGAGTCCATTCCAATCCAACTCAATTGTATACTTGTCTTCACCATGCGCCATGCCATCAGCGAGCCTTCTGCCTGGGGCCTTGGAGTGGGGAAGGGCATGATCTGCATATCGACTTTCTTCTCTCTTTCTCCTCTAGTCTTGGTTCTTACGGAGCACGGGCATCAGGGAGGATGGATGAAGAAAAGAAAGAATGTTCCCCTAACTGGCACCACTGTAGTCCCCTCTGTGGCACATGTCTAAATACTAGCTGTCTGGTGGTGGACTTTTCTATACGTGCAAGTGACCAGAATGGAATTTATACAAGACTTCATGAAAGAACAGCTAAGGGAGGTTCAGTAAGGGCAAGGTTGAAGGCAGCAAGTGGATGAAAATTGAACCAGTTCAAGTTCATCCCTCTCTAAGTTCAGGTTGGCTACCATGCTAGGTACTGAAGGTGCAGCTGTTTGAGGGCCCTGTTTTTATATGGGGGTCTAGACCCATCTCCTGACCTGGGAGAACCCTTGCCCCCTGCTTTGGTCCATGGTGGAACACTTCACAGCCTCCCACTGCTGGAGGCTGTATTTGATTGATTACCTCTTGGGTGGGGTGCTAGCAAGTCGGCTCAAGTCTGGCTACCTGTGGACCCATGGGCGACTTGCATGACTTTGCCCCACCGAGTTGTGTGAGTACAGACTCCTACATACTTGCACTCTCCGTGCCCTGTCATCTCTTTCCATTTCTTTTCCCCTTGCACATATAGGGACAGGGCACAGATCAGCAAATGCACTGTACAAACAGAACCAGATAAGGAATAAGGTGTCAATAAGACACTCTACATCTTTGAGAACAATGTTTGGGCCCTGCTTCACATTGGTGGGATTTGGAAAACAGCAGCTTCTCTTTTCTCTCCCAAGGGGAGAGGAGGGAAAAGTCACACTACTCATCCTTTCCCAGCAACACCCAACCTATGGGATTGTCCTTTCTTTCCCTAACCTGGAGGCTAGATGTGGAAAGGAGTATATACTGGGGATACAGAGCCCATTCAGCCACTTCTTAATAACTCCTGGAAGAATTACCTGGCCCCAACTTCTTTCATTTTTTTTTTTCTGTCAAATCTGGAACATACTTACCTCTCTGTCTTTTATCTCTGGGCAGTGGCTCATGTTCTATTCAGTAACCTATTACGTTCATTCTCTAGATATTTTTCCTGGGTAAAACTCATAGTCTCCTTTCAGAAATTTACATATTTGCATTTCATCCAGTCTCTTGTATCTCCAGTGATTTGTCTTTTAGATATAATTTTTGTGTCACAGATTTTAACTAATACAGCATACAATAATAGTGCTGTACTTAGATTCATAAAGGATTCCAGATGAACCCCATCAGATCTTCACTGGGATTGTTAGAAACCACAGAGACACTATAGGACACCAAAGTTAAGGAGTAAAACCTAAAGGTAGCCAGAGAATATAGATGACCTCTAAAGGAACAACTGTAGCATCAAGAAACTTCTCAACATCAACTGAGGCCAGAGGATAATGGAATAATTCCTTCCGCATTGGAAGATATAAATTGTTTTTCTTTTCCACCATACGCTTGTATATTTCCCAGATGCTCATTCTTTTAATATAGTAATAGTATATTTTTTTAGATGAATCATCAGTGTTTGCATTATTATAAGCATGAATTTCTTTGAGTGTATGTGACTCGGTTTTGCCCACTGAAAGTGTCAATGATTCTTGTTGTGCCCATTATTTTGATATTTCACAACGATAGGCCTTGGTGTGCCTCCATTTTCATCCATTGTTCTGAGCACTTAATGAGCCATTCAGGCCAGAAACTTGTATATTTGTATATTTGTGCCCATCATTGCATGATTGCATGGTTAGGCGTGAAGTTCTTGATTTCGGCTCAGGTCATGATCTCAGGGTCTTAAGATTGAGCTCTGTGTCAGGCTCTGTGCCAAGCATAGAGCCTGCTTAAGATTCTCTCTCCCTCCTTCCTTTTTCCCTCACTGCTCATGTTCTCTCTTAAATGAAGAAGAGGAAGAAGATGGAGGAGGAGAAGGAGGAGGAGAAAAAGAAATATAAATTTATATGATGTCTTATAATATTTTATATGTTCTTCTATTTTCTTTGCTTTATGATCTGATTTTTGGGAGATCGACTCACTTGGACCTCTGACCTTTCCTATTGAGTGTTTCCGTTCTGTTCTCATGTTTTTAATTTCTAAGAGATCTTTTATGTTCTCTAAATGTTCTGGTTTTTTTTTTAAGATTTTTATTTATTAATTTGACAGAGAGAAATCACAAGTAGATGGAGAGGCAGCCAGAGAGAGAGAAATAGGGAAGCAGGCTCCCTGCTGAGCAGGGAACCCGATGCGGGACTCGATCCCAGGACCCTGAGATCATGACCTGACCCGAAGGCAGCAGCTTAACCCACTGAGCCACCCAGGCGCCCTAAATGTTCTGTTTTAAATGGTATTCTGAACTTGTTTCTGGGATTCAGAACCGTGGCGTATCTCTCTGAGGATTTTAATAATTGTTTTATTTTGAAGCTTTGTTTTCTTTTCATGGTTTATTTTTCATCCAAGTTGTTTTTCTCTGTTAGTGGCTTGTTTGTTTGATCGTGTGTATTAGAGGCATTCTTCAGCTGTCTGGTGATCTTTAAGTGTCTGTTCATGTTTAATTGTGGGTAAGAAGCTGACTGGAAGATCTAAATGAGTTTCACCGGAGGGTGATGTGGTTGGACTGTTTGTCAAGGAAACCTCAGTGTCACCATGTTTATAGTTTTCCTCAATATCTGGTCAGATTCCTTGGAGATGAACCTCTGTTATCATTCTTCTACTTGGAGAGAAAAAGTCTGGTCATAATCATTCTGGAGACTGTGTAGATTAACAGGGCTTAGAGGCAGGGTCTCCACTTTCAGTGTTTCATGCATTCATTTCTTCACCTGGTCTCAGTGTGGTACTTCCCCTCTTAACCCAGTCTGTGCCCTCTGAGTCCAGCCTACCTCGTTCTGCCCTTTCCAGAGAATAAACATCCATCTTTTGCTAGGATGTGATGGTTAGTTTAACGTGTCAACTTGACTGAGCTAAGAGATGCTCAAATAGCTGGTAAACATGATTTCTGGGTGTGTCTGTGAGGGTGTCTCTGGAAGAGATTGGTATTTGAATCGGTAGACTGGTAGACCGAGTAAAGAAGACGCTCTCACCAATTCCAGCGGACATCATCCAGCCCCTTGATGACCTGAATAGAACAAAATGGAAGAAGGGTTAATTTACTTTCTGCTTAACCTAGGCCATCCATCTTCTTCTGCCTTCAGACAATTGTACTCACCATTCTCAGGCCTTCAGAATGGGACCGGGACTGTCACCATTGGTTCCCTTGGTTTTTCGGGCCTTTCTGTTCAGACTGGGACTATGCTACTGGCTTCCCCAGTTAGAGGAGAAGTCCTCCAGTAGCATGGAGTCTGGACAGTGCTTCTCAAACAGCTTTCCTGATCATCCTCATTTTTGGCCAGCCTCTTCTTCCCTATTTCCAATATTACCCAGGGTCACCATCTTCTGGAGTCTTGGTAATGTTGTTGAATAAACCGAACCAGCTTCAAATCTGACTTTGATCTGCTAGGTCATATTTTTGGTTATCCACCTTCTTTCTGGCTTCCAAAAGTTTGTTGTTGTCTTCACTTCTGTTCTCCATAGATTCAGTGGCTTCTACATTTCTACATAATGACTATTTTTTGTAGTTTTTTTTAATTTTTATTGATTTATTTTTAAGATTTTATTTATTTGACAGAGAGAGAGAGATCACAAGTAGGCAGAGACATAAGCAGAAAGAGAGGAGGAAGCAGGCTTCCTGCTGAGCAGAAAGGCCAATGCGGGACTTGATTCCAGGACTCTGAGAACATGACCTGGGCTGGAGGCAGAGGCTTAACCCACTGAGCCATCTAGGTGCCCCTTATTCATTGTAGTTTTTAAATGGATTCTGGAGAAGCCAAATTTGGATGAGCATGTTCCACCACCATTTTTACCCAGAACTGTCATCTAGAAGTCTACATCCAACTGAACTCATTTTTTGACTGATGCTTTCAAAGACTAGGAGAATTGACCTCTTCTAGTCTTAGCTGACAAAAGTTCCTAAAGGATGTATTTCAAAAAGAAGGAAATTGAGCCTTGGGGGAAAAATGTGGAATGCAAGAATTAATAGACTCAGGAACCTGATGGGGTTGCCACCAGGTAGATGGCACCTGATGGTGGACGTCATCTATAGGGACGCTCTTCCCTTCTGGAGGAATGTGGTGATGTCTTTGACCCAATGTGGAAACCTAGCAGAGACACGGAAGGTAGCTGCCACTGCAAGAGTTTCCCATACCTAGAGTGATGGAAACCATTTCAGTCCTATTGCCAAGTTTGGGAAGGAAGCCTAGAAGTGAAGGAACCAGTTTCCCATGGAACATCCCCATCCCACCAAACATGAAAACAATTCTGAGTCCAAGGAGGTGGATATTCAGAAATCTAATTTGAGCCTGCTATGGGTGAATGAATAAACAAAGCTTCCCCATAACAAAATAAATATAAAATAAATGTATATATAAAGTAAAATGTGCAATGAGAAAAGCAACCTTTTGAGTTTGGGGGTAGTTAATGGGGCTTCTAGCAGTTTGGAACCAAGATGTCTCATTGAAGTTTCTGTTTTTTGTTGTTTGTTTCTTCAAGAAGACATTTTTAGTGGACACGGACAAACCTACCCTTCAGGCTATAACCAGGGACCAAGATAATTTCCTTTAGCCTCTAAAAACGTAATCCTGTAAGAAGCCTCTTTGTATCTTCTACTCCATCTTGTTTGTACCTCCTCAGGTATCATCAGATGAAGGTTCTAACTTAAATCCTGAAACTATTTTCTACATTACCATTTTTAATGTCTTAGTTGTTGGTACTTATAATGGCATCCATGCAATAGTTAAGATTTCTTTCTTACTCTGATAAGACATGAAAGCTACAGTTTACCCATTGTCCAATTTACATTTCTAATTTCTGCCTCTTCCCACCCTACAAAGGCAGGACACTATATGAAAGGCTATTTTGATGGCCAGACTCCATAATCAATCTCAACTATAATCCTGACCTGGGAAAAAAAATTGAGTTGATAGAGTATTAGTAGGACACCTGGGTGGCTCAGTTGGTTAAACGTCTTCCTTTGGCTCAGGTCATGATCCCAAGGTCCTGGGGCTGAGTCCCAGCATCCGGCTCCTTGGTCAGCAGGGACCCTGCTTCTCCCCCTGCCCGCCCCCCCACCTCACCCCAACCCAGCTTGTGCTCTCACTCTCCGACAAATAAATACATTAAAATCTTTTTAGAAAAATAAAATGAATATTAATATTTATATGTGACAGCACTTTTCTGAGTACTCATATAATAAACCAGTACTACTAATAATAGAAACTCATCTAGTACTCATTACCACCCCATGTGGCGGGTACTACTATTATTTGCATTTTGCAGAAGAGGAAATTAAGGCATGGAGGCACTCAACAACGTGCTCTAGCTTCACAGGTAGTAAGTGGCAGAACTCCAAGTTACACTCCGGCAGTCTGGCTCTAGAGTTCATGGTCGCAAGGACAAAATTACAAAACCTGTTCCAATAGAACACTTTCTTGTTCTTTTAGAACAGCTTAAAGAAGATTAACAGTAGTAGTACTTGATTGTGTTGATGATGAAAATATTAAGCCAGAGCATTCTTAACCCTGGCTTAGGAGAATCAACTTGGAGAGCTTTAAGGAAGCACCAGTGCTTCGGTCCTATCCCAGAAATGATTTCGTTGGTCTGCTGGGCCCAACCTTTGGATTAAAAAGAAAGAACTCCCCAGAAGGTTGTAATGTACAGCTGGAATTGTGTTCCACTGGACCGGCTCCTGGAGGCATCTTGCAATGCCTAGGGTAGAGCTTCTTCATTATCACCCCTCACCTGGCCTCAGGTACTTTTAAAATCTGAAGGAACTGGTGTCATTTAACATGTTTAAATACCCAGCATTTTAGGCCTTTGCATTTCAAGCTTCCACATACACATACCCACACCCTTCACGGGCCTGTTCAGAGCTGATATTTGCTATCTGTCCCCCTCCCAGACAGTGTCTATTCTGTCTCTGAGTAGTTGTATCACTGTCTCTGTTCAGTTTAAATCAAGTCACGTGGAGTGTAGATCCTTGATCTAACACATGAATAATGTCCGAGGATGTAAATCAGAAGCTAAGCTGGGGTATCACACTCTTCTCAGCGATCGATCGTTCGGGCTGCAGAATTCATTCTTCCTTTTTTCCAGGCCCTAGCACTCAAACAAAACTTGAAGAAGAAAAAGCGTATCACTTGGGTTTAGCCCAGGTTGGCCCCAGGGCCCACCACCCCTCATCTCTGTATCCACTGTTAACTGTCATTATGTCCAATTCCAAGGTCTTTCAGCTCAGCAGAAGGCCCAGCAGGTGACACAGAGACTTAACTCCAGGGATTGGAGGGACTGTCACAGGGGCGAACATGCTTGCTCACAAGCCAGCCTGAGCAAGACCCCCTTCCCCCACCTCCCAGCACAGACCCTTGCTACCCATTCCCCCTGCTGTGAACCTTGAAACACCAGCAATGTCTATAGCAAGGTCAAATAAGACACTGCCCACTGGCTCTTTTTAATACTGCCCCAGGGGTCACGGAGCTGTTTGCGGCCTCCTGTGGGATTTAGGGGAACAGACGTTTCTGGGTTCCAGACAGCCCAGCCTTTCTCATGGACCCCAACAGGAGTCCATAGGGCTGGGCTGGGCTGGGCTCGGATGGTCGGATGCAGGTTGCTTCATGACTCCCAAGGCCTGATGCGTCCATCCAGGGGCCGAGTCCTCTCGCTGCAGCCCCCTCTGCCTCTCCTGAAAGTGGGCTTCTGAGAGCCTGCCTCCCCTTCCCTCCCTGCCCAGAGTTTGCCAGATGCGCTGCTCGGCTCCAGCCTCCCTGTTCAGGCTGCTGCTCCTCTTCCCGGGGGCTCTGGGCTCTCAGAGCACATCTGTGCAGTTCATTTGTTTCTATAAATACCTTCCTGAGTGACCTAGAACTTGGATTTAGTTTTTCCCTTCTAATGACAGGGCTGCAGCCCAGCAGGCCTCTGGGCCACCTATACCTGTGAGGATTCCAGAGCCTCTCCTGCAGCATTTACTGAGCACCCAGAATTAGCCGGGCCCACCAATTACATGGGCGCAGAAATAAGTATAAAGCCGACTTCCCAGCCCTTGAAGTATCA
Organism: Mustela nigripes; assembly: GCF_022355385.1. Taxonomy (NCBI): domain Eukaryota; kingdom Metazoa; phylum Chordata; class Mammalia; order Carnivora; family Mustelidae; genus Mustela; species Mustela nigripes. The sequence continues at coordinate 80,394,470 of NC_081565.1, read as the reverse complement.
GCTTCCTTTGCAGATAACAGAGTCATAAACCAACTTATTGCAATGCAGCCTAATAACGTACATTATAGTTTAGGAGGACAGGAAGCCTAGAGAGAGGAAGAGAGGTGTCTTCAGAAATAAATGGGAGTGGGCAGTGTAAACGCACTGTTTTTTTCCTTTTGGTGGCAAGTGCCCGACTTAAGCTTTGATTGCTGAGGGCAGCCACTGCAAAGACTGGAATCACTATCTCGAATAGCTATCTTGAATAAACACGTTTTCTAGCCACAGGGTCTAGATAAAGAGCACGGCCACCTTTCCTCACTGAGTCTCCTTTGTTTTAAAGATACTGGTTAATTTTGGTAACTGGCTATTTGGGCCACTTGCTTTAAATTCCCGCCCTCATGTTTTAAACTCACCAGTAGTGAGCCCAGAAACCCTAGGTCCCCACCCCAACCCCAGTAAAAGCAGAACCCAGGTCCATGGGCACGTGTCTCTCTACCTACAAACCTTACAGTGGCCTTGGGTATGCTGTATAATTCCCAGGTCTTATAAGTAATAAACCTTTATTTTTTTCCACAGTTTGCTGGTAGTTGTTGTTGAAAGACAACTTGTAATCATAGTAAGAACTACAAGGGTCAGTCTTGTTGGAGCAGTTGTTTGGAAAGAAGAGTGGTCTGTGGGAACGTCACTGGGGCCAAGGTGAGTGCCTCTGGGCCTTTCCAGCTGGTAGGATTACTATCCTAGGTGTGACCCACACAAAACAGAGTACAGGAGTTTCCTAGGCCTACATACAAAGTACAACATTCTGGGTAACTTTAACAACAGAAATTATAGTGCTAGAGGCCAGAAATAAAAAACATGTCAGTGGGGTGGGGGGTGGGGTCCCTCTGAGAGCTGTGAGGGAGAAGCAGCTCCTGGCCTCTCCAGCTTCCGCTGGTTTGCTGGTGATCTTCCAGAACCATCCCCAGGACCTCTGCCTTCATCTTCAAGGGTGCTCTCCTTGTTTGTATTTATGTCCAAACGTCACCTTTTTATAAGGACACCAGTCCTACCGAGCTAGGGCTCACTCTTCTCCAGTGACCTCATCTTCACTAACTGTAATTGTAATGACCCTATTTTCAAATAAAGTCACATTCTGGGGTATTCAGGAATAAGACTTCACTATATGACCTTGGGGGTTATGGGAACAGGATTCAACCCATTACAAGGAGCTTGCCCATGGGAGAAGGCGAGGAAGGCATTCTGATGCTCAACAGAGAGAAGAGCAGGTGAGAACACAGGACAAGTGGCCCAGGGGACACAGTTAGGGACCAGCACATTGCTGGTGTGGGAGTGCGTGGTTAGGGTGAGATGGATTTGGGATGGAAAGGGAGGCTCAACTCTGATCACAAAGGGCTTTTTCTGCAGAACTTCTGGATATAGATGCTTCACTGGGACAGAGAGAAACTCACTTTGCTGGCCTTGGCCTAGCTTGGGGACAGAGGAAGGAGGTGTGGAGTCTGAGAAGGACATCGCTCAGGGCTTGCCCAGGCCTTCCCTGCACTGGAAGTGTAGACAGGTCAAGACGGCTTCGGTGGTAGCTGGAGCCAGGTTCGCAGTCTGGCCCCCACACCTTTGGGTCTCTCCCCCAACTCTTTAGGCCTCGTTTCTTCCCCCACAAATTGACCATGAAGCCACCTGGCACATCACAAACACTAAGTAATAGGTGGTAGTGTTTCCACGGTGATGACTCAGCCCCAAGAATTTTGACTTAAAAAAAAAAATTCAGAAGATTGCCATCAAACCATAGTGAAAGATGTCTGACTCCCAGCTAGTTTCAGAGTCAACTGATGGAACAAAGATTCATGCTAGAAAGTATCTGTATTAAGTATCTGTTCCCTTTTAAATGCCCACTGTAGAGGAAATATCTACTTTACCGCTTCAGGGTACTTGAGTGTGGCAGTTGGAAGAGTGGGGCATCTATTTTGTATTAGCAGGAGATTCTTTTGTTGGGAACTGCTTAACCTCGGGCCTCTGTCCCTCACGGTGGATGAGTCAGGCCTGCAGCAGACACGTGACTGTCCCCAAGGGGTCAGAGGCAGCTGGTGCTGGTCAGAAACCAAGGGACGCTGCCAGCCAGCCTTGGGGCAGAGCCCCAGACACCTCCTGCAGGAATGCACGAAGGTCACTGGCAGGACAACCCATAGCGTCTGGGATTGTTTTACCAGCTCGTTTTCAACCTGACAGCACGCGGTGGGGCAGGGCATGTTGGGGTCTGTGTGGAGAGAGAGAGCGAACATGAAAGCAACACAGAGAAAATGCTGAGTGAGAGGCAGAGGGGAGCCCCAGAATGCAGCACAGAGACCCAGAGAGAGACAGACAGACACAGAGGAAAAGAAAGAAAGATGGAGAAAGGCAGAGACAGACAAAACTCCAGGACAGGAACAATGTCTTGGCATAGATCAGAGGGGACCTAGGAAGAAAGCAAGAAAAGAAAAGAAAAGAAAAGAAAATATATAAAGTTACATATGTTATTTTAAAACTAATATGTGTATACTCTAAGTCCTGTACAAATTACATTTGTACAGGACTTAGAGTATACAAAGTCCTTTCTGCGTGCCCAAATCCTGGCCAACGAGGAAGCGAGCTTATGACTTCCCATCTCGTCCCCTCTGCTTAGAGAATGTGATCTTGCTTAAAAGTCAGTTCTTTCTGCCTCTGATTTCTCTTCTCTAGAATGGGGCGGGTCATCTGTGTCTGGCTGCCGGGCATCCCATTCTCTGTCTCCGTGGTTCGTTCTTGGGGCTGTAAGTGGCAGTTCAAGGATTGAAGTTAGCCTCCCACCAAGTTTTACTCTACCCCAACAGGAATTAAAATACATTCTGTTGTAATTCATTGCCAGTATTTGAAAATCAGGAGCTATTGAATCTATAACTGGACATTGGGCTTCTTTGGAAAGATTGGGCAAAAGAGGCAGGGCTGGACCCCAATCCCCCACCGCAGCATGGCCTCCAGCCATGGCTCTGTGCGGCTGCCCCAGAGACAGCAGGCCCGTTTCCCTGCACGTGGCAGCCTGGCTTCTGCAGACCTTGTTAGGAGAGACAGGCCTTTGTAAAGAGGAAGGTTTAGGGGCATTGCAGCCGGACATGTGACCCAGAACAAGTTACTGGACCCTCTGGGCCTGTTTCCCCATTGTCTGTAAGATGGAAATGACAAGCATCCATCTCACTGGAATGTGGCAGGATTGAATGAGAGACGCATGGAGAGTGCCAGGCACAAGATGGCCCAACACTTCACACTTTCTGTGTTAGTGTCCTCTGGCCACGGGGACAAACCTGGGGACTTAGAACAACAGAAAGTTCTCTCCCACAGCTCTGGAGGTCACAAGTCTGAGTCAAGGAGTCCGCAGGGCCACACTCCCCCGGGGCTCTGGGACAGGATCTGTGCCTCTTCCGGCTTCCGGTGGCTCCAGGCACTCCTCAGCCTGGGGCTCCCCAACTCCTGTCTCTGCCTCCTCCCTGACTTGTGTCTGTTACTGCTCTTCTGTCTGTTAGGCACTTGCCCTTGATTTGGGGCCCATTTTTATAATCCAGGATGATCTTTCCTCAAGATCCCTAATTTAACAGCATACCTTTTGGGAGGGTTTACTACCATTCAACCTGCTGTAATACCTGATGTTTAAATTGAGTGATTTGTGTTATTTAATCACTTGATTGAGCTAAATCTTGGGGGAGAGAGTCCCGGGTAGCTCCGCCCTGGGGGCCTGATGTTGCTTTCCCAGGGGTCGAGGTAGCCCACGGTCACAGGGCTCCATGCTTAGTGACCAGAGGAAGTGGGTTGACGCGCATAATTTCTAGATACTCTGGATTCTCTCCATGTGCAGTGCTCTTTCTGTTCTCCACAGACTGTCTATGCGGGACACAAGTGTGCTGTCCAGATCCTCCCCCAAGGAAGGGCTTGTCATCTCAGGTGGTGGGATTATTGTCTTCAAACAGCCCTCAGCCGTCATCCTCTTTGGGTCAGTCTCAGTGTAGAGAGCCACTTGGATCATCTGTCCTTGTGTGGACCACATCCCTGTGTGACAGAAGGAGCAGTTCAAAGTACGTGGCCAGATCAGCCCAAGATGAGATAAAGTGTGTGGGTCATTTTAACTCCAGTGGAGCCTGTGGGGTCAGGAGAGGACCTGTGGGGCCTGCATTGCAATGCCACTTCTCCCTCAGCCCAGTCCTGCCTCCTCCTCCTCCCTTCCACACGTGTGGAGCCCAAGGGCACCCCTAGTAAGCCTCCTGCACCCGAACCTCCAAATCAGAGTCTGCTTCTCAGCTTCCCCAACCTCACCACTGTCAAAAGATCATCTGTTCTTCGGATCGTGCAGTTCTGTGTGAAAGCAACATTTTATTCCGACTAACTTTGTGTTTATGTGTAAGGATGCGCTTCCCAGAAGTGGCAATAAGTGATATTGCCTGGAGGTCTTAATTCATATTTAAAATTTTTTGAAGATTTCTTTATGGCTTTGATGTTTTTCATTTTCCTAAGACTTGGGACATGCAAATGAATCTAAGGCAATCCTAAAACACTGAAATCCTCAGCAAATACCTGGAAAAAGGAGCCCTGGTTTTATAGTTGCTAGAAGCATGCTTGGTTGAAACCAGTGTTTTGAGGTTTCAGGTGGCTTCCTATCTGTCTTTGAATTTTTAATTAAGTCATTTGATGAAATCATTAGATATTTAACATCATCTATGAGCAAGGAATCAAAAAGGAATATAAGACAAAGGAGACAGGTTACTTTACCAGTTGAGAGACGAGGTTTTTGGAATAAAGCAGATGTGGGTTTAAGTCTTCTCTCTGCCTCTTGCTATCACTGATCTCTGCACCTCAGTCTCCCCATCTGTTAAAGGGGAGCAATAATGATACTGACCTCATAGAGCCCGTATGAAAGTTAAATAAGATTTTCTATATAAAATATTTATAATAGTACATCAAATATTATTCACTATGAGCTACCACCTGAGGCAAGGCATATAAACACACACACCCTAAACAAATTTTAGGTCCTTTGAGTCACTGCTTACAGGAAACTCATGAGAATTTGCCCAAACTTATTTCACAAAGGATCCTGGGGCATTTTTCTTATTAGAGAGAAGGCTGTTGAATTTCTGATACTGAAGGTGACCGGGGAATAAAGACCTGAAGGCAGGATGGATGTGAGTCATGTGGATCTCCAGGGAAGAGCATTTCAAGCTGAAGGAACAGCCAGTGCAAATTCTGGGAGGATGGGTACCTTGTGTCTGCAGACTAGCCAAGAGGGCAATGTGACTGAGCCTGTAAGCAGGACAGATGAGAGACGAGGGGGTGAGGCAGGTCTTGTAGGACCTAGTAGGTCTTTGTGAAGACCAGTTTGTTTGTTTCAGAGATAGAGAGCGAGAGAGAGCACAGGCAACCAGGAGGCAGGGGCGACGGAAGAGAAAATCTTAAGCAGACTCCATGCTGAGCATGGGACCCAACACAGGGCTCCGTCTCACAACCTTGAGACCGTGACCTGAGCCAAAATCAAGAATCAGACGCTTAACCAACGGAGCCACCTGGGTGCCCATGAAGACTGGGTTTTGATTTGCTGATTTGGGAAGCTGTTGCAAGTCGGGAGCCAAGGAATGACATGCCACATGCCCCGATTTCTGTCTTAAAACGATGCCCCTGACGGCTGTTAGGAATGGAGCACTGGTGGACAAGGCAGGAGGGTCGGGGACACTGCCCTTAGGAGGCTCCTGTAGCCTCCCCAGCTAACGATGGCCATTTAGATGAGGGCGGTCGCCACGGGCAAGGAGTGTGCTCAGCATCTGCTGTGTTTGGAATCCTAAATGGATGGAGTTTTGTAATGTCTTGAGAGAAAGAAGTCAAGGACAACTTGAAGCAAGTGGGGGAGAAAGCTTCCTTTTACTGAGATAAAAACACAAGAGGAGGCAGGCTCAGGGAAGACTCGAAAGTGTTCATGTTGGGACCTGTGAAGTGTGAGGTAGCTATTAAACATCCAAATGCAAATGTTGAGGTGGCCATCATAAGGGAGAAGAGTTTGGAGTCAGTGAGCAGTCTGGGCTAGAAAGATTAATTTGGGATTTATCAGTCTATATAGTTGGTGTTATAAACTATGAAGCCGGATGGAATTATGGAGGGGAGAAGAGCTAAAAAGAGTTTGGAGGCACTCCAGTGTTCGGGGGGCAGATAGACAAAAAGAAACAGCACAGGATATGGAGAAGGAACTGCCATTGAAGGCCAAGGAAAGCCAGGAGAGGCTGGTAACCAAGTGAAGGCATGTGAACAGGGCTTTGATGGTTGAAGAGGAGTTCGATAGACCAGGTCTCCTCAAAGCATGGTCCCGGACTAGTAGCATCAGCATCTGGAAACCTGACAAGAGTGTGCAGAATCTCTGGGACCCAACCCACTTCTACCAAATCAGAAACGCTGATGATGGGATCCTCCAGGGGGTTCTGAAGCTCCCTCAAGTTTGAGAACCACTGCCCTAGGAAAAATATCCCTGCACAAAATCGTAAAGACCATTAAGGAAAAAAAAAAAAAATTCACCCTCACGTCCTTTCTTGTCAGAGAATATTTTTAAAGACCCCCTTAGTGCTCAAAGCACTCACAGTAACCTCCTACCTGACATCACCACCCCCTCCCACACATGCCAATTTAGAAAACTACTAATTTATCATGGCTCTTTGGAGAGGAGGAATGCCCCCATTTTACCGGACAGAGGGAATGCTGAGCACCAGGCATGCCAGACATTCCACTGCTTAAAAAAAAGGGGGGGGGGTCCTCCAGGCCTAGCATTACTGGGCCATGAACGCGCCACTCCTGAGATATAAAGCTTATGTCACCAGTTTCCAAGTTCTCTTCTAGGTTTTCCTAGGAGAATTCCACCCTTTTCCATTCCGGGGAGAAGTTAAAATTAGGGCCAGCCCTTCAGTACTGGTGTGCCAGATGCGGGGAAGCTGTCCCCAGAAATAAGCTGGTTCCCACCGCCGATGGGCGGGGCGGGGCGCCTCCAGTCCCGGCCCATCGGAGGGGCTGCTCAAAGGCCTGCCCCCTCCAAGTGTCTGCAAGGGGTCTGGTCCCAAGCTTTAAAACCCTGAGCCGAGGCGCTGCATCCCGACCTCTCTTCTCCCGGCCAGTCCTTGCTGGTTTTTCAAAAAGTGTGCAATTGTCTCCTTCCCGCCCAGCCCCATCCTCCCCGGGACCAGCTGTGCGCCGAGCCGGCTTCACTCGGGACGCGCTCTGACCCGCAGCCCGCGCTCCAGTCAAGCACCCCCAGCTTTCCGCGCAGCTTCCCGAGCCGCTCCGCAAAGTTGGGCAGCTCCAAGTGCACGCTCAGCCTCTCGACTTCTCCCTCCCTCCCTCTCTCCTTCTCCCTCCCTCTCCAGTTCACCGGAGCCGCGGGTCCCAGCGGGCCGGCAGCTTGCACCCCTTTCCGGGCGCCCTTCTTCCCTGAAGCGCGACCATGCTGCTAAGCGCCGTCCTCTTGGCGATGCAAGGTAAGTGCAAGGACCAGGGGGACCCCCGGGGGGCGCCCTCGTGACCCGCTCCCGCAGCCCCCATGCCCGGGGCTCCCTGTCCTGGGCCGGGCCATCCGGGAACTTTTCGATAGCCGTACCCCCTTCCTGAGCCTGGGGTGGCAATGGGGGTGGTCGTAGGGCTGTGCATTGGCAGCGCCGGGGAGAGGAAGGGGGTAGTAATGCCTCCTTCTCCAGCCATTCCCGCGTGCACGCCTCTCACTTTAACCTAGGGCCCCCTCCCCCTTCCCCCGCCCCGGGCGCCCCGAGTTGGTGCAGATGCTCCCAGCCCTATCCCCAACTGAAATTCGTCTTGTGCCCGCAGCCCTGCAGCTTGCTGGTGCTCTGGACCTGCCCGCCGGGTCCTGCGCCTTTGAAGAAAACACCTGTGGCTTTGACTCGGTATACGCGTTCCTGCCCTGGATTTTAAACGAGGAAGGTAAGGGGGCTCCCGGGCCCAGGGGCCTCGGAGGTGAACTTTCCTCTTTGCTGGTTGGCCTTTTCTCAAGGGCAATGTTATCTTGGAGTTAAATCCCCTCCGGAGGAAAAGCGTGAGTCATGGATCCTCCTTCCAACCCTCAACTGCGCTGCACACATGGCCGGGGAGGACTGGGGGGGCGGGGGGGGGGGTGCAGGGCTGTCCTTTGTTTACCTGACCTGCGGGGGCGGGGCGGAGAAGCTCTGAGAAGGTCTGCCCTCCCCCACCCCCAGCACTTCCTAAAGTCCGGGAGAAAGGGGACGCTGCACTGATTGTCACCCACCAGCTGCAAGTGCAGGGGGCCTGTCATCAGCCCCTCTTCTTACTCAGTAGAGTCTTCAGGAGCTGGGCAAGTCCCATGGAGGCTAGTCTTCACCCCACACTGCAGAAGGGGTTCGCAGTTCTGAGAACAACCTGGTGCTAAGCCCTTGTGTTTATGTCACGCCTAAGTGTGCTAAGTGTGACTGCATCCTCTTGCTGCCGGTGTATCTGTCATCCAGCACTTGGCAAAAGAGGAAACCAAGTCCATGACTGTGCGCCCAAGGTCACTGGGCTGGTGGGTGTGGGTCACTGTCTCACCACTACATACTGTTTGGGTTCTGGTGACAATTTAAATGTGGGTCTTTAGATGTTTCTTCTTACCCTTCATTATATGGTAAAAAAACAAGCAGTTCTCAGCGCCCAACAGCAAGTCCAGGGAGCCCCTTCTTTCCTTTCCCTCACTCTGTGTTTTTAGAAGCTTGGTGCCCCAGGCCATTTGGGCTGGGGAATAGCCTTTTAAAAAACGCTGTAGCTTAAAGGAGCTTGGCTAACCTCCTTCCCTTCTGAGTTGTCCTCAGTCCCCAAGGCATCCCAGCGGGCTCCCTGGAGGAGGGCGGAGCCCAGAGCCCCTGCTCAGCGTGGAGGACCTCTTACCAGTCTGCTCTGCCCCACACTTGTGTCGGGCTGCGTGTGCACTAGCTTCTCGGCCCCTCACACGTGGGTGACGGTAGCCCCATTTACAAAGGAGGGCATCACAGTCTCAGAATGTCTGAATGTCTGGCCCCTGACACACAGTGGCACTCAGCCCCTGGCTCGGGGGCTGCCTGGCTAAGGGGAAGCCACGGGCAGGGTTGAGCTCAGTAGCAGCCTTATTGCCAACAGTTGCCAGGTCTTTACTACGGACAGTTTTCTTGGGGAACGCTGGGGGGAAAGCGGTTCCTGATTTGTTATCTGAGGGATCCCTACCCTGCCGATGGCCTTAGGAAGGTCCCTATCATCTTGCCACCCCCAGTCTTTCCCTGCTCCTGCTGTGGGTGAAGCATTTTGAGAGACCACCCCCCGCGGGCCATGGGGCGGCCTTCAAAGAGCATTATTCTCCAGCCCTGTGCTTGGCAGACTCCAGCCACTTGGGAGTTACCTGGTGTTCGAGTTGAAGACACAGGTTGTTGGGAGTGTCACATTCTGTGGGTCTGGGATAGGACCTGAGAATGTGCCTTTCAAACCTGTGGCTGCTGCTGCTGGTCTGGAGACCATGTTTGCGAACCACTGACCACAGTACACATTCACACACACACACACACACACACACACACACACACACACACATCCCCCAGCGCTAGGGGACCTGAGCAGGGCTGGACTGGGAACAAAGAGCCACTTAGGTGACCCTGAGAGTGAAAAGCTCCTTTAATCTTATTCCCTACACACCTCTCCTGCCTCACCCTGGTCCTGGCCCTAAAGAAAGGAAATCAACATCACCCTTCATCCAGGAGTTTTAGTCTCTGAGCCCCTGCCCCCCAGCATGGTGGCACTCCCAGGCTGCTCCTGGGTCAGGGGACGTGCCACAGCCCGCCTGAGCTCCCTGCCTTCCAGACTTCCAGACTTCCAGACCCACAGGAAGCGCTGGGCTGCACCTCTGCCCCAGAGTGGCAGTTAACCAGTGCCCCTTCTGGGAAAACAGGAAGATGATTGTAGGAAAAGGTGATTATGGCTTAATATTATAATGGGAGCACTGTTGCTTTCCTTTTTGCTTGCTTTCTAACTTCTAACGGCCACTGCCTTCTGGCTCAGGACCAGGACTACTGGCTTGGCTGGGGAAAGTTAATTCATTCTTTGAGCACTCCAGGCAGAAGAGGCCGGGTTGGTCTTGGTTCCTCTCATACAGTGTTTTTCAAAGGCCAGAACTTGGACATAAGCAAGTGCCCTCCAGAGGGGCAGTGTGGTATGTGCCAGCAGCTCTGGGTGCGTGCTGAGAGGCCAACACGAAGAATTTCCGTTATAAACCCATTTCCACATTGGTAAATTAAAGATGATAAAATCATCACAGGCGGCAGGCAGTGAGGCAAGCTGTTCCCAAGCCTCTCTACACATTTCTCTCACCTCGCTGCAGAGACCTTCTGAAACTGGTTCCATCCTCCTCTGTGTGTCGGATCCACTGTAGAAAGTTGTAGGTTTCAGAGACTTTTGCCCACGAGTATTGGAATACACAGATGTCACTTCCTCTGTTAGGTTAACATGCTCGTGGAGAGAACAATGCTACAGCCCAGTGCAGGGACTTAAGTAGGGGAACAGATCTGCAAATTAGAATTTCATCACAGGAAAATCAAATCTGGGGTAGTTACATAGGTCCCCTTCTTGAAAGGTCTCCTCAGCTGCCCCAAATTATATTTGAGGTCCTCTTCTTGGCTTATGCAGAGTATCCGGTCTCTAACAATCTCCAGTTTCAATTCCAGTGTCTGTAGCTTACAGCCATCTTGAAATACACTTGATCTCCACTGGGCACAGGATGGCTGAGTGGCGTTTGCCTAGGCTGTGTAGCAGAGTGGAGGGTGCCCCCAGAAACAGGGGGTGACAGGTGACCGGAAGCAGCAACCCAGCCCCTTCTACTTTCTAGATTTGCCAACAGTGGCCCAGTTGAATATTTTATCTCCTCTGATTTGTCATGGGAAGTGAGATTATGTTAGACTCAAATTTGAATTCACTTCTAAATTTTAGGTTTGAATGAAATCCGGGAAACAAGAGGTCCATTGAATCCCATGAAAATCTTCTTTATTCTTTCATTCACCCTCAGAAAAACCCTTGTTTGTCCATTCACAGTTCAGAGACTATGGGAAGCCCTTTGGGCAGTAGTCCTCAGGTGAGATCAAGACTGTGGATTCCATTTCCCCAGTGCCAGCTGTGGGGGCAGAGGCCCTTGGGCTGAGAACTCTTGGAGCCCATTAAGTTGACCTTATAGTGGAAGGGTCACCATCAGATGAGTCATCGGGCAACTTGGCTCCTTTCTTTAAGTTTTGGACACCTTGGCCTGGCACCTTCAACCTGACTCTATATGGAAGCTGTTGGAGGAACCAAGGAAGGGAGGGAGGTAAAAACCCAATGCAGATGGTAGTCCTTAATTGGCAGTTTGGCACACGAAAGCCACCTGGTAGAGGAAGATAAATACAGAAACGTGTCCGGTGACTAGGCAGGAACCAAGGACATTCAAAACACTTGTGGTAGAGAATGTGGTTTTTTGTACAACGGTGGGGGCTGAGGTTTGAGAAATTGCCTAATAATGAAGAGTCCGGATGGTATTTGTACCTTGGAGCGAGTGATGCTATCTGAGGCAGGAAGGCTGGCTATGAGGCTTGGCACAATGAGGGGGTGAAGTGGGGGACATGGTGGAGAGTGCTAAAATCACATACATATGACTTTCTGAACCTCCTTTCTTTATCCAAACCCATTCCTTCTCTCTTGAAGACACTTTCGGTTACTTGGCCACCTGAGTTTTGGTTCTGTGCTCTGTCTTGAAACTGGTATTCCAGATAGAGCCAAAAGTCGGGCTGGGATCCCAAGTGGCCTTCCTGGAAGAGGGGGAACAGTTTTCCCTACTTGTGAATTATAGCTCCTTTCCTGGCTCTGGGGGATCGATCGCCTTAGCATCCCACCATGACGTCACAAGTTCATCAGGCTGTTCCTGCCCCCGTGGCCAGCTTGGACCTGCATTGCCTCTGCATATTGGTCTCCCAGTGCTCTCTAAGGAGAAACACACCCCTGTGTTGTGTAGAGACTGGAGAGCAGCACTAACCTGGTCATGTTGATGTCATGTCAACCCTTGCATGTCAACCCCAGCGAATGGCTGAAGATACTCCTGCAGTATCCCAGGCTATTCCCGGGGGCTGTCCTGGCTCCCGCTTTCAGGTTGACCAGAGCTCTCATGTGCTGAGCCTGAGCCCAGTTTAGCTCTGCCCTGGCCCTCCCTGCGATACTAAATCCTAGAACTGGGCTTTAGAAGAGGTTCAGTGCAAACTCCTCATTTTACGGAGGAGCACATGGGGGCCCAGACAGGCTGGCAGTCATGGTCATGAACCAAGGCAGTGCAGCCTGGGGCAGGGCCTTGTGTCTGGCTCTCCTCTTAGCTTTTGCTCCAGCTTTGCTGCCCCTCTCCTAACATCCCTGTCTCCATGGGTCCTGGACCCTGAAGCTTTGCTGTATTAATTATAATATGTTGGAAAGTCTCTATCAGAGAATTAATTATATTTCATACATATGGTAGAAAACGAATTCCAGAGGTACATGCTTTGGCCCTACCAAACCCACAGTCCACGATGTTTTACACCATACTGCGTATTGATTCACTCTTTCAGATGTGTCCGCATCCTACCTGCCTGCAATCTTCAGCATATAGAAAAGGGCCTGGCACATAGTAGATGCTCAATAAATATTTGTTGAATGGATGAGTTTGCTGTATCTAGTATTGGATGATTAAAAAGCCCTTATCCATTTTCATGTGTGCTTCTGGTTCATTCTGCCCCCTTAAAGATAAGTATCTGTCTGATGGGTGGCATCAAGTCTTTAGAAGACCCCTAGCCAAATGGATCTCCCATTCCCTAAGCTTTTGGACTGGGCCCTACCCCTTGGCCTCCCTATCAATCAGTTTGGGTTCTTGGGTTCTCTTACCTTGCCCCTCCATTTGGGATTTAACCTCCCTGGGCTGGTTATATCTGCCTACTCCTCCATGCCTTGATTGATTTCTTTGGACAGAGGCTCTGTCTGGCCAACCCCCTTCCTGTCAAAGCCAACACCGCATCTGGGTTTTTCCCTACTCAAATTAGAGTCACGCAATAGGACGTGGCTACCCTGCTCCTGCCCTCATCCCCCACAAGGCACCTAAGGAGTTTTAGGATGCTTCCCTTCTCATAATTGTGCAAGTCAGCTGTGGTTACCATGTGTTAGGAGAAAAAATTTGATAATAATTTTGATTATGAGTTGCCCACAAGAAAATGCAGACTACCTAGTGCGGCACTCAGAGCCTCTCGTGATTTGCCCCAAATTATAAATCTGCTCTTTTTGCTCCCATGAATCCCCAATGTGCTGTTCATCATCATGCCATTTACTTTCTGGGCTTTTGCTCTATCTGCACTGTTCTCCACATCGGTATTCTGCTTTTGATTCCCTGCTCCATCTGGGCCTATCAAAATCCTACCCTTACCCATGCCTGAAGGTCCAGCTCTTTCTTGAAACATTCCCTGAGTTTCTCTGGCAGATGAACATCTCCCTTCCCCTGGCCCTCTTCACTCCCCACCATGTGTCTCCTCGTTAACAACTCCTTGTCAGGTCCCCACGCCTTCACTGTGCCAGGGTGTTACGTCTTTGAGAGCAGGGATCACATCCTCCCCACAATACCTGACAAACAGCTTGTGCTATCAGCAAACACTTAGAATTTAATCAATCTCTAAAACCCTTATTGAGAGTGATAGGAGAGAGATGGGGGGAGAGAGAGAACCTTTGACATTTTCCCCTGTAGTAAAAGAGGCTGTGTTAATACTCCTTCCTGCCATAGGACTTCAAAGACTTTCGGAAGCTAGTGTTGTCATTTCCAAGTATAATGGGGAAGCAGTGTCTCAGCTTGCCTGACCCACAGGTGGTCTGTTCCATCTCGGACATTCCAAGGAACAAATCACCCTTGGATCATTGGCTCATCAGGGCTACCTGAGTCCTTGATCCTCTGCCATCACAAACAAGCACAATGCAACCTTGGGAGGGAGGCTGCTTGGTCTGTAAAGTATTTTTAGCAAAAGATTATCAGACTTCAAGCTAGCTTTTGGAAGCTGTTTTTTTTCTAAGGAACTCAAGTGTAAACCACCAGCAGTAGATGGATAAAAGCAGGTAGAGATATTCGTCTGCTCTTAGACAAGGCCCTTGCATATGGCTCTTGCTAATGAGAAAACCAAAGGATTGAGCTTGTGATTGATTTGGTGAGATCTGTCAGAATATTTGTCTTCTCTACTTTGTCTGAATGTTATTTGTGTTTGGAGGGGATTCTGAGGCTAAGAATGAGACAATAAAACAAAATGTACTATAACTTCATAGTATCATGAATGAATCATACGTTTTACAGAAAACTCATCTAAGGATATTCATTCTACTAATGCACATTTGAGTAACTAAAATCTATCAGGAATTATGTTAGTAGTTGGCATACATAGAGGACTGGGAATACATACATGGTCATGGTCATGGTCCCTGCCCTTGGCAGCCATAGACCCATAGGAGGGAACACAAATCTATAATTATGGTAGAGAGCAAACGGAATTATACATTAGTCAAGTATCTTCACTGCAAAGAGGCTCGGTTGGCTCTTTAAACAAAAAAGGAATTTATTGGAAAGTTACTGGCTTTCTGAATCATCAGGAAGTCTAGAGAGCTCTGTTTGGACAAGAATAAAGAGATACAAAGTGTAGTCCAAGACCCTCTGGAGGAACCATTTGTGTGACTTCGTTACTGGCCTGCTGGACCTGCCTGTCCTCTGGAGTGTGAGTACTGATGCGGCCGGCTGTCCAGTCTCGTGGCTGTGAGGAGAAGTGATTGGAGGGAAATAAGATTGGCAGTGGGGAGCCTGATTAGGGGACAGGCCAGTGGTCCAGCTGAGAGACGATGAGGGCTTGAAGTGGGACAGTGGTAGTAAGAATGAAAGGGAGTAAATTAAACACCAGAAAGGAGACTCAGTTGACAGGCCTTGATGATTGAGGAGGCTGGGAATGATGAGTCAGAGGGAGAGTGACTCCTGGCTTCGAGTTGGGCAGCTGTTTGGCCGTGCCTACAGTTGAGGGATTTCAAGAGTGGTATCACAGTAGGGCAGGAGATGTGTTCCATTCTGAGTTGCATGGGAAACACCCAGGTGGAGGTCACTGATGCCAGAATTGGAAGGTCAGGTCCAGTCTGGGCAGGACTGCGGGAGAAGACAGTGGTTGAAACCTTGAGCAGGAATAAGATGACCCAAGGAGAAAGTACAACGTGGTTAACAACAGCAGGCTGAGGGCGGGGCCTAAATTCGCCGTGAGGATTGGCCATCTGAAGGGGGTGGTGGAAGGGGAGGCACAGGGGGAATCAGGCACAGGTGAAGAGAATCAGGGAAGTACCTTCACCGTCACAAAGGCCGAAGCAGTTGGGAGTTTCAGAAGGAGCATGTGACCAACGGGGCCCAGGGCAGCCCCGAGGTGTGTGTCGCAGACTTGTCTGTTGAAATCAACATATTCATGGAGTTTCCATGGACCGAGGAGGACAGGACCAGAACACCGTGGTAGAAGTGTGAAGGGGAAATGCTGAGAGCAGGGAAATCTCAGCAGAGAAAGTTGGGTGTTCTCCCTTTCTTAGACGGAAGTTCAACCAGACCTACTGAGGAATGTGAGATGAAAGGTTTTTGTTTTTTGTTTTGTTTTGTTTTGCTTTATTTTCTAAGAAGAGGAGACTGGCGTTTGCTTATGGAATGAGAGGAAAGGACCAGTAAGAAAGACATTTCTGGAGAGAAGCAGGGTGGGGAGAATCCTCACTAGCCCTGTGTTAGACCCAATTCCAACTTGGACAATTCAGAAATGTTGAGAAGGTGGAAATCTCACAGACCGATGCTACCCAAGAGCCCTCCACCCAATGGCTCAGAACACTTGAGGTCAACTTCAAAATGTGTAAGGTTTTTTTTCTACTGTAAATGCAGAGGATGTAGGAGCTTGGGCTGAATCTGTGGGACTTTTAATGCATCTTGGAATGTACTTATTAAAACACAAAAGCAATCCTTTTATAAGTGATAGGGGAGTCTTTGGTTATAAGGGAATTTTAACAGCATCTCATATTCGCTTTGTGTTATAAGAGTGGTTCCTGGTGAGCAGTGTGGCATGAAATCTATTGGAATAGTTACATGGTAGCTCCCTACATAGCCCGGCTCTGTGATCTGCAGGTAGCTGTTCATGGTGCCTGCCAAGGATGTTTGTTGGCCTTATCTCTGACCTTCACAACAATCCTGAGGGTGGATATTGTCCTTTATAACCACATTGTCTGCAGATGAGAAGGAGTGAGGTACAGAGAAATTAGGGTCACAGGCCCAGGGCAACCCAGTTGGAGAATCAAGATATGGAGCCCAGCCTACCTGGCTCTGAAGACTTGAGCTTCTCTTGGCCATGGGCTCCCTCCTATCAGAGATGGTGCCTTTGTACATGCAGAGGTCAAGGTCAAGGAGGACAGACTTGCAAGATGCATGCTTTTCTAGAGCTAGTAGAGACCTGTGCCAATAGTGGCGATGTCCCAGCATCCCAGCTCCGGGGGTCCCCGTCTCAGCTACCTCTCGTGCCCCTGCCTGGTGGTGGTGAGCCTTTGGCATCAAACAGGCATCAAGCAGAGAGATGAGGAGATGGGGTTTAACTTCTTTTTTCCATAGCAGATGAGAGTTTACTTTTGGAACCATTTTAAGGATTCTCTTCTCAGTCCTCAGCGTAATCTTGGCAGAGGACGTCAGGAAAAATTTATAGCTTGACCTAAAATACTTTGGCCGTCTTAAGGAGTACTCTTCAGCTTCGGATTCATCCATCCCTACAGGGAAGGAATTGAAAGAGTACACAGATAAATGTGTTTTTGAAAGCCAGTTGCCCTGCCAGACGAGCCAGTTGGTACGTACTTGTTCTATGACTCTTAACAGAATGGCAGTGTTGCTGTATGGTGGTGTGATAGAGAACTTAGCTCTGTGCTAAGAAAAATTTCCATTCCTTATTTGAAACACTTTTGCTTCACTGCCAAGGAGAACCAAAGTGTTATTTGGGGCCACGCTTATAATGAAGATGACTTTAATATGTTTTAACTTCACAGAGATACTACCTTCTTTGCTTACTAATATTTTATGGCTAAGACCATCTTGTCTGAAACTATAACTGAAGATTTCTTTTTTTTAAGCTTCTACAGGTTTCTTCTATGTCTATGACTTTATTAAAAATGGATAATAGACTAGAGCACTTTCTTTTGACGGGTGCTAGGACCATGCATGAGTCCATTTTAAAATACAAGCTTTGCAGAAGCCCTTTGGCTTTCCATTACAAATTCTGAATCTGAAATCACACTGTTGTCCCTGAAGACTATTTCTCTTTTCCACAAGTTCTGATGAGGACAATGTGAGTTAAACATTCGTATCTTGTTTTGTTTTGTTTAAAGAATCAACACTGAAGAACAGACCCTTTGGAACTCACATTTGATACTTAGGAACAACTGGGGGGGAAATCCAAATATATCCTAGGTTATATGTTAGTTCTGCAGATGTTCATCTTTGTTGTCAACATAAAAAGTCAACAAACTACATATACATGGTTCTCTACTAACTGTTGTCTAATAAAAAAGAAATGATGTTGGAGATAACCTATCTAAACATGCATAGTATTGACATGAAGTATGATTCATTTTTAATTTTGGGCTTGTGGACTAGGACTACTTTGCTTTCCATATATATATAGCATATATATGGGTGCTGAATTTAAAGGGGAATTCAGGCAGTTGTAAAGCATAAACCGTAGGCTTTTAGAGCATCCCCCATTTAAGAAGCATATCAATAATTACCAGCAATGTCATGTTCAAGTTTGAGCCAGGGGGCCCTCTTGTCTGTCAAGTATGCTATTAAGCATCTTTTGAGACAGGATGAAGGTGACCTGTTCGTGTAACAGCTGAAAGTGGACAGCTCAGTTGCTAAGAAAGTTTCTCTGTCCCTCCGAATATCCGTCAAGCCTCTGCCTCCCCACAAACACAGCTGCTCACACGAAAAATTGCTGGAAGATGGAACAGGGTGCAAATGGCTTATATTTTTAATTGACTCCATTCATTTGTCGTCTTGGTTATCAGGAAGTCATTCATAATTTTGTGACTATGTCCCTGTCATGAAATAAGTGTAGATACCTTTATGAGGGACAGCTTGCTGAGCGTAATATTAGCCTAGGAGTCTAAGAATTCTTAGAAAATTAATAAGTCTTGGAAAAACAGTACTCACTGTTTTTCTGTTCAAATGGGCAGTGAATCACGGTCATGCACAAAAGATGCTGCATTTGAGCCTCTAATGATTTAAGAACTTTTCCTCGTAGACATCTGACGAAGGAAAAGGACTGCAGAGTGAGCGGCAGGGACTCAGTGTTCCAATGTCCTTTGAGTCTCTCCATCACCAACCCGGGGGTGCACTCCAGAGTGACTTGCCGTCAATGTACTAACCCTTAGCCAGAAGCTGAGGATGGTGCCTGCCACATATTATTTAAATCTTTTAAGAATGGACACATAAGTGATCTTGTTTTATTGTTATCCTTAGATCTCATTTCAGTGTATTTAAAAAAAAAAAAAAAAAAAAAAAAACCTCATAGACCAAAGTGGTATTTGCAAGCATTTACTGAGCACCGGGTGATTCTGTTGGCCAAAAAATCTAGTAGAAAAATGAATAAGAGCAATTATTTTATGTAACATTTATTGAGCAATTATTATATGCCAAACAATGTGCTGGATGCCTGCATGGGTAATCTCACTGAATTTTTACAATGACCCAATGAGGAAGACACTCATGACAAAGTGGGTTTGTAGATTTTTGTTTACATTCCAAAGTCATAGAGCAAGGAATTGATGAAGTCAGGAACCTCACCTCCATTTGTCTCCAAAGACTAAGAAAATAACCACTCTGCTGTTTTCCTTTTCTTTTCCTACTCTCTCTTGGTCTGATGTCTTAAAGAGATATCTCTATCTAAAGAGATAGAAATGATAATAGTAGTTATAATAATAGCTAACTCTTATGGAGGGATTCTCTCATTTATGTACTGTCCTGTATGCTTGATGTTATTCACTGATTTAATTCTCTCAACACCTCACTGAGTTGAGCCTTATCTTGACCGTCGTTTTAGGGTCGAAGAAAGTGAGGCAAATTGAAGTCACGTAAATTGCAGGTCACAGAGTTCCTGGGTGGCAGGGCCATTTTTTGTAAGAGATTTTCTGGTTCCCATCTATGTTCTGTGAAGGAGACAGCAGTTATATATTTATTCGTTTTCACTACATTGTGAGGCGAGAAACCTTTCTACTTGAGTTCTGATATGACTGACCAAGGGAACTAAGTAAGGACATTATTTCTTCTAGAATCTTCCATACACAAGGGCCCTGCCACCAAATACATGCTAATTTGAGGAAATACAAAATTAATCTTTTTCTTTAGAAATGGCACAGGGCCCTGGTACAGCAGAACTTCTGTCTGGTTCCAAGTTCTAAATGAGATTACTTTGGGAACTCCTCTGAGAATCTCCCACTTACAGCATCCCCACGGCTGCCCGGCATTCTCTGGACAAATTCCAGCAGAACTTGTGTTTCTTGATAACCTTATTGGTCTTGTTTTGAAAAGGAATCAAGTATCTCATGCAAAAAAAAAAAAAGAGAGAGAGAGAAGAAAAGAAAATGTAATATTTGCCTGGTTGGGGTTTACAAAAGACATTAGGGACTCACATTGGTAAAGATGTAAGCAGGAGACACCATACAAATTGAATGTCAACGAAACCCTTGGGATAAAGGCAGATGGTGAGCTCATGTCTCTCTGTCTGCTCATTCTATAATGGGTGATGTCTGTTGACCTGAGGGATAGGAACACACATCTCTCATTTAATTCTAACAACAACCCAGTGACAAAGAGACTCTTAACAGCCAAGACACTGTGGGTCAGAGAGTTTGTTTTAACTTTTCCAAAGTCTGTTCTGTGGGATGTGAACACGTGTTTTAAGACAGCACCATATAATGAGAGTCTATGGCCTACTATTCAGAGTGAGTCCTTTAGCTTTATTTTATTCATTTGGCATTTGTCTACCTGCGCTAGGCAAAGACTAGTAAAGGTGCTTGCCCTCCAGATACTACTAAAAGAAATAAGATATACGAACAATAACTATCTCATGTGTTGCTGAGACTAGAGCATGACCAGGAAAACGTAAACAACCCTAGGAATTCAGAGGTTAACAAGAGCTGGCAAGGATGACATCATGTAGGTAAGCGGAGGTGACAGATGGTTTCCTGGAGGCTGTGAGAGCTGTGATCAGTCCCCTTCACTGCTCTCTGGACTCCGCAACCTGGCACTTTGGGCAAGAACTGAACCATTGACAAAACTTTCTCGATTAGCCAAAGAAAGGCATGCTTTCCGGTCTTGAGCTTTGACTAAATAAAAACAGGATCCTGAGTAGCCAACAGTCAAAGCACAGCCCTAGACCAACGATGCTGTATTTGACTAGTAAAATGCAAGGGCCTGACAGACACCATGCTGAGTGGGTCGGTGTTCAGCTCTGAAGTGATCAGTCACTTACTTCTGCAGAGCCATGAGACTATGGTATGGAAATTACTTATCAGTCAGAAGCTCTGCCAGGGTATAGGAATAATGACCATTGGTTACTATGTCGCAGGCACCACACCCATATTGTCTCTGAACCAAACTCGTTACAGCTTTGTATGATTTCTGAGGCTCACTGCATAAGTGGCGAGGTTATTCAGCCTGCCCAAGGTCACATAGCCAGAGCCAAGATCGGTTGGATCCAGGTCTGTGTGCTCCCAAGCCAGTGCCTCCCTGTTCTGCTGGGCGCCCTCTAAGAGTAACCAGAATTCCAATCTCTCATATGAGGCTGACTGTGACCAACTTTTTACCCAAGCCAGCCTCTTCACTTCTGTCTTTGCCAGATGAGCTCACCTGCTCACTTCTGCTGTCATCCATGTGAAATATTTCTCCTAAACTCCCTTGAGGCTGAGGATTTGTGTCCCCAGAGCCTGGTCTCAGGATGATAGACATTTAGTAAAAGCCTGTTGAACTCTACTCCCCCCATCTCACTGGCCCTCAGTCTTCCATGACTCGCTCTTCCAAGCCTCAGGCTTGATGTTCCTCATTCATTCGGGGGACTGAGGGCCATTATCACAACACCGATGCCATGTTCCACTGCCTAAGCCAGCTTCCGTAAAGTGGAAATGAAGAGAGAGCTCCCACCACTATATTCAGATCTTCTGGTCCTCAAAACTTGAAGGGTAGATTTCTTCACCCTTTCCCCAGGAACCAGCAATGAGCTCACGGCTCTGTTAGTTGGAAGAGATGCTAATGAGGCTAAGATCAAAGCCATGTCCCTGTGAAGCCTTCCTTGGCTCACCCAGTACCCAATTCTCAAGCTCCGTTTACTGGAGCCCAGGACATGATTCATGGTAAATGAAGTGGGTGAGGATGTGTGGTACCCTCTTCCCTAGACCTTCACCTAGCTGTCTCCTGCTTGTCATCCCAGTCTCCGCTGAGACGTTGCCTCCTTCCCTGAGCACCCTATCTCAAGTTTGACCCCTCACGGTCACTACCACTTTGTCTGATTTTAATTCTCGCTAGAGCACATTAGCTCTCTGATATTTTTCTTGCGTATTTCATTGTGTGTATATTGTCTGTCGACTGTTAAACTGCCAGCTGTGTGGAGAACAAGGAGCCTGTCCTGCATGTGTCCCTTTGGATTCTCCCATGGTCAGCAGTGTCTGCTGCCTGAAAGGCACTCAATAAATATTTGATGGTTGGATAAACAAATCTTAGTCAGTGTGAAGATGCTGCCTTAGAAATGTATGAAGGCCAAATGTATAAAGGACTGTTAAGTGAAAAGAGATACCAGATGAGCCTAAGCATCACATTCCCCGTAAGTGATGTGTTTTCCTCAAGGACGTGTTTAGGCAGATGCGTCCGACAGGAAAGGTGAATTTTTCAGTTATTCATGCTTTGGTTCCGCTGTGATGGAGAGCTACCAGCTTTCCCGTTGTCTGCGGCTTTGAGGGAGTGTCTTCTGGGAGATCGGAGATACATTAGCAGACATGGGATGGTATTTTCTTCTTTTGACAAGTGTAGAAAGCACTTTCTGCAACAAAGGAAGGATAGAGAACATTTAGAAATGAAATTCTAAGTCTCTGCCCAAACATGAGTAAGAAGGTGTGAGTGTGTGCGTGCGAAGCGTAAATCCTTCACTGGTCTCTGATCTGAGAGTGATTTTTCAGAAAACTGGCCAGTTCCTCCTGCTACTGGTTGCGCATGGATTATTCAACCGCTTGTCTCAACCTTCTTCTCTTCCCCTGAGATAAGCCAAGCTGATCCCTGAAATCCGTCATGGTGATCAAACTCCAGATCACACGGAAAACATCCTCCCATATCACAGATTTTTTTTTTCTTACAATGCGAGTGACATAGGTCCAGTGTGGACCTCTTGAAGAAGTTTGAAAAGAAGCTTCTAGATCATGGATATGACTGTCTGGCCATAGTCCTCATGCATCGTTGGGAAAATACACATAACATGTTGCATTTCCATAGCCTTCTCTCTATAGAGGTATGTGATGGCCAGTGTCGTAACCAAGACTAAATCTGTGTTTCCAAAGTCCACTAGACCCACAGTTGCCATTTTTCAGGAGTCCCTGTGTGGGTGACATGTGTTGCTTTGTCTCATTACACAACCACCCTCTGAAGTGGAGGGCATTCCCTCCGGGTCACAGATGAGGAGACGGCTCTCTCATGGTGAAGTGGTTTGCCTGGTGTCACCCAGCTGGATGTGGCAGAGCGGGGGCAGCGAGGCTCGACGCGGGGTGCGTCCTGCCTCACCACTCTTGATGCACCGTCACTGTATTGTTAAGAAACTTCTCTTAAAGCGCTCGCCGCTCTTCAGCTTGATTGGCTTTATTTTAGAACATGTGTTTCCCCTCCTGTTATACTGTGGTTCTAGATGTTAGCCTCCACGTCTCTTCCTTCTCTGGACCCCCTGTGTGCCCTCGCAGAGTGCTCCCCACATCATCCACCAGAGCCTGGCGTCAGGCTGGGGCTAGTGAGGCCCCCCTGCCTTGTGTGCAGAAGTAGAGAAAATATCATAAAAAGCCACTCATCTAGAGACATAATATTTATTATTTTATAAATTTTATATTATATAAACATATATTACTATATATAAAAATATATATATTATTTTATTTGTGCTAAAAACTTTTTTTAGCTTTTGACCCCCTCCCCCCCCCCCCCCCCCCCCCAGCCTCTGGTAACCACGAATCTGTTCTCTGTATCCGTGAGCTTGTTGTTTGGTTCTTTTTTAGAAGTGCAGTCACGTGGTATTTGTCTTTCTCTGTCTGACTTGTTTCCCATAATGGGCTTGCGTTTCATCCATGTTGTTGCAAATGGCAAGATTTCATTCTCTTTTGTGGCTGAATAATATTTCATTGTGTGTGTAGGGAGTGTATGTGCGTGTGTGTGTGTATACCATAATTCATATATATACACACATATGTACATAAATAATATTTCATTTTGTGTATGTATTTACATACATACACCATAATTCCTTTATTTATTCATTAATTGTTGGGCACTTGGGTTGTTTCCATATCTTGGCTATTATAAAGAATGCTGTAATAAGCATAGGGGTGCAGATAAGTTGTTAAGTTAGTCTTTTTGCTTTATTTGGATAAATACCCAGAAGTGGAAATACTGGATCACAAGGTATTTCTATTTTCAATTTTGGGGGGAACCTCCATTCCGTTCTCCACGGTGGCTGCACCAACATTCATTCCCATCAACGGTGCATGCGGGCTCTTTTCGCTCCACACCCTCGCCAACACTTGTTCTCACAGGTGTGAGGTAACGCCTCATTGTGGTTTTGATTTGCATTTCCCTGATGATTAATGACATTGAGCATCTTTTTACGTACCTGTTGGCTATCTGTCCATTTTTAGGAAAATGCCCATTTTAAAAACATATAGAAGTAATGCAAAAATTCCATGTTGAACAAAATATCAAAATTCTAAATAAAGATAGTCTTCACCTGCACTTGGCCTTTCTTGCCTGATCCCAGCCCTGTAGGACCACTTAAAACATGCTGAGCAGATGGACTGTAGATTTGGTGTGTGGCTCACATGAGCTAAATCTGCCATTAATGATCCAGTGAAACGCTGCCTTTCGGAGCTCATGGATGATTCAGATGAATCAGATGGACTAAAGCTCTTGTCCTTTCTTGCTGTTAGTCTGTCCGTGAAGGTGTTGATTCAGCTGTGCTGGTCACGCCGCACCCCCCCCCCCCCGCCCCCAAAGCCTGGAAGAGCCACCAGAGTCCAGCTTCCCTATCAGCCTCAACAGCAGTCTACCCACCAGGGACAGTTTTCTTAGATGCTCAGCTCTAAATTAAAAACTGCCCTTGGTTGTCCAAGAGTCTAAGGTTCCTGGAATTGCTCTTTCATTTTGTTATTTTCTCCCCCTTCCTTAGTTTTGTTGTTTCCAGAAATCAGAATAGTTGTTTTGAAAGGACAGGCTAGAAGATATATTCATCTGTGTCTATGTGTATAGATAGGTAGATACCTCCTTGCTGTCCCCACCAGGGCAAGGTAGATAGCAAGAAGCCAAGCAAATATTTGTGAACCTATTAATTAGATTCTGGGAGATGAACTATGGGAAGAAGAAGGGTTTAATTTTGAGCATGCTATATTTATATCTGAAGTCACCATTATGTTTCACAGCCAACAAAAATCTCTATGCCCAACAAAAAGATCGGCAGGTCAGATTTACTTCTATTTCAGCTAAGGCCCTTTTTTCCATGCTGTTTTCAGTCTGTGTATGGGACATGGAAGACTTAGCCAGATGAGGAATCTGTACGTGGAGGACAGTTGCACTGTCACCCACAGGAGCAAGGAGACAGGAGTCCCGGGTCTGAGTGTATCCTGGGCAGCTTCTCTTCTTGGCAGACAGGCTCAGTTATAGAATAGTCACCCCTTCCGGAAAACTTTCATCTCTCTCCAAAGACACGTCTCTCCAAAGTCAACAGAATTAAAATGTTGAAAATGAACTTCAGGTCCACAATGGTCAGATGGACTAGAAACTGAACCTTTAGGGGACCCCTGCCCTCCGCCCGCTGCATTGGTGCCATGCTAGTGAGGCACTGTGCAGAGGAGCCTCTCTTCCTTACCGGTGTGGCCTCTGGTGGAGAGAGGAGCAGAGAGGGAAAGAGAAGAAGCAGGGAGAGAATCCCAAGCAGACTCCACGCTGAGCGAGAAGCAGGGCTCCATCTCATGACCCCGATCCAGATCATGACCTGAGCCCAAACCGGGAGGCGGACGCTTCACCCACTGAGACTCCCAGGTGCCCAGGCGTGGCCTTCTTCTCTGGGGCACAGACATTGCTGCTCTGGGCCTAGACTGTTGAAAAGAGGGAGCAATTTCCATCAGAATCAACTTTCCTGCTGCTTGGGTACTTCGGAATTTTCAGCAAGACCGGACTTTTCATTCATTCAGCAAGAATCTACCGACATCCACCGGGGGCTGGGGATTCAGTAGTAAGCAGAATAGTCTTCTGCCTCCCTTGGAGCCTGTATTCTGGTGGGGAGAGCTGGAGGTAAATGGCAGAACAAACGGCAGTATGATGTGGCACATGGTCCAAGTGCTTATGGTGAGAAATGGACAGGGTGAGGGTGGCGCCTTGGGCTCAGGTGGGCAGGAAGGACATCTCCGGAAAGGACATGTTTGACCCAAGCCTGCGGTGAGAGGGAGCAAGTGCAGCACATGCTGCATTTGGGGAGCGGCTGGGAGGTCCGTGTAGCTGCATCTGGGTGAGGGAGAGGCCCTGAGGCCCCACAGGACCCCCCGGGGGCCAGACTGCATCAGCCAAGGGCAGGCCATGGGAAGCCCCTGGAGGCTTTGAGCAAGGAATAAGCTGATACAAGTTTTGTTATGTAAATGTCACTCTGCCTTCCAAGTGGAGAAGGGCTAGTGCTTTGATTCTGGGAATCTAGAAGCCAGGCATTACCCTGCTTTTGTAGAGCTTATAATTTGGTGTGGGGGAATTTAGTGATGGGCACATAAACAAGTCAAGTCAATTCGGGTCTATTATGAATAAAATGAAAGGATGAGAGGCAAGCAGGAGGGAGGGGACTATGTGTTGCAGTGAATGGTTAGGAGAGGTTTCCTAGAGGGGTGGCATCGGACTGAGACTAGAACAAGGAGGAAGGGCAGGCATGCACCAGTGAGGCAGTGCGGGCAGTATACCGGGGGATGGGCTGCAGTGCAAAGGCCCTGAGGTAGGGTGAGCTGCATGAGGTGGAAGGACACCAAGAAGGCCAGTATGGGGACGCCTGGGTGGCTCAGTTGGTTAAGGAGCTGCCTTCGGCTCAGGTCATGATCCCAGCGTCCTGGGATCGAGTCCCACATCGGGCTCCTTGCTCCGCAGGGAGCCTGCTTCTCCCTCTGACTCTGCCTTCCACTCTGTCTGCCTGTGCTCGCTCTTGCTCGCTTTCTCTCTGACAAATAAATAAATAAAATCTTTAAAAAAAAAAAAAAAAAAAAAGAAGGCCAGTATGGCCAGGGCACAGGGAACTGAGATGAGAGATCAAGAGGTAGTCAGGGAGGTGCCTGGGTGGCTCAGTGGGTTAACCCTGGGTCATGATCCCAGGGTTCTAGGATTGAACCCTGCTTTGGGCTCCTTGCTCAGCGGGGAGCCTGCTTCTCCTTCTCCCACTCCCCTCTCATGCTCTCTCTCTCTCTCACTCTCTCTCAAGTAAATAAATAAAATCTTAAAAAAAAAAAAAAAAAAAGAGGTAGGCAGGGCCAGACCCTGGAGAGACATTCAGGCCATGGTGAGGAATGTAGATTTTAATCTAGTTGAAATGGGCAGCCATTGAAGGGATCTAAGTATGAATTCTATTCCAGGAGGATCCCTCTGCTGCTTTGTGGGGAATAAATTTGTAGTGAGAATGGATGTTAGGAAGCCAACCTTTATAGTCACGTAGCTGAGAGAAAACCATGGTTTTGATTCTGGTGGAGGCTGTGGAGAGAATGGGTTTGAGATCTGTTTTGGAGAGAAGCCAACAGGATTCATTAACACAGTGGATGTGGGAAGTAGGGGGAATCGAGGATGATTCCTGGGTCACTGGCATAAGCACGTGGGTGGATGGGATCCCATTTGTACGGATGAAGGAGAATGAAAGAGGAACATGTGGGAGAGAGCCATAATGGAGGTAGAGGAAATCAGGAGTTCTGATATGGACATGGGACATTTGAGGCCTTTTATGGAGTTTTATTTTATTTTAAAGATTTCATTTCTTTATTAGAGAGAGAGAATGGCAGTGGCAGAAGCAGACCCCCCACTGAGCAGGGAGCCCAAAGCAGGGCTCCGTCCTAGAACCCTGGGATCATGATCCGAGCCAAAGGCAGACGCTTAACCGACTGCCCCCCTTTTATGGAGTTTTAAATGCAAATGTCCAGTAGATTATTTGATATGGGTATCTAGAGTTTGGAGTAAAGGTCTGGGGGTGAGCCCTAAATTTGGGAATTATCAGCATGCAACTCGTATTTAATGCCCGGGACTGGATTAAAAAAAAAAAAAAAAAAAAAAAAAGAGGAGAAGGAGGGTAGAGGACCAAAGGGGTATTCCAAGATGCAGGGTGGAGACGTAGAAAAGATGCCAACCCGGAGGACTGAGAAGAGGTGGGCAGGTAGGTAGAAGGCAAGTCAAGACAAAGGGATCTGTAAAAGCCAGAGGAGCAGAGTGTCTCCAGGCAGGAGTGTCCCACTGTGTTGAATGTAGCTGAGATCTTGAAGACAAAGAGCCATCACTGGATTGGCCAACTTGAAGGCTTTTGGAGACTTTGGTAAGGGCCGACCAAGTAGAACTGAGAATAGCAGTTTTGAGCAGTTTCCCTTTGGCCAAGGGAGTGAAGTTTCATGACCTCTCTGTGAAGTCATTTGTGAATTTCTGCGTCTTGAAGGACAGAGAAATATACTGATCTCTTCCACTGCTGAGCCCATGGAAAATGGCGGCATTCTCTGGCATAGGATTGCCAGAGTTCTTAGTGTCCTCTGTTTCACTGAACAACAAAGCCGAGTCTATTTCTTCACTTGTGTTTATTGCCCGCCCCCCCCCCCGGCAACTTTTCTTTTGCCTGTTGCTTTTGAAATATTTGGAAACGTGGAATGGCCCAGAGACGGGGATCTTAGTCATCCCTTTATTCTGTGGATAAAGAAACAGAAACCTGGAACAGTAAGTTAGCAAAGGCAGGCTAGAATCCAAGAATCTTTGAATTACATCATATTTAGGCTTTATGATACTTCTAATGCATCCTCTCCTCAAGAGCTCCCAACTGAAGATTAGGAGTGTGATCCCAAACAGCTTGAAGTAAAGAAATTCTGCCTCCAAGACTGCTTCTGATCTGAGATTATACCTGTAAAATGGAATCAGTATCATCATTTAGGTCATGTTTTCGCTTTGCAGAAGACGCTATTGAGGAAGGTCTGAAAAACTTTCCACGTCCTGTGTCTGCAGGACAGACACCACTGTGGTTCTCTCCTGTGTGCTCAGATCCAATGTCCAACAGGCATCTGGGCAGCTGCTGACCCTCACTGCCATGGCCATGCAATGAAACCTCTTTGATTTACATGCTTCAGAACGAAGTTGCCCATGCCCCAAGCCTCAGCGAGCTTAGAGCGCACAGAGGCAAAAACTGTACATTGAGCTAACGAGTAGAAAATTCAGAAGTGTTTGATCTGACAGGTGCTCAGGTGACCCTCAGGGCCAGTCACTGGCTGACCCTCACGGTCTTTACATGAGTTTATTATCTAAAGGTAAGATCCTTCGCAGGAGTAGATGAATGAGTAAGAAAACGTGATACGAGCACACACATATGCACACAATGGAGTATTACACAGCCACAAAAAAGGGTGAGATGGTGCCTTTGAGACAACGTGGATGGACCTAGAGGGTATTATGTTAAATGAAATAAGTCAGACAAAGAAAGACGTATACTGTATGACTCCAATCATAAATGGAATCTAAAAATCTGAATGAACTAAGCAAAGTCAGAGCTGTAAATACGGAGAACAAACTGGTGGTTGCCAGAGGAGAGGGAGCTGGAAGGTTGGGTACAACAGGGGAAGGGGAGCAGGAGATACAGGCCCCCAGTTTGGAAGTGAGTAAGTCACAGGAATAAAAGACAGAGAAGGATACAGTCAGTAGATTGTAACTGTGTTGTAATGGGGCAGACGAGCATAATGTATGAATCTGTCAATTCGCTGTGTTGTACACCTGAAAAAACCCCACTTACTATAAAGAACAAAAAAAGAGAGAGAGAGGATCTTTCAATTTGGTGATGAACATGGGAAAGTCAAGTAGGAGAAGCGGCTCTTTTGTGTAACTTAAGAAAATCACACAGTTTTTAAGGAGGACTCCTCCCGAGACCCTCTCAGTGGCTGTCACAGGCCTGCCTGGCCACGAGGCTCACCAGCATGCTGTCATCGGAGCAACAGCGCCCCGCCCGGAAGACAGATCTGGGGACCAGGCCTCAACCTATCCCAGCCCCACCCACGGTCGGCCAGTGCGAAGCAGTCACATATGGTCTTAGACCAGATCTTTACACCAAATCTTATTTTAAACGTCTTTAAAATGAGGAAAATTCCCATCAAGGACGCTGTGAAGTTTCACATGAGCTGCTGTGAGTGGATGCACGTTATAAACCGAAAAGCCCGTACAACTGTGAGCTGTTAGAAGACTTACGAAGAGAATCAGGAGCCAAGTTCAGCCTGACAGTTTGCAGTCTTAAAAGTGTGAAAGACTATAGGGCCAGGTGGGTGGCTCAGTTGGTTATCTGATCAATTGCAATCATCGGACTCTTGATTGCAATTCAGGTCAGGATCTCAGGGTCCTGAGATCGAGCCCCGAGCTGGGCTTCACGCTCAGCCGGGAGTCCGCTTGAGATTCTCTCTCTCCCTCTGCCTCTCTCCACCGTCCCCGCATGTGCGCTTGTGCACTCTCTCTCTCTCAAATGAATAAATAAATTATTGTTTTAAAAGGTGTGAAAGACTATAAAAGTAGGGAAAATATTTATTTTAGTTAACTTGTGAACCAGGCAAAGGTCTGTTGTATGAATAGACAAGACACATATCCTATCTCCTGAAAGAAACAATAATGGCTCTGCATCTGGGGCAGCCTGTATTCCAAGGCATTGCAGCGGGGGGACAAGAAAAGCTGGATTTATTGTGCATCTCTGCTGTGGGGCTGCAGGAGATAGGCCGGGTAGGATTCAGCCATGATGGAGACAGGATCCCTTCTCTCGGAGGTTTACAAGCCAATAGGGGGCAGGAGGCAAATATCCAAATCGCAGAACAGAATGTGATGTTTGCAATAGGACAGAGATAGAGGTTTCATGAAATCCAAAGAATAAAGGAGTTTTATTTGGGAAAAGAGGGCAGTAGAGGAAGTTTCTTAAAGCAGAGTCTATCGTTTGCGGCCATCGATGGGTAGGAATCTGCAAGTGGGGTAAGGCAAGGCAGGTGCAAGACAAAGACACACACATAGGTTTGGGCCAGTTTGTTCCTGTAAGAGTGTCTTTGTCATTGGAGCAAAGATCCATGTTTAAGAATGACCATAATCGGCGCGCCTGGGTGGCTCAGTGGGTTCAAGCCTCTTCCTTCAGCTCCGGTCATGATCCCAGAGTCCTGGTATCGAGCCCCGCATCGGGCTCTCTGCTCGGTGGGGTGCCTGCTTCCCCCGGCACTGCCTACCCCCGCCTGCCTCTCTGCCTACTTGTGATCTCTGTCAAATAAATAATTTTTTAAAAAAAATTTAAAAAAAAAGAATGACCATAATCAACATGTATTGAGAGCTTACTGCATATCAAGCACTGTTCTAAAAGACACTGAGTGTATTTCCTCAGATGATGATCATAATGACCACGTAGGAGAGAGGCCGTTGAGGTCACTGTGCGGAGGAGCAAAGCAGGACGCAGACAGGAGGGGTCGGTTGCCCAAAGCGCCCCAGCTCGTAAGCGGCGGAGGCGGGAGTTGAACTCCAACCCTGTCATTCAAGAGTGCACGCTTTGTGGACGGCTGCCTTCCCAGGGATCTAAAAGGCTGAGAAGATAAAGGTGAAAACCATGTGGGGCTTTATACTGATCACCAGTCTTTTTAAGTTAAATATTTAATTTAATATATATTGGAAAAATTGATATTTAGCATATTAGAACCTTGATCACGGACATTTTTTACTTAACATGCTGCTGCGTCTTTAAAAGTGTGTCAAATTAAGTAAATGTATTGACGAAAAAATAACTAATAGTGCAGTTGTTAAACAAAGATTTGTCAAAAACCGTGAAGTTAGCCTTTGAATGCCTAAAGTTGGACAGGGCATTGGATGGGCTAGGGAAAGCCAGGAATTTTTGCCAGAAAAGAGAGGGCATGTTCAGACCCAATCTAGGAAAATTAATCCCTTCTCAACATTTAGGATCCAGCAGAGGGGCCAGCAGTGAGAAATGTGGAGTCCCGTTAGTGGTCTGTATGCATCAGTATTCAACCACGAAAACCGATGCTCAGGTCTTTCCAACAGGGGTATTTGGTGGAGAATAGGTGTAGGTTATGTAGATGGTGGAAGAACTAAGCTAAAGTGGGTACATTGAGGCAGCCCAGGAATCCGCTTCTCCCCTTGGCTGGAGAGATAAAGAGGAGAGGTCTTGTTGGAGCCGAGGTGTTAAGGTCACTGGCAAAAGCTGGAACTGCGCTAGAGCCAGGGGCCAAGGAACCGGGGGCCATGCTGGAGCTACACAGGTGACATCAGGGAAGGCAGGGAAGGACCCCGCTGCTGCCTCCTGCCTCCTGCCTCCTGTGCCTCCCTTTGGCTCAGCCCCACTTGGGAAAAGCAGCCCTCTGCAATACAGAGCAGGGGAAGGGGTAGAGCAAAATTTCAGATCTGAACCAAAGATGCTCGGGACCAGTGCTGGGGCTCTAGCCCTCATCTGTTCAGGAAGTAATTTTGGAAGAGCCAATGGAACCAGGAGGCAGAGGGAGCCTTCTAGAGACATCTACAGACAGAATGGGTAGGATCTCGTAATCGCTTGGAGGGGACAGGGTGTGACAAAGACTGTGTGTGACAGAGAAGGAAAGTAAACCCTAGATTCAGCCTTTGGTTTTGGGTCTCCTGGATATTGCTTTTCTCTTTTTCCACAGATTTTTTGTCCCCAGCCTGGTATTTCATTCCCACACTGAAAGAATCTGTATTCTTGTTGCTCCTCTGTGCATGTGTGTTTTTTTCTTCCGCCGATACTTGCAGTTGTTATTTTATTGGTCAAGGTAAAGACGCATATCATTACTGAAAGCAATTACATGTATCATACCCGCAGGCATTTTTTAACGTTTTTCCAATCATAGCACAACTTTCTTGTGTAGCTTGGCTAATGTATGCTAACATAAGCCCAAGGATCCTCAATGTTCTTGTGGGTCAAATAGCCAGGGCTTGTCTTTGTAAACATCTCATAGATGACAAGGTCAAAAGCAAATTGTGAATTTACCAGCCTTCTGGTAATTTGTTTAGAATAGGGTGCCTGACAAGTTTTAAAAGTCAAAGCTACTTTGTTCCAAGTGGCCAGCAGAGGCTAAAAATACACCCAAAGCTGTGCTTCAAGGGAGAAAAGTGTGAAGGTTTCCAGCTCTGGAGATGGGGAACTTTCTGAACATGAACGCATTTAGCATTAATGCCAGTCCACACGGTGGCACCTGGGAGGGAACTGCTTTGCTTTCTGGAACTTTTTGTTCCCGAAGGATTACAGGAAAAGTTGGAGTGGAATTTCAGCCAAAAACATTTGTTTTTTTGGTTGTTCTCCCCTTGTTTCCTAGGCCATCATTTTCATGTCAGCATGATCTTGGCCAAAAAATAATTTATCCCTCTTAACATTTCCCTCAACTAAGAACAGCATTCTTTTTTTTTTTAAGATTTTACTTATTTGACAGAGAGAGAAAGATGACCAGTAGGCAGAGAGTCAGGTGGGGGTGGGGAGAGGGGGAAGCAGGCTCCCAACTGAGCAGAGAGCCCGATGTGGGACTCGATCCCAGGACCCTGGGATCATGACCCGAGCTGAAGGCAGTGGCTTAATCCACTGAGCCACCCAGGTGCCCCTAAGAACAGCATTCTTAATGTGCCTTTTGGAAGGCTTGTCTGACAGCTCTGGTACCCCTCTCTGAGGGAGGTTCATTCAAAAGGCTGGCGGGGGGAGCTGAACTTTGGAAAGAATTGTAGGGTGAGTGAGGGCTGCTGGTAGTTTGTGTTTCCATTATGTATTCCTAGAGAAAGGAATTCCATTTGGGAGATCCACCAAAACCCAGATCCTTTCTTGACCCGTGACCCCTCAGTATCTTGGGGTTCCTGAGAAACGTGCATGTCCAAAGCAGTCATGGGGCCGGCTGCTTCTTGGGATGAAAGAAAGTAATGTTGAGTCTCATTCTGTGGAAGAGTAGACCTGGGTCTTCTTTCCCACTATGGGCACGTGGAAGAACGAGAAGAAAGACTAAACCCATGTGGGCTTATGGACTGCTGAAAATAGAAAGTGTGGCCCAGTCACTATCATCAATTTGAGGAGTTGCCTCCCCCCCCCCTGCCTTTTTTTTTTTGAGAGTGGAGTTTTTCTCTCTTTTTTTAAATTATTTTTAACCTTTTTAGTAAGTAAGATAAGAGGAGGGAGTTTGAGCCTTCAGCTCTAAAAAAAACCCCACACTGCTAGTGCAGTACGAATAGTTAGAGTGTTGAGCAATACCCAGGACTTGAGCCACTGGAAATATAGGACTGGTCATGTCATAGACGCTCAGTAGCTTCCTACCGACTGAGCATCTGCCTGATTTGAGCAACAAGAAAATCTCATAGCAACATTTTTTCAAAATACAATGTGGTCTTCTGGCCGAGAACTTGAGTAGTAAATTATATTCAAACCTCAGACTATTACTTGACACTCTGTTGTCCCTCTCCCCACTTTTTATGGTTAATATTCTGAGATTTAATATATCCTGTCAATGAAAAAATATTTCAATCAATAGAGTTGCTATTAGCAAGGCATTCAAAACATCATGACCAATTAAATATGTGACTATCAATGGGCATTCCTATTAACATTTAACACCAAATATCCCAAATCCAGAAGGCTATAAACTACAGGTAATCAAAAAGAACCTAGTGGAATCCCTTAATAAACAGTACTTCTCAGAAGGTCAGAGGAGATCACTGAGAGTGGGGAGATGGGCTAACTATCTAGGTGATGGGTAGTAAGGAGAGCTTGATGAAATGAGCACTGGGTGTTAGATGCACTCAAGTCTATCTCTGAAACAAATAATACACTCAGTGTTAATTAAGTTCAATTTAAATTTAAAATATAAATAGATAAATGATAGATAGATAGATAGACAGACAGAAAGAAAGATCGATCGATCACTGGTCTACTAGAGTGGGAGGCCCTTACTAGCAGTAGTTTTGACAGAGTTAACTTGGGTTATGTAGGGCTAATAGGGTATGTTCTACTGAACACTTTGACCCATTTTTCCTTGTAAAGGAGACCAACTCAGAGACAAAGGAAAAAACTTGAAAGCAGTGCTTGATTGACCTCAGATGTCATTGTGTATCTTCGTGAACCAGAAAATTCCCCGACGGGGACCATGCCACATCCCAGGGGTTCCAGAATTAGAAGGCTACTCTAATTTTCGTTTCCATTCAAGTAGAAATAATTAGCTGAGGAACCTAACGTGAGTCATCAGTCTGTAGAGTTTTTGGTGAAAATGTTCTTTCTTTCATGTGATCAAAATGCCTGCTTATTTAATTGCTCTGAGCTGAGTTGTCCTCTGCCCTTCCTATCTCCCAGGATTATTGTGAGGTCAATGGAGACAGTGGAAATAGAATACATTTTGTAAACCTTAATATTCTACACACACTTAAGATATTATTATATTTATTCTTACTGACTAAGAGAAAGCCAAAGATAAAATAGGTATCCGGCGGTTGTTGGATAATCTTTTGCTTTAGGGCTGGTTGAAAGCGTTTGCATTTGGGGAGGGAGAATCAAGAGGCAGGAGGACCAGAGCAGAGCACCTGGGCTTGGAGAAGATTGCTTATGAACTGATGAAGAAAGGGAATGAAAGAGGGGTACCTGGGTGGCTCAGTAGGTTAAGCATCTGAGTCTTGAATTCAGCTCAAGTTATGGTCTCAGGGTCCTGGGATTGAGCCCCGTCAGGACCCATGCTCAGCAGGGAGCTGGTTTAAGATTCTCCCTGCTCCTGACTGTGTGGACATGCTCTCTCTCAAATAAATAAATAGACCTTAAAAGAAAAAAAAGAAAGAAAAATCAAGAGACTGAGCTGAGATCTCTGTCTTTCTTCAGTTTACTGAAAAGTTCCTGGGAATGCATTCCAAAGTGAGCTTAGGCAATATGGAAGAGGTAAACTCTGCTGGGAGGCTGAATAGAACAAAATAAATGTGGAATATTTAAAAGAGCCTTCATTTCGTCTATTTTAGGAACCGTTCAGGATTAAAACCTCGTGGTGTTTATTAAAGCTTGGCTGCCCTAATATTAGGTAGGTGCCACCAGTTTTGTGACTGGTAATAATAATAATTTAACAATCATTTATTTTTAGGAAGCATTTAGTGATAGGGCAGGTTGGGGAGAGTGGAGAATGCTGACCTCAACTAGATGTCGATTCTATTTCATTTTATTTCTTCGCAATAAAACAAAATATCAAGTTTTTCTGCCCAGCAGCACTGTCCCCATATAAACCAGTCTCAAAGAAATTGGATTCCCAGTTATACTGGTGCCATCACTGTGGGACTAGTTTTCCTGGAGCCCGAGTTCCCAAGGAGTAAATGTCTGCTTCTAGTTGAGCTCCCCCCGCAACCTTTCCTCAGGATGAGTAAGTACCTGACCCTGAATTCTAGTCCCTTCCAGAGGAGACTCTAAGTTCTCTTGATTTTAGAATTACGACACCGTATATGCTAGAATAATAGAGGTAGCTTCATGCTTATCAAGCATTTTCTACACACCAGCCATAATTCATTTAATCCTCCCAAGAAATCTGTGAGCTGGATGCTGGTGCTGTTACTACCCCTGCTTTACAGGTGAGGAGATTGAGTGAAGAAGTTAAGAAACTTGCTTAGATGATAATGAATTGGATTTGAATCTAGACCATCTGGATTCTTGACTGGGTTCAGACCCTAGTCTGTATCGTCTCTCCAAAAACTTGCATTTCCAAACCTTCAAAATACTGGAAGAGCAATAGATATTCATCTCTATCTCTGCCATATTAAAAAAAGAAAGCCAGAGATCAAAGAGAACACCAAAAATTAAAGGTCAGAGAGGTACATTTCAAGAGGAGAGATGAAAACGTGTTTTTTATTACTTCTATTTAATATGCAATGGAGATTTGTGTAAGGAAATGAAAAGATTGTCTGCAGAAGAGTGAAGCTTGTAGAGCCCCTGGGTGGCTCAGTTGCTTCAGCATCCGACTCCTGATTTCAGCTCAGGTCCTGATCTTGGGGTCCTGGGATGGAACCCCACATCAGGCTCTCTGCTCAGATAGAGTCTGCTTGGGGTTCTCTCCCTCTCCCTTTGCCCCTCTCCCCACTCTCTGAAGCCCACTCTCTACTGAATAAATCTTTTAAAAAAAAGAAAAGGGTAAACAACACATTCCCAAGCTTAAGGAACCATAAAAATATGATTCAAAAGGGAGAAGGCTTTGACTTCTAACCAGCCAAGTTTGTTTCGATTTGTGGTACTTGTACATCTTGTACCTGAGGAGCCCTGCATATTTGTAAAAAGTGTTCCAGCTGGTTTAAACCCAAACTAAAACCAAGAGCAGGTGTAAGAGGCTGAGGGCCTCTCGCAGGGAAGAGTTCCATCCAGGCAACAGAAAGCTCCTGTGGCCATGGATGACTGACTTTGTCTTGTCCAGATGCTGGCTGGCCAGTCCACACGGCAGCATGCAGACACCTTCCCGAAGGTACTGAGGGGGTTCCGGAATGCTGGCCTTTGGCCAAGGACACTGAGAAGACTAGTTGGAAAAGAACCTCTGCTTTGTAGTGATTTATAGACTGTGTGCAGCAGCTGTCCAATAATAAATTACATACAGAGTCCTAGCAGCTTTCAAATCCTGACCAAGACTACGTCCTTTTTATTTCTGGTATAAACCATGAGTCTCATCTCGTGAGACAGTGCTGGAAGGGAGGGGGTCACTCTCTCTCTCCCCGCCAGGCCACAGTCCCCTGATTCACGTTCTGTTGGTGTCTTACCCGTGTCGCACACTTCTCCACCTTCTCTTGCTCCGGGCATGCCTGTTAATACATGTAAACAACTAGAGAGAACTCTGCAGTCGCTCAGAGCTCGCTCCTCAAACTCAGAGCGGCGGGCCCCTTTAAAAATCTGGTGAACGCGCGAAGGTTCTCCTAGCAAAATATTTCAGACATGCAATGGTTTGACTGCAGTCATGAACTTTGGAAGCCATCCCCATGCCCCAGGGTAAGAACCCTGGCCCCGCCAGCTTGACATTGAAGGCTGTTGTTCGAGATCCAGTGTCCTTCCTGTTCACTCTGGGGTCCTTGGGTGTGGCCCTTTTCCTCGGGGTCGCAGGCAGCGGCATGTGTGCCAGCCATTATAATTGCACTTTCAGCAGGACAACGTAAGGAAAAGATAACGTTTAAGTGTGTCTCCCAGAAGTTGCATGAAAAGCTTACTGTGTGTGCAGGATTGGCTCCGTGGGCATGCCACCCCCCCCACACACACACACGGTACCTTTTGCTCTGGGTTTAGGGCTCGGTAGTTGCCATATAGAAATTCTTCATGAATTCCTGTTTGAATCTGTGTTTTGTAAGTGAAGTTTAATGGAACCGTGGAGAATGTGCTGGGCCTGGAAGCTCAACCCCTGTAGGAGTCCCACCCCCTGGCTCCTGTTCTCTCCCTGGGACTAGGTGTCCACTGCTGGCCCCTCTCCTCTGGGAGAGCCGGTGTCAGGGCATGCAGAGGGGGGTCCCCACCCTGAGCTGCCAGTGTCCCAACACACAAAGCAGGCAGCTCAGTTGGGGCCAGCAACTCCCTTGCCTTCAATATAGACGCCTATGTCCCGGCTTATGGAGGTTGCCATACGCCTGGGGCTGACCCGTGTCCAGTGGGTCGGGGCAATGGGACTCTGGAAACAGAAGATGCTTGGCTTGACTTCCCAGCCCCCAGAGGGGCCCTGCACACAGGTCTGACATTCGGCAGAAGGGGGAGCTCAACAGCCCCCCGGTCTGGCCTCCTGGTGCTTGTTGTCACTTCCTCACAAGTACCAGTGTGCCCGAGGGAACAACAGCAAACAGCGGATAGAAATCATTATGACAGGTCAAGAGAGAAATCCTGGAAGAAATGAAAAAACTTTATATATAATACCTCTAATAGCTCCTTTTTCAACAAGAAGCTCTGCATTTTCATTTTGCACCTAACCCTAGAAATTATGTAGTCAGTCCCGTTGCGTCTCCCTGGCCAGCCACAGATGGCCACAAGAATCTGTGTTCCGGGTGACTGTGCCCAGCATTATGTTGGGAGTTCCGTTACCACAGAAGATGGGGACAATGGATACCAGGGTAGATAGCTGGCAGTTTCTACCATATATGATAACACTTTTAAAATAATTACCAGGCACCAAATGTTATTGAAAGCGTTCACGACTTTTAGCTCATTTAATCCTAAAAACAGTAGTAGTATTAGACCAGTTGATGGGTAAGAGAGCAGCACACAGATGCGAAGTCACTTGGCCTAGAGCACATACCTGCCAAGGGATGAAGCCAGGACCCCAACTTGGGCCGTCTGAATTGGGAGTGCAGCATCCCTGCCTTGGGCTCAGCACCTGTGCCAGCCCACAGAGTCAGGATAGCAGAGGGAGGCTCCCAAAAATCTTTGCTTTCAACAGATTCCTTTAGGTGAGTCTTAGGAACTTTAAGAGATGTTGCTCAAACGTTTCGGGGTACCATCAACTTCCGGATACGAGTGTTGTGAGAAGTTGCAAGGAAGTAGGTCCTCCTCATAACACATTGGTGGCGGGAGGCAGAAGTTTACATCCCAGTGAATAAGGCATTTGACAGTATCTGTCAAGATTACAGGTGCACTGGCCCCGTGACACAGCAGTCCCACTTCCAGAAATTGACCCTGCAGACTGACCTGCACGTGTGTGAAAAGGCGCCCATACCAAATGATAGACCGCGGCATTGTCAATGATGGAAAGTGTTGGAAGCCGCCCAGGCATCCAGCCGAGGAGAGCCGGCCGAGCCCATCCACGCAGGGCTGCGCATCCAAGAACGAGGAAGATCACTGAGTACTCATGCAGAGACATCCTCACGACATGTTGGGAGGTGAAGAAAGCGGGGTGCCAAGCGTGTGCATAGTAGAGGCAGGTGTGAGAGTCGCCTCTCCCTCGGAACAGCATGTTCCCCTGAACTCCCAGGGCTGGCCTGGCAGGTGGGGCCGGCGGAGTCAGCTCCGGCCCCTCTCCACGCACTCCAGGTTGTTGCAGACTCCCCGACAGCTCTCTTTATAATTAATGGGGGTACTTAGGGCCCCTACGCCCTAGGCTTTGGGTCCTGTTCCCTAAGTCTATGGCAAAGAAAAACAACTTTATTATAGATCTTTCGAAACAGTAAACATAGCTCTTGAATGTAGCACGATTGTGGGATGCTTTCCTTTTCTCAGTATTTCCAGTTGAAAAGCCTGCCGCCACCTCGGCCGTGGGCTGGATTTGGGGCTTGAACTTTATGTATTTATTTTTTAAGTGCGTTAGAAGATTGGTACCCTTCCTCCAGCTCCGTGTGGTGCCTCTCACCTCCTGAATTTGGATGGCCCGCTGCTGGTAGGATGCTTTCTTTCATACCTAAGGGAATGCTTACACTCTCGAGTGGAAACATGAGGGAGTTTCAGAAACAGATCGTTCTCTAAAAATAGTCCCGTCAGCCTTTCACATTAAACTAGGTGTCAAGGCTCAGAGTTAGCAAGGCAGCTTGTTAGAGCAAAAGCAGCACGGACTGTTCCCTTGGAGATTATCATATATGGCTGTGAAACCCTAGGAAGGCAGACCTTGGAATTCTTCATGAGTTAAGAGGAGAGAAACCCAAATCCCAGGTCAATTTTTTTTCTTTAAAAAGTAAGGATGAAAAAACACTACAGCATCAGAAAATAGATTAAATAATAGTCCGTTAGCACAATAAAAATTCCATTGCTTCCTGTGGTGTGGGCCTCGATTAATTTATTCTGGGTTTTGTCTTAGTCAGTAGTGGTTCCAGAATGTGGCGTGGGGAGGGTTTGAAGCTGCATTTCCATGACCTTTTATATAAGATCGAAGAGGTGTAAATGGATCCTGTCGATGAATAAAGGGGTAGTGGATGGACTAGTAAAGCTCTTCTCTTCCCCCTCGGGCCTCATCTTGGCGCTTTAACTGCTCTCACTTGCTAGATGATTCTCTTCACCAAGGCCCAAGCCTGTATCCAAAGTTAATTTGGATCAGCGATGTCCCACAGAATTTTCTGTGATGGTAGAAATGACGCGTAACACTCTCCAATGGCCACTGGCCAGCATGGCTGTTCAGCAGTTGAAATGTAGCTCGTGTGATTGAGGAGCTAAATTTTTCATGTATTTTACTTCAAGTGGTTTAAATTTAAGTAGTCACATTTGAATGGCTGTCAGCTACCATTTGGACCGCTCAGCTCCACACTTGGAGTGGAAGTCAGGAATTCTAAAGTTTTTTTGTTTTGTTTTTTTAAGATTTTATTCATTTATTTGACGGACAGAGATCACAAGTAGGCAGAGAGGCAGGCAGAGAAGAGAGAGAGAGAGGGAGAAGCAGGCTCCCCGCCGAGCAGAGAGCCCGATGCGGGGCTCGATCCCAGGACCCTGAGATCATGGCCTGAGCTAAAGGCAGAGGCTTTAACCCACTGAGCCACCTAGGCGCCCCAATTTTAATTTTAATTTCTGAACTCTGTCTTTATGTCAAATGAAGATGGCGTTAATGTCATTTTAGTGCTGTATGGTTTAAAGGTCCATCTTATACGACAGATATAATGGACCCAGGCCTCCCCATTGGGTACTGTGAGAGCTGTGGGCCACCCAGACTTCCTTACGAGGTACCATGAGCCAGAGATGTCCATGTCAAGCTGTTCTTCGACTCTGTTGGTCCATTTGCAAGAACCAACCAGGGATCCAGTCCGTGGAGAGAACAGGACTTGCTGTTTAGAAGTACTGACTAAACAGCAAAAGTTGTGAACTCACAACATAGCAGCTGATATTCACAAGCGAGAAAACTTCATTTGTGCGTATTTCTTTAAACTCAAAAATCAGTCCATTAATTTCAAAGCCTTGACTTAACTCACAGATGACTCAACACTACACATTATTGCTTTTTTTTTTTTAACCAAAAAACAGAAAAGAATTAGTTGCTGTAGTGCATACTTTGTGGGATTGTGACAATTAGGGGATAATTTAATGTTGTAAAATAGCTTTGTGTACAGTTAAATACCCAAGGCGGCTTTGTAGGAGCAGACACCATTCAACCTGTGTATCTTGCTAACCCTCAACCAGCCTGATAACCCTCTCCTACTTCCCAATTCTCCCTTCAGAGTGTTCATGTTTCCACTTTGTCCTTTCGGTGGTATTTTTCAGATCACCTACTACCTAATATTTTTCAGGCTGTTGGTTAAGAAACAATATATAGTTGAGCTTCCCATCATAGAACCCACCGCATCCCACCAACAAAAATTCCTATCTCCAACTCTCAGACACGCCTGTCTCTAGGCATAAGACAGACAGCTCCAGATTTTGTAAAAGATGGGTCTGGTCCTCCTTTCCTTCGGAATTCTGACTCCGTAGCAAGTGGGAGGTTGAGTGGCCCAGATCAAAAGTAGGCTGAGTCAGGTCTTAAGCTCCAGCTGATTTTTTACCCCTAAAACGGTCCCTCTGGGAATCCCAAGACCTCCAAGGTAGCACAGAGGAAACCACCTTCCAGCATTAGTCTTCACTCCAGCCTGCACTTAGCTGGTGTGCTCTGTCGTCAAGGCCAAGAGCCAGGTCACCATCTCTTGTCTTCTGATACATGCCCATTGGTATTAAATCATGGTGTCTTGGACCCCGTAAGGAGAAGCCCTGAAAAGCTGTAGACTGCTGACTATTAGCCCACCCGCCCTCCACTGTCA
The DNA here is from genome assembly GCF_022355385.1 of Mustela nigripes. Classification (NCBI taxonomy): domain Eukaryota; kingdom Metazoa; phylum Chordata; class Mammalia; order Carnivora; family Mustelidae; genus Mustela; species Mustela nigripes. Next base: position 80,352,253 of record NC_081565.1, on the reverse strand, counting down.
GCCCAACTCTTGAGAGAGTGAACTCTCTTGGCATAGGCTGTTGTGTACGACTCACGTATCCAAGATGAGTTTGTGCACTGGGACACAGAAGCTCTCCAAAGGGCTCATTCAGGGAGCAAGTTGCCAACATACAAGCTGCTGTGAGAACGACTTTAACTCCTTTCCTACAGAGCAAGCCACCCAGCAAAGTGCTGTGAATCTGAATAGCCCCAGCATTTCGGATCTTACTGTTCTGTTGACGAGCGCACGTGGTCCTTGAGCACGCCATGCGGGTGGTCTGCTGGGAGGTGGTGAATCAAAGCCAAGAGGTTTTGTTCTCTGGTCAGCCTCTGCATGTTGTTTGTGAGCACGTGACTAATTGCTCCTACACCGCTGCACATTTAATGACCACTTTGGGGGATTTTGACAGGAAAATGGACACTTGTTTATGCTCAGATGTCATAGGACATCTGCCCTTTGCAACCCCGTGCCCCCAGTATGGTCATGTGAATGGATCGTGGGGTGAGAGTTGGAGGCCTTCCCTCTGTTCCACAGCCCATGCAAGACCTTGGAGAGGCCTCAGACAGGTGTGGCTTTGGCCTCTGGGACGTAAGCAAAACACACCTGCACTTTATCTGGCTGAGTGGGAATGGGTGCAGCTGCAGTAGATTAAAACCAACGAATTGTTGTCTGCGGAGAGAGCTTCTTGGTGGTTAGATGTTATGCAATTACGAGTGTTAACTGCTAAATATTATTCTTACTTTGTGTGTGTTGAAACATTTAAAATTTATCATGCATTTGGTAGGATGGAGAATATTTTCCTAGTCTCCTGTTTGTGCTTTAAGTAGCTATTGATTATGTTAGAGGATCCTAATATTGGTGCTGTTGTGACGCTTCATGTCATACAGAAATGTGTAAATTCCTAATTAAGTATTTCTCTTCTGCTTATCCCCTCACCTTGCGGGATCCAATGTGACCAGTGTCATGGGCTATGTGTATTTCCCACAATTCCCTACGTGTTTAGAAACATAAAATCTTATCATTTATAAAAGCACAGGTATGCCTTTATATGCACATGTATACATAGTCCAAGTCAATATAGAGCTACATCATTCTTTTTTCAAAGATTTTATTTATTTGACAGAGATCACAAGTAGGCAGAGAGGCAGGCAGAGAGAGAGAGGAGGAAGCAGGCTCCCCGCTGAGCAGAGAGCCCGATGTGGGGCTTGATCCCAGGACCCTGGGATCATGACCTGAGCTGAAGGCAGAGGCTTTAACCCACTGAGCCACCCAGGTGCCCCTACGTCATTCTTTTTAAGAGTTGCCCCAACAGTCCATAATGTGGACTATAATCTTTTTAAACATTTCCCCATTGCTGACCATTGTTGTTTTCCTCTCTGTTTTAAGATGTAAAGACAAAAACAAAGATTGTTGCTTTTGCTTGTTTTTTTTTTTATCATATGCTTAATGTTGACCTTCACTGTCTTTAAGTTACTCTTAATTAACTACTTTTTTCCTAATTAGGTAACTTTTCCTAAAAGTCATAGCATGAGTTTTTTTTTTAATGCATATTTTAAGGCCCTCTATTAAGAAAAAAGGAAGAGAAAATGCCTTGCTCTACAATGGTAGGACTTGCTGGGGTAGTTGTCTGGTCGCATGAGGGTTTGGGAGGATTGTTTGTTTACATGGTCAGTTTCCTAGGTTCCCTGTGTCATCACCAATCAGCGTGACTCGGCCTCCAAACAGCTCTTCCTACTCAGTGTCTTGTGGCCAAACAAACTGAACGTCGAGGAATGGAAAATATTGCGAAGTTTCTAAATGGCCAGGAAGTTTTTAATTCCGAGACAGTTCCTTTTTTTGTGATTAAGAGGGTTGAAACGCCTAATTTTAAAGAATTCTTTTGAGTATTTACATTGCACACAAGAAATGCCAGTATGTTTCACTTGGTGTTGCATGAGAGAGATTTGCAGTCACTGGTTTGATGAGGTACCCCAACACTTACGCCTTCCTTTGCCATAAGGGTTCTGCACGAGACCGTCAGCTCACAGAGGGAGGTCTTTTTATGTATTTCTGTATCATGCCTGGCAGAAAGTACACGCTTGATAAATGTTGAGCATGGACTTGGGTTTATATAGGGCTGAAAAGTACCACTTTCTACAGGAGTCTTGCTGAAGAGGGACTCTCACGTTTGTTTGATGCAAAGGGATGACTCAGAGAGGGAGAAGCACTGGCCAGGCATAAGATTCAGGAGTAGGAGGAGACCAGGAAGATGAGGTAATGTGGTTTGCTCTAGTGATAGATGCTAAATCAGATCTTGAGGGTGTTTATCTTGGACTTGAGAGGAAGGGGAAACCACAAGATCCTTTCTGTAGGGGTGGGGATGGCCAGCTTGGTGAATGGAGAAGCTGACTTTGGCTCTTTATGTGTCATTGTGATTGACGACCTGGGGGGGGGTGACTGTCCTTTCCTGACCTTTGCATGGGATGAGCTGTTATACCTTGTTTTTTGTAGTCGTCCCACCGGGTTCCTACATGCACCTAAGAATATTCAGAACAATAGAAATAAAACTCCAAATCTTCATATTGTGAGTTTGTCTGTAGTATGATTTTTTTCAACTCTTTAAATAAATTCCAGTTAGTTGGGGCACCTGGGTGGCTCAGTCGTTAAGTGTCTGCCTTCAGCTCAGGTCATGATCCCAGGGTCCTGGGATCGAGCCCCGCATTGCGTTCCCTGCTCAGCCGAGAGCCTGCTTCCCCTCTCCCACTCCCCCTGCTTATGCGCCCTCTCTCGCTGTGTGTCTCTCTCTGTCAAATATTAAATAAAATCTTTAAAGAAACTCCAGTGAGTTAACATACAGTATAAGAATAGTTTCAGGGGCAGAAGCTAGTGATTCATCACTTTGACCAGGCGGTCTTCACAGTCAATGCCATCCTTCATCCCCATCACCCATTTAACTCACCCTCCCTCCCCCCTCCCCTCCAGTAACCCTCAGTTTGTTCTCTATAGTTGAGAGTCTCTTTCTTGGTTTGCCTCTCTTCCCCGGCCCCCAATGTTCTTCAGTTTTGTTTCTTAAATTCCACCTGTGCCTGAAATCCTATGATATTTGCCTTTCTCTGACTGACTTCCTTCACTTAGCATTATACCCTCTAGCTCTAGCCACATCATTGCAAATGGCAAGATTTCATTCCTTTTTTTGGCTGAGTAATATTTCTGTGTGTGTGTGTGTGTGTGTGTGTGTACCCACATCGTCTTTACCCATTCATCATTCAATGGTGTAGTATCATTTCTGTGTATGTAGCCACACAACACAAATTTCCATAGATCAATAAATAAAAATATAGTTTGGATACAATTTTAAAACCTTCAAAAACGGGGTGCATGGGTGGCTCAGTCAGGTAAGTGTCCAACTCTCAATCTGGGCTCAGATCACATTCTCTGGGCTGTGGATCAAGTCCTACCTTGGATTCCATTCTAGGTGTGGAGCCTGCTTAGGATTCTCTCTCTTCCTCTCCCTCTGTCCCTCCCTCCAATAAATAAATAGATTGATTAATTTAAAAGTTTCAGAAACAGTGAAACTTCCTTGCAAGTCCTCAGTCCTCCTAAGTCTCCAGGTGGCCTTCAAGACTTTAGCTATTGTCCTGGAGGCTGGAGAAGTGCTCAGATAGACCTGGCAAAGTGGAGGCCTCCTAGTCACCACATGAGCTGGCCCCAGGTCCAATCTGCTGAGAGAAACAGCCTTCAAAAGGTCGTCTTTTCCTGGAGGAGCTTGGAGACTAACACCTGCTCCTAGGAATACCTAAGTAGGCTGAGCGACCGTAATTGATTCCCCTAATATTTGCCTATTGCCTGCTATGCCTGTGCCACCTGTTCCTGCTTGCGATGATCTCATTTCCAGGCAAAATAATAGGGATCTTGCCTGAATATAACAGACTGTCCCAGCTCTGGTGAAGTGGTTGTGGCTCAGTCTAATGGGTGGGGCAAACGCAAGGACATAGATAAATGGTAATAGGACTTTCCTTCTGACTTCTGGATACAGACCATGAAGTGTTAAGCTCTAAAGCACATGGAGAGGAAATGATTGTTGCAAAGATCGGATAAGACAGTGTGGGTGGCAGCTGTCTACAGAACGCTCTATGAATTAGAGTTGTTACTTGAGGGCGCCTGGGGCGCCCAGTCAGTTGAGCGGCCGACTCTTGTTTCAGCTCAGGTCATGATCTCTGGGTCGTGGGATTGAGCCCCATGTCAAGGTGCACACTTAGTGGGGAGCTGGCTTGAGATTCTCTCTCCCTCCTCATGCGTGTACACAGGCATGCTCTCTCTTGCTCTCTCTCTCTCAAATAAATAAATGTCTTCAAAAAAAAAAAAAAAAAAAAAAGAATTGCTACGTGTTCCAGAATGTGAAATTTGTTAGGTTCAAACTAGGAGAATAGCTTTCTTCAAAACCTGGCTTTACTCTCTTTTAATTTTGTCATGGAAGTTAAGTCTAAATTCACACAGGAAGTTGGGGGGAGTATGTTCTCTCATTTCATGTTAACTGTTGTTGTTGTTACATTCTTTTGCCTTAGTAGTTTCTCAGTTAGAGTATTATTATCTTTTAATCTCAAAAAGTATTGGGGCATTTTTTTTTTTTTTACATATATTTTCTGTCTTTAAATCTGAAAGTTTAGATTGGAGACTGGCTGGGCTGCTCTTTTCCTTATCTGAAAAGCAAGTCCAGAGTTCAGCTTTCTATCTGAAGAGCCTGCTTGGCGGGCCGGCTGGACAACAGTCCCGGTCATACAAGTTATTTTTCACTGAACAGAGGCAGCTTCCTTTCTTTCAGACCTGCAAGCTTAAGAAGCAATTTCCTCTACCTGGTTCACTCTTGGCACTTAACTCAGCACCACCAGCCAATCGAAACTTTTTAATAAATGCCAACCACTCTCCACCAGAGGAATGTTGAAAATGGCAAAAAAATATATATTTTTAAAAAGCTACAATAGGAATATTCCAGGAGACACTAATAATTATCAATAAAATTTGGAAGCTTGTTCATCTTTGCTCTTAACATCTCCTGCCAAGTAGTAAGTGGAAAAAAAGAAAGAAGGAAAGAAAGAAGGAACTAGGGCATTTTATTTTATTAGTAAGGTCAGAATCCAGAATAGCCAATGTGACCACGTTTTGAAAACTGTGGAACTGAGGAGTGGCTGCAATTGTTTTTCCCCAAGTAGGAGAACAATTCAGATATGAATGAGCAATTTGTCCATTATTGCATCTCCCTCTTTCTTGCACGTGTGTGTGTGTGTGTGTGTGTGTGTGTATGTGTGTATTCATGTTGTACCACTGATGGTTTAGCAGTAAAGGATATAGTTCAGTCTTTTCATTTTAAGGTGTATATCTAAGAGATTCTATAATTCTAGTTTTATAAAATTATACTTGTTTTGTGCTGAATTTTTGGAAAAGGGTGCACATTTTAGGGTTTTTACCTACTTCTCTTTGTTTTATAATCAAAGCAGTAAAGGACTCCGTCCTTCAATGAAAATGTTCCTGCATGGCTCTAATGTTCCCCAAACCAGAGCTCCTCCTGTCTAGTTGATCACTTATGACAGTGTGTTATATTGAAGAGCAATAACAATCAGCAGGCCAGAAGGCACCAGTAACTGAAGATGAGGAGGGTGTTTCTCAATGAAAGAGACCAGTAAGCTCCAGGTCAGGCCTTGCATTCCGTTCCCTTGGCTTGGTTCCCCTTTCCTCCTTACCCACAATTTCCTCTGTCTTCAACCCCTCATCCCAAGCCAATGTCCATCTTGCTGGGGACTTGAGGAAACCACTAGGATAACTGCCCTGTAGTCCCTCCAATGTATATTTACTGATGGGAAATCAGTGATCTATTGTTATTACGGAGAATCTTCAGCCGACACAATTCGAGGGTGGAAGGCACATGGAGAAACATCTTGCTTTCATTTCGGGACAGCTGAGCGTGTTCTGGCTTTCCTGCTAGTTAGCTGAGAGACAGAAGAGGATTTGAAAGAGGGGGTTGTGCTCAGACTCCTCAGACCTTCTCTAATGTTAATGTTTTGTAATATGAAGGAAAAAACCTACAAAGAAACCACCTAGGTGTCGCTTATGTCTCCTCTAATAACAATAACAATAGAACAATAGAACCCTCTAATAACAATAACAATAGAACCCTCTTTTCCTCTCCTGGCACATTCTCAGCTTATAAAACGTGAGGCTAGTTTTGTGAGGTGGGGGGCTTGCCACCCTGAATCCTCTTACCCAGCTGTGTCATGTCCCCCACTGCCAGATCGGACCTCCCCACCTCCTGTTTTGCTTCCTCCCTGTATTGTATCTTGGTCACAGTCTTTGAAAAGTTGTCATGCAGACATTCTCAATCATGGCACTGCCTGGTATGGAGTAGATGCTCAGTAAATATTGTGGATCTCAGGGCTGGTGCCACATCATCTTGTCTTGGGCTCCCTACAGTCACACTCACACTTTGGACAGGTGGCTCTAGTTCTCTGTCACCACTCCTCCCCATGCCAACCATAACCCACAACTTGTTTTTTTTTCCTCCTTCTACATGATTCCTTTCCTAGGTTAATCTATAAAAATATCCTATTCACTAGATTCATAATATTTTTAGGAGATTTTATTTATATTTTAGAGAGAGAAAGGGAGAGGGAGAGAGTGAGGGGAAGAGCAGAAGAAAAAGGAAAGGGAAACTCAAGCAGACTCTGTGCCGAGTGTGGAGCCCAATGCAGGACTTGATCTCACGACCCCAAGATCATGACCTGAGGTGAAATGAAGAGGTGGATGGTTAACTGACTGAGCCACCCAGGCACGCCTAGACTAATAATCTTAATGTCACGTTTCACATTTCATTTAGTGGATAAAGCCATTTGAAATTAGTTTGGTTTTCCAATTATTATTATGACCTACTGATACCAAAAGAAAAAACGGTCAAAGAACTTTGAGGTAAATGATAACGCTTATCTTTGAATCCAAGAAACTTTGGGTTCTTCTAATGAGGAGTCAATGAAAGCCAAGTTTCCTCCACTAATAATAGTACTTGGTCAGAAGGTAATAAAGTCTAAAAACAGAGGCCTGCATGAAAGTCACACCAGGGATTTTTATCATCATGAACTCTATTTCAAATGGTAGTAATAGGAAGATTAAACTTGTTTTAATATAGGACTACTTTATTCTATCTAATAAATACATAATTCACTCTATCTCACTTTTTCTCATCTACAAGTATAGGTACCCTAAAGGGACAATATGAACCCCTTGTTCCCAGCAGTGTTGGCCCTGGGATGAACTTCTGTTCCCCAATTAAGGGGGACAGGCTTTTGGAAAGCAAATTTTCTCAAGTTTAGAAGGACAATACTTTCCATACACCCCCCCCCCCCCCCCACTAGATCACCAAGGGGTCTATTACTGCGGGGCACAGATATCATCCTTAGGGTTTTAAGTCAAACCTTCCAGTGGAAAATTGCCACTGGTTCCCCCAGTCTCCAAGGACCAACTTCATTCCATCTGGGTGGTACCAACTGGGAATTTTAGGGTGTAGAAGGTAAGATCCTTCTTTTGTTAGGGTCTTAGCTTTGTTAAAGCACCTCTTGCTTGGGGAGCTATCCAAGGTGCTGTCTGAAACTCCCTGTCTATTTTGTCCCAAGTATTGACATATATTTCTATCTTGAGCCTCACCCTTTTGCATTTGTCTAATCCTGAAACCATTTATCTTTCCCAATTTGGATTCTTCCTGACCGTTACTTCTTTCCAAATCCTGAGATGTGTTGTGTTGCATTCATACCTTGCCCTCAGCTGACCCTTTGCCTGCATTTTGTCTTGACACTGCTTCGTCTGACTTAATTCTTACCCTCTCTCACCCCTTCCTCGCCTGGGTTTTGTGTATCTATAGCATATATCAGCTAAATGATAGAAATCAGGAGTTAATCAACAAGAAAAATTAAGCCTCAAGATATATATGATTTTATTTTTGTGTTAATATAAATTGCCTGCGTTCCATACTATTGGAAAAAAAATAGTTTTCTAATAAGAAAACCATTAGTTAGACAGTTATATGCATTAGTTATAACCACTAGTTATACAGAGCCTAGAAGGACAAATAGAAAAATAATTTTCATTTATTATCTTTCAGCATGTTTTTTAAAGTAAATTAAATATTCAGCTACTGTTGGCAAGATCAATATTATTTTGGGAACATATATTTGTTATGTAGATTTTAGTCATATTTGTAATTTTTACCTGCAATAAAGCAAAGTAAATTGTTTTGACTATAGTAGTGGATGACCCATTCTGGCAACTGGTGTTAAGGTGTATTTTTTAAGATACATTTCTTCAAGATTTGGAGCACCCCAAATTTACACAGAGTGCCAAAATTGCCTGCAAGTGAATACATTTTTAATGTAATCATAACAATTGCTGTTCCCATAGAAATGCTTTTATATGCTTTCAGAGAAATTTTTGTTTCATCTGACTTCCACTACAATGCGTATGTTGTCTCTATAAGAAGAAGGAAATCCACGTGAACTTTGAGCGCTGTGGATACACATCAGGTGTTGTGCAATCGATTGTGTAACAGCAGGTGCCCTCTGTTATTTCAGCTTCTTCTCCAATGATCACATTGTCTTGAGAAAGAAAAAAGCAAACAAACCTCTAAGCACGCTACCCTCTGTTCCCTAGCTATGAAGAGATTGCCTGCCTTGAGTGTTACTGGTGGTGTTCATACTAGCAGTTAGGGTAGAGCGATGTCTGCATGGACCCATCCGCGTTTTTTTCCCCAGTCCCTTTATGACCACTGACCCACATCTCCGAGACAGTTCTTGAGATTAGGGGTGTAGATCATTACCATTAACAATTTTTTTTTATGTCTGTGCAAAGCTAACAAACTCTCCCGGGATTGAGCTCTTGCCCTTGGCTCCTAACCAACTCTTAGTATGGACGCACCACATTTTTACTGGCCCGAGATGAGTCTTGACTCAATTTAGACTTTAGTATAAACAGAACTGGAGCAGTTGACAGATCTGTTTTAGCAGTAGAACCTGTTCTTCCAATAAAACCTATAAGAGAGCCTGACAAATGATCTAGATAAAAAGAAAGTGAGTTGCACAGTTGGAAGTCTGGGAACCTGGTCCCCAGAACTCTCCCATCGCCTGAGGAGCCTAGGGGCTCCACAGAGGTCTGTGTGAGAGCTACCGATTGTCTAATCCCTTTACTTTACAGGTGGGGAAACTGAGGCTTGGAGAGGTTAACTCACTGCTCATGAACACACAGTTCATGAGGTAGGGGCAATGTTGAGACAAGACACTGGTCTCTGACCCCCTTCTGCCGCCCAGTTCACAGTCTCTGCCTCCTGCCCTCCCCCTCCCCCATTTCCTCATGGTTGAAGGGAACAGATCGTGTACTCACTCTGACTTCTGTATTGACAGGCCTTCCCCCTCCCCAAGTAAACCATATTCTAATTCAAACTGGCTTATACTAGAGGATTTCATCACCTACTGTGAATGAAAAGTTCTGGCTTCACGTGCAAGGACGGGTTTAAAAAAATGCTGTCCAGTCCAGTCTTCTTCTCTTCATTTCTTTTGGTTCTGGCTTCTGCTGTGCCGGCTGCATTTTCAGGGGACTTTCTTCAGGGGCTCTGACAGGTGGAAGCATCCAGCATTCTTACAGGGAATGGTTCCTAGGGAAAGAAGGCTTCTCCTAGCAAAATTCTCCGAATTGAGCCTCATTTACCTGAGTAGGTCCATGTGCCCACTCCTGAAGCAACCTGCCTGGCCAGAGGGCAGGGGCGACCTGATTGGTCAGACCTGGGTCCATGGCCACCCCTGAAAAGGCAGGGTTGGGGTTGGGGTCAGTGCCACTCAAACCATTTGGGCTGAAACTAAGGAAGGGCAGGTTCCACAAGGGAAAAGCAGGGTGCTGTTAACCAGCATGATGAGGAAATGAACACGTCTCCTGCAACGTCCTCAACTCTTCGTTGGCCTTTGAGGCTGATCCTTGGAGACAGAGGCGGGAGGGCTCGTCACAGAGCTGCCTGGTCTGTTGCTGCTTCTGCAGGAACCCAGGCTCCTCTCTCTCTTGTGGACTCTTCCGTTGTATTATTGTTCAATTTGGGAACATACAGGGATTTTAAAATTCTTCTTAAAAAGCACAGAATTTTTTTTAAAGATTTAATTTATTTATTTGGCAGAGAGAGATCACAAGTAGGCAAGAGAGGCAGAAGGGGGGTGGGGAGAGCAGGCTCCCTGCCAAGCAGAGAACCCGATGCAGGACTTGATCCCAGGATCATGACCTGAGCTGAAGGCAGAGGCTTAGCCCACTGAGCCCCCCAGGCACCCCGAATTTATTTTTTTTTTTTTTTAATTTTATTTAGTTGTTTGACAGCGGGAAAGAACAAGCAAAGGGAGCAGCGGAGGGAGAGAGAGAGAAGCAGGTTCTCTGCTGAACAAGGAGCCCAGTGGGGGTCTTGATCCCAGGACCCCTGAGATCATGACTTGAGGCAAAGGCAGATGACCAACCAACTGAGCCAGACAGGCACCCCCCCCCCAAAACACAGAATTTAAATGTACCTTATATTTTTGGAGGCATTTGGTGGAAATGTCCAGGTATTCCATGAGAGGGTTTGACCCAGCTGGATACATGTGAGAGTATATAGTCAGGAGTGGGTGAAACAAGATCAGAAAACTTCCAGGAAAGTCTCTAAACAGCACACAGTGTTGACACTCCCTGGTTGCTCTGCTCTCCTGCATCCCGTTTCCCCCCGGGGCAGTTTGTTTGTACGTGCACGAGCCAGGATATGAACTGAGCAAGGTGCATAGCCAGGCTAGCTCAGATGCACACTGTCAGGCATGTTCTGGGAGGGAGAGTCTACCTTTAGGTTTCCTAGGTCAAGAAATAACATAGACAGTGGTGAAAGAGATTGGCTGAGGGTATCACAGTGTTCATCCTGTAATTTTGCAGCAGGACATAATTTAGGCTCCAACTAGAGGTATTTTAGGAGACTAGCTAATGGAAATGTGGACCTGGAAATCCAGAAACTTGCATTCTGTCTCAGTTATAGATTGGTTGACTTTGATCCAATTTCTCATTCTCTCTGGGCCTTAGTCTCCCAGTCCTGAAAAATAAAGTTGGCCAATATAATAGCGGACTTTCACGTGAATCAGTGTTTCATCATGTATGCATACCAGGTGGTTCACAGGACTATTTTAGGTGGCACATGCCATATTTCTTAAAACAATTATGCATATTTTCCCACTTTTGTTGAGATATAATAACAATATATAATAATATACTAATAAATAAATGTTGTACGTGTTTTTTTTTTTTTAAAGATTTTATTTATTTATTCGACAGAGAGAGAGATCACAAGTAGGCAGAGAGAGAGAGAGGAGGAAGCAGGCTCCCTGCTGAGCAGAGAGCCCGATGTGGGGCTCGATCCCAGGACCCTGAGATCATGACCTGAGCCGAAGGCAGTGGCTTAACCCACTGAGCCACCCAGGCGCCCCTGTTGTACATGTTTTTAATGCACTAGACTAACCAGTACAGCAGTTCCCAAATTTCACGGCTACCACTGCTAAGGAACTAGGTAAAGTAAATATTATAATTTTAAAGATGAATATGGCTGAAGAAAAACATTAAGTAATTGGTACACAGATAAAGCAAAACCCCAAGGGTGGGACATAAGTTATAGAATTTGAGAAAACTCTGATGTACATGACCTCAATATAAAAACATTTTTTCAGTAGAGTAGTATAATAATGATTTGACAGTTAGGGAGTCTGAGACTGTGCTTTACTGAGAACCTATATGACGCCAAATGCTGTATCAGGGACTCCCCATGAGTGAAATTACTACATTTTTAAAGTAAGAACTACCTGATTTTAAAACCATGCTCTGTCCACCAGCCACACTATCCCTGCAGGGCTCAGGGCTCACACAGAGGTAAAAACAGAATAGTTCAATATTTGTATATACTGTGGAAGGATCACAAGAGTAAGACGAGTTAACATGTGTTACCATATATAGTTCCAGTGTTTGTGCTGTGATGAGAACTTTTAAGATCTACTCTCTTAGCAACTTTTAAATATGCAACAGAGTATTATTAACTATAGTTCTCATTCTGTACATTACATTCCCATGACTTATTCATTTTATAACTGGAAGTTTGTACCTTTGGCCTCCTTCGCCCATTTCGTGCAGCCCCCCACCCCTGGCCTCTGCCACCTCTGTCAGCCTCCAGTCTGTTCTCTGTTGCTATGAGCTTGGGTTTTCTTTGTTTTTTTTTGTTTTTTTGTTTTTGTTTTTGTGTTTTTCCTCCAGATTCCATACATAAGTGAGATCATATGGTTTTTGTCTTGTCTTTGTCTGGCTGCTTTATTTCACTTGGCCTAATGCCCTATTTTTCCATAGTGGCTGCACCAGCCTGAATTCCCAGCAGTAGCACACAAGGTCTTCCTTTTCTCCACATCCTTGCCAACACTTGTTATTTCTTGTCTTTTTGATACTAGCCATTCTAACAGGTGTGAGGTGATGCCTCATTGTGGTTTTGATTTGCATTTCCCTGGTGATGACTGATGCTGAGCATTTTTTCACCTGTCTGTTGGCTGTCTTGATGTTTGTTTGGGAAAACGGCTATTCAGATCCTCTGCCCATTTTTAATCGGATTACTTGTTTACTATGGAGTTTTATGAGTTCTTTTATGTTTTAGATCTGAATCTCTTATCTAATACATGATTTGCAAGTATTTTTTTTCCCACTTGGTAGTTTTCCTTTTCATTTTGTGGATGGTTTCCTTTGCTGTGCATAACCTTTGCTATATCTTTCAATTACGTACCATTCTGTATTCAAAATAATAATAATAATAATGAAATTTTTAGAAAGTTGAGTCTACATGGAGAGTGTGATCCTCAGTGATCCTCAGTGATCCTGAGAGACCGTGTTCGTGTCACCCTTTGCCACCCCTTTCCTCACTCAGCTTGGACCACTGCTGTGCTGGGGAAAGGCATACATCCACAAGCTAGCATGTGCAGAAACTTCTGGAAGGCCGAATCACAGAGGTTAGAAAGGAGAAGGAACCACATCTCTGCCCTTTGTCTGGGAGGGTCCGCAGTGATCCTCAAAACCAAATAGCCTCTTTTCACAGAAGAATTGGCCTGGAGCTTGGGGTTGCCAGGTATAATACATTTGAATTTCAAATAAATGACAAATCATTTTTTTTTAGTATAAGTGTGTTCCATGCAATATTGGGGGGTATGTTTGGGTGGTATGCTTAAGGACTTTGAATTACTTAATCTGGCAATCCAAGTGGGATCCAGAACCCGGCTTCTCATCAGGCAGTGTGTTTTCTCTGAGCCTGGCTTTCCTGATCTGTGAAATAAACGATAATGATTATCCACCTGTACCCTGGGGTTGCCGTAGAGCTGGAACAGACCCCCGTACTTTGTAAACAGCTGCTCTAAAATTAAAAGGAGTAAACACAGTTGCTCTCTGTGTTCTTGTCCTGAGAACCTTGATCTCCATAGCATACAGCTCATTGAAACCCACTGCCTTGTTTTTCTACCAAATTGGTTATGATTTCTTATATGCCTTGGGCACATCGTCATACATTTTTTTCATATTTATTTATTTATTTTTAAGATTTTATTTATTTGATAGAGATCACAAATAGGCAGAGAGGCAGGCAGAGAGAGAGAGAAGGAAGCGGGCTCCCTGCTGAGCAGAGAGCCCGACGCGGGACCCGATCCCAGGATCCTGGAATCATGACCCAAGGTGAAGGCAGAGGCTTTAACCCCCTAAGCCACCTAGGCGCCCCTATTTTCATATTTAAAGAGGATTTCTGAAACATATTAACAGGGACTTCATTTCTAGTATTTATTGGTTTTGGCTTTAAAAGCACTGTCTTTATTTTAAACCATCTTTATTGTGAGTGAATGAATGGCAGGTTATCCCGCTGAACTCACTTAGTCTATATTTACTGAACATCTAGTATGTGCCAGACCTAGGGGCTAAAAGGGAGAGTAGAATAGACACAGAGCCTGCCATCATTGCGTGCATGGTCAGCAGGGAGAGAACCAAAGGAATAGAGCAAACAGATAAAAAGAGTCCTTCTCAAGCCTGGTTTGACGTGAGAGCCACTGGCGAGGAGTCTACAAATTCTGTTTATAGCCCGGTAACTAACCATCCCAGTCTGCCTAAGATAGAGGTGTCTTCCAGGATGTGGACTGATGTCTGGGCCTCCCTCGGTGATTCCAAGATGCCTCCAAGATTGAGAACTGCTGGGTTAGGAGGAAATGTAGAACATGTTGGCTCTTGACCTCAGGAAAGACTGTCTGGCAAATAAGGCTTTCTCAGGCCATGTGTATGTGGTTCCTTACACAGACAGGGAGAGAGTGCATTCATGGACTAGACCAGGCATCCCGCTAACTTGGGCAAAGTCTTGGAAGGAGCAGGGGTCTGGCTCAGAGTGGACAGGGAGTGGCTCTGGTTAGTATGTCAGAGAGACCCCAGACTGCCCAAGCCAGGGGTGTCGCAGCCACTCCCAGGTCCACAGAACAAGCCACGGGGGCCCTGTAAACAAGATTAATTGGGAGGGAACAGACCCCAGAAGCAAAATCGCCCCAGACAACAAAGGACAGAATAAAACTTGTCAGCCCACCAGGCAACCCCGTCCACTCTTCTTTGCTCTGTTAATAGATGAAGTTCTGTGTTAATTATGTTTGAAAAATAAAAAGTTCCAAAGCCACAAATCTAAAGCAGCTCACTCATTTAAAAGATAGTTTGGGGTTTACTTTCATTTAAACCCTTCTTTCTGTTAGGATGTTCAACCATTGTAGGTTATGTCTTCTCCATAATGCAGCAACAAAAATCTGTCTTCATCCATGTAGCTATGGTTTTTTTTTTTTTTACGTTGAATATTCTTATTCCTACTTGGCTTCGTACTTTATAATAGGTATAAAATGCTGAATTTGAAATGAGAAAGTGCAAATAAAAGTAAATATGTATCTATTTTTTTGTAAACATATATATTTAAAACATATTTTAATTCAGATTTATTTATTTACCTGTACTGTGGTGACATTTTCATAGGCACTTCTATCTCATTCTGGTTCATATGAAGCTGAAATGTGTACAACTCCTTTTGTTTGATGAAACTGCCTTGCATAATGCATGAGCAAAAATAGCTCTGCCTCTGCTCTCAGCAGCATTATTGGCAAAACTGGTAAGATAGGGCTTAGAGTCTCTTATAAGTCAAAATAAGAAAATTTCCTTGTCAATGAACAGGTATTCCATGGGAGAAGAACCCTTTTCTCCCTTTAGGTGCACGGGGGGCGGGGGGTGGGGGGGCTGTCAGTGTGTTTGTTTACCTGCGGTTTCCTGAGGTCATTCCCCTCCACATTTCCTAAGTTTCCAAGGAATATCTTCCCTTCCTGTAGTGGAAAATGTGTCCCAAGAACTGACTTTTTTTTGATAGAACAAAACACTATCAGAGAATGCGGGCTTTTCTGCTGTTTTCATACTTTTTTTTTGTTAACCATTGTATCGAGCGTGGCTCCCTTTCCAAATACCCCATGACCTTTCACTGCGGGTTCATCATTTGGTTTTCTGTTGATGGTTACTAAGGTAAACTTCTCTTCTTCAACTGCCACTGGAGCCAGCAGGGTTTCAGCCTGCACCCTTCCCAGGCCCTGCAAAGGAGGGGTGGAACCGACATCTGCGGTAGTGGTTTCGAATGTTGGTAGATTGTTTACACTGGAGACTGCCTGCTGCCGTTTGTTTTTACTTTTGCCAGGCTTAATGCTTTGTAATCTTTTAAGACTACTTTCGCAGTGTTAGCCAGGATATGAGAATAATTTCCCCGTTGTCGCGGGAACGAAAATGGCATTCGAGAAGTCTAAGCAATGCTGACCTCATCACTTCCCGATGTATCGCTGATCTCTGCACTTTGGAACTCCTCGAAATTTGAAACTGATAAAACTATAGCTCTCTTGAATCTGGAAATGTCACACACTGAAGCATTTTCTGAATGCCTCCCAGAAATTCTGCGTTCCAGAAAGGCAAAGAATTGTGTATTTTAACAATCCTTTGTGTATCTTGACTTAATGAGAATTTGAGTTTTGGGAAGTTAACAGTGGGAGCATACATGAAATATTAAGTATAGTGTGGGTTCCCATGGAAATTACATTAAATGCCACATTTCCTAGGATAACAGTGCATTGAATTGAAACTGAAACCTAATGAGAAATCTCTGTAATAAAAAAGACTTTTAATGCATCCTTTATATATAGACATAACAGAAAAAAATCTATCATCAAGAAGTTTATTCATTTCCTTAAAAATATAGAGAGCATCTACCAGGAGGCAGATAAATGTGATATGTACCCTTATATGTTTAAAACCTAGTGAAGAATACAGATAAGTATATTGCATGGAAAAAGCAATATCTAAAAAGATCACCATGTACAGTTGTCGATGTTGTGTACTGCACAGTGGTACATAGTGGCTCTCTTGAGCTAAGACCCAAATAAAGTGTAGGAGTGAGCTAGGAAAGGAAACAAGAACTAGTAGAGTGGAATGTATGAAGGAAGGGAGATGAAAGACTATCCTAGTTAAAGAAAACACCATTTGAAAAGGCTGAGAAGCAAGAGGGAGTGTGGCACCTTAGCATAAAGGAGCTAAAAGAAACTCTGTGCTGCTGTAGACTGTGACAAGGATGTGGTGGTGAGCCAGAACAGCCAGAACATCAGGGCCTTATAAGTCAAGGACAGTGGCAATTCTCCCAGGTGTTTTAGGCCAGAAAGCATTGCAAACACTGTGGCTACCGTGTGGAGATCAGATTTGAGTAGGGCAAGGTTCCCTGCATAAGCAGGAAGCCTGCCTCAATACTCCAGGCCGAAGCTAGTGTTCTGAAATGGAGCAGGACAGGAGACCTGGTGGAATGGATGGTTTGGAGAGGAATTTAGGAAATTAAGTCATCAAGACTGATAGACTTTTGGGAAAGGAGAAAGAAGGGATATCAGTGAAGATGCTGAGATTTCTTAATTGTTCATTGGGTAGTCAGGGGCTCGAGTCACTCATATTTGGAACCCAGAGGAAGAACAGGATTGGGGGTAAAGAGAGTGGGTTTGGTCCAAGGGGAGAGGCCCACCAGGAAGTTAGACACATGGGTCTGGAAGACGGGGAGGGATCAGTCTGGCGATATAGATTGGGGAAGCTAAAAGTCAGGGGGTGGGAATCAGACAGGTATTTGAAAAGCCTGTAGCAGAAACAACTAAATCGCTGGTTTAAACTTGCATTTGCTTTTCTCTGTCATGATGAAAAGTACAGAGCTAAGAAGTCCAGACTGGTTGGAAGACTCTACAGTATGGCAGGAACCAGCCCCTTCAATGGTTCTGCCAGGGCCCCAGCAATGACTCCCAACCTCAGGCCACTTGCTAGAATGACCAACTGTGTCCGTTTGTTTGGGACTCAGAGGGTTCCCGAGATATGAGACTTTTTGTTTTCAAGCCAGGAAAGTCCCCGGTTAACTAGGATGAGTTGGTCACCCTAAATGACCCCCTGCGTTTAACATGGCCACTGTAGCTCCAGCTCAGATGGGAAGACAAGCCAACTGCATCAGGCCCATGTTTAAAGTGGCTTTCCTGGAAACCCCATCCAACAAGCTTCTCTTCCATCTCTGCGTGGAACTGCGTTACTGGCCACCTCTGCGTACAGGGATGGCCTAGCAGGGCGCAAGGGGCCAGGCTCGGTGTAGTCCCCGCCCCCAGCAAGCTAGCCTTCTTCAAAGGAAGCAAGAGAGAATGGATACTGGGGAGGCAATTGGGGGGGAAATTCCTGCTGCGGGGAAAAGACTCATCGGAGTACAGAAACCAAACACTTAAAGAGACAACAGAAGGTGAGAAGATCCCAAGGAGAAGTCTGAGAAGAGCAGGTGGAAAGTGGGACCAAAACTAGGAGAGGAAGGAACCCAGACACCCCAGATATGGGAGAAGTTGCTGAATCACAGAGAAGAAGTGAGACCCCAGCGACCCCCATGGCCTTCTCCCAGGATGAGGACCCATGTTGGCAGCTTCTGGTCATACTCTGGTCATTGGGTCTGCCCTGGGCCTCCCTATTGTTTTTAATGTTGATGCAAGTGGCAGTGGAGGAAAGCTTCCAGGCACCAGGGCACAGCAAGGTGGCTTCCAGCCCCTGCATGCACGCACGCAAAGTTTCTGCAGTTCTACAGTCCAGGGCACAGCCCTGGCTTCACTGGTGAGCGGCGGCAGTTCCTCCTGAAATGGATACCGGGAAAGCTGGAAAGCCCATTTCCACAGCAGGAAAAGGGATCCCCGTGCCCGCAGCCCTATGAGCTAGCGTGGTCCTGAAGCCCATACATGGCAATCTGAAGCTGCTCTTTAAATGCAGACTTTCCTTTATCCTAAAGCAAATTGGTATTTGAAACCTTCCCCAACAGGAAAGCCTCTACACCAGAGGTTTCATTCTGGCAGGGGTTTCTTACTACTCGGGACCAAAATAGGACTGCAAATGCCGGTTACTTCTTCTCGATTATAGATCATTTCATCTGTTACATTTCTGAAGTCCTGCCTGTGTAGTCACCCTGCAAATCACCCCTCCTCAGTGCATTGCTTTCTGGTGGGATTTAGATTTCAGTGCCTACCTTTCAGAGCTCATTCATCGCTTTATCCTTTTAGACTAACTAAACATCAGGGCTTTGGAGCAGTTTTATTGAGTGGGAATGGCAAGTTTCTTGGAACTTTGTCATGTTTAGGGAACTCCTATGTCAAGGAGAGGCTAGAAGAGAAGCCATTCCCATCAAAAACATTTACTGAAAAGAGATGTGCCTTATAGGGAGCCCCTTTTTAAGGCCGCAGGGAGGTTGGAAGTCTGGCAGACTTGCTCATGTTGGATAACACAGAGGACCCTGTTGTCTGACACCAGGCGCCCAGTCCGGCACAGACACTGATTACACACAGGATGCACACAGAGTGCCTTCTGCTCAGTGCTCACGAGTAATTACTTACTAGGACATTGGACCGACATGCTAGGCTGTGCCCTGTACCTACGAGTCTCTGCCGGTGTCGTCCTCATGCTGAATGGCTCTTTGTTGCCCCAGTACCCCCTCCCCGGCAGTATCTACAGAGGATAATGGCTGGGGTTCTCGGAGCCTAAGATTGTGGAGTCTCTGTCCACTGTCTCTAATCCAAGTGCAGGCGCAGACGTCTTACTCTGCGTCGACTCTGACCTTTGTTTTGTGACCATCCTTTGCGGGTGGTGGGGAGGTATACTACTGTAGATCGCTTAAAAGGCATACCCTAATTTTAGAAAACCGCGTGTTCAAAAACCTTTTAAATTTGAGGCAAGATGCTAAAAGGTTAATCTGGTTATCATGTTATCAATATGAAGAGTATGTGTAGAAAAGCCAAAAGGGGCTTCCGCACAGAAACATCGGTCCCTCCAGGATTCCTCCATCAAGGAAAGGGTGAAAACTTTGCTCTCCTGCTATAGGAAGATGAATACAAGTATGAAAAGATAAATTAATAAAGAGACAGGCAAGGAAATATTTGGAGGCAGTGTGGAGCAGGGGGGAAGGCATGGACTCGGAGCCCATGCCCATGCTGTGACCGTGGACTGCTGCATTAACATTCCTGGATCTCTCTTTCCTCCCTCGTGAAGTGGAAGATCCGCCTGATGGGATCATCTGTCAGGATTGAGAGGGAAGAACACAGGTCAAGAAGCCCATGCCTGCAGCCCAACAAACGTCAGTCCCCTTGGAATCTTTGTTTCTTCTCCATATATATTCATAAATTGTTCAGTAAACCACAGAGGATGCTGGTAAATCTAGGGACAGAAGGTGGGAACACCTTATGCAAACCATAGAAATTTGTGATTTTTCTTTGATATTTCAGAACAGAACATTCTTCTGCCAGAGGTCATCAGTAGATTTATTAATGATTGTGAGTCTAATTGAGGAAAAAAGCAAATATTCACAATCCCAAGTACTTAATACAGTGTTTTTTACATTTGAGAAATGCTATGCTATTTATTTTCCAGCAAGGTAGTCAATTTTTTGACATCTCGGTTTTTGAGAACCCCTAGGCCCAGCATTTTGTATGCATTTGACTTTTTAATTTTTTGGAAGTCTTCGATGTGCAAAGAAAGCAAGACTCCTTCCCCAGGCAAGCTGGTGGCTCGTACGTACTGAAGATGCTGCTCTGTGCAGGTATCCTCTCCCCACAATAGACCAAAACCCTTATGAATGTCTGGTAGGTCTCTGCGTGCATTATTGTCCGGGCTGCTTTGATCAGTTGGTAGATCTGGGAGATGATTGTCATAGCAGAGAATGCAGCTGGGCGGTGGCATGGGACAGACTGCAAGGGGCCGAGCTGTGCCCACAGCCGTGGAGCAGGCACGGGGGGAGAACGGATGTGGGTGCAGATGGGTCTCCCAGGCAGTGGGCAGGAGCTGGTGTCAGAAGGATGGTGACGATGGGCAGCAGGTAGAACCCGTGATATCAGTGAGGTCCACCACGAGATGATGAGATGGGTGAGCCGTTAGTGAGACTACGCTGATCAGATATCGGGAAAAATAAGAACTAACATTTATTAAGAGTTGACCACAAGCCCTTGGGCGTGGTGCTAAGAGCTTTACTTATGTTTTACTTATGTTTATGTTTTAAACATGGCTTTACTTATGTTGCCCTGTTTAATCTTTGAATTAAAGATAAATTCATTGCACGAATGTAGGTAGCACTTGTCCGATAGCGTAAGTAACTGGCTCAAAGTGCCATGATTTGTGGTGGGTTTGGGATTCGAACGACTTACCCACCCCGCCGTGTGCCTCTACAGGCGGGACCCCATCCAGGGAGGCAGGAAGTAAGCCATTCGGGAAATCTGGTGAGGTCATCGCCTGAGTTCAGGGGCTGGACTTCAGCCCCAGGAAGGAAGCTGCCAAAAAGAAGGCCGTGTCCTTGTGTTAGATGTGTGTGGTCCTAAGAGCTAACAAAATAAAGATGTAGGCATCATTATCAGACCCAGGATCACACCAGGAGTAAATGTGCTGACCTCCACTTTGGATGTTGAGTAACCCTGGGTGAGAGCCCGGGGGGGGTGCTTAGCTGTGAGGACAGGTGCTCCTGAGGCCGGGCAGCCAGGAGGGGCCCAGCACTGAAGAGCAGAGCTGTAGACGTCCACAAGGAGGGTCAAGTAAGGAGAATGGAGGGAAGACTGTTGTCACTCCCAGCACTAAAAAGGTGTTCCTGGTCTTCTACCTGAACATACTGGCTCTGAACCATCCTGGACAAATAGGAGGCAATGTAAATTTCTCACTATCTCAGGAACAACTAAAGTTGCCCCCCTCACCCCAATGATAAGAGAAATAACCAACAATTAACATTACAGTGTCCAAAGAATTTTTATAGACATAGTTTTCATCAGGGTCTTATAAGGACTATAGATGGGAAGTCATATCTCACTTGAGCTTGAATTTATGTTCTTAAATTAGCACAAAAGATGGAAATCAGATCCCATCAAAACTGCCCTTGGAGCTTCCTTAAATTATAGAGGAAGTTTCTCTGTATAGTTTTCTATGTATTACACTATTTCTATGTACAACACAGCTGATTTTCCCTTTTTCTTTTTTGCCCTGATTTTCCTTTTTAGTGTTGAAATACATAAGTAGATTTTATTTAGTGGCTATTTGTATGAACTTATGTGAATGTATATGTTACAGTGGTTGGGTCATTTGTAGTCGGTTTGGGTTTTTTTGTTTGAGTACATCAAGTGCTTTCCCAGATATTGAATGTATACGTAATAGGACTCCGTTGTTGTGTTATTCCCATTTTGCAAATAAAGAAACTGATGACACAGTAAGCCCATGCATGATGAACCTTTAAACAAAGGTTATGCTTTAGAAATCCCAGGTGGGGTCCATCACATGGTCACCTTGGCATGACCATCACTCCTGAAGGACAGTACAGTCACCAAACCGAATTTCAGGGATACCAAGAAGCCCCCCATGATTTCACATCCTGGCCATACGGCCATAGCGATGGCCTGGGATTTAAGTCCCAGCACACTGCACCGGCTATTAGAAGTCATTAATACATTGAACTCTAGCTGCACAGATGTGTTGAGCAATTGAATGTGACCCTGGAACTCTGTTTGTGATGTCCGCCTTCACTGAAATAGAACAGATTTTTCTGTTGTTTTCTGATGCGTACATGTGACTAGAAGACATTCATACCCTGAGGTTCATGGAACCCGACCTTTCTGGCAGGGTGGTTTAATTATTGGGCTTGATTGCTGACTTACTTTTAAAGAAAAAAATCTATTTGAAAGTTTATGGCCCTTTTCTGACCCATCGTAAAGATTTTATCATTTCTAATAAATATCTTACAAATCAGTTCAAACTGCCTAAGCAGCTTAATAGTATTTGAGGAGTATCCTTCTCTCCCCTCCTGTCTTCATGACCCCAACACTGTGGCCAATAAATCTTTCCCCAGACCCTTGACCTGATGCATCAGTCTGCATGTGATCTCTCCTGTTCTTTGCCTTTTTCTTATTTGTTTGTGTTTAATGTCCCCAGAACATTCTTTTCTTTTCTTACTGGTTAAAAAAAGGTGAAGAAAGGGAATGATGTTAGCAAGAATGGTGCAATGAGGACTTCAGAAAATCCTGTCCCCATAAAAGCCACAAAAACAATCAACAGTCGTGAAAATCGACTTTTTAAGAACTTGACATTACTCAAAGACTTGCAACATTGGGAGTGTTTATTTATTATATAAATCAATGGAATAGAATTGAGAGTTCAGAAATAAATCCTTATATCTATGCTCAATTGATTTTCAACAAGATGCCAGAACAATTTAATGGGCAAACATGAACTCAAAATAGATCAAAGTCCTAAATGTAACAGCTAAAACTATAAAACTCTTAGAGGAAAACATAACTGTAAACCTGTATGTCTTTAAATTAGACAGTAGTTTCTTAGCTTTGACATCAAAAGCATACACAACCAAAGCAAAAATGGGAAATTGGACTTTATCAAAATTTAAAACTTTTGTTCTTCAAAAGATACCATCAAGAAAGTGAAAAGAAAAAATACTTGCAAATCATGTATCTGATAAGATCTAGAATATATAATCTCATAATTCAACAATAGAATAAGAAGTAACCCAATTTTTTAAATGAGCAAAGGACTTGAATAGAAATTTCTTCAAAGATGATATGCTGGGGTGTGTGGGTGGCTCAGTTGATTGAGCATCTGATTCTTGATTTCAGTCATGATCTCAGCGTTGCGAGATGGAGCCCCAAATCCAGCTCTGTGCTGGACATGCAACCTGCTTAAGCTTCTCTCTCTCCCTCTCCTCTGCCCCCACTGCTCTAAAAACAAACAAACAGACAAACAAAGTACAAATGGCCAATAAGCACACAAAAGAATGGACTACATCATTCGTTATTAGAGAAATGCAAATCAAAAACAGAGTTAGGTACCACTTCACATCTGCCAGGATGGCAATAATAACTAAAGATGGACAGTGACAAGTGTTGATGAACACATGGAGAAACTAGAACTCTCATACATTCCTCATGGACATGTAAATGCTGTTGCCATTTTAGAAAACAGCTTGGCAGCTCCTCACAGTTAAACATAGAATTATCGTTGACCTAATAGTTCTACTCCCTGATGTATACCTAGGAGAACTGAAATTTATGTTACATAAAAACTTGTACACAAATATTTATAGTTGCATTATTCATAATAGCCAACAGGTAGAAAATACCCACATTTCCATCAACTGATGAGTTGTTAAATAGCAGTATATCCATAAAATGGAATATTATTCAGCCTCAAAAAATAACGAAGTTTTAATACATGCTACAATGTGGGGAACTTTAAAAACATGATGCTAAGTGGAAGAAGCCAGTCATAAAAGTCCACGTTATAGAATTCCATTCATTTGAAATTTCCATAAAAGGCAAATAGACAGAGAATAAATCTGTGCTTCCCCAGAGGCTAGCAGGAGGGTAAAAATGGGTATGAGATTTCTTTTTTGGGTGGTGAAAAGATTCTGGAAATAGGTAGCAGTGGTGGTTGCAGAGTATACTAAAAACCACTGAATTGTATTAAAAGGGTGAGTTTTATTGTGTGTAAATTCTGTTCAAGATTAACTTCCAGATGTCAATCCAGGTAGAATGAACGAAATGCATCGCTTCTAGGCCCTTTAGCTAAGATTGAGCGTAGAATAAATGAAATATTTCCTATACAAAGAAGACCTCATTGACTCAGTAGCAAAATGATTCTTCTGAATAAAGTCAGAAGAAACAACTCACCAAAAACATTATCAGTTTGTTCTAGAATAGCGATTTTATTAGTGGGAGTCCAGGGAAGGGCACCATCTCAGATACCAATATCTTTTTTATTCTCTCTTCATGTTCTAAAACTTCTTCAAAATTTACCATGTTCCTTCTGTCTGGTTTCCCTCTAACATGACGACAGCTAGTTCAGTTTAACTCTTTATGACACTAAAGCCACAAACAAGGATAAAGCACATAGTTTCATTACAAGTACTAACTCAAACTGATGGGTAAGTGACCCTATGGAACACTGTTTAGAAGGATTCTGGGCTATATCCAGGCAAGGTGGGGTGGGGGTGGGGGACTAGTAATTAGTTAAGAAAATCTGTCTTGAGCTTGGCGGTGTTAGTAGAGGTGGGAGGCTCTTGAGCTCATTCTTTGATCTGGGAAAATGCATTATTCTGCTGAGTGGATCCAAAATCAGGTAGATAAATCTGGATGCACTGTGATGGCTAATGGGCACATTCACACAGCAGGACTGAAAAGAAATTTGAGGTCTGCAGTTTACAAGCAAAATCCCAATATTTTGAAATAGCCAACATTTACGATGGAGATACCAAGATCTCTCAGTAAGTAGCACCAACTTTCATACTGTATACTATCAAGATATTTTTAAATAACTTTTGATAGGATGTGCTCTCAAAGGTTCTTCCTATGAAAACATTAGCATAGGCTTATAATAAAATCAGATATAGTGAGAGATTCCATCAAGGAGAGATTTTTTTTTAAGTTTTTATTGAAATTCCAGTTAGTGAACCCAGTGTACTGTTAGTTTCTGTCGTACAGTGTAGTGATTCAGCACTTGCATACGTCACCTGGGGTTCATTCCAGCAAGTGTCCTCTCCCCAGTCCCCACAGGCCCTTTCCCTCTCAGAACCCTCGGTTCGTTATTCATAGTTAAGAGTCGGTTCCTCGGGGGCGCCTGGGTGGCTCAGTGGGTTAAGCCTCTGGCTTAGGCTCAGGTCATGATCCCAGAGTCCTGGGATCGAGCCCCACATCGGGCTCTCTGCTCAGCAGGGAGCCTGCTTCCCTCTCCCTCTCTCTGCCTGCCTCTCTGCCTACTTGTGATCTCTGTCTATCAAATAAGTAAATAAAATCTTTAAAAAAAAAAGGAAAGAGTCAGTTCCTTGGTTTGCCTCTTGCTCTTGCCCTCACCCTCATCCCTGGCTCGTTTGTTTTCTTCCTTAAGTGCCACATATAAGTGCCATCATATGTGTTTGTCTTTCTCTGATTTATTTCACTTAGTGTAGTACTCTCTAGCTCTAAGAGAGATATTTTTATGGCAGTCACTGAAAAATCAACATAATCACCAGAAGATGGGCTCTCGAGCCTGCTGGAGCCACATTTACTTGGAGTTTTACCTCCCAAGACGCACAGGCGGTGCAGGTCCCTGCTAGAGGAAGCCACTGACCAGAGTCAAATTCAGAAGGCTCAGGCTACCGTTCTTGCTTCCAATCCATTTTGTTCTGTCCTCCATGTTTTTGCATACGCTTTTCCATTTAGTTTGCAGAACTATGAGATTTCGTTGTGGAAGACTGTAGAGGAGGAGTGTGTTACTCCTAATCTTAAGAATTAGCTAATGAACTTTGCCTAGTCTGCAAGATCTGAGGCAACCAAATAAATTCAATCTACTCTAATGGTGCAAATTAGATGCAGATCAAATCATTGAGTATGAGGGGAGCTGTGGAAGGAGAAGGTTGAGTCCACCATGGTATTCTGACTCCAGCAGAGGCATGCTGCTCTTCTGGGTTCTGAAGTTCTTGAAATCTCATGAGTATGGAGACCAGGAGGACGAATGCAACATGCTCAATAGGCCTGATGTGAGATGATAGTAGGCCACAGACACCTGGCTTCAGTGTCGGGGGGTAATAGGGAGTAGTGGGGATTATGGCAAAAATGGAGCGCCCATGCTACCGTTTGAAGAGGCAGGACTGTGTAGCTCCAGCCCGTTGTTGTCATGTGACTGCAGTCTCAGTGTTGTGGGACCTTCTAGTTTTTCACCAGATGGCAGAGATCCCATGTTCAGGCAACATTTGGGAGGCCACTGAAATGCATTGGCAGGCCGTACCTGCCCTTAGCTTCACTGGACCACAGTTGTGTATTTCCTTGAGTTGCAAACTGCAGACTAATGCTTTCCTGGTGCTCCATTCTCTTTCCAGGACACTACATTTATGTGGACACCTCCTTTGCCAAGCCAGGGGAAAAAGCTGTGCTGCTGAGCTCTGACCTACAGGCTGAGGAATGGAGCTGCCTCCGACTGGTCTACCAGATAACCACGTCTTCAGGGTCTCCATCAGACCCCAGCCGGCTGAACCTCTATGTGAGATTTCAAGATGAAAGCTTTGATCGCTTGCTCTGGTCAGCAAAGGAACCTTCAGACAGCTGGCTCATAGCCAGCTTGGATTTACAAAACAGTACGAAGAAATTCAAGGTAGGTAGAATATAGGCACCTGGCTTATCACACAGCACTATGCTACTCTGAGATCTTGTGATGATTTCTGCCACTGAAGTTACTTATCTCCTGTGCTAAGATGCACTGTTTTAGAAGAGATATGCCCCAGGAGAATATTAGTAATTAATAATTATTAAGTTAATATTTTGTTTATTCTTTAGAAAATCTTCTTCCCAGATTTCTTTCTTGTGTATTTAAATGGGATTCTGTGAGAGTCTAAATGGAGCCTAAACCAGCCTCTTCAATTGAAATTTATTTTTTAACGGGCTTTAGAGAGTGTTCTCATGTCTAATCATTTTGTTTCACACTTTCTGAGTTCTGTGTTGTATCTTCCTAACAGTCTTTTTGCTACAAATTTTGAATAAAACACTCACTATAGTTAAAGGAAGAGTGGAGATACTTTGAAGAGGGAAAGATTCGTAGAGGACATGTTCTGAGTCCTTTTCAAAGATGGCGGGTCGTTCCATCAGAAGTGTTGGAAGAGGAAGGTCGACCACGTGACATCTGGACTCACGTGGCCAGATGCGAAGTGTGACGTGTTGAAACTGTGTCGTGGAGGAAAGAATGGGGCCTTCATAAACATTTCTCCATTCCTGATTCCCCTTTCAATTCTGTATCCCATCTCTCTCCCTGACGAAGCGTTGAAAAGCCGTCTTCTCCTCCCCTCAGGCAGGATGTGGGATTGAGGGAAGGAGCACTGAGGTCCGAGCTCTCTAGTTCACACTGTCCACCCAGCAGTAGGCCACATCCTAAATCTCCCAGCGTAGTTGCCAAAGACTGGGCCAACGTCATGTAAAGAGAAGCAAAGACTTTCAGAAACGGGGTCAGAGATGAACCACAACAGTTCTTGAAATCAGTCACGTAAATTGTCATGCTTCCCTGGGTTCTTTATTTAAAATTTTCAGATTTTTTTTTTTTTTTTTTTTTTTTTTAGCAATATGGCAACTACAAGTTGATTCAGGAGCTACTTCCATCTCGTGTGGGTGGGGGTCTCCCACCACTGGTCAGATTGTACTTCCTGCCTCCTCCACCTCCTCCTCCAAGGGTTTTCCCACTGAGGCCTCTGTCCTGAGTCCCTGACAGCTCTCAGAATGCGTTTCCCCAAGGTCACCAGCCGTCCTCTCCATCCATAGCCAACTGGTGTCATCACAGGTGCTAGAGGAGGGGGTGGTTGAGACAGCAGTTGAAGACAGTTGGCTCCAAGCTTTTACTGGACATCTTGCTCACCTTGTACACACACACACGTTTTTTTAGAGCCCGCCGTGAGATTGCTTCCCTGTGAGATTGCCAGGAATTAGCTGAGACAAGCAATCTCGCCTTGCCTTGAGCTCCTGAACAGCTCCTGACTAGTCTCTGAGATACCGAGCCAGGAAAACACGGTGTTGGAAGCCTAACTCCCTTCTTCCTCGTGTGTCGTGCAGATTTTAGTCGAAGGGGTGCTGGGACAGGGCAGCACGGCCAGCATCGCCCTCTTTGAAATCAAGATGACCACAGGCTACTGTATTGGTAAGTGGGTTTTCTTCTCACTGCATCAGAATGGGAATTGTGAATCTTTTTAAATCTGTTGCCAGAAGGAACGGAATGAATCCTACAGGCAGGGTGTTTCATGGAAGTCAGTGCACAATGCACCGTAGCTTAGCCGCTTCTCGAGACTCTCTTGAATGGGGTGTGTTGTCTCGTTGGAGTGCCCCCGGACTGGCTGGATTAGCACAGGGAAAGGAGATGCAGCAGCTAGAACCGGAGCTGCTGCCCGAACGTCCACATAGTCTAATAACGGTAATTTCCTGTTTGCTGTGAACTCCGCTTCCACCAGAAAAGCAGGCTCCGCATTCCCTTCCTTCCTCATTTTCTCCATCTCTCAAACACACCTTGGCCCCTCTGTGCCCCGTGGCCGCTCACCTTCTGCTTGTCTGCGATGGGTGTTATTTCTCTATGAGATGGGCACTGCTGGAGGAGGCCAGGCCGGGCTATGGGGGTGCGGACCATATGGGAGGAGGACCGGACATCGGGCAGCGCTCAACACCAGAGCTGCATTTGAGTTGGCGTTTCAGGAAGCGGGGGCGTTCAGTGATGGGCAGGTCCAGGGGAAGAGCGTGCAGAGCCCAGTGGGGGGGAAGCGCAGAGCCCGCTCAGGCACTGGCCAGAAACAGAGGAAGGTGCTGGCAGTGCTCATCAGGACCCAGGCGCGGCTTTGGGAAGAGTCTGGATCCCGGCTGAAGAGTGTGGATGGTTCTGTGGTCAGCAGGTTCTCCAAGTCAGCGGAGGAAGGGCCTGCAGGCTGTGTCCTCACCTGGTGACTCTGTCGGCCCCGTGGAAAGTGACTTGGAAACAAGGAATATGCTTAGGAGAGGCAGACCCCCGACGTGGTTGTGACCTTACAGACAGGACATAACAATGGCCCAACACTGGGCCTGAATAGGGAGAAAGTGGGACACGGCCAGATTTTTAGCACTGACAGCCTGGGAATGGAACAGCTCCGGAGAGGAAGAGGAAGGAGAGTCGAAGGCGATTCTGAATAAAAAAGAGCTTTTGCTAATTCCCTCTCACTTCTGTTTTGACCTTCCAAGGATAATACTAAGGCAAGTGAAGGAAAACAGGAGGGAAGAAACAGTGACCATGTTCTGAAGCTGCAGTGGGGTTAGATCCAGGCTCCCCCGGTAGCTCCCTCGGGGCAGCAGGTGCGCCAACGGCAGCCCGCCCACCGATCGGACGCCCCTGCTGCAGCGCCACCTCCTGGCTCCTCAACTGCCGGCGCCCCGAGGCCTCTGTTTCTCCTCCTACAAAATGGGTATAAAATGCTTTCCTCCTAGGAATCGGGGGGGGGGGGGGCTGATGAGATCATTAGGGAATGAAGGTGACTGGCCCAGGGCTGAGCACTTTCCACATGTAAATTTCCTCTCTTCAAATCACTCAGTGGCTTCTGGTTTGTTTAAAACACAGAAGAGGTGCCAATACTTGCATTTTGTTGAGACGCCTTTCCCACCATCCCCTCACCTTCCTTTCTGTGCTCGCTCTTTGCTTGTTTCCTCATCTATAAAATAGGTTAATAATAGTACCTACCTCGTGGGATTGTTTTGAGAATCAGACAAGTTAATTCAGTTAAAGTGCTTAGAATAGTACCTGGCACATTCAGGACTATTTTGCTATTTTACTCTCGAGCAGCCTTTGGCATGGAACATGGGGTATTTCTTGGCAGACGCTGCAGTGGGAGAGTTGCAGATCAAAATCTTAAAATTTTTCAGTGGTTGCTAATGTAAATACACTTTGATAACTATATCAATCAGGGTCCTGGCAAGAAAGTGGAAAGAGAGGGTCCCTTCAACCCGAAGGATTTGAAGAAGACTCATTAGGGGCTACAAAGGTGTGGTTGCATGAAGGAAACCAGCAAAAAGCATTGGGGGTAATCCAGGGCTAGTAAGAGTGATGATTCATCAGCCTTGAGGGCAGTGGGGAAGGGGCCACAGAGCCTGGAGCCGGTGGCTGTGTGGGGAGGGCTCCTTGTCCAGACCCTGTCCTCAGGGCAGGGACATAGCCAACCCATGAGAACCTGGCAGGGAGGGCGCTGGAGGAATGGACAGCAGCCTCGTTCTCCTACTTTCCATTGGTCGACTCCAACAGGAAGACAGAAGGGGAGGCCAGTGACACAGTCCATGCAGGTCTACCGCTGGAGTGAAAAAAAAAAAAAAAAAGTGGGGGTGGGGTCTGGAGGGGTCATGGGAGATGGTCAGGACAATCAAATTTCATATTTGTAATTGATGATTATGGGGGTCCATACAGGCACTGGTTTGTGAGCTTCTCATTCCCACTAGAGTAGTTGCTGACTGGGAACAGTTAATCTGTGCACACATGCAGTCTACTAAAAGGAGCAGGGCGGTAGGTGAAGTTTTCTCTCTCTTCTCCACTGAGGAGCTGCAGAAGGACTCAGAGCCCAGGATAGGCCTGCGCTGCCTATTCTGAATGCTTCTGGTTAATAAAAAAAAAAAAAAAACAGGCTGTTAGTACTTAGGAGACATGACCTTTAGCCCTGGGTATCTCGTCTACCATCGGGAGAGAAGGGGTTGGAGACATGGGCTACCAGAAGGGTGGCAGATACAGGTTCTGGAGCTAAGAGGTTCGTCCCAAATAGGGCTTTGAAGCAGAGCTGGCTGAGGCACCGAGCCCTAACCACACGCCCGGCTCTGTGTTTTGACAACCCGTGTGGTAGGACCGTTCCCTTGTTTCACAAATGAAGGCACAGAGCCCGAGAGAGGTCATGCTGCAGTTCACATGGCTGGTCATGCAAGGACCGTCATCCAAAGAAGCAAGGATGAATTACAGTTTCCAGCATTATCCAGGGATCCTAGTCCAAAGCTTCCAGTGGTCAGAGGGAATGGGAAACGTATCTGAATACGCAAGCAAACTGGGCAGTGAGTAGGGGTATATTCCTGGGTGTGACTGTGTCTCCACAAAGTGCGTCTTCATTTCTCCTTTGCCAGAATGTGACTTTGAAGAAAATCATCTCTGTGGCTTTGTGAACCGCTGGAACCCCAACGTGAACTGGTTTGTCGGCGGAGGAAGCATTCGGAACTCCCCTTCCGTTCTCCTGCAGGACCACACGCTCAAGAGCGAATTGGGTGAGCTGGGGACGGGTGGAGTCCCTTTCCCTGAGCGAAGTGCTTCCACCTCCCTCTCCTGCCCCGTCCACGGACCCAACTACGGCCCTGTCAACAGGGAAGGGAGAAGGGAGCGTTGGTAGGGACTGGGAAGCCTGGCGGAAGAGCAGGGATGGACGACGGATCATAAGACCGAGACTGGCTGCAGACAGGAGCTCTGTAACTAAGGCTAACGGCGCCCAGTTCAAGGCTTTTCTCCACCTGTGACCTGGTCTTGCTCTTTTCACCTTTCCATGTTATCCTTTACTTTCTTATTGATTTGTTGTTTTATATTTCTTATCCCTAAAGGCAAGCCGGGAATAATCCTAGGTTGCTTTTCACTAAAAATAGACCTAGGGATGGGAACCAGTCCTAAAGAACTTCCCAAGTGGCCCTGAGGTGAGCCTCAATGCCCAATGGTGAATCTTGAAAGCAACAGGGCCACCTAGTGGCCAAGGGGGCGGACTCTGCAGGGAAATGGGGAGGAGAGGCTCTTGGTCGGAGTCCGCTTTGAGGGGCCTGTCTCCGCAGATGGGAGATAGAGATGTGGGCAAAGGCTAACTTCCAAAGGCTTATGACCAGGCCTCACCTGGACCCTCAGAGGCTTCCTGAAAGCCGGGGTCTCCCCATAGTTGTAAGACGCTCCAGTCCTCAACCCCCAGGGCTTGTTGACTAATGAGAAGATTCTGGTGACTCACTTTCCATCAAGAGCAAGAAGGAATTTCGGTTCTGCTGCAAACAGTCCTTTTTTCTAGTTTGATCCGCTGCCATGTGGATCCTGAGGTCATCTTCTTAGTCCTAACACATTGTTGACAATGACAATGTGTCCCCATACCTGAAGACAAGGCAACGTTTTTTGGTTCTTTGCATTGTTCCTCTTTCATGGTATTTCATGGGAATATTTGTAACCTTGTCTCTGACTTTTCTTTAAGTGCCCATCCTGCAAGCTTATCTTGGCTCCGGACAGTTTCCATCCTGAGACTGCTTCTAGTATATCCAGACTCTCACACTCAATTTTCTAAAGGAACCAGGCAGATGTTATGAAGGGACTGACACGTGGGATGGGTGAGGAGTGTGGCAAACTAGGGAGCACAGACCCTGTACAAAGCTCTAATTAATTGCTGCTATGTGAGAATGCAGGTTCGGAAGGACAGATCTTTTGACTTCCTAAGATAATCAGGAAGACAGGGGTTTTGTGTGAGATTTCCCTAATTTTTTATAGTTGGTAAATATTTTCTTTTTTTTTAAGATGTTATTTATTTATTTGAGAGAGAGAGAGAGGGCGCACGCATGCACACATATACACACACACGCACATGAGCATGAGCACAGGGAGGAGCAGAGGGAGAGAGAGAAGCAGATTTCCTGCTGAGCAGGGAGCCCAACTTGGGCTGTATCCCAGGACCCTAGGATCATGACCTGAGCCAAGGCAGTTGCTTAACCTACTGAGCCACCCACACTCCCTGGTAAATATTTTCTTTAAAAACACTGCCTGGGCCAATAAAACACATCTTCAGGTCAGGCCCAGTTAGTCAACTTCTGGTTTGCAAACTTCATTTAATGTGTTCCTTTTCTTTTTCAACATGTCCAGGCTTCTTACAACAAAATGTTGATAAGTAACTATATAGTAAAATGTTGGAGCCTCCTGGGCTCACGTGTTTAAGACAAATCCAGCTTTGGATCTAGCATTTTCATTCATTTGACCTCGTATTGGGTCTGGTTGGGAAAATGACAACAAAATGGCACATCCCCCATGGCCCAGGTCCAAAGAACACACATTCAAGAAAGGGAAAAGGATTTTTGTCACACATGGACGTAAGGCAAGGTAGCTTGTGCCGAATGCTCCAAGAATGGTCCCCCCTCCTTCCCTCAAAAAAAAGAAAAGTGCTGGGTGTTCAGAGACCAGAGAGATCACTTACTACTTGGACTTTCTAGAAGACATGATGAAAGAAGTCAACCGAGTTTGAGAGGTGGTTATGACTTTGACAGGCAGAGGCAAGAGAGGGCCAGAGCAGTGATACATGGTAGCGATCACAAGGGGTAGCCCAGGGAGAGAGCGGATTGGGAGAGCAGTAGAGCGACAACTTCTAAAGGGCCTCAAATGCCGGGAACGAGATTTTAACTTTAATCTGTGGACAGCGGGAGGCCTTTGGAGGTCTTTGAGCAAGGAGAGATGCCATCACAGCCGTGTATTTAGTTTGGTTAATCAGACCGTGGTTATCTCAGTAAACGGAAAACCAAGTGGTAGAACCAACGAACAAAAAAACACCCCAGAAATGATTTCTTTAGATACATCTAAGGTCACGTACATGAAGAATTATGTAAATAATTGAGATTAGAAATAGAAATAATTGAGATTGAAAAAGACAAAACATTTTCACTTCCTTTCTTCTTAAAGTAAAGGTTAGCACTTTTGGAAATGATGAAAGATTGGGGATATATATATATATATATCTCGTATGTTGGCCCTGCAGACACAGAGCCCATCTCCACTTGTGGCCACTCTAGGAAGCACACTGTAAGTGTCTCATGCTGAGTGTGTGACTACCTCGTGTGGCAGACTACTCCATGAATCTGCGTGAGTGTTTTAAATAACAACTGGGTTCATTCAAAACAACAAAATGTTACCAATTCTTGAAAGCTTTGTTTCAAGGAGTAGGACAATTTATATAACATTCTGCCGTATCTTAAGAATATAGTACAGGGAATAGAGAGAATCTTGAAAGACTAATGCCTTAAATTGCAATAATCCTCGGTGTCATCATCATAGATGTCCAAACTTAAATGTGGGGAAGTGTTGGAGAACTTTTCCCAAATCACTTAAAAATTAGTTGCAGAGTCCGATCCGCTGGGTAACCAATAGCATGATTTAATGACTACGTGTTCGGTGCATCATTTTTCTTTCTTTCTTTTTTTAAAGATGTTCTTTTTAAAGTAATCTTTA
Source organism: Mustela nigripes (assembly GCF_022355385.1). Classification (NCBI taxonomy): domain Eukaryota; kingdom Metazoa; phylum Chordata; class Mammalia; order Carnivora; family Mustelidae; genus Mustela; species Mustela nigripes. The sequence continues at coordinate 80,317,888 of NC_081565.1, read as the reverse complement.
CACCCAACGTGGAGCTTAAACTCAGAACCCCAAGATCAAGAGTCATATACTGCCCTGGGTATACTCCACTGAGTATCCACTGGGAGCCAGCCAGGCTCCCTGTATCATTTTTTATCCTCAAGGATGGTGAGGACCACTTGGCTAGGGAGAACACGTATTTGTGGGGGAAGGCAACAGATCTGTGTCCTATAGTCTGATCATCCATTTGACTGAATCACTTGAGTGCCATCTATCCTCTGAGGAGTGCATCAGCCCTAGACTTTCCTCCCTCTCATTTGTGACCATGGAACATTCTGCCTGCATCTGTGTCAACAAGGGACAGAGAAAGAGAATCATGCTAGGAGTTCAGCAGTTGTGCTCTGAGTGCTGGATTGCTCTGGGCCATCCCTTGACTTCTCAGGGTCTCCACTGGCCTGTTTGCAAATGAAGAATTTGAATTCCATAATCCCTAAGATGCTTTGCGTTCTAGTGTTTTACTCCTAAGCTGTACCTCAAAATTCCCAAATTCACCACTCATTGTAACTGGGGGGGGGGGGAATAAACTGGGGAAACCCTGAGCTAAAGAAAGCTTGACAGAATTCTTTATTTCAGGACTTCTCAGTGCCTTTAATACAGTCCTATGTTAATGTATATTATGGCATTTCACAAATTAGTCAAATACCAAAATGCTCTGTAAATATGAGCAATGGTGCATGGCTAACATGAAATAAAAGATAAGGGACCACAGGAAAGTAAAAGATCACCTAGGTTTTGGGGTTCAGGGAAAGCTTTCTAGAAGAAGTCATCACAGCATTTGAATTTGACTAGATGGATAAGAAGTACAGCATATACTCAGGTGTACAGGTCTGAGAGTGGATACCTTATTCTGTGGCTGGAGAATATTTGAGAATTCCAGGATGTAAGATGACGGCAGAGCGGCCCGTAGACCTGGGTTACGTTCCTGCTCATGAGCTAGAGCCTGGGTGCCTACATTCTACTCGCTCCTCCCAGCTCTCTGCTATTTCTCTCCAGTTCCTCTTAAACTTTTACACTGATGTTTTGACCACTTGTAGCCAGACAACTATTTCCTTTTCACCCAAAAGATGTACACACAAACGCACGTGCGTACACACACACTCACTCTCACACTCCTCCCATGTAGACTCTTATATAAGACTTCTTCCTATGTGAGATGGAGCAAAAACAGAAGAGTTCCATAGAATCTCAGATATTTTCCTTGAAAAGCCCATAGGACTCAGAGTTTTGACCAGAATCACTCTTGGGGAACACGAAACCGAAACAAAACCCTCCAGTGCTCTCAGGAAGAGAGGGATTGCCTTTCTTAGTACATTTGCCTTCTGCTGCTGGATGTATCAGTCTTTCCTGAGCTCTACCAATGTGGTTGGCAAAGTAGAGATCGAAGGGTTCAGATGTCTGCCCACAGCACCAGATTTTGCTCAAAAAGACTCATCTCATGTTCATTCATATACTGGAAGTGGCTATGCCTTTGCTTTCAGGGAAAAGCCAGGGAATGAGCACAAGGGGCGCATGAAGCCATGTGCCTTCTTAGACACTTCAGGAGGCTGAGCGACATTGTCCCAGGAGGGCTCTGGCCTTGGTCGGAGAAGAGGGAAGAGTGAATGGAGTGTCTGAAAAATGTGACACTTGTGTGACTTTTCCTTCATTTGGCCACGTACTTTTAATAGCCCCAAACCACGAGCCCGGTTTTTCAAGTGAACAGTCTACAAATATTGGTCTCATTTGGCTAAGGATGTAGTCAGAACTCCCATGAGACACCTTGGGAATATTGGAGGGGATAGGATTTTGTCCTGATTTTTGTCACCTAATTCCGATTCGTCACGTATGGATTTTTTTTTCTCTGTTAATATTTTATGAAGTGAAACAAAATATCTTCCACGAGGTAACCTACTGACAGCTCAGATCGTTACTGTTTCCTACCTGCCTTGGCCAAAAGAAGGTAATTACTGGGAAAATAATGAGGGAAATCAGTTTCTTTGCTGAGATTTTTAGAATTGCCTACACTCAGGGTGCCGCTCTGGGAGCTGAGCAAGGTTTCAAAGCCTAAATTAAGGTCAGAATGATTTTATTGCCTCCAGGACCGGGAGGTGGATGGAGCATCTCTCCATAATTCATGGCCCTTTTTTCTCCTTTCAGTTCAGCCTGAGCTCAAGCATCCGCCTACCAGCGCTGTTCATTTACTCGGGGCATTGATCCGTTTGGTTCCTTGTGTGTGCTTTCAGTAGGGAAGCAGCTTCATTAATGTTCTCACCGTCGCCTTTGTCCAGGCTCTGCCGTTCACCTTCCCGTGTCCTTGGGTGACTTCCCTTAGCTTTCTGGGCACGGTCAAGTAGAACTAACAGCCTTCCTTCTCAGGGTCAGTTCAATCCAGTCAAAACGTCAGCATTTCATCTGATTCGAATCTCCCCCAGACCAAAGCACGGGGGAGCCATGGAGAGAAGGGCTTGGGCTTTATTTCCCTTCATTTTGCCTTGGCTCTTCCCTTCCTCTTTACCCACTCACTGTGCTGCGTCCGGCTCCTGTGGGGTTGGAGGAGGTGTGACAGGGGAGCAGAAAAGGAAAGGAAGGGGACAGATGGTTTTCTGTGACCAGCGCTGTGGAAGCTGGAGCTCATGACCTTTATACCGCAGGAGGGCACAAGCCGGCTGTTTCTCTCACTGCCAGTGCGGAACCCCACTTCCCTGCTCGGAGACAGGGGTGAGGCCCTCTCCGCTGGCCATCTGTGGATCCACTCTGGGACCTAGGAGCAACCCTACACCTCGCCAGCCCCTGGTGGAGTTACCACCTGCATCCAGTCCTTTTGAGAAGAGTCCTTCCGAGACATTCTTGTCCCTTCCGAGTTGCCCACTTAGGCTAAGGGGAAATTCAAATCTTCGCCCCACCACACTCTGGAAGTTACAGCTCGCTGGCAACAAAATCCTTTCTGCTCTGCCCACACAGGTCCTTACAGACATCTTGCTTCTAGGTATATACAGTCAAGAGTCAGGCTGCCAGTCTGTACGCTGCAAACCCCAGTTATCACTGATTAAACTTTCCTCTTGGGAAAGCTTAATGAGGACCCTCCTCTCTTGAGGCCCAGAGTGACTGAAGAATTCAGGAATTTCTGCAAGCCTGGGTCAGGGCAAGGTTGGAGGGTGGCTTCCCTCCTCCACTCTCTCCAGGCATACCTCCGTTAAGCCTCTTCTCTTGGATCCAGACAACAAAGGGGAAGCCATCCCTAACCCCTCCCTGGGGGTCCAAAAGAAAACACATGGCAGATAAGCTCTGGGATATCTGTTTTCAGAGAGACTCTGTCTATGATCTCTGATCTTTCTTGGGCCCCTCCTGTATCCAGCTGGAGCAGGGAGATGGGGTCCGTCTGGTGGCCCTGGCTTAGACCCCAGGGATGCCACAATGTGGCATATGCTACAGGACCGGTCTTGGACCACGGAGTGGCAGTACTTGTCACCGTCACTCTTGGCACTGAGGTCTTAACAGAGACAAGGGGACATCCCACTTCGTGTTCATTTATTACATTTATGTCATCTCTGAAAGCTGTGTAAGAAGACCAGAGCCTGACTCTACCTACTGTAGTCAAACTTACCTGAACCCTTAGAACTAAAGATCCGTAATGTCTGTTGCATCTGTAGACGGGGAGGGCAGGCGTGGGGACCTCCTGACTTGGGAGCCGTGTCCTCACAGCGGCAGTAGACCAGCAGGGCTTTCCAGCCGGCCTGTGTTTCTTCAGACCACGCTTTCTGCCTCACCCGGGAGACAGCTTGTCCAGACAGCAGGACACAGACGTAGACGTCGCAACAGGAGCACAAGTGTGGCCAAGGAGGCACAGCTGAGTCAGAGGATGCCTTAGCATCGGAGCCAAGCCCAGGGCCGTTTCAGGGGAGTGCTGGTCCGCCAGACTGTTCGAAAATAGAAGTTCAGTAACTGCCCTCAAACGTTTTTTCCTAAATCAAGGGAAAGTGGCTCCCCGAAAGGAGTCCCTGGTTGCCCAAGGACCATCGAGCTAACCTACAGGGGGCTGTGGCCTGAAGGGAAGCGGGTAACCATGTGTCGTTACCACAGGCATGATTTGGAGCAGGCCTGTGGCGGGCATTTCAGAGATTTTGATCTTTCAACAGAATTGGAAATTGTTTTTTTCCCCCTAGAAGCTGCAGCCTCTTTGTGTATCATCCAGATTTAGGGAAGGACAGACGGGCTCCATGTCAGTGTATGGCAAAGCAACAATGACTAGGGGAGTGGCCCTGAGCGTCTCAATGTTTAATTGTGTGGAGATCTCATGGTTCCTCCTGGACTCTTTCATTTCCAGTTAAAGTCTGAATACTTACAGATCTTTGTGGCCTGTAGGACCCCCCCAAGATCTGGTTAATTATAGGATCTATACATCCAGGGCCCGTCAATACCTACTTTCATCCTACTCAAAGGATCAGATAAATTGCCTCTCGCAAGTATTCTGGAGGCCCTAGAACCCTGGGCCAGGCAGAAAGGTTGGCCTCATTGAACAGGGCAGGAACATTCCCATAATGCCAAACACGAGAGACATAATTTCCCAAGAACTGCGGGCTCCCTTCTTCCTTCCCCTCGGGAAGATGCACAAAACGGGGCCTGCCTTCACCCAGACCCCTGCTCTTCTTCCTCAGCGTGGGTCGTACCCGACGACACTGAGCCTGGGCTGGGGTCGTCCCTCCAGCCTGGCCTCCTGTGGCAGACGCCTGGTGATTTCTGAGTCATCCCCACCCCTTCCGCAGAGATGTGCCAGCTACCTTTTGTTTCCCAGTGAGAAACAGTCGTACTCAGATTGTCCGTAAATAGCACTGAACTTGGGCAACAACTGAACGATGGGGTGCGGGGGGGGGCAACAGAGTGCGGTCTGGTCTAGTGGTTCCCGAGGAGACGCGGTGTCAGCACCGGCAGCCTCTCTGACTCACTGTGGGCACGTCACGTTGTGTTCGCTGGGTGGTTTTGGGAACAGCAGTGCGACCATGGCTCCCTTGGCTGAGTGTGTGGTGCGTGAGTTTTAATGAAGCACTTTAACGGCAAATTCAGGGATTAAAATATCACCCACACAGCAGGTGAGTAACTGGTCTTTAAAGAAGACTGTCTGCTCTCTGTCAGCTGTGAGGAAGATGGGTTCCTAATGGGACAGGGGCTCCAGGTGGATGGCGAAGTCTTACGGATTCACCAAGAGTCCCCCAGAGGCCTTGGAGGTGCCCCCACCCTCGGTGGAGTGAGTTCCCTATTCATGGTCGTGTCACTTTGGGGCCTCCAAGAAGAAGACCCTAAGCGTGGATTAGGTGAGGAGATTTATCAGCCACGAAGGATGAGGAGTTGAGAGCAGGAAGCACTGCGGCCCAGGTCAACATATCCATGAGGCATAGTAACCACAGTGCCTTGGCACCATGACATTTTTAGGATCCATGAGAATGTTTTTATTTATTCTAAAATCAGAAGGGAAAAATGAATGCGCTAACAACAAAATAATCAGCCCGGCCTAAATTATGTTCGTCTTTATACCAATGCAGTCATAAATTAGAATGTTTAATATTTTTTGAGGAGGCATGGACCCACGGCGGCCAAAGGGGCTAGGGCCCACAAAAGTCGTAACGTGGCCGTGGCTGGGGGAGGCCTCCAGCACAGGATAGAAGGCTGATGCCTGGGGGAGGGAAAGGCCAGGCTGATGGGAAGCTATTAGATAACACCTGTCAGGCGGAATGGCCCCGCTCTGGGACTCCTGCTCTGCCTAGTCACCAGCTGTGCTTGAGCAGCCCAGTGTACTTGGCCTTGGCACAAATGCCGACGTGGCCCAAAGGCGAGGCAGCTGGAGGCTGTCAGTCAGCTATGGTCCTTGCAGCAAGTTCGCCGGAGGGGTATCCGAAGCGCCTCCATGGCCCCCACAATGAAGAACCAAGGAAATAAAATATTAGGTCTCTCCTCCACCCAGACCCCTCATCCCCCACCCCCACCTCCAGTATATGTTGGAAAAGTGTTCATTTCACTGGAAGACACGTTACGAAGAGTATTCGACCCTTCCTCTCCACCTTTGACCCAAGAGCTCTCAGTGAGCAAAGGTGCATCGCAGAGGCTGGCATGTGTTCTCTATTAGTAAAGTATTCGGGGGGGGGGGGGCGGCTGGCTGCTCCCCCCTTCCCCCGCTGCAGTGCATTAGGAGGGGGAGGCATGGCCTTCCTTCCAGTTCGGAGGTTCTCTGATTCTGTTCAGTCTGACATGCGGACTCGTGCTTTGAAATCCCTTTCCAGAGTCAGCAAAGTTGGGAGCCCATCAGCTGTCTCCAGCCTGCAGATACGCTGATTTGGCATACACAGAGTTTAAAAAATTGCGGTGGTGGGTGTTATGGGTTGAAATGTATTTCCTCCAAACCATATGTTGAAGTCCTAACCGCTCCCCCCCCCCCCGCCCAGTCCTTCAGAATGTGACCTTATTTGGCAGTAGGGTGGTTGCAGATGTCATTAGTTAAGATGAGGTCATACCGAAGTCGTTTCCTAGTCCAATATGAGTGGTGTCTTTATAAAAGCAAGGCGGGCGGGGGGGACAGATTTAGACATACAGAGAGACCTGTACAGAGAAGGAACATTGTGAATACGGAGGCAGAGATCTATTAGCCAAGGAAGGCCACAGATTGCCAGCCAGCCACCGGATGCTAGGAGAGAGCCTTGGATCAGATTCTCCTCACGGCCCTTGGGAGGAATCAGTCCAGCTGATGCCTTGGTCTGGGACTTACAGCCTCCTGAGCTGGGGGGAAAAATAAATTTCTGGTGTTTAAGCCATCTAGCTTGTAGTACTCCATTATAGCAACCCTAGCACATTCAGACAGGGGTTATTATTTTTAAAGGATAGATTTGCTATGAAAATTTTAGATTTTGAGCTTCAGTGGGAAAAGCCTGAAGTGCTGGGCTGGATGTCAGGGCAACAGGTGGGAGCAGAGGGAGGGGTGCACTCAGTCCTGGGCTAGAGAAACCAGCCCACGCGGGAGCTGCCACCCTGGGCCACCCGCTGGTGGCGGCTGCTCGAGACCATGGGCTCAACGCCACCCGATTTTCCGATGTTTCCAAGAAGCTTCGTTGCTGTTTTTCAGTGCGGATGAAATATGATTTCAAACATTGGCAACAAAGGGATCCCTTGATTTTCTCCCAGGACCCAGTTTGCTTCGGTGGTACACCTGATCAGGCTGGTCCCTGCCGTCATCTGAGTTTGTGATCTCTACGTTGGCACATAGTAATCTCTATGGTTGGCACGAGGCTAAGAGAAATCGTGGTTAAACAAGGGAGATGGTTCAGGGGGTCAAACAGTTTGCCGCCAGGAAAAAGCGAGCCTTGCTCGAGCCACCTCTCCCCTCTGCCACGTTGAGGTGAGGTCTCTGCAGGTATAAACTGTTCCTAGGACTCTGACTGCTAATGTGCGGAGGATACAAGGCCCTGTTATTGGCCAGGCTCCGTGCAACAAAACAGAGACATTAGGCTGTAATTGTTCCGCACTTACCAATAGGAAGGTCATTCTATCGAAGCTACTAGGCATAGCCCCCGTCTGTCCCTGCAGCTTCAATTGCCAATAATGACAATGAGCCTTTACACAAAGTAGACAATGGGGAAGGTCTGGTAGCAGAATCATTAATGACATTCCTTTCATTTGTTGTAATTGCGTTAGACAGTTATAATGTGCCAAGTCCACACTAAGCCCATCACATGTGTAACCCCATGGAATGCTCGAACTCGCCCTAGAAGGGAAGCATTTGGTTCTCCCTGTCGAGATCAGGATACTCAAGCCTGGAGATACTCGGTAACTTGTTTGAGGTCCCAACAGAACTCGACCCCAGGTCTCTTCAATGCCAAATCCAATGCCAATTCTCATTCCACCTCCTGGTTCCTCTCTTCCACCAAAATGCTTCTAACAGAGGTCGGCCTCCGGGCCCAGAGCCCCCCAAGGCCTTGCCAAGTGTGGTGTCCCAAGTCTGACCTCCAGAATCCCAACCCTGGCTACACGTTCTGTTAAAGAGGCAAAGCTTGTCATCGAGTTTGAAGTCATAAATCTTAGTTACGCTCAAAAAAGACTCGCTGACATTTTGTGTATATTGTAAAGATATATGGGCAAGTAGGTCCCTCTGTGCCCCTGTAGGAACAGACGGTATGCTTGGTATGTTCTTAGAAATCTTGTAACTCATAGAAGGCTTGGGAGAAGGGGGAGCCTCCTGGGGTCATGCCCAGTTTCTTTCCAGAGCTGCGTTCAGCTTGTGAAAATCCCAGCACTTTGTAGCTGACGCGTCTACATCTACTTTTGTGTGTGTGTGTTTTACTTCACCCACAAGTGAGGTGAGGAGAGAGGACGGCTCTTGGCTTGGACTTAGCAGAGCACCTTGAACTCCTGGCTCCCCCCTTCCAACCACGAGACCCGTCCACCCCTGGCCAAACGTCTTGCGGCCCTAACTCCTCCTCGCCACCCTCCCTCTAGATCATGTTGAAGTCAGTCCCAGCATCAAGGGTGTCCCCTGCGAGCCACCACCTCCGCTCCCCACGCCAGCCTGTCTCACGCTGTGTGCTGTGCCCTTGTGATTTTCAGGCCACTACATGTACGTGGACTCGGTGTACGTCAAGCACTTCCAGGAGGTGGCGCAGCTCATCTCCCCGATGACCACGGCCCCCATGTCCGGCTGCCTGTCCTTTTATTACCGGCTCCAGCAGGGGAATGACAATAGCTTCTCCCTCTATACTCGGGACGGGGCCGGCCTTTACGAGGAGCTCTGGAAGACGGACCAGCCGGAGAGTGCTGCCTGGAACCTGGCTGAGGTGGAGTTCAGCGCGCCGTACCCCATGGAGGTAGGTGTGGAGGGAGGAGAGCCGTGGCGGGACCGCGGTGCACGGGGCGGGGATGCCGCCTGCAGGCTCGCCGGCCGACCAGGAGATGCTGGGCCACGCTCCTTCGTTCCTCTCTGTTGTGCGTCCATCCTCATCTTTCCTTCCTCTCCCTGGGCCCCTCTGTGCTGCCCCCTTCCTCTCTTTCCCCTTAGTTTCCTGCTTTCTAACCAGACTACCTCCCCTGAGGACACACAGGGAAAACCCAGTCCACCAACGACCTTTCATGGGCACACGTCCCCTCTCGGCCTCGCCCTGGGGTCCTGGTGACTTCCACAGAGGTGAACCCCCTCGGCTGAACCCCACTCTTGAACTCCCCATCCTGAGAGCAGGGCTGAAGCTTTCCCTTACTCGAGGGAAGAGTCTTTTCTAGAGAAAAAGAGAGAAGGAGAAGAAGAAAAAAATGGGAAGAAGAAAAACTCACCTTCTTTCCACCTTTACAGTATAAATAATGTCCTAAGAATTAGAAAGATTTGTGATTGTGGCCCCAGTTGGAAACAAGACTGTGTGCTTTCGTTTTAAAGCCTTTTATAGTCCTGTGACTGATACATCTCCAGTGCAGGAGCATCAGAAAGTTCAGGGAAGCAGAACAGACTCAAAGCACCCAAGCTGAACGTGCAGGGGACGAGAACACATTTTGGTGTTCATCTCTGCGGGCCTGTTTTCCAAGCATGTATAGTGATACAGATCTCTGTTTACGTGTGCATTCCAGTGCTTACAACAATCCAAAGTACATAAAATTATCCCCATGTTGCAGATAAGGAAAGGAGAAGAAGGAGAGCCCGAGCGGTGTGGTACTTCTTATCTAGGTCACACAGCTGCGGAGTGCCCGGCACTTAGGAAAGTCCTGGACTCAGATCTGACCTGGAGCTGAAGGCAGAGGCCCAGCTCTGTCGGAGGACCCCAGAGGACCCTTAGAATCGGTGCAAATTGTGGTTTCAGATTTGGGGCTATACATAGGGTTTTAGAGACCCGAGGTTTGTCAACATCCCCCACTTTGTGCTTTGTGCCTTTTGTAATATGTCCCCGAGTTCCCTTTAAAGTGCAGAAGAGGTGGATTCTTCTCCTGATGTGGAGCCTCCCAGAGCGTTGGGGTCGGATTGGTCTGTGACCTGTCCTGTGTACTGAAGACAGGCCTGCCACTCCCCGTACCCCCTTCAGACCCCCTGCCCCCCCACCCCACAGCTCCATGGAGAGCACCATGACTTTTGCAGGACATGCATTCTTTCCGAGCCCCAAGTCTGATGAGGCCTTGGTTTGCTCTTGCAGCCCAGTGGAAAATTTTCTGAGTTTGGGTTATAAGGAGGAAAATAAATGCACATACTGTTTCAGAAATTTCCCCTTCTATTAAAGTCCAATGAGTCACACACACAGTTGACAAGACAGTCTCTTTGCGAACTCCTTCCATCCGACCATGAACTCCCTGGGCAGCATTTGTACGAGTGAGACTTGGCTGAATTTTCTTTTACATCAGTGCCTGAAAAAGTCACAATTCTGGACATATCCCCACTCAGTGTGTATCCTTCCGGGTCCCATGGGCCTGCTTTTGCCCCCGCAATCTGATGCACGATGCTGCTACTGGAAATCCCGCCAAAGGAACTCACCCTGCAGAGCCCGGGGAATTTAATGTCACCATATCCTCCAATGAATTCTGAAAAGGAAAACAGACATCGGAGACCCCATTTTCCAAACAAGAGGGAAGACGCTGGGCTGGCACGTGCACTGTGACTTCCACATCCTGATGGGAAGCAGTCTCCTTCACCTGCTGAGTCAGATCAAACCCTGTCCTGCACTCAATCAGCGAGCGCCCTGAAGAGGAAATGCCGCGGCCCTGGGTTGTGTTTGTGGACTCCATGGCCCCTTCTCCCTGGTCCACATCTTTCCCCTTTGTTCCCAGCCTACCCCCTCACCTCTGCCAGCAACCAACTTCCGGGGCCTCTCTTAGATTTTGCAGAATCCCAGTGTCTGTGGGACCAGCGTTAAGCTGCGCTGGATCATCTCCACACTCTTTCTTTGAAAACCGGAGACACTAAGGCCTGGAAGAGGGAAGGAACCTGCTTGAGCTAATTAGTGGCTAAGTAGGCTCAAGCCTGAATATGGGTTGAAGAGGGGGTCAGCCTGGAGAAATCCGCATGAATTCGATACAGAACTCAGGATGCACCTGACTACATGTTAGGGACGTTCCATACCTCATCCCATTTAATCTCAGTAGTCCACCAAGGTAGGGGTTATTATGCCTGTTTCATAAATAACAAAGGCAAAGCTTTTGTCGTCTAGTTTGAAGTCAAAAATCTTAGTTTTGCTCAAAAAAGACTCACTGATATTTTGTGTATATTGTAAAGATATACAAGCAGGTAGATCCCTCTTAACAATGTAGTCAAGGTTAACTAACTAGTGCCAGAAATGGGACTTGAACCCTGGTCTGTCTGCCTCTTTAGAAGAGCTTGGAGAACTAGGATCCTAGAGGTCAGATCTCGCCCACTGCTGTTTGCCTGGCTGCCGCAGTGGTGGGCTGTTTGTTCCTTGTTTTGCCATGTTGGCTTTAGTGTTTGAGGAAATCACCAACACGGAAAAACCCAATGATCTCCAAAAAAAAATACAGAGATCCAGGTCCTCTTGATGATTTGGTAGGTCCAGACACTTTGGGCCTGAACTCCGGAATGGAGGGAGCTGAATATCAGGCGCCCCTATGGACCAGGCTTGGGTTCCCCATTTCAGGACCCTCTGCACCCTGTCCTGCTGTGTCCCACCGAGCTCAGGTCATGCATACAGGTCACCTGCCTGGCCTGAGTTTCAGCCCCTGCCACCACTGCCTCTTGTGTTGCTCACCGGTGGGCTGCCCTCTGGGCTGGTTTTTCCACCGTGCTCCCGGCTGTGTGCAGTGCCGTGTGCGCCCCTCCCCATCCCCAGGGGCTCAGGCAGAAGGAAGTCCCTTGACCTCAGAGTAGAGCTGGTGGCCCAGAAGGAAGAAACACAGAAGGGCTGAACCCCTTAACAACCTCACCTTCTCTCCGACCATTTGGATGTGCCTGGGCAGGCTGGACCCTGACATCCATACCTCAGATGTGGGGCCCAATTTTGCCTGAGCAGACAGGTCGTCTTCTTTGATTCTGTGTCTTGTTCAGAACCCTCACAGAGAATTTCATATGGCAAAAAGGGAAAGAACCCTGCTGGGGCTTAGTTCTCTGGGAAGGGCAGTGGAGAGCCTGGCCTGCATTCGGCAAGGGGCCTGTTGTTCCTCCAGTCGAAGGTCATCACTCAAACTGTCGAGTCTGTGGTTCTCTCAGAGAGTGACATACACTCAAGCGAGGGGGACTCCACCAATAAAACACAACTTAGGGCTCACTAGTCCCTCCCCCTTAAGGAAACTGTAGATCAAGTCGGGAGCTGCCCTAGATTTAGGAACATGATTCCTAACAAGTACTTACAACTTGCCATCACCTGGCTTGGCGGCCACATCATTTTAAGTCATAATTAAGAGAGGGCCCTGGATGACTCAGTCCACTGAGGGTCGGACTCTTGGTTTCAGCTTAGATCATGCTCTCAGAGTCACAAGTTCGAACCCTGTGTCAGGCTCCACGCTCAGCATGGAGTCTGCTTGGGATTCTCTCTCTCCCTCTGCCTCTCTCTCTCTCTCTCAAATAAATAAATAAATCTTTTTAAAAAATCCGTAGATCCTAGTTAAGGGCTCTGAAGCCTGACAGAAAATATGTAAACCTGTAACAATCCGTCATCTTCCCCGGCAGGTTATTTTTGAAGTTGCTTTCAATGGTCCTAAAGGAGGATACGTTGCTCTAGATGACATTTCTTTTTCTCCTGTTTCCTGCCAGAATCGGACAGGTAAGCATTCTCTTTCTCTTCTGGCTCCCATACCGGATTTTCCTTTCTCGGTAGACGCCTGGGGTCAGGACTTGATTTAATTCCTTCTAATTTTCTCACCTCTCCTGTAATCTCCTTTAAAAAAAATTATTTAATGGAATAGTCATTTTTCTGCTACGTTACTCTTTTTTCCCCCTCACAGAGTGAATTTAATTTTTCTGACAGCACAGGCCAGTTGTCATAGGGAGATTTCACCATCCCTGCCTACTACGTAATGAAAATTAAAGAATATGAAGACATTCCCTCCCCATGTTTCTCTTTAAAGCATATCTTAGATCCACACACAGGTGGCCGAGTAGGTAGAAAAACTCTCAAACTCTACTGAATAGAATGATAAAGACTCTTTCTAATTTTAGGTACCCAAGACCTACGAATATCTCCGTGTTTAAAGTTGTTAATATTTGGTATACATAATCTCTGTGACATGTTTATGATATTTATATCATGGACTTAATTTAATTTCTCTTTCTAAGTAAATCCTCAAATTCTTTCATCGTGGCCAATTTTGTAATTTCCATAAACTTGGTGTTTGGAAAAGAGAGGACATCCTTACTTTCTGGGAAAATAAGTAAGCAAATCAATTCAAAGTACATTAAAAAACAAATGTTCTAGGGGCATCGGGGGGACTCAGTCGGTTAAGTGTCTTAAGTCTGCCTTCAGCTCAGGTCCTGATCTCAGGGTCCTGAGGTCGAGCCCCACGTCAGTCTACCTGCTCAGCGGGGCATCTGCCTTTCCCTCTCCCCATCTCTGCTCTTGCTCTTTTGCACTATCTCCCTCTCTCTCAAAGAAATAAATAAAATCTTTTAAAAAAAAAGTGAGAAGTCGACAAATGTTCTAGAATAAGAAGGATAACACTATATTCATGATAATCCACATAAATGCAATTGGCCTTACCTTTTAGTGATTATTTTTTTTTTGAAAGCCCCCAGGGAAACGGTGGTTGTCCCAATCTTATTAATGAGCCCTCATTCTGATCTTCAGAGCATGGGAAATAAATTTTTAAACCTGGCCTTTGAAGTCTGACTTTCACTTAAGATAGAGTTGGTGTCTAATTTTATATGGCTTAAGATATATTCTACAAGCAAGGGGACTGAGAAAAGTAGTATTTTCTACTTGAGCTAAAGTGCTACCCCCAAATTAGAAACACTGTAATGTGCTAAAACAAAATATTATTTTTTTTACTAATTCTAATTTTAAAAAAGAAAAAAAATGCTAGTGAGACAGAACCAGACAATGCATATTTACATATTTTCATTAAAATGATTTAAACCAAACTGTAATTCCAAGATTAAAAGAGTCTCTAAATTGGACAGAACACAGGAACCAATGTTGTTTTGTTTCTCGAAATTGGGCTGTTCTCTAATCTTATCAGCTAATATTTCAGTGATGTCAATAGTCGTTTCACAACCTCTTCATCATTATTTTTGGAAAGTTTCTCCTCTTTGTCGCCAGGCATTTACATTGAACTTTTCTATTTCCAAGTGATACATACAGGAGAAGAGGTGTTTGTTCAGTGTCCGCAGGGGACAGAGGGTGGGGTGACAAAGCAGATGGGAGGTCACAGTGTCTACTGAAGCACCTCACAAGTAATGTCTGGAAACACTCTTCCTTTTAAAAAGACAGAATCTATGTGAGCGCTTTCCCACTGACTGGTGAAGAGAAAAGAAAGATTCCAGCCAAGTAAGGACTATTTATTAAAAGGGCTGATGGCCCCTCGGTCTGCAAAATTCGGCCCACAAACAGACCCTTCCGCTGCAGGGACCACCAATCCACATTGTCCTGTAATGAGGTTAGCCAAGGCTCCATGATGGTCTTCAGAACTTCCCAACCTGACATCTTGGCCTTAAAATGGTTTAATGGTGTGATCCTAGCATTACGTTCCTGAGTCAGAACTCTGGATTCACAGCCCTACTCTGCCACTTACAAAATGTGTGACCTTGGGCGTGTTAATTAACCTTTCTGAGATTCTGTTTCCGCATCTGTGGGACGGGGTTAGAAGACTCTGTTCCATCCATTTGGGAAGATGATAAGTTAATGTCCGTGAAGGCAGAGTATGGCACTCAGAAAATGCCGGGCCATGAAGCTTCATGTTATTTACTTAACTTTCAAAACATGCCTGTCCCTTCCCTGGGGACCAGAGAGTCAGATTGAAGCTGAAGAGAACCAGCAAAGGGCACTGCCTTGGTGAATGAGTGAGTGGGAGCCTGCTTGATGCCTTTCCTGCAGCAGCTGTGGACCAGATTCTGAGTCTTAGACACCGAGGCCTCCATTTTTCATACTTCATCTCGCATTTCACAAATAGTTTATGTCCTTCTGTTTCCTAACAGGTGCCAACATTTTTTTCCTTATCTTGGGTAGCTCCAGACTTGTTGTCTCTGCTTTTCCCAGCTGGACCTAGCATTTTCTTCCCTCATCTCCCCAAGTAGGCTGAGACAGGAATGATTTCAACATATGAAGCATCTCGTTCCCACCCTCTGGTTGGGCTTAGAGTTAATCCAAGCTCCCTGACCTGGGACCTACTCTCGAGTCACAGGTGTTAAACAGCGGTGTCGTGTCACCCCCCAGTACTCCCTCAGGACGCTGCCAGAGGACAGACCTCCCCACTCGCCCTACTTGAGTTAGGGCACTTGCCTTTCCAAGGCTCTTGCACCCACGACTTCTCTGCCCACCACCATGTTTGGCCCAGTGCCTAGATCTTAGGAATAAGCTCTCCTTTTAGGCTGTGAATCCTTGAATGGCTGGCAGGTGATTCCATGCACTTGTAAAGATCCCGTCTTAATGCCCAGCCCCAGACTGAGAGCTCCCACTGCTTTGCCATCCGCAGGCCCAATCTCCTCTCAGGGCCTGGGTCCAGCACACCCCCAGGCCAGGAACTGGGAGGGGCCTGACACTCACGAATATACCCCTCTAAGGACATCTGCCTGGGCCTAAATCCCAGTTCTGCCCATTCCCTAACAACACACTGCCATTTGATGTCTGGTGGGAAACCTGGCTGTAGTTGTTGCCTTGGTTACAGCTGTCATTGCCTTAGCTCAGACCTCAAGTGTCTCCACTGCCTGGTCAGCGGCCCGGCCCCTGCTCCGCAGGATTGCTCAGTCTGGCGCCTGGTCCCCCTCACTCTGTCTCCAAGCCAGCTTTGAGTGGTCTCAGCCTGCCTTCGGGCTGGCTCATGCTACATCAACCCCCCGTGTCAGTTTAGCAGCCTGTGGAGCCCGCCGTGCCCGGTTCTCTCAAGCGAGGCAGGGGCTGGGGACAGAAAAGGCTGCTGATGGGTGTTTAGATCTCTCGGGCGGACGCTGAGTCCATCTCCATGAACTTCAGGATGAAAAATGCTACCAGAGACTTCTCAAAGGCAGGGCCCTCCACCTGATTAAAGTATTTCAAAGCCTCTCATTTCTAAAAAGTTCAAATGTTGGAAAGGAAGTAGTTATGTACATCTTGGATTGTGATGGTATCTTTTTGCTCAAAGGGCCTTTCTTCCGCACCCCCCCCCCCCACCCTGCCTTTTTTTCTGACCAACTGATGTTCGGGTGCTTCCAGCTGCCTCTGAGTCCTCCCTGTGTTTTGACCAGGTCGTTAATGCTCAACTGTCATGGCCGCTTGGCTCAGACGCCCTGAAACAAGCCTTAAGCAAAGGCTTTCCATCCACCCCCGATCTCTGGGGAGCTCATTTTGGGTTACAAACAGGCCCTCTGGCCCAGGCTTCAGGAATAAGACACTGTCTCATAGCAGAAGCAGCACTCTGGTTGAAAAAGATTTAGGCTCTCAGCGATGCTTTTGAGATTTTCTTTTTTATCAGACCTTCTCAGGACCCCAGACAAATCCACTTCGAAGGTATTTAGGTATTTAGCAAAAGACTATAATCACATTCTCAGAAACATCTTTTCCACATGACTCCGTTGGTCACCACGGAGAGAACTGAGCTGTGCTTCCTTTTAAGTTTTAATACCACCTCTTGCCTCTCCTGGATGCCTCATAAATGGGTTACGGTTCTCCTGTGACTGCCCAGGGGTATATTCCTTGGGATTGACCCCTGATGAGTGATTTCACTGACCTGCTATTCTCTTTGTGCATGGCTCTTGGGAGCCAGATAGCCATCTGTAGATTGTGGCTTTTCATCTACTTTTTCATGACCAGGTAGCAGAGGGGTCGTGAAAGATTGGAGACCAATATGGGGTTTCCCCTGGTTGCAAATCTGGGAGGGGGGGGGGTGTCAAAGGCTGGTGTCAAAGGAGCCTTGTCTGTGTGACATCATGCTCAGTTTTCAAAGACTTCATCTTCATGGCTTAAAGATACTCCCTGGTGCTCCCAGAGACTGTGTGGGCAAACAGCAGTGTGTGGGTGAACCCACCAGCATCAGAGCACTGAGAATGGTCTTCATTTACTTTTCTCCTCTCTGCTTCGTCAGTCAGGGTGCTCGCTTTGCACCCTTGCAAGGCCATGTCACCCAAGATGTGATAGGGATCCAATTATCTAGGAACCTTTTGTTCCTTTTGGTGTTGGTGTCTTTTTTTAGTTTAGTGTTTTTAAAACTTAGTTTTGTATCATTTTAAACTCAGACAAAACTTGCTCCGTGGGTTAAACCTCTGCCTTCAGCTCAGGTCATGATCTCAGGGTCCTGGGATCGAGCCCCGCATCGGGCTCTCTGCTTGGCAGGGAGCCTGCTTCCCCCTCTCTCTCTGCCTGCCTTTCTACTTACTTATGATGTCTGTCTGTCAAATAAATAAATAAAATCTTAAAAAAAAAAAAGACTCTTCACCCAGATCTAAATATTGTTACCATTTTGCCACTGTTGCCTTATCGACCATGTAATCTTATCGAGCAAGATGTAGACGTTACGCCCCTTTGCCCCTAAATACTTCAGTGTGTATTTTCCATGTGTTAGCACATTTTCCATGTGTTAACAGGTAATTATAAAGTTCAGGAAATTTGGTACCGATACAATATTATCAACTAACCATGGCCCACATGCTACTTTCACCAGTTGTCCCAGTGCTCTCTTTTATAGCTTTTTGTTTTCTTGGACCAAGATTCAATCTCAGGTGCTTTACAGCATTTGATTGTCATGCCTCTTTCATCCCATTTAATCTGGGCCATTTCCTCAGCCCACATCACTGTTCTCTTCCTTTGGAAATTGAGGAATTGAGAGTATAGTGACTTTTTGTCCATAAACAGCTCCCTGTTTCATCAGGTCACTGCTCCCAGAACTCAAATGTTTCTCTAGAGGTGATTTCCCAGTTATTCAAAACAGTGTCCTCTTTCTCTGGCCCTAAAAGCTTAGACCAGAGAATGTCAGTATGTAGAACGGATCACAGTTGGCTACATCGAATGTGTCCCAAACTGTGGCTGTCACATCCCCTGTGGACTCAGACAGTCTGAACAGTAAGATTTACAATCACTTGTTGCTGTACCAAGTTATTCTCAAAAGAGCAGAAATCTTTTATGTTCCATTCCCTCCAAGCAATCTGGAATGAGGTGTATTTATAGACCAGGGTAAATGATACCAGAACTCAGCAAACGCCAAAATAATAGCAGTATGGGTGATGAAATTGGTGTGACTTTTTGAACAGCATGGTTTATCCTGAGCAGTGATTTTCTTCAAGCAGATCAGCTGTACTGCTAATGTCAATTATAAATAGACAGCGGCTGTGCCGGTGACACAGCGATCAGTCAACAAAGGAAAATTATTTCTGGAAAATATTATTTCTAAAATACCTGTCTGAGAGAAAAATTAAGAGTTCCTTAAAATCTTTACCATTTTCTTTCTTTTAATTTTCTATGAATGAGTTTTGAATTGTAAAGAAGTATGTAAATAATTGCTCCCCGTCTTTACATTTTGAAAAGAAATTTCTTTTGAAGTCTGGTACTTACTTATTTTTTATAGAGTATGAACAGGGCTCCTTCCCTCCATCCCTTAAGGGAGGAAAAGAGCAATCTGCCTGTCATGAGGAGATGTTAGTTTGATGCTAACCTGCCAGGATACCATCAGGGTAGAGATATTTTGTTGTGTTTTATGTGTTCAGTCTCCCTGGCACAAATGTGTACATATTTGTCAACCAGTTGAAGTAGTCCTTTGAGACCCTAGGATCTGGCTCTTTAACTTTGCTTCTCCTTTCTTCAGAGCTTCCTTTCAGTGCTGTGGAAGCCGGCTGCAATTTCGAGGAAGATTTCTGCAACTTTTATCAAGATAAAGAAGGTTCAGGCTGGACCCGGGTGAAAGTAAAACCAAACATGTATCGGGCCGGAGATCACACATCAGGCAACGGTAAATCAGAAGTCTGTGCCTGTGGGGACTCTGAGGGTGGGGGTAGTATTCATGTTCCGTCTGCCATTCTTTTTTTTTTTTTTAATTATTTTTTATAAACATATAATTATATTTTTATCCCCAGGGGTACAGGTCTGTGAATCACCGGGTTTACACATTTCACAGCACTCACCATAGCACATACCCTCCCCAGTGTCCATAACCCCACCCCCTTTTCCCAACGCCCCCGCCCAGCAACCCTCAGTTTGTTTTGTGAGATTAAGAGTCACTTATGGTTTGTCTCCCTCCCGATCCCGTCTGTCTGCCGATCTTACTCCATATCTCTCAAGACTGCCACTTAAAAAAAAAAAACGGCAACTGTAAAGAAGTAAAAACAATGGGTAATCTTGTGTTTTGCCACTTTAAAAAAAAATGGCATTTAATTTGCTGTGCTAGCAAGCCTGCCTGCCAGTTCTTTAAACAGCCAAATCTTCGGAAATTATCTTGCTTTTCCCTTTAGATAGAAAAGTGCTTTTAAAAAGCTAGTAGATTCCAATTACAGGAAACATCCAGAAAAGGCAAATCTGTAGAGACAGAAAGCCAGTTCTTGGTGGCCAGGGGCTGGGCAGTTACTGTTTAATGGATATAGAGTTTCGTTTTGGGGTGATGAAAATATTTTGGAGCTGGATAGTGGTGGTAGTTGCCCAGCCCTGTGAATGTACTAAATGCCACTAAACTGTACACTTTAAAGTGGTTAAAATGGTAAATTTTATGTTATGTGTGTTGTACTCAATGAAAAATATTTTGTGAGGCTATAAAATCTATTGGAAAATATGGGGGGGGGGCACTTGATGGTTATGTCTACCAGGAACCTTAAGAAACAAGTTTGAGTTCCTGTGTATAAGAATTACCTACCTCGGGGCAGCTGGGTGGCTAAGTGGGTTAAAGCCTCTGCCTTCGGCTCAGGTCATGATCCCAGGGTCCTGGGATCAAGCCCCGCATCTCTGCAGAGCAGAGAGCCTGCTTCCTCCCCTCTCTCTCTCTGCCTGCCTCTCTGCCTACTTGTGATCTCTCTCTCTGTGTCAAATAAATAAAATCTTTAAAAAAAAAAAATTACCTACCTAATCACTTTGATGGCATCCCTGTGAAGCCCATTCATGTAGAGACTGGTACAAAGGGCTTGTTTTCAAGGGGTGGTGTCTATGTCACTTTATTCAATGGTGATTTTTACACTGGGCACTGGGGTGTGCTTACCATACACTGAGGAAACTTACGTTTCAGAGCATCTTACTTGCACAGGCCCTGGGAAGGGCCTTGAAAGGGGCCCTCACAGTTTTTTACTTGTAATCATAAATTCTTTTCTTAGAGGCGGCTTAACTTGTAGAAATACAGGTACTATAAAAACCTCTGGTCATTGGCCAGACTAATCAATCAGGTCCTTCCCCCACTGGCTAACAATCATTTCAATGGGCAAAAGAGATGTTAGACAAATATATACACAAATAAACTTATAATTACCTATTGTGGCACATGCCATGGAAGAAATGAAGAGCAGGCTCCGAGAGAGCTGTGGTGTGGCAGATCAGAGTCAGCATTTGGGATTTTTTTTTTTTTTTATAAAGGAAATGAGAAACCATCAAAAGGTTTTAAGTAAAAGAAGAGTAGAATTAAATTCAGGTTTCAAAAACGTTTTTCTGACTGTGTATAGACACCTATATTAGTCTGCTCAGGTGGCCAGGGTGACCTAAAAAGCAGAAATGGATTTTTCACAGTTCCGGAGGCTGGAAGCCCAAGATCGAGATGCTGTCAGGGTTGGTTTCTGGGGAAACCACTCTTTCTGCCTTGTAGAGAGATGGCACCTTCTCACTGGGTCCTTCTGGCCTTCACTCTGTGTGTACCAGTGGAGAGAGAAAGGGGGCTCTGGTGTCTCTTCCTCCGCGAGGACCTATAGGTTCTATAGGATTAAGGCCCCACCTGTATAACCTCATTTAAATACCTCGTTAAAGACCCAATCTCCAAATACATTTACATGGGGAATTAGGGTCTCAACCAATGGATTTGGGGGTGGGGTGGACACGACTCAGTCCATGTCACCAATCACATGAAATAAACCAAGAACC
This sequence comes from Mustela nigripes, assembly GCF_022355385.1. Lineage (NCBI taxonomy): Eukaryota > Metazoa > Chordata > Mammalia > Carnivora > Mustelidae > Mustela > Mustela nigripes. The sequence continues at coordinate 80,296,769 of NC_081565.1, read as the reverse complement.
CTTTGCCAGATGAATTAAATCACTGGGTAAAACCCAACTACACACCAAGACTGAGGCGATCAAAGGAAAATTGATGGGGGAGGAGTAGGAAAAGGCAAGAAAGCAAAGTAGGTATTATTTTCTTCCTTTCTACCCAGGTTTTCTAGGCTCTGTGGGTCTGTTTTACATTCACGGGGGGGGGGGGGGGGGGCGGAGGAGCAGGTGGGAGGGAGGTCCTTGACCTTCTGCTTCTTTTTTGTTATTTAAAAGAAATGATTATTCTTCCTTGGATCCCTTTCTTGCACAGAAAGGGTACTTGAGAGATCTTTTCTTGTAAATGACAGACTGAAACAAAATAGATCTGCGCAATTCAGTCCCTAACAATACTTCTGTGAAATAATCAAAATCCCAAGGACTTCCAGACCAGCCTGTGATCTCTCTATCTCTGCTGTTGGCAGCAGAGATGAGAAGGAAAAACCGGTCTGGCCCCAACGTACGTTAGGACCCAGTACTAAGTACTGGATTGATCCAGGCAGCTGGGGAACCAAGATGATTTCATCCCTTTTGTTTCATGAGAAACACAAATCCTAACTGATGACTGGCATCTGAGCATATGCAGATGGGAATCTATACTAGTTTGTGAAGTTTACTTAGAACTGAAGAAGTTTTATTGGTAATAGAGCCACATGATGTAATCTGCCACTTAAGCCACAGATAGTTAAGTACAAAATGCATTCTATCATTTAAAGCCTATGGGAATAGTCTCTGTTGGCAAATCCCACTACGTTTAAGCAAATTTTCACACTTGACCCTTTGGGCTAGATGATTTAAGTTTGTCATTGCTGATAGCCTCAATGTTTTGTCCTGTCTGCAGGGTACTACTTGCTGGCCAACACAAAGTTTACATCTCAGCCTGGCTACATTGGAAGGCTCTACGGCCCCTCCCTGCCAGGAAACTTGCAGTATTGTCTACGTTTTTATTATGCCATCTACGGGTTTTTAAAAATGAGTGACACCCTGGCAGTTTATATCTTTGAAGAGAATCATGTAGTTCAAGAGAAAATTTGGTCTGTGCTGGAGTCTCCAAGGGGTGTTTGGATGCAAGCTGAAATCACCTTCAAGAAACCCATGCCTACCAAGGTATAGTAGACCCAGGGCAACACTTTGACCCTTTGTTCATCTTCGGTTTCTGGGCTAGGTTAGTGAATATCTGTTTAATTATTTTCAACTGGAGATGTGTTTATTTTTCTTCTGGGAGCCCCACCACTGCACTCTAGCCGAGCCATGCACAAATTATATTATCTACAAGTTGTTTTCAGTTTTCTGTGTCTCGGAATCATGGCCACCTAGAGTGTTTGCTTGTTTATTTCTTAGATTCCCTGAGAGCAGACCAAAGACAGGGAATGCATGAACAGTCCAAGTTCAACAGCTAAACTTTTATTTGAAGCCCCAATTACCTCTCTCCTTCTCAATCTGCCACAGTCACAAAGACACACACACGAGCCCACACACACATAGGAATACTAATTACTTTACAATAATTTATAATACTAAATGACTTAAAGGATGAAGTCAGTGAGCCTGGTTTTACTTTGAGGCCTTAAGGTCTCTCTTTGTTAACAAGAGAGAAGCGTCAGTAAAAAATGAAAACCAACCCAGATGGAGAGGGTTTATGTAAGGTACCATCACCTGCTGATTTTGAAGCAATAAGAGGACAAAGAGATCTTGACTGCAAAGGGAATATAAAGAAAACTATAATCTCCCAACTTTAACAAATCCTAAAGGAAGGTTTACAGAAGTAATAAATTCGGTCAACTGCAACCCAGATATGAAACCAGTATGGAAAAATCCATTTTGTTTCAGCCCATCATTCAACCAGAAAATGTCTTTCTACTTGAGCCAATTCACTCTGAGCAAGAAAGGTCTCTTTCTTCAAACAGATGACTCACAGAATGGGAGCTCAAAAAATATTGTTGGATGAAAGGGAAAGGATCGATCAGTTGATCATGTTTATTAACCAGGAATAAACTCAAAGTGCAGGCTCCTTAGGGGAAGATACAAACCTGGAGGGTTTGTAGAAGGTAGTAGAACCTTCTTCGCAAGTGTTAATGGCTGAGCTTCTCTTAGTTGTAGCCATCCAGACAGAAGATAGCTTCATCCATCTGTAGTTTTCTGCTGAAGAAATATGGCACACCAGTCCCATCATAATGATGCGTGGTTACTTTTAGTCCATTAGAATACCCACCAGGGAATGATTAAATTTTCACAATGATGAATCAAAGACCTTTGAAAATCTTTACAAAGTTCTTTTCCATTGTTAGAAATTGTGATTATAATGATATGGTAGCCTCCATGACTTACGACTTTTTTTAAAAATTAATTTATTTATTTTAGAAAGAGAGCATGAGTGGGGGGAGGGGCCAAGGGAGAGGGAGATCAAGAGAGTCTTAAGCAGACTCCCCGCTGAGCTGCGCAGCATGGAGCCCAATGGGGGGATTAGTCTCATGACCCTGAGCTCGTGACCTGAGCTGAAATCAAAAGTCAGACGTTCAACTGACTGAACCACCCAGGCGCCCCCATAACTTACCAACTTCTAAAAACAAGTGAGCCAATTTACGATACTTCTCTCAGAACATAAGCACACAAGTTTTGTCACAGTCTCATAGGTATAGCTCGTATTATGGTTATGCTAATTAAACAGGTAGTGTTATCGTAGGTCTCGCCTTCTGAACTCCGTAACACTTGCATCACATGACTAAAGTGAGATGCTTCATACATCCCTTGGGTAGTAGAGGAAGCTAGTTAATGTTTCTGGTGCCAAGTCCCTACTCCTTCCTAGTCTAGACTCCATGCCCTTTAATCTATTGCCTCGCCAATTCCAAACATTTCCTGAATGAGCCCGTCTTTCCATAAATGTCATCTGACCTTTGCAACGTCATTGAATTTCCTCTTTGATCTGTTAGTCCTAGAGGTAGCCAAGCCTCTCTGCACCTCTTGGGGATCCCAAAGGCTTAAATTGTTTCGCCATTACCAATTATAGTTACGGTAACACACACACACACACACACACACACACACACGTACCAGATTCACATAATCAGGGCTGCACCAGAAAGTAAGGAAATTTTTGTTATACTCTACACCCTGTTTTGCTAATGTTTTTTAAAAGGTAGGGGATATAATAAGCATTTTATTCATGTGGCTTTCATTTGTTTATTCATTCCCCTGTCCATTCCTTTATTTAACTAGAATTTACTAGATACATGCTCAGTGCAGCAGATATAAAGATGAATGAGACTCAAACCCTGCCCTTGAGGTGGAGATCACAGGTGATAGAAGAGTAAGAGACAGATACTTACGCAACTAACAATGTACAATCTCACCACCTCACAGAAGGGTCTCCTAGAGAAAAGTAGAGTAGTTCAACTAACCAGGCACATAAAAGATAGTGACCAGTAGAGGCCCACTGGGCTGGTGTGTGGATGGTCAGTTTCAGGCCGTCCGGATTCTAACTCTTGCTCGTGCCCCCGTCCACCCCCCTTCCCCTGTCCCTCCACATGCTCTCCTCACACACGTGCTCCTTTAGAGTGCGCCCAGCTCTTACCTGACACCCGTGGGTGACAGCAAGCCCCCCGGCCGGTGGGGAGGCCCTGGACCACTTGCCCTTTTCCTCGTTGGCGGGCTTCCGCCCGCTCCCAGCAGTTGCTCAGTTCCCTCCCGACCACAAGACGAAAAATGCATCTGGACCCGTGGGGGCAGGGACGTTCTTTCAGCCGTGGAAGGAACTCATCACGGATCTGGCCCCAACACTCATGAGCAGAAGTTCCAGTTCAACACCAGAAAACTCGGGACACATGTCTGCAGGTGGAGTGTGGTTTCTGGCCGGTCCCTGCTAAGCAGAACCAGCTCCTTGGAGCATGAGGGAGCCGTCTGACGGCCACCGCAGGGACGTGCATTAAGGCAGGAAGCTATAGCTTAGCAGCTGACGTAACATACACATAACATACACGGGAAATGAGGGCAAATGTGTTTCAGGGAAGGGATCCAGTGACAAATCAGAGTTGCCCTTACGACTCCCTTCCCCCGAATTCAAACTCCAGCGGCACTTCTTCTTATGGTGGTTTTTCTTCCTGATTTGGGGATACTTTCCTCTTTAATTTAATTTAATTTAACTTTTTAAAGATTTTATTTGACAGACAGAGTCACAAGTAGGCAGAGAGGCAGGCAGAGAGAAGAGGAAGCAGGCTCCCCACTGAGCAGAGAGCCCGATGGGGGACTCGATCCCAGGACCCTGGGATCATTACCTGAGCCGAAGGCAGAGGCTTTAACCCACTGAGCCACCCAGGTACCCCTCTTCTTTAATTTTAAATATTGTATTTCCACCTCTGTTTCTTGATTCATTAACTTGAATCGTGTTGCCTGTTATGAAAGATAAGGACTTTAGCTTATTTAATACTATTCCTTCTCCTTTTCTCTCGTCTCACGATATTTAGTTATATTTTGTTTTTAACTTTTGGTGCTTTTTACATCTTGCATACACTTAACTAGACACTTAACTATTTGGATCCATCAGCTCTAGATAGTGTCTCTTAACAGCCTTGTATGTGAGAATGAATGAATCTTCACCTCTACCTCTCCCTTCGCGGCTCTTGCCCCTCCCCTGGTCCAGATCTCTCGGGCTTTCACATTGTCACGGCTAATAATCTTTATGTTCCTGCAGTGGAGCCTTCTGGTTTGGCCAGTGGCCGGATTTCCCAGTGTGGGCCGCCTTGGCATTTGGAAGAGGACAGTTCTGCCTTTGGGGAGGGGTGTCCCTCACAATACCGGTTTTTTCCCATCTGCAATTAATGCAACCCCAGATTATTTCCACACGTTTCCAAATGGCCCCAGAAGTGCCAAACCATCCTTGAATGAGAACCATTGGTCTGTAAGTTGATTTCGAAAATGGAAATGAAATCCTAACCTTACCTGCTGTCCACTCTTGCCCTGCTCCCGTCTCTGCTCTGCCTGGCAGCAGAATTTTCATGAGCAAACCACCCCCCTCCCTGACCACCCCGAATTAACCCTTCGGCTTCCTGTTGCTCTTAGGAAAGAGACTCTGTGTGCCCCGACGGCAGCCCCCTCCCGCTCTGTCTATTCTAACCCTCCTTTATGGGCTTTGCAATCTTAGGACTTTTTAGAATTGAGATGTAATTAACATATAGCATTGTATTAGTTTCAGGCATATAGTATGGTTCAATAACGCACATACTGTGAAATGACCACCACCGTACATCTAACATGTCACCACACGGTTACAGATTTATTTCCTTGTGATGAGATCTTTTAAGATCTACTGTCTTAGCAGCTTTTAAATTTGCAACACAATATCGTTATCTCTAGTCACCACGCTGTACATTACATTTCCAGGACTTCCCAATTTTATAACTGCGAGTTTGTACCTTTTGACCCCTTTCATTCGTTTCAGTCACTCTCTGCCCCTCATGTGTGGCGATCACCAATTTGTTCTCTGTGTCTATGCCCTCGGGTTTCTTTTCTCTTTTAGATTCCACTTGTGAGAGCACATGACTTTTTTTTTTTTTTAGTCCACTGAAAAGGGGATGGTTAACTTTATTTTTTTATTATTTTTAAATTTTTATTTATTTTAAAAATTTTTTTTAGTGTTCCAGAATTCATTGTTTATGCACCACACCCAGTGCTCCATGCAATACGTGCCCTCCTTAATACCCACCACCAGGCTCACCCAACCCCCCAGCTCCCTTCCCTCCAAAACCCTCAGATTGTTTCTCAGAGTCCACAGTCTCTCATGGTTCGTCTCCCCCTCCGATTTGCCCCAACTCCCTTCTCCTCTCGTTCTCCCCATGTCTTCCATGTTATTTCTTATGCTCCACAAATTGCCTTTCTCTTATTTCTTTTAGCCTTCATGCCCTCGAGGTCTGTGTTGTTATAAATGGCAAGAATTTGTTCTTTTTCATGGCTTCAATGATATCCTCTTATTCATAGAAATCTGTTTCTTCCTTACTTTTCACACTAGGAACCCCAAACCTAGCAGCTACTTGGGTCACAATTGCTTACTAATGGCTGTGGGACAGCTTTCAAGTTCTGACTTTGGGGCCGGGCTTGTTGACCCTCATCACGATCGCCTGCAAAGCTTTTAAAGTATCCATTGTCCATCTCCCTTTCTGTAAAAATAGAACCTTCATGAGGACAGGGACCTTATCAGTCTTGGTCATTTCTGTATCTATAGAAATCTGTGTCAGATGCAGAGTAGATCACCAGGGACATTTTGTTTGATAAATTTAGTTTGGTGTCTATGTGAACAATGTATAAGTGGATGAATAATGAAAAGAACAATGAAAAATAATTTTTTAAAAAATGAACAAGCAGGGGCGCCTGGGTGGCTCAGTGGTTAAGCCGCTGCCTTCGGCTCAGGTCATGATCTCTGGGTCCTGGGATCGAGTCCCGCATCGGGCTCTCTGCTCAGCGGGGAGCCTGCTTCCTCCTCTCTCTCTCTCTGCCTGCCTCTCTGCCTACTTGTGATTTATCTCTGTCAAATAAATAAATAAAATCTTTAAAAAAAAAAAAAAAAATTTAAAAAAAATGAACAAGCAGGGGCGCCTGGGTGGCTCAGTTGGTTAAGCCGCTGCCTTCGGCTCAGGTCATGATCTCGGGGTCCTGGGATCGAGTCCCGCGTCGGGCTCTCTCTGCTCAGCAGGGAGCCTGCTTCCTCCTCTCTCTCTCTCTCTGCCTCTCTGCCCACTTGTGATTTCTCTCTGTCAAATAAATAAATAAAATCTTTTAAAAAAAGAAAATGAACAAGCAGACTTTCTAAGGCTGGTGAGCAGCAGAGCAAGGTTTCACCCATGTTTGTCCAGTTCTGAAGCCTGCCGTTGAACAGAGGTTTTTATTTTTTTAAATAATTTTTAGATTTATTTATTTATTTGAGAAAGAGAGAGAGATGGGGAGGTTGGGAGGGCAGGGGTGAGAGCAAATCCCAAGAAGACTCAGCACCAAGCGAAGAACCCAATGCAGGGCTTGATCCCATGACCCGAGATCATGACCTTACCCGAAACCAAGAGTCAGATGTGTAACCCACGGTGCCCCTCGGACTCTCCCAGCACAGGTGTCTTGAGATGCTCGAGGCTTCTACCCAGTCTGTTCAAGTGTGAGTAGTTGCGGCCCAACTCAGAGAGATCGAACAGCTGTATTTTTACCCCTGTTCCCTGGCTTGACAGCTTTGTCTTTGAGTTTTGACTATACGTGGGTTGATCCTGGTCCTAAATTCTCACCGGTGGAAGTGTTGGGTAGGTATGTTTGAGTCTCTATGCTACATACTTAAAATAATGACAATGACCCCTTCCATTTGCATTGTTAGTGTAACCTGCTTTTGTGAAGGAGTCGTGTCAGCTCAGAGCTGAGCTGAGAGGCAGCGTGGGCCTCAAAGAAGTCAGAACTGTTAGCCGCTCCCCACGTGTTTCTTTTCCGTCACTCCTAATACGGACACACTGGCCCACCTGTGCCTTCCCAGATGCCTTCCACTCTGGATGCTTCTGTTCCTTTCCTTCCCCTGGTGGTTCTCTCCCAGCCTATGTTAAGGACAATGGGCCGGTTCAGTTAATAATTCCCTATTTCCATAGACCGTCTAAAGTTCGATGGAAACTATAATATGTAGCTCTGTTTAAGGAAGGGTAGGCCGTTCTAGCAAGGTAGGCTGATGGACGGATTCTGGCTAATGTTGTCACAGCTGCCCACAACAGAAACTTTCACAGAACGCTTTCCATGTGCTGGGCACAGCGCTAAGCATTCGATGTGTTCTGCTTCGTTTAATGCTGTGGTGCCCTAGGAAGGAAGCAGTGCGGCCCCATTTAACAGATGAGGAAAGTTCAGGCAGAAAATTAAGGACATTGTTCAATAGCATGCAGAGCTGGTAGAGCTGAGAGGTAAACCCAGACCTTTTTGAATTCAGAATCCATGGTTTCTATACCAGGCCATTCTGTGCCCCTAGCCCTCTCCTGGCAGGAGGCAGATGACCAGGCGGGAAAGAGAACCCGGCCCTAACTCAAGATTGGTAAAAATTCTTAGTGCTTTATCATCGAGGCTCAGTTGTTCTATGTTAGAAATACCTTTGGCTCTTACAAGGGATCGGAATTCATGACGGATCATTTCAGACAAAGGAGAGCTGTGGGGTACAGGGAAACACAGCGTGATGCTGAAGGGTTCTCCTGCGCGGCTTCTCTGCCACTTACACCTTCGTCATTTGGGCTAGTCGTGTGACCTTGCGGAGCCTCACTTTTCTCCATGGAATCAGGACACTAGTAGTACCTTCCTCAGGCAATTACGGCGGAGAACGAAGGAAATGTGTCGAGTAAAGGCCTTAGCGCCGCACCTGGTACGTCATCAGCATCTGTTAAATTAACTGAACAGAGACAGAGGGAGAGACAGAGCGTGCCCGAGACTAAAGAATATTTTCTTCAGGTCCTGATCCCCAGCAGATTTCACAGGCAACATGTCTTTAGCATGTGGATAATTCTGCACCTTGATTTTTGCTATGAAGTATTCTTCAAGCTAAAAATCGGGTCAGAGCTACATTTTTATTTTAACAGTACTAGGCTTTCTTCATGACATGGTTGCCTTTGCAGTCACGAATGCCTACAGGAGATTTTTTTAATGTCTTAGAAACGTTTTGAAAGGCCTGAGTCATGAAACAGCTTTCTTGATCTGTTTTTCTCCAGCACATTGCTAAATGGAGGACAGGTAGTCAAGAGACACCTTGAGACTTTTACACACTAGGGATGATAATGAGGAGAGGGAACAATTCACTCCAAAGTGCTTTTCCTAAAAACCAAATGTCAGGAGAGACTAGAGGGCCATTGTCAGAAATTCCGTAAAGATGGAGCACAAATTTTAGCCTTTCTGTGTTCAGATCCTTAATTTAAAATTATTCTTGGTTTCTGCAGCCTGTGTATTAGGTCCTGCACTATCTCCTGGCCTGAAGCTAGTTTTCTCTTTAACAAAGATCTTCAAGAGGTCCGTTAATTAGAAGTACTGGGAGCAACTCAATATTGTGTTCCTTAAATATTTCTTTTGGAAAAAAATGTTAACTAGCCCATTAATGAGGAAATGACCAGGCATTCTGTCTCATCCAGGCCCAACTTAATCATCAGCGGGTTAATGGTCAAGCCTTCTAATATACATCTTTACTCTCTTATAAGATTAAAAAACAGATAAACTTTAAAAACGTCATTTATGGATTTGGAGAAAACCCTTATCTGGCCAGTCGGAGAAAATATAAATCCATTTATTTCTTTACTAGTCAAGAACCTTATGTCATTGTTTCTCAGGATATGTCCCCAGAGTACAGATCTTCTGAATAGTTCCATTGGAACAGAATTCTGTGGTCCAGTGAGTTGGGGGAAATTTTCCGTGCTCAGTCTCTTCCGTGTACACACCTGAAGATTCACAATGCACGGTAACATATTAGAAACTCTTGTAAGTTCTACACTAAAGGATCTTGCTGACCCTCATGTAAGGTGGTAGTTCCTTTAGAGTATTTAACGTAAAACCCTTGTCTTATGTGGCCCCTCTTAACATCGTGCTGCTATCATAGCATTTAATGCGTTACACTGAAATTGTCTATTTGCCTGTCTATTAATCCAACCGCAAGGGTCTGGAGAACAGGGAGCCTTGTCTCACATTCCCACAGTGTGAACACCATTCGGTAACGGGGTGGGTATTGAACACAGGGTTGGAAAGGGGAAGCCAGCTGGTAATGAATACAGGTTGATAGCAAGGACGAGCAGAGAGGTCCAGGGAAGAAGCAAGATGAACTCTTTCCGCCCTCGGATCATGTGAACCACCATTGCGTGTAGCCCAGCACCTGAGCCACTCGTCCCACGGGGCATATGAATGTGAATGAACACTTAGAGGCAGGACTCTCCCGCCGGGGCAGATGTAAGGACACACCTAGACACGTAGCTGCAGAGTCTGGTTGAGGGCTTTTTCTGATGATATTTATTAAGTCCAAAAGCTGCAACTCTTCTCTGGGAGACAACTTCCCCTCCTCACACGGAATCATTTCGCTATTCCCAGTGACCGGTAGGAGGTTTTACGAGGCCTCTGGATGTTCTGGAAGCCTTTCGTGTCTGCCAGTGCAGCTTCTCCAGCCTCCGTCCTGCCTCTGTGGTCAGTGACGTTCCCACCCCCAGACGTTCAGGCTCTTCTTCACCTGCTGGTTTCCCGCTTGTTTCTCCCCGCCTCCGTCTTAGGATGTGAGCTCACAGGTTCATGTTCCATAGGGATGAAGGCTTTCAGCACAAACCCCTTCAGCTCTGTTTCTCTCTGAACCCTCACCTCCCTCTCTCGGTCACCGGGGCACGTGACAGAGGAGCTGTCACCCTTGTCCATCTACCCCTAGGATCTCACTATCCTGCCACCTCTGGGGCCTTATTTCCTGAATTGTTCCTCACTCTCAAATTTTCAATACCCACGAGCCCTCTATACGCTGCCAGTGTATGCCGGCCACACACACGAACAACCAACCTTTCCTTTTACATTTTTATCCATTTAAATTGCCACCCAGTCCCATGTTTTGTGTTCAGACTTTTCGGAAAGCACATCTTCTGTCAGATGCTGCTGAGGGTTCTCACCCCCGAAATCCTCACCTTCTCACTGCTGCTGTCCCCCCACAAAGTGTTTATCAACAACTACTGTTTCCCATGCGGGGCGCTGCAGGAATCATGCCTGAGAAGAGCCTACCCTCCCGTTCTCTCCGGGTCATCTCAAGTGCCCCTTCCTCTTTGAATCTTTAGTAAGTCGTAGCTTGTTAGAGTGAGGCTTTGTAGAGCAGGAAGACTTGGCTTCAAGTCTTGGCTTCGGCATTAACGATGTAATTCAGAACGTCACGTCACCTCTCTGTGTAATAAGGACATGTTTTAGGGTGCCCCCCCATGTCTCTTCTACCATGTATTTTCTTTTTGGGCATCTTAAAGTCAGCAGCTGTCTTCACACTGTGTAGCTCAGCCCTCATGAAGGGCTCTCTGTAGCGCCTTGTTTCCTCTTGTGATAATCTTCTCCTTTTAGTTAAAAAAAAAAATTAATGAAATTTAAGTCTGTGACTTGGATTCGTGATTTTAAAATCTTCCTTTTAGGGGCGCCTGAGTGCTCAATAGGTGAAACCTCTGCCTTCAGCTCAGGTCATGATCTCAGCGTTCTGGGATCGAGCTCCGCATCAGGCTCTCTGCTCGGCTGGGAGCCTGCTTCCCTTCTGCTCTCTCTGCCTGCCTCTCTGCCTACTTGTGATCTCTCTCTCTTTCTGTGTGTCAAATAAAAAAATAAAAATAAATCAATAAATACAATCTTCCTTTTAATTTTGCCCTTTAATGATGAAAATGGGAGTAGGTGTTGAATATCTAGGCTTCTGCAAGTTTTAAAGGCAACACTTAGACGTTCATTCAACTAGAAGAGCAAGTCTAGTAGGTTTCTGGAGAGATTTATACATAGGTGGCCCTTGGATAACAAGACACCCTGCCGTAAAGGAGCCAGATTAAGGACATTAAGGAGCCAGAAAACCAATGTGTAGACACCATGCGTGAGAGGAGATAGATTTCCTGTCAGTTTCATGATGTCCGGGAACTCTGAGAAACGGCTACCCCAGGATATTAATGTCACGGCGTAATTAAAGCAGGGCCGCTGAGTGCAAAGTAGAAATAGCAGGGTCATTAACTACTGACAAGATAATCAACACATTATAGAACAGATTAGGGGGTTTCCGAACATAGAGTGTGGAAAATTACACAGTCAAGTGGGACGAGTTTTAAGGTGGAATCAAAGAGAGGGGCTAAGTATGGAAAAGGAGCCTCTCTTGAGTTGTTCAGGCCAAACTCAGTGTCAGCTGCCAATCCAGGAATCCTCAGGTACTTTAAATATGAGCAACACAGGGTTGAGGCATCATGTTTTCCCTTCCTCTCCTTTGAGGTATTTGTTGAAGGCATTTCATGTCAGCTTCCAGGGGAATGAATGGAAAGACTGGTTTGCACAACTGCTGGTTGCTGACACAGCTTACACAATGTAGCATTTGTGTCAGTGCATTCTTCTAGAACTTTCCCAAGGAATTAATCTCCTGGAGTATTGCTAGATTACTACATTAGTCCTCCTGGCACTGTGGAGAAATCTGAAAAGACAGCACAGGCATTCTTCTGCCATGGTTTTATTAATAAGCTTAATGAAGCAAGCATTGACTCCCAAGAATTATTCATAAACCTGAAAACACTACCTCCCTCCACACTTTCAGATTCCTATTCTTGGGAGTATTTCCAAGTCCTGAAATGTCTACATTTTTAGGGAAACACTTCCCAAGTTCTTATGAGGCAACATTATTTTTTGATGTTCACGTTGAGATTCTCTGGGGGTCCTCTGGTTTTCTGAGCTCTTAGACCAACTAAGTATTTGCTGGCCTCTGGAGTTGTGAACTCAGTTCAGTTGCTTCAATTGACAATGCGTACATTAATAAAAACTCTCTACTCTCACCCAGGGAAGAGTACCTTCTTTCGTTTGCATAGATGACCCTGGCTTCTCCTCACTCTCTTGTGTGACAGTCTCTGGCAGTTTTCTGCTGTATCTCTTAGTACCCACCTCTAGGAGAAGTCTCTCCAGACAGTCCCCAGTCTACATGCCCATGGCGTACCCCACCACACTGCTCACGGGCCCTGACTCCTATCTTCTGTTTAATGTCAGGTGACCTGTGTACTTATACAATGCTCAAGGACACACGACCATTTGTGGCCCGCCTAGTTCATCTTTGTCTTTAAACCAGGATGTTTAGTTCTCTCTTAGTTTCATTCCGCAGATATGGATGGCCTAAAAAATGTATCTGAAAGGCAAATGCCAGGCCAGGAAATAAAGTTTACAACACATATGACAAACTCTTAGGGTATTTGATATATGAATTTACTCTAATAAATCAGTAAGTAGAAGGTAAGCTAAGCAGTAGGAAAGTGGGCAATGGATATGTACAGGCAAGTCAGAAAAAAAGAACGATTGCTATTTCAGTAAATACTTAATTGGTAGAGCATGCAACTCTTGATCTCGGGGTTGTGAGTTCGAGCCCCATGTTGGGGGCAGGGATTACTTGAAAATAAAATGTTGAAAGAAAGAAGGAAGGAAGGAAAGAGAGAGAGAGAGAGAGAGAACGGAAGGAAGGAAGGGAGGAGCTACCGGAAAATAAACGCATACATATCCAACCTCATTTGTAATGAAATTTAAAAAAATATAAAATAGCACATTTGACTATCAAATAGATAAAAATATTTTAAAACTATAATACTCTGGAGTATGCTGCTTCTATTAATAATTATATTCATAATGTGTACTCTTTGTATTGTTCAGTTTATCAATTAAAAAAATCTTTCAATGTAGGCCCCAAATATGCATATATATGAGTAATATCTCATGTCTCATATTATAGAGTATTATCTATGAATACTTAAAATACAGGGGCACCTGGGTGGCTGAGTCAATTAAGTCTCTGCCTTCAGCTCAGGCCATGACCCTGGGGTCCTGGGATCGAGCCCCGCATCAGGCTCTCTGCTCTGCAGGGAGTCTGCTTCTCCCTCTCCTGCCCTCCCCCATTCATGTTCTCTCTCTCATGTTGTTTCTCTCAAATAAGTAAATAAAATCTTTAAAAGAAAAAATACACACACACACACACACTCACACATATTTAGTTAGTTACTTACCTCCTTACCCCGGAGAGGTACCGATGTCAGGAAACAAGGATTTTCATAAGCTCTAGTGTGAAGATAAATTGATATATCTAGATGACAATTCAATGTACATGTCTCAAAAATAAAGCCTCCAAACATGAATACTTGTTGTGGGGGGACATGCGGGGAGGGATACAGGGAAAAGGAGAGAGAAAAATCTTAAGCCGACTCTATGCCTAGCCCGGAGCCCGACACCGGGCTTAATCCCATGATTCTGAAATCATGACCTGAGCTGAAATCAAGAGTCAGACACTTAACTGACGGAGCCACCCCCAGCACCCCACAGGAATACCCTTTGGTGCAAAATTCTACTTCCCGGGATGCATCCTAAGGAACTAATAGTGGTTATGCACAAGTATTTCGACACCAATATTCATCCCAGCAGGTTGTATAATGCTGAGAAATTAGAAACTGCCCAATTATCCATCAGTGGGGTTCGGTCAAACAGCTCGTGGCAGGCTGCAAGGGCAGAGTGTTACACAAGCTTTAAGCCACAAGCCTTCGTCCAGTCGAGGATCCATACTTTGCCTTGGGAATCAATGAAAATCAGGCCAAAAAACTGTCTCTCTGTCTCAGACATGAGTAGCATGAAGGCAGTATTCCTGCTTGGGTACCTGCTGTCCTCTCTTGACCCCAGAACTTTCCGAGCCCAGATGAAGGTCAGGACAAAGACCTAGCTTCTTCCGTGTTTGCTGTTCGGTGACTGCACTGTGCCTGTGTTCTGGTAGAACCGGCATTCTATCTCCATCCCAGTGAGCTACGTCAAGAGCTCCATAGTGTGACGTCTGTCCTTGAACGGGACAGTTAAATTGGTCATTACCTTATATTGCATGGGTTAGGGAGGGGTTCAGCCAGGGAGCTTCCTGAGGGAGGTGGGCCAGAGATAAACGGGCATCGACTGACGGAATAAATACACACAACAGCGTCCTCTTCGTTAGCGTGTGAATTAGACTCTAAAGCACTAAAAATCATTTTTTATCTTTTTAAGATTTTATTTATTTATGTGAGAGAGGGAGAGAGGCCACAAGTAGGGGGAGGGGCAGAGGGAGAGGGAGTAGCAGGCTCCCTGCCGAGCAGAGACCCGGATGCAAGACTCTATCCCATGACCCCGGGATCTTTGTTTTTGTTGTTTTTTTTTTTTAAGATTTTATTTATTTATTGGACAGACAGAGATCACAAGTAGGCAGAGAGGCAGGCAGAGAGAGAAGAGGAAGCACGCTCCCCACAGAGCAGAGAGCCAGATGTGAGGCTCGATCCCAGGACCCTGGGATCATGACCTGAGCTGAAGGCAGAGACTTTAACCCACTGAGCCACCCAGGCGCCCCTAAAAATCATTTTTAGTATCACAACCTTATCTTTGTCTAATGTTCGTTTTTCCAGAGCCTTCTCACATTTTCCATTTGGATCCTCCGTATTAATTGTGTCGATTAGGCATTGTGTCCTGCAGTGGGAAGACTCAGGAACTTAGGAGTCAGACAGACCTTGCTCCCAAAACAAAGGGAAAGGGAGTGAGAACAGGTGCAGATGAAAATTAAGGTGGGAGGTGTGGCTATGGGAGTTGAGAACATTCTTTCCTGTGGGCCTACGTGGATGCAGGGTCACCAGCTAAGGCAAAGAAGAGCGTCACTGAGGTAAGGGAAGGCGGGCAGGAGAGGATCCTGGCTGGGCCAGCTTTTAAATGTAGCCACGATTCGTGTAGGATTCAGGTTCTTGTGCCAGGTTACCAAAAACTCCTTATAAACAGACAGAGGGCAAAAATGTCAGGAAGCTGGTTGTCAAAGGAGGTCAAAGACATGTTGGGTCCACTGCTATGAACTGAGGAGTTTCAAAATCATACCTTTCAGGATTTTTTTTTTAATTGAGGTATAATTGACAGATAACATTATATTGGTTTCCGGTATAAAACAGAATGATTCAGAATCCCATTTTAAATACCCACAGCCCAAGGGAGAAAAGAGGTGGGTCTGTATAAGGAAATGTGCTCCATCAAGGCTTTGGAGCGTGATGTCTCTTGCCCGGCTCTGCGGCTGGCCCTGGTGTGCCCTTGAGTCAATACCACAGGGTCTCTGGGCCTTCCCAAATGCTACAAAGTAACTGATTCTGAGGTCTCTCCCGGAGTTTCTATGCTCTTTCCAGGGACCAAAAGATCCCAAAATAGTGCAGATTTCTGAAACCAGTTTGTCGAGAAATCTGAGTATTTACCACGGAAATAGCAATGAAAAAGTCCTGCTGTTTATCCGCAGGCCTCCTGGAGCCTACCCTCCAGCCCAGAATGGATGGTTCCCAGGAGCGGACGGGCTCAGGGAGGGAGAAGCTGGAAGCCGCTCAGTCTTTGTTGCTTGTCACAGCCAAGAGTTGAGTTAAATCAGATGGGTCTTTTGAAAAAGGAAAAACAAAACAGATGGGTCTTTTAAGAAGAAGAAGAAAAAAAAAGTATTGGTCAGCTAAAGACTTATTTAAAAACACATGGTCATCCGGCCTCTTGTGGGATCTGAAGACCAAATATAGTGTCTGCAGAAGGCATGCTGCCACCATTCAGCAACTATTTCCCAAAACACGGCTGGGATTCTAAAAATGCGAGTCCCGCACTCGTTTCTCTAAGAGGAAACTCCTCCCAGCCTGTCTTTGGGGGTTTGTGAAGATTCCAACCCTTTCGCCAAGTGTCTTCATGTTGGAGCTTTTGTTTTGTTTCGCTTTACGGTTCTGTTATGTTTAGAATTCTGTTACAGCTCGTTGTCAAGCAGGGAGATGAATCCGACGGCGGTAAACAGAATATCCTGCCCTTGTGCGCGTAGCCCTGTAATGAAGGGCTCTGGGACTTCCGTGACGGGTTTATAGTAGTTTTATGAATAATTATTCCACAACTCTGAAGTCACATACCCAAATTTATGTACCCACATGATCGCAAAGCAGTTCAACCTCAGCGAAAGAAACGTTAAATTTAACTCAGAATCAGACACTCTGGTAAGTCGTCGAGGTCCACCGCTGGTAACCCGAACCTAGCTAGGCTTGTTTTGTGAACACGGGTCATTCATGGTATTGTTGGCATAGGGCTGAAATGCTGCTGTGTGAAGATAGAAGGCTGTTTCTGGAAACTATCATTCACATACTTATTATAGGCCCAGCCGGGGCTGTTCAATGAGTGAAGTAAGTGGTGGGTTAAGCCAGCAATCTGGCCGACTGTGTCTCCTGAGCAGGCCACGAAGACTCCTTTACAAGACTGTGAAAACCCAGTTAATTCAGCCAGGGTTTAGCTGTTTAATACAAATAATCCTTTTTAACTGCTCAACAAGGATTTGTGGTGAGAGAGTCCACAGCTCTCCAGAAAGCTTTATTTCCTCCCCTCAGCAAAGTTGGGAAGTCCTTAAATGATGACACTTCATACACTTGAAATCAGTAACCCCAGTCCCTTTCAAAATTTAACCTGATCTGGTTTGGGAAAATACGTTTCTGGCATGCTTATTTATCTACTTTTCCCTTCTTGGGTGCTTTCACCAAGAACTTGCGTGGACTTTTAAAAGCCTGGGGATAGGCTCGCCCTCTGATGAACACAGACAGCCTTGTGGCTGAATTCCCAACGGTCCCTCTCCCCACCCTACTGCCCCTCCTAAACCCCCCAAATAACTGTAGAAGCCAATTAAAAGTACATGCGATGCGGAAAACGTGCTCAGTTGTTTTTTACAATCTGCTGCCCATTATTATGTTGTTTTGAGGGAGTCGATCATCCTTTTCGGAAAAGGAGAAAAATGTAAACAGAGAAAAAATTCTATCCCCTTTGACAATTTGCAGGAAAGCGGGAAGTCAGAACAGTCGAGCTTTGATAATCTCGGGGATGATTGCTTAGCTCGAGTCTTTGTCCATCTTTCTTGTCTCTTGGCTCCTTTGCCTTCTGTTTCCAGGGCTGGAGGGTGTTAGAACCACCACCTGGTGACATATAGAGGCAGAGAAAACGAACTCCATCTAGTCTGCTCTTAAACCCGCAACAACTGTCCTATTCTGACACGGGACAAAAAGGAAGGTTTTGTCATCCACACCGCAGTGTTCTACCACACCCCAGTGGTTCTCAGCCAGAGGTAATTTTGCCTCCCCACCAAGGGGCATTTGGCCATGTCTCGATGTATTTTTGATCATCTCAACTTGGGGGTGATGTTATCCAGTGGGTAGAGACCAGGGTTGCTGCCTGACGTCCTGCAATGCCTCAGAGAGTATATATTGGTCTGTTTGAGAGGGAGACGATGAGGGACACAGTGCAATAGTACCTCCCTTAGACGGGTGCTCCTGACTTAGTGCAAATCTCCAAGAACTTAGGGGCAAATGAGATTTTTATAAATCACACTGTTTCAGCGTATTAAAGGTCTCAGTCCTTAGGTGCTGGTGACACTTTACAGTTTTTATGTCATTAGAGAGCATTCATTGCTGAGGAACCCTATCTAGACTCACTTTGGAAACACTAATGGGAGAGCTATACAAACAGATGTGCAAACAAGTAATTTTAAATACAGTCAAGTCAGGATCAACAATATGATTTAACTGTTGGTCCTACTTAAAAGAGACATTGTGTGTGCTCATCTCTGTCCAATCTCGGCACTATGGACACTTCGGTGTTTCAGTATTGTTATTGGTAACTGTCAGTTGCGGAGGACTCTGTGGTGCATTGTAGGAAGTTAAGTATATATTCAGTGGCCTAGGAATTTTTTCCAACCCCTAGAGGTATTCCACTGGCTTGGAAACACTGCCTAAAATGAAATAAACACTCTTTTTAAAAAGATTTACAAACAAGCAAGAGGTTAATCCCTCAAGAATTTAGACTATGACCAGTTCCCTTCTTGTTACATTCTTAATTGGACCTAGGGACCGAGTTCTGAAGAGCAGACCATGAGGTCTGGCTTTTCTTTTTCCCTCTCTCGACCAGTCTTGGTCATTAGCTGGCCCCGTCCCAACTACCCTGGAATAACCTTTCCACTTCAAGGAGCCCTCAAAATGTAAGAAGGTGGCCCCAGAATAGGAACTGATATTATCAGCATTATTAATAGCACAGTGGAAAATCTTGTGTGTTCCACCAAACAAGCTGATCTTGTCATGTTTCTTTTGTGTGTTGGAACGCTAGTAGGCAGGCGCCAAACCGATCTGGGGTTTGAGGCCATAGTTTGAATGTCAGCTCATAGCTGACTGCCCATGGGTTTCTCACAAGATGGAACAGCGTGTGGTCTGGCGAGAATTCTAAGTGCGGAAAGAGTTCTAAGCTAGGAGAGACCTAGTCGGCCGCTCTTGTCCAAAGCAGCTTTAGCGTTTCACCTAACCCACTGTGGCCGTTCACAGATTGTTCGGAATCCTTGAAATGAGCCGGGAAGATCTATCCGTTGGAATTTCTGCAATGACGAAACGTTATGTATCTGCTGGGTCTCGTTTGCTTGACCACTAGCTGTGTGTGACTACTGAGCACTTGAAATGTGGCCAGTGTGCCTGAAGACATGAATTGTTGATTTTTACTTAATTTTAATCTAAATAGCTAGATGTCCTCGTGGCTGCTAATAAACGATGCCAATCTAGGAAACACTAGCTCATTCCACATCTTAATTATAGAGGTCCTGATTCTTTTTCTTTTCTTTTTTTCTCCATTATCCATATAACAAAATTAAAGGATGGTCGGAAAATAAGGAGGAATTCTGTTTAATACTCATAATTTCATGAGCCTAACGTAATTGTTCTATATTTGGTAAATTTTCAAGGTTTTTTCTTTTCTAGGTACTTTTAGATGAGTTCAGTGTGATTTGTCGTAGTTTGTTTAATTTTAACTTTATCTATTATAACCATTTTTTTCTCCACTTAACATTATGAGAGAGATAGACTTTCATACTACTTAATAATATTCACAAGCTGTCAGGGTTAATGTTTGCCCATTTCTTAGCTTGCTATACCATAGTTTATTCATTTCCTGTATTTTTGTGTTTTGGGGTTGTTTCATTTGTTGGCTTGCTGGCTTATTTGCTTGCTTGTTTGGTTTTACGATCATCATAAAATAATGCTAAAGTAAACATATGAGAGCGCATTGCTGTTTCTCCTTTTTAGAATCTGTCTGCTTGCCAAATGATTGAGTCTTACGTAGGTAATGGTTTATATGGCATCCCAGATTCATTTTGGAAAAACTAGTTTTTCACCATTCAGGTGAAAAATAGACTTGAAAATTGCCGAAAGGCAAGAAAGCCAGGACTTATTCTCTCTGCAGCACCATTTATTCACTAAATTAGGAGACAGATTACTATTCTTTCCCTCATAACAATAAACATTGCTGATAAAATATAACTGCATTTAGGGCTGATGACATAGACATTTGGGTTTACAAATGGGGAACAAGTTCCCAGGCAAAAATCCTGCAAAAAATCCTGCAAGTAGGAAACCCTGCAGATGATCTCTAGAATCTATAAAGATGAGAAAATTAACAGAGATAAAACAAAACACCCTCTTCTATCTTGTCCCTTGTAAGTATATACATAGTTCTATATTGGTACATCTCTAAACTAGACTTTTCATAATTTAAAGCAATCTGAATACAGTCCAAGTGAACTTTTACACATCTTATTCTTAGTAATTATTCTGAAGATATAAGCTAAAGACATTTTATACTTTGCATGGTGGTAAACTGTCACATCATTTTAAAATTTTGAAATAAATTTTGTATGCTAATGGTTCTGATCCTCAGAGAGCAAAGAGTTCCTGCTGATAACACAGATAAGTTGAAGACACAACATAATATTAGAATCCAAAACAATCAAATGCTCTCATTATTCCCAACTTGAGTCTTAGTTTCTGTTCTATCTCTTTGTTTTTGTTTGGATTAAGATTTGTATTTGAGGGATGGCACATGGACTAAATGACTTCATATTCATTACACATCAGGCTACACATGCAAAGCAGTTTTATAAACCACAAAGCAGGGGCGCCTGGGTGGCTCAGTGGGTTAAGTGTCTGCCTTGGACTCAAGTCATGGTCCCAGGGTCCTGAGATGGAGTCCAGCCTTGGCCTCCCTACGCAGCGGGGAGTCTGCTTCTTTGCTCCTCCCTTTGCTTGTGCTCTCTCTGTCTCTCTCAAATAAATAAATAATATTAAAACACACACACACACACACACAAAGTACAGTGAAAATCTAATACAAATGTTTGGAAAAGTACTCTTTGCTCATCCTGTCTATGAAAAGGAGACTTTAAAATAGGTCTGATGCAAAGAAATGCAAAACTTCCCTCCCCCTCATCCCCCGTTCTCCGGTGCAATGAATTAAATAATTGATGGTATGGATCTGGTTTTGTTTCACATCGAAGAGTAAAAATGTTTGGCCTGATAAAAGAACGGCATTTAGGGCTTTTATTCGTGATACGGTCTAGGGACATCTATCTTCTCTTTGGAAATGGAACATAAGTCTCCAGATGGCAAATGACAGGGACTTTGTTAACAATATGAACGAAGCACAGCGCCAGAAAGTCATTTCCAAAAAATCAATACTGTTTGTACTGGAAATGTTTGTAAAAATGCCTGGAATACTGTCAACTCTCTATGCACTTTGTGGATTATCTGGGGAAAACATTTAAAACTTGAGAGGTTTTCCTCTGCCATCTGGTCAACCTCTTGTTTTCCTCTTTCAACTCTCGAAAGAATGTGAGCTGATTCTGGCATTAATATACACAGCCTATCATTATGAGCTTAAGTCTGCTTAAAAAAAGAATGGCAGTGATTTCAGGGTCCTGTGTAAAGGCTTAGCTGTCACTCCTGCCATGTGACCTGTAGTTCATGTGGACGAGGAAGAGAGGCCTCTGTAATTTGCTTAGGCATGCTTTGGGCTGAGTAAATCCCAGGGTGTAAGAATTTCTAATGCGCAGGAAACCAAATTCATGGTTTTATTTTTCTGATTTACAGGTGGTTTTCATGAGCCTATGCAAAAGTTTTTGGGACTGTGGCCTGGTCGCCTTGGACGACATTACAGTAGAATTGGGAGGCTGTTCATCTCCAGGTAAGACGGTTTGGGATTTAAGCTCTCTTTGTTTCCCGAACCTATGCCAGCATACCCTGCTTCTCTAAGATGACACCCAACACATTGAATCTGGGCTGGCCTCTTAGTTTTGTTTTTCTGGCCAGAAGTGCCCCCCTCCAGATCCGTGTAGTAAGTTTTGGAATTTAGAAATGATGACTTTTTTACGCACAGTGTGACAGTGTGCTTATGACTTGTATCGTCATCTGCAAGAGAGGTAGTGATGGTAATACGTGCCTGACTAGTGGGGACAACACCTACGAATTCCCCAGCCTAGGACCCGGCACAAAGCAGTATGTTAAAAAAACACACCTTCTATTGAAGTCACTGTTGTTATTTTTAATGTGTCTTACATGAAGGCAGATTTTCCAGTAATAGTGATGAAATCATTATTATACAGACATTACACTAAACACGTCATTTTTCTTTTTTTTCTTTCTTTTTTAGGGAGTCAGGGAGGGGCCGAGGGAGAGAGAGAATCTTAGGCAAGCTCCATGCCCAGTGTGGAGCCTGTAAACATGTAATATTTAAATGATAATAAAATAAATATTTTCCAAGTGAATTAAAGGACAGTGGAAAGTGGACCAAGCATTGATGATAGTGACAAAACCAAGATGGTGGCTATGTGTTGGACATTCTTTTTCTTTTTTTTTTTTTTAAGATTTTATTTATTTATTTGACAGAGAGAGAGAGATCACAAGTAGTCAAAGAGGCAGGCAGAGAGGAGGAAGCAGGTTCCCCACTGAGCAGAGAGCCCGATGCGGGGCTCGATCCCAGGACCCTGAGATCATGACCTGAGCCAAAGGCAGAGGGTTAACCCACTGAGCCACCCAGGCGCCCTGGACATTATTTCTTATGAGAAAATGGTGCATACCTCAATCTGGATCATTGGTCCCTGTCTCTACTAATTACCACTGCATCTTAAACCACAGGGTATCTCTTTCTTTAGCAAACAGGCAAACTGTGGAATCCATGTGGCACTAGAAGAGAATCTCCTTGTTTATTTATTGAAAAGATAGTTTGTTTTAGTCTTTGATTTGTGATGCACTGCAAGGACAACACAAGAGAAAACAAGAATCTACACTTGAGGCATAGAAGAGGGAACGAGGCTCCATTGGCTTGTACCGTATGTGAAATGAAATGAAGTAAAATCATTATTATGAAAGAGATGTAATAAAAAAAAAAACAGGCTATGTGTTAGAGAAATTTGCTAAGAATCTGGGTGTGAAGGTACAACCAAATTTAGGCAAAGAAGTTTCCAGTAAGTGGGAGGTGTCACCTTGCTAATATTAAGAATTGGAGAGGAGAAGGGAGTTGAGGGAAATTGGAAGGGGAGGTGAACCATGAGAGACTATGGACTCTGAAAAACAATCTGAGGGTTTTGAAGGGGCGAGGGGGTGGCAGTTTGGGGGAACCAGGTGGTGGGTATTGGAGAGGGCATGGATTGCATGGAGCACTGGGTGTGGTGAAAAAACTATGAATACTGTTACACTGAAAATAAATTTTAAAAATTAAAAAAAAAAAGAATAGGGGCACCTGGGTGGCTCAGTGGGTTAAAGCCTCTGCCTTCGACTCACGTCATGATCTCAGGGTCCTGGGATGGAGCCCCGCATCTGCTTCCCCCTCCCTCTCTGCCTGCCTCTCCGCCTACTTGTGATCTCTCTCTCTCTCTGTCAAATAAATAAATAAAATCTTTTTTAAAATCATCATCATCAAATTTATTGAAGATGGCATCTGAAGACATAAATATTTGTTTTTGGAAATGGAAAATAAGGCTCCAACTGGCAAAACACTAAGACCTAGTATTTGTTTAGGTAATATTTATTGAGAACTTCATGTTCTAAATACTTGACGTACATGATCTCATTGAATACAGTCCTGTGAGGTAGACCAGAGTATGGAAGCACAGGTGGGCGCCTGGGTGGCTCAGTGGGTTGAGCCTCTGCCTTCAGCTCAGGTCATGATCCCAGGATCCTGGGATCGAGCCCCGCATCAGGTTCCCTGCTCGGTGGGGAGCTGCTTCCCCCTCTCTCTTTGCCGCTCTCCCTACTTATACCCTCTCTCTCTCTGTTTGTGTCAAATAAATAAATAAAATCCTAAAAAAAAAAAAAAAAAAAGAATACGGAAGCCCAGAAAAAGCCAGTCATGACATGCATCCTCCACACACGTCAAACTGTGTCTCCAGAAGCACGTCTAGCTTTCGCACCTTCCCCGCCTCCCGCGACGCAGCTCTAGGGTTGTTTTAAGGATTCCCTTCACTCACCCTGAATTTCTGAAGAAACCTCCTCCATTAGGCAATTTTCTTATTTTCCATATTTCCATGAAGACAATTTCGCTCCAACTCTCAGAGCCTTGTAAGCTCGTTCAGACAAATAAATTGGCCAGTCAGAGGAAGTTTCCAACTCTTCTGAATCTAGATGTCTGATGGCGCGCCCCGCCTCCAGGCAGGACCCATGGTCCAGTCCTGGCCCTGGCTGGAGGCAAGAGCCTGGAGTAGGTGGGCGGCCGGTGTGGGGGGGGTTGCCTCTCCGGAGGCCCTGGCCTGTGGCCGGGTGACACGCCCCCATGCAGAATGGGCTTCCCGGGGAGCCACGGGCCGCGTATTCACTGAAGGAGCCTCAGTAATGACACCTGCTGTCTCCCCGCAGA
Organism: Mustela nigripes; assembly: GCF_022355385.1. Classification (NCBI taxonomy): domain Eukaryota; kingdom Metazoa; phylum Chordata; class Mammalia; order Carnivora; family Mustelidae; genus Mustela; species Mustela nigripes. The sequence continues at coordinate 80,272,361 of NC_081565.1, read as the reverse complement.
GAGGCTTCTCCCTCCCCCTGGAGAGTGTACTTTCGAGCAAGATGAATGTGCATTTACTCAAGAGAGAAGAAACCGGAGCAGCTGGCACAGGCGGAGGGGAGAGACGCCCACCTCCTACACGGGGCCCAAGGGAGATCACACTACTGGGGTAGGTGAGTTACGCCACGTGGTGCTGTTCGCCAAGGAAGCCCGACCTAGCATTCTAGAGGTCATTTCCTGCATGTTGAGGGGTGCCGAGGTGTGTCCTGTGTCTAGGAGGAGCGACTCAGCGATTCTGCACACCTGGGAGATCATGAAATGTGTGCACGGACGACCGTTCTTTCTGTGCATACACTGCTTGCGCATCCTGAGCAAAGACGATTCAAATGGGCTTACAAAGAGAGGCACACAGAAATAATATAACCAGAAGTGGGTTTAAAAATAAAAGACAGAGGGACAGTGCGAAGGGAAAAAAAATGTCGTGATCGAAGCTGGAGCCAGGACTTGAGGCCTTGTATGGAAAAATGTGCTGGCGGACAAGGGAGAAAACGTTAGCAGGCGGGCGTGACTCTACATTTCCTAGCAGCTGCAACAAAGATGAAAAACCTGATTCTCCGTATCCTCAGGATAAAGAGGTAAAGCACACCGCCCAATGGGTGTAGGAAGTAAGAGGGTGCATTTTCTGTAGAAAATACATAGAGTACAATGTAACAGACTAAACATTGGTTTCCTATCACCACGTGCAGCCGCTGTAAACAATGTCAGGGATCAGATACTCCAGGCAGAACAGACCTCTCTCTCCGACACTCTTCATTTTGCTTGGCATATCCACGGGATGCAGGCACGCTGCTTGGTCCGGGGATGCAGAACTTGCCCTGACAGTAAGCCTGACGAGATCTGTCCTCGAGGCTCCTGACAGAGAGGCCGTTATGATGGTAATCACAGCGGTGAGGGCATCCGGGTGGCTTAGTCAGCTGAGCACTGGATTCTGGATTTCACTTCAGGTCCTGATCTTGGATCCCATGTTGGGCTCCACGCTCAGCAGGGAGTCTGCTTCTCTCTGTCTCTCCCTCTGTGCCTCCCCACTCCCACTCACGTGCGGTCTCTCTCTCAAATAAATACATAAATCTTTAAAAATACGTACATACATACATGCAAAGGTGAGTTAGCTACTGCTGTTTCCTGTGGCCTACCTCAAGATAAGCCTGTGGAGTAACTCCAGACAGCAACCTACCGTGTGACCTGTTGGGACTTTGCTAAACTTGGGGTGGCGTGCACTCAGGAACAGCTTTATTCTTTCTTCGGATGCTTTCTTCACATGGATCCTAAAGCATCTTCCCTTCCCCGTGCCTTGGCAGACCCCAAAGCTTTGCAGTCCTCTTGAGGTATAAGAGCAGTTACGTATTTATGTATGTTACCAAATCCAAATCTTCCATTTCACATTTGATTGAATCACGTCTCTTTCCCTCAGCTTGGGCCCGACTCATAGTTTGGGGATGATAAAAGGGAAGAAAGTTCTTTCGTTTTCTTTGTTTTACTTCCTCCTCTGCCCCTCACTTCGTGATCTTTAATAGGATAAGTGAGAGAGAGAGTGAAAGAAAATAACTTTTAAAATAGTTGGTGCTGTTTCAGATTCTGCCTTGGCTGTTGAATATCCTCTGTCGTAACAGATACCTGAATACTGGCTCTTTGGGGAAACACTGCGTCTTGCAATTTCTGGCAGTGTACTTCCTGGCTAATCTCCTCCAACCACCTGTTCTTTCCCTAGCGCTTGCTCTACAAGGTACAACCCACATAGATTCTCCACTGGGGTTCCACCTGGCGGTTTTGGCTCCGGTCCCTTCAAGAGCTCTTGGTTCCAGCCACCTTCCTAGTGACTGTCCATTTGGCCTCGTGTGCTAATGCACTCTTGCCTGACTAAGAAGAGGTTGTGCAGGCTGGTCCTACCCCTGACCTTCCATTCTGTCTTACTGCTTTAGCTGGCTGATGCTGGGACAGTGTTGCTTCCATAAGACAGGATGTTGCAGAGATTCAGCATTGTTCCAGTAGAACAGATAGGCATGTCCAGCATGGAGTAGAAGATTCTAAGGGGGCTCTAAGAGTCTGTGAGGCTGTCTCTGGAAGACCAGGGGCTTAAAAAGATAATCCAAAGACCTGTGTGTTACTACCATTTTGGTTGGGAATAGTTTATTGCCCTTTGTCACAGGCAAAATCCACTTAGGGCTAGCTTTAAGAACAACTTGATGCAGAAGACGAAACTGTGCGATCAGGAGCCAGTTCCTCTCCTTGTCCAACCTTCTGTCTGGTTTTCTTGGTTGTCTCCAGTCTTAGGTAGGCTTTCATCTCATGGTAGCAAGACCACTGTAGCAGTTGCAGGTTTTTCAACATTAAATCGAGTGGAAAGAGATAACTCAAATAAAAACACAAAGCTGAGTCTCAGTGGCTCTGACCAACAATGTCTTAAGGGCAAGGTACTGCCAAGCTTGTTTTTTTGTTTTTGTTTTAAAGATTTTATTTATTTATTTGACAGAGAGATCACAAGTAGGCAGAGAGGCAAGCAGAGAGAGAAAGAGAGAGAGAGGAGGAAGCAGGCTCCCTGCCAAGCAGAGAGCCCGATGCGGGGCTCAATCCCAGGACCCTGAGATCATGACCTGAGCTGAAGGCAGAGGTTTAACCCACTGAGCCACCCAGGCGCCCCTCAACCTTGTTTTTGAATCCCCATAGGGCTTAATCTTCTACCTCATATACCACAGATGCTAAAAAATGCCTTTAGAATGAATAAATGAATATAAGTCCTCCCTGACATGAATAGCTAGCCATGGGGTGCCTGGGTGGCTTAGTTGGTTAAGCCCCTGCCTTCGGCTCAGGTCATGATCCCAGGGTCCTGGGATCGAGTCCCGCATCCAGCTCCTTGCTCGGCGGGGAGCCTGCTTCTCTCTCCGCCTCTGCCTGCCACTCTGCCTGCTTGTGCACTCTCTCTCTCTTTCTGACAAATAAATAAACAAATAAACAAATAAATAAATAAATAAATAAAATCTTAAAAAAAAATAACTAGCCATTTATTTAACGAGACCCCTGGAAAACAGGATAGTGGGAAGGTATCTTTTTATTACAAGAGGAGTAGAGAAAGGTCAAGATCGAATCAGCTTGAACTGGAGCCCACTGGAGCCCACTGTAGTCATGATGTGGTATCTTTGTGCTTTTATCTTGGGTGGGAGGAGGGTTGATAGTTTTTCTTCCTTTTCCCAGAGACCCCAAGAAGGCTAGCGGTAGCAGATCTGAGAAGAGATACTCTCAGAGGGAGCTATGCTGTGGTATTGCCACAGGGGAATGTTCAGGGCAACAGGCCGTGGAATGTCTTGGACATGGACGAGAAGGCAAAGCAAAAACAGTAAGCAGTGGAGGGAAGGGGTCTTTGGAAAGAGCAAGGAGGGTCACCACACTCCAGGAGGTACAACAGACCATTGAACTTTGGACTCATACCCCACTCACTGGCTATGAAACCGTGAGAAAGTTATGTCAAATCTCTCCGTTTCATTTGTGTCATCTCGAAAATGAGAATAATTATAGCTCCACGCCTCCCTACTGCGTTGTAGGCTGGTTGAGAGGTTTGGGACGAGATTGCTGCTAGGGTCCAAATCTTAGTTTCACCTTTGAATTTCTCTAAATCTCATTTCCTTAGCTATATGTGGAACAATGAGTACCTACCTCACCGATTGTGGGGATACTTGCGTGCGCATCATTCATATTTGAGACAGTATCCAAAACATACTTAGGATGTGACCTGGTATAGAATAAATGCTCAGTTAATGCTCAGTTATTCGCTTGTTCCTTCACTCAGCAAGTATTCATTGAGGTCTACTATGTGCCAAATCCAGTTTAAGTGCTTGGGAAACACGGATGAACAAAACAGACAAAGCAGTCATTTGCTGTCACGGAGCTTCTATTCTTGTGTGGTGTGGTGTGGTGTGGTGTGGTGTGGTGTGGTGTGGTGTGGTGTGGTGTGGTGTGGGGTGTGTGTGTGTGTGTGTGTGTTAAAAAGACTTTCTTAAGAAGGCTTTGCAGTCCAAAAATAAAACTCCTGGTACAATTTTCTGAAACTTTAAGTCAACTCAGCAAATATATAATCAGTAATTTAGCTGTATAAGATTAAAGGTCTGTTACTTTATTTAAAATAAATCTTAGCTCTTAAAATTTATTCCATAAAGTACATATTTCCCTGTAAATTCCCTACATATACACAAGAAGTAAAAAGTAAAAGTTTTTTTTTTTAAAAAGCACAATTAAAAAAAATTAAAAACTGACAACAGAAACCACAGTAGGAAGGATTACTAATTAAAATCAAAAAGTTAGAAATTTCTGGTCGGGCTCCCCTTTGCCCCCACCCCACTCCTTCCAGCCTGTCCCCTGTCAACATACGAAAAGGTAACTGGTTAGCCCCTAGAGGGAGTAAAAATGTCACCATTCTATTCTAGTCTAGTAGGTGGGGACAGACAACAAAGACTACACTTAACTATAAATTGTATAGTATGTTAAAAAGTAAAAATAGCTATAGAAAAAAAAAGGAAAGGGCAGGGGAGCTTGGAAATTGGGAGGAGGAGATGAGTGGAGTTAGCTTATCTAAATAGGAGAGTCACAGCTGAGCTCTTTGAGAAGGTAACCTGGAAAGAGCTGGGGTAGCTATGCTAGTGTGTATCTGGGGGGAGTGTTCCAGTGGGAAGCCCCTTAAGTGGAAGCAGGCCCAGTGTGGCCCCCCAATAGCAATGAGGTCAGAGAAACAATCGTCGGCCAGGACTTGGCCTTCTCGTTAGTTAGAAAGACCTCAGGTTTTACTTTCCCTGAAATGGGAAAATGCTGGAGAATGTTGAGCATAGTGAGAAAGTGACCTGGCCTGGTTTTGAGGGGATCGCTGTGGCTGCTCTGCTGAGAAAAGACTAGAAGTGGAAACAGGGCAAGAGTGAGGTTGGAGAGCCCTGTGAGGATCTGGCGAGGCATCCAGGGGACCGACGGTGATGATGATGAATGTACAGTGAGGGTGGATGTACCAATGACAGTGGATCGGTCCAGGGGGTCAGAAGGGGTGAAATTCTGGAATGTTTTGAAAGCGGAGCCGGCAGAATCTCTTGATAGGTGAAATGTGAGTGAAGAGCAGGAGAGGAGTCAAGGATGAGTTCAGTGATTGTTGATCTGAACAACTGGAATGTGAGTTGTTGACAACTCAGTAGAGGAGACGGGATGGAGAGGTTCGTTGGGAAGATCAGGAGCTCAGTCGTAAATATGTCAGATTTGAGGTTCTTGATGGATATTCAAGGGGAGATGTCGAGTGGGCAGTCGGGGGGCCAGGCAAGAGGGCTGAGCTGGAAGTTTTTGGCATATGGATGGGATTTAAAACCATATGACGGGGTGAGATCTCCAGGGGAGCCCTGGTAGACCCAAAGGTGGACCAAGGCATAAGCCTTGGAGACTCCAAAGTTCAGAAGTCAGAAGAGGAAGAACCACCAGAGGAGAGTGGCCAGTAACTCTGATGACCCAGTATGGAAGTCGCTCCCACAGTGTTTGTGGGTAGTAGGGACTCAGCAAGGATGTCCCCGCCCCCTTCCTCGTCTCCATGACTCCTCCTCCCTTGGCTCTCTCTTCACTGGTGGCCGTGGCCGTGACTGCCCCCCCGTCGCTCTCATGCCAGCCCAGTGGTACTTACCTAATCCTTCCATCCTTCCATGGGTATGTCACTTTTATCTGCCCCACGGGATTACAGATAACCCGAGGGGCACGTATATGGACTCAGCATGGCCTTGCTAATGCTGCCTTACTAAACTACCCCGAACACACCTGGGCAGCTTGATTAAACACCAGAAATTTATTTTCTCATGTTTACGGAGGCTCAAAGTCCAAGCTCAAGGTGTTGAGAGGGCTGGTTTCATGCTGAGGCTTCACCGATGGGCTTGCAGATGCTCTCCTTCCGGCTGTGTCCTCACATGGTTGCCCATTGGCCCTTGTGTCCATGTCCTGAGCTCTTGTCGTTGGATTAGGACGCACCCAAACAACCCCATTTCAACTTCATTACCTCTTGAAAAGCCCAATCTGCAGACACATCCACAGCCACAATCTGAAGTACTGGAGTTAGGGCTTCAGTGTGTGAATTTTACAAGGGCACCATTCAACACATAACAGAATCCCTCCCCAGGGTTAGCTCAGAGTGCTGAGCACTGAAGGAGGAGACACAAAATGGCCTTTGTCCTGCCACTGACATCCTTCTGCTGAGATAACCTGAGTCTGTTTAATGTGTATACCGCATTCTACCCCCACCCCCTCTGCACAAAATGTGACAACCTAGGAGAAGCACATTCAGTGGACACTCAATGACTCATAAGTTTTCTCCTTTATTTGCCTTTTGCCCAGTTTATAGGGCATGCATTAGTTAACTTGGTGTGGCTTTGTTCAAAGAAAAATGATATGATAGTGTTTGCTTTGTCTCTGTAAACGTTGAAGGACATTTCAGCTGGCTGGATGTTCTGCAAAGATTACAATGCAAAAACATCTTTTTTTTTTGTAAAGATTTTATTTATTTTTTTGACAGACGGAGATCACAAGTAGGCAGAGAAGCAGGCAGAGAGAGAGGAGGAAGCAGGCTCCCTGCTGAGCAGAGAGCCGATGCCGGGCTCCATCCCAGGACCCTGGGATCATGACCCAAGCTGAAGGCAGAGGCTTTAACCTACGGAGCCACCCAGGTGCCCACAATGCAAAAACATCTTAGTGTGCCCAATATTCACTCCCAGCAAATGCTTTTTAAGCTAAATGAAATTCTCTGGTGCACAATCAGGAGAATTCTGATTTTCTTTTTCCAGCACATTGCTGCTAGGGTCTGCCTTCTTCTTCAGTCTTTATTTCACCTGTTTCGATGCAAATTTTTAAAAGGTTCTCAAAGTGCCTTTCAGTTTTCTAACTAAAGAAAATCTTTTACAGGTTCGATTTTATTATGCCTATCTACAGTAATGCAGATGAGGCAACGGAAGTTTGCTGAGCGTACCTACATACATAGAATTAGATTGAAGGTGTTTTGGTTTTGTTCTCAAAATTACTTTAACAGTTGCTTTACTGGAGAAATAATGTTAGCTAATGATCATTTATGGACCATTTGCCATGCGTAGGCACTATGCTGGGAACTTTATATCTTGTCTTAGTCCGTAGGAGCTGGTTTAACAAAAGTGCTACAGACCGGATGGCTTAAACAACAGACATTTCCTTCTCTCACTTCTGGAGGCTGGGAAGTCCAAGATCAAGGCACCAACAAATTTGGTGTCTGGTGAGAGCCTGCTTCCTGGTTCACAGATGGCCATCTTGTCACTCTGTCCCCACATGGCCAAAGGGGCAAGGGCTCTCTCTGGGCTCTCTTTTAAAAGGATACTAATCCCACTGAAGAGAGTTCACCCCTCATGACCTAATCAGCTCCCAAGGGCCCTGACCTTCTAATATCATCACCTTGGGGGATAGGATTTCAACATATAAATTTGGGAGGGGGCACAAACATTTGGTCCATAAACACATCCTTACCACAAAGTAAGTGGAAGTAAAGTGAATGGATGGCCTATTTTTCACATGAGAAAACCAAAGCTCAGAGAAGTTAAGTGTTTTCTCTGAGGCCACACAGTAGTAACACATAGAGTAGGGACAGAATCTCAGGATCCCAGTTTCTAATGCCCATATTCTGTTCACACACCCAGTCTCACCAGAATTTCCCTGCCTTGTGTGACACTAAGAGACCACAGACGACCTGGAAAGCTGTGACAACTCATATGTGAAAGGCACAATTCTTCACATAGCACCATGATCTCACCCCAACACCTTTCAGTCAAAGAGGGGTATTTTCTGTTGGAAAGGATATATTCAAACTGATGGTATTTTTAGACTTCTATAGAAAAGCATCTAGCAGAAAGTAAATTCTTCTCCGAGCTATTTCTGATGTCAGCGAACCCCTGTTGTCAGTTGAGCCTGCACACCTGTTGCATTTCCTCAGTCCTGAAAGGGTGGCTGCTTCTTTCTCTGGAGTCCAGTGGCTGGAACCCATATATAGGTGGATATATTGGCTCTCAGATCACAATGGGTGACAAGCATCACCCATTCAAACATTGAAGCAAATAAAGTCCCCTTTAACACACTGAGTTGTTCCAGCCGCCAGTGTCACAAGCTACAAGTCTATAAGATGAAACATCTTAGAACTGGGAGCAGTCCTAAATCCAGACACCCTGATTTCTTCCCCATTTTCTGAACTTCTACATGCCTTGTGCACCGAATAATTGCCCCCAAATTATAAGTAAAGTAATAAGGGTCAACTTCGAGAGATACGGATCCACGTAGAGAGAAGCAGCTAGCTCTCCTTGGGAGCGTCTTGAAGGGTGACTGAGAGCTCACCACGAAGAATGGCTGGCAGGATGAGGTAGCATTTCAGAACCAGGGAGAGGCATGTTCGGAGTGTGGAACTGCTAAGTATCATGGCAGCTTCGGGGAACTGTAAATGATTCTGCTGGGCTGGTCTACAAGCACACTGTCAGCCAGGGTTCCCAAGACACTGGAGTCCAAGGTACAAGTTTGTATTCAGGTTGTATTTTTGGACGTGTGGTCCCAAGGAGCAGAAGTGTGCAGCGAAGGTAGCAGACCCAGGAGGGAGGAAGAGCTGCTACTTGGCCACGGCTGTGTCCAACTGGCTGCTTGATCCTATGGGAACCTCTCAGAAGCCAGGGAGGTTGCCAAAAATATTTTGGTGCTTTGCAAAGCCCCTCCCTGTCTCTAGCCCCCTCCCCACCCGCCATCCTGCCAAAGATATCCTATGATCTAGTCTTTTTCGTTAAAAATGTTTGGTCAGTCTTTTGTTAGTTTCAGTTGTTAATACTACCTCAGACGGCTGAAATGTTAAACAGTTGTTTAACTGATTGCTTTTGACAAATGCTCTGGAGAGAAGGCTGGTCTACCTTAGTCAAATTACATCCAAAGTCAGGTCTACTTCAGTCAAATTAAATAAAGAGAAGCCCTGTGAATGGAACTTTCTGGTGCTTTGCCAAATAAGTCAAATAATGATATTTTCTGGGATGGGGTTTTGGGTAGCTCCAAGCCAGTTGTGCCCCTTGCAGAATTGCTGTAGGCTACTGCTTTTTCCAGATATCTTGTTTGGAAAGCTCCTGGTTTTCAAGTCTGTCTAGGAGTAGGAGAGATGGAGATGGGATTAGTGCAGATACAAAGCTCACCTTTCTTTGAAGGGTTGTCATTTTTCTTGAATCAACACTCTTAGATTGTTGGATCCCGTTAGTTAATTTCCAGAGTTTGGAATAAGTTGAATTGACAGGTTGTTTTCTGTTTTGTTTTGTTTTGCTTTTGCCAGTGTTCCCATTGCTTTGGTAGAGAAACACATTTTTCAGAGGACGTTTCTCTGACATTCTCAAAGCTCCACATCCCTCCCCTGCCCAAATTCTTTCTCTTTAACAGATTCAAATTCTTTGATGAAATTCATCTCATCATCTAGTTCTTGGTCATAATACTAAATCCTCCTATTATTAAATTATTACAAAGAGTTATTCTGCACTCCTAAAAAGTCTAATAGCTCCATAGCTGGGTCTCCTGCGGTTCTGTTTCTATTGTCTCCTCCACCCCCACACACATACTTTGGCCAGTTTCTTGAAATATCTGGCATTTTAATTGAATACTGGATGTTGGGAATGAAAAATTATGGAATCCTTGGTGGTGATGTTTTTCTCTCCAGAGAGGATTCCATCTATTCTTGAGTAGAACAGGTCACCTCGGTCCAGTCAGAACTGGGCTAACTTGAGAGGGTGTTGCTTTGCTGGATCAATGTCTTGTTCTCCACTACGCCTGGGGAATATGCTCTGAGAGCATACACTAGGGTTCTTTCGGGAACCCTCCTCTTTAATGTGTTGTCCTAGACTTTAATTTTTATCTCTCTAGCTGGTGAGATTACTGAAAACTGTTTTATGTTTGACTTCCTGGCCCTTGCCCTCTGTAGCTTAAGCATTTGGCCCATGACTCAAGGGAAGATTGCCAGGTGATGGGCTCACTTTTCTGTGCCTCTCTTTTCTCAAGAAACTTGGCTCTAAAGCCCTGGCTGCCTTGGCAACCCAGAACTCCAGTTATTATCTTCCCAACCCAGTGAGTGCTGTTGAGTTCTCTGCCTCCTGTTAGCTGCTCTCTGCTAAGCTTCTAAACTGAAGGGGCAGATGCCCCATGGGGAAACGGAGAATGTTGAATTCACTTTACTGACCTTCTCCTTTTCCTAGGATCTTGGCCCTCTTGAACCTTTGCTACTTGGAAAGTCCTCTGCTAGCTCCTAAACAGGTGCTTTCTAAAATATAGAGATGTTTTCCATTGGTTTTCCAATTCTTCTCAGCAGGAGTGTAGGTCTGCTACAAATTACTCCACGTAGCCAGAAGGGGATGTCTCTGGTATTTCATTTTTTGGCATCATTTAAGAACGTGATTATTATACTCAAAATTTGAAGGTATTTGCTTTTCTGTGCCAACCAATCATAGTGACTTGAATGAGATCTTTGTGTCTCTGGCCTCTTTAAACTGTATTCTTTAATTGATGCTTCTGCCTCTTTTACCCAAGGTCTTGCTGTATCTGAGATTATCTTGTTGTAAGATATTCTGTCCTTTAGGAAGGGGTAGTAGGAGGAGAATATTAAAATTTACATTTTACTGCCTTTGGCTATAAACTGCCTGAGAGACTATAATTCTCTACTCTTTTCCCTTTATAACTCTCAACCCCGAGTAGTAAATATTGGAGACAACTAACATAGTAAGAAAGTACTCAAATGTCTTTTATTTAATTATCATGGAAACCACCTGATGATCACCTAATATTTTTAAAAGGTGATTTTTATAGCAAATGTAATGTTGCATAGATGGACATCACCAGAATTTCTTTCCAGCAGAGAAAGAATAAGAAATAAGAGTAAGAAAACTTTAATTGACTCAGTAAATTTTTAACAGTTCATTGATTTGTAGGATGCTAGAGGTAGATAGGATCCTATAGATCATCTAAGGCAACCTGGTCATTTTTAAATATTAAAACACTGAAACTCGGGCGCCTGGGTGGTTCAGTGGGTTAAGCTGCTGCCTTCGGCTCAGGTCATCATCTCAGGGTCCTGGGATCGAGTCCCACATCGGGCTCTCTGCTCAGCGGGGAGCCTGCTTCCCTCTCTCTCTCTCTGCCTGCCTCTCTGTTTACTTGTGATCTCTCTCTGTCAAATAAATAAATAAAATCTTAAAAAAACAAACAAACAACAACAACAACAACAAAAAAACACTGAAACTCACTCAGAGGAGTTTTAATTATCATCTACTGGGATCCTAGGATAGCAATAGCCAACATGTCTATGATTTAGATCTACAACTTCAACAGTTATGGAATAACATCCGAAAAAAATCTCCTACTGCCTGCTTTGTTGATTTATTGCTATCTTTGTATTTAGGTCCTAACAATATTCTCTTTACATCTTTTTACATTACAGGCAATAAAATAATGGCAGTATACAAAATGGCAGAACTCCCTAACTGGTACATGAGTAAAATCATAAGTTCAGTCTCTGGGCCAGCAACATAGTATCTTTCTCCTTAATGACTGGAGGGTGTTGGTTTGGTGTTGGTGACAACAGAATCCTTTTTGAATGCAGTGTGTTCTGGGACTTTCAGAGGATATACCTGTACTTGCAGAATGCAAGTGTTCTACCTTTTTACTTTCCATCCTTAAAGTCTATCCATTTACACTTGGAAGAACACGCACAAGAAGAAAGTAGGAAGAGGAAAGGCATACAAAGCTGTTTACAGACAATGCATTGGACAGGCAGTAAATATAGGCCCATCAAATAAAAAGAGAAGCCCACAAAGCCACATGCCCGGATGGACATGCGGGTTCACTATGTGTTTACTAGACTCAGTACACGGTCATACACAAGAATTTCAAGGGAGCTGTCATTCCTGATTCACTGTCTGGCAATGCAGTAAATCTTTCCAAAATCTAGTGGTGTCATCTAGTAGAAAGACCAATGAAAGTGAGCCAACTCTGCCACTTGTTGCCTGCCTAGGCTGGGGCATGGTCATCTAAGTTCTCTGAACCTCAGTTTCCCCAGATGTAAAATGAAGTTAACAGCAAATGTCCTGCTAATCTCTTAGGGTTGCTATGATGACCACAACTAAGATCAGCTCCACTCAAATGAATCGTACTGTTATTTTTACAATTTTAAAAAATATTTTATTTATTTGAAAGAGAGAGTGTGGTGGGCACACACCAGCAGCAGGGAGGGGCAGAGGGAGAGGGAGAGAGACAAGCAGACTCCCCCTGAGCAGGGAGCCCAATGCGGGGCTCCATCCCAGGACCCTGGCATCATGACCTGAGCTAAAGTTACCCCTGTTATTTTTATAATTAGTGGAACTCTTATAAAATGTGATGTTCATCTCTGGGATGATTTCTTGGGTTCATTGTTCTGCATCATCATGTGTGCTTTTATAAATAGAAAACCATGGCCTATGACTATGGGTACAATGACTTGGTAGTAACCAGAACACTTGGCAGACCTTAAAGCAATGTTTTCCAAACTGCCACTGGGTAATTTAAGTGGAATGTGGATGAATATTTTTTAATTTGGTACTCGTATCCATGTATAGGAAAAATACCTCACCAGTCCATCAAACCCATTATTTCCCAGATAATAGCTTTTTTCATGCTAATGTGAAGTTTCCTATTCGAATAAATGTATTTATAGAATAAAAATGGAAACTATTTGCTGAAGAATATTAAGGAGATAATGCTGCAGATATGTAGACAGACTAAATCAAATCATGAAGTTGGTATTTGTTGTATGACTAAAGTTTGGGAAACATTTCCAAAGATTAAGTCAGTCACGCAGCTCCTAGGAAAATAACAACCCCAAACTCTCGCCGTATGATTTGGCTCCTCCATAAATGAAATAATACAGACATTTGTGACAGATGACTCTGGACCTGCCTGGCGAAGGGAGGGTCTCTGTAGGATTTGTCTTTTCTGACGCAGGTGCTACTTATTTACAAGACAGGAAAGACAGGTCTTAAAGTTCGCAGGGTTTTATTGCCTGTTGGAATTTTATTAATATTTATGTGCCACCATGCTCTCAGAATCCTCCCAAACCTTAGTTTTAGTTGCCCTGGAGGTTACAGGGATTTTGTGGCCCAGAGATGGTGGGATAAAAACATAGGTCACTATCCAGTTAGGTGAGAAAATGTCTTCAACTGTAACATTTCCTAGCTCACGGGAGTCTACCAGCTAATAGATGAAAAGCCCTCCAGGCCCTCCTGCCCACGGCTGCTTTCTAGAAAAGCAGCTCCTCTTCATTTTCTTAATGACTTCCAGAGAGAGACAGCATCCTTTTCTTTTGTGATATTGTTCAATGTTCCAGTAAGTCTTCCAGATTTCTGATAATTAAGGGCGAAGTCTTTATTTCTAAGAACACTCCCTCTTGTGTGATAGAAATATCAAGGATGCACAAAAATACAAATAATGACATGTATTTATAAAATTATGCTATCTGACAAAAGAAACTCACAATTATATATGTAATGTGTTTGTTATACAGCTGAAATTTATTAGCAGTTGAATTCTGGTCCTTGTCTTTTTTTTTTTTTTTAAAGATTTTATTTATTAGAGAGAGGGAGAAGGAGAGAGCCTACAAGCAGGGGGAGGGGCAGAGGGAGAGGGAGAAGCAGACTCCCCACTGAGCAGGGAACCCAATGCGGAACTCAGTCTTGGGACCCTGGGATCATGACCTGAACCTCAGGCAGATGCTTAATCAACTGAGCCACCGACTGAGACACCCAGGCACCCCATGGTCCTTTTCTTTTAAAAATCGTAGTAGTTGATAGCCAGACAAGAAAGAAGGCTACCTAGCTAGTCTGTAACCATCTGAGATGTTAGCCCCAGATTATCAAAATCTCCAGTGTCGTCCAATCCTTCTCTGATCTATCTTATCACACTAGTTCCTGATATTGCCAGATCCTACTTACATAAAGAAGGCTTCGATGGCAAGCTGCTGTTAGAAATTGACATATACATAACACAACATTTACCAGCTTAATAATTAGCAAGTGTGCATTTCAGTGGCGGTAAAGTCCATTCACACTGCTGAGCGACCCTCACCACCATTCATCTCCAGGAGTCTTTCTTTCCCTTTTCCCCAAACTGAAACTCCATCCCCTTTAAACACGAACTCATTCATGACAAGCTTTAAGAATCATTTAGAAGGTATAATAAAAAGCAGTTTTAGGCGGACACATTTAGCTGTGGTTCTGCCCAAAGTTCTGATGTCTTCCTTAATTTCCTGATTGTTCAAACTCCTCTTCAGCTTAATGAATGGAGTTTAGCTGTTCAGTTCCTGTGGCTCATACAGCCCCCTCGAGCTCCTTCCTGGCCCTGGTGAGAGGGGGCAGGCACCAAGACTGAAGGAACAGCTGCTTTACTGTTCCAAAATTATGAATATGGTGTGTGTCTCAACACATCACAGTTGCTGCCCAGAGAACAGATGGGACCCCAATCTCCCCGTAGACCCACTGGAACCCCGTCTTGAATGTTAAACAATGACCCACAGAGAAAAAGTGATTTCAGTTAATAATCTCTTCCACAGATTGGAATCCTTCATGTGCGCGAACACGTGAGCTGGTCTGAGGTTTCAGCACTGGGGCTCCCTGGCTCCCATCCAGGGCTTGTGTTTGCTGAGACAGACAGCATTTGGAGTTATAATGTGGCAAAGCTTGTCAACACATGGGGCTTTTCTCTGCTTTCCAAACACATGCGAGACAGACTGGCTCTCTGTGAAGCTCTGATCTTTTCTGGGGAAAGGAAATGTCACATGCAAGTCAAAAGGAAGAACATATTTGGCATCAAGAGGAATAATCAGTCTGTGTATCAGAGAGACAAATTCGGATCAGTTGACAAATATGTTAAAATTGTTTGTATGTATAGATGTTGATTGAGATTGGTTTAAATCGGTATTACCTCATGGAATATATGTATGTGCTTAACATAGAAATGATATCAAGGATTTTTGGAGAGGCTAACATCACTCCAGAAAAATAGACTGGTGTTAGTACCCTAGAAAGACACAAGGAAGGTGTTGTACTCAGATCCCCCTGGATGTTACCTCTGTCTTCCCAAAGTGGAATAATCACATAGTCCCAAAGCCTGGGAGATTTCCTTTCATACTTTATGGTCTGAAACACAAAGATCTCAGGAACCAGAGATGTGAGAAAATGATTTCAGCCTAATACCTGAGACCCAGAGGAGTACCAGCTGAAAGCATTTCCAGAGAAATGCGTCACCCATTGGATGCTAAATGGTTAGTGCATTGTACCTAGAAAAGAATGGATTTCATTTAATCCTGGGGATGATTGGGGTTTCTCTCTCTTCTGGGATCTCAGACTAATTCTGTCTGGGGCTCATACTGTTACCAGTAGGATGCATGCTGTCATCACTAGAGGGAAGGTGAGCCTTAGGTCATCTTTCACTCATGATGGGTCCATCGCTCCCTCTCCATTCTGCAAAGATGTCCTGTCTCAGAGCCCTGATGCTCTCTACTTTCCATTTTCCCCAGTGACAGCATCTTTTAGAGGAGCCTGCTTTTCCTCCCTGAGAGTTTCATCTTTAGCCAAGGTCCTTTATTTAGGATTCAAGTGGGCTCCTGAGAACCCGAAAGCCAGATACAGAAATTATTTTTCTGATTTTATTCTTACTTTTTTGGAGGAAATCTTTTTTAGGTTAAACATGCAATATGGTAGGGTTTCAGAGTACTACACCACTAATTTATGTATAGGATAGCATGGGATACCTTTGTGCATGGTTAGGTGTTAAACCGTAGTCATTTTCAAGCTTTGACCTTATTCTCCATAGAATTAAATACACCCTTGTGCAGCACCTGTGTGGCACACTCAGTGAAGCATTCAAGCCTTGATTTCAGCTCAGGTTGTGACCTCGGGCCGTGAGATCAAGCCCCATATCAGGCTCTGCACTCAGCGCAGAGTCTGCTTGAGTTTTTCTCTCCCTCTCCCTTTGCCCCTCACCCCTCCTTCTGGCTGTCTCTCAAATAAATAAATAATACACACACACACACACGCACACATGCACGCTTTTCTATTAGGATGATGTGTATCTGTATTTGTTCACATCCAGCCTAGCTTAAGTTAGAAAATGTTAAAGAAAAGAATAATGAAAGTTCCTTTCATTGCTGAAAATATAAAAACCCCAGTTCAAAGGTCCTGGGGTGACAGCATTACCTACGATATCCCAGGAACAGGTGTAGTACTCTGAAACCCTGCCATATTGCATGTTTAACCTAAAACAAGGTGGCCACGCAACACAGAATGAGTAAGAAGAAAGGTTGTAGGAGAGAACCGTGATAGAAATCAGAGGTAAGAATATTGTTAGCAATTATAGGGCCCTGAATGCCATTCTCAGGCCTTCAGCTTTTACTCTGAGGGAAACGCTGTATCAATGGAATCAATGGAAGGTTTTGAGCCGAGGAGTAGTTAAGATTCAGCTTCTGTTCGCCATGGGTACTATGCTGAAATGAGATTAGAGAGAGCAAGGGCAGTGACAGGTGTACTAGCTCGCAGGTGCTGGATTAATCCAAGTGAGAAGTAACAGTGGTTCGGGCCAGGTGGTAGCAGGGAGATGGTGAGAAGAGAAATGACTAGATTCTGGATGTGTTTTGAAGGCGGAGCAACAGGACTTCCTGACAGCCTGGGTGTGAGAGTGCGGGGAAGAAGGGGCGGCTCAGGACTTGGGGTCTGGCCAGCCAGAAAGGTGCAGTGGGTTTTAGGGTGTTCAGCTTAGGGGTTAGTTTTAGACATGTTCAGCTGGAGGTGTCTATTTGAGAAGAAGGGGAGATGTCCACTAGACAGTCTGAATAAGCACATCTGGGTTTCAGCGAAGGAGCTGGAAATTTAAATTGGTACTACAGTAACATACGTAGCATTAAAAGCCTGGAACACGATGAGATCGCTTACGTAGTCCGTGAGAATAGAGCAGTTTGAGACCAGGGCCTTGGAGCACTCCAAGGGCACAAGGTCAGAGAATAAAGGGTGAACTAACAAAGGAATGACCAGTGAAGTGGGAGAAAAGCTAGGACAGTAGAGCGTCCTGCAAACCAAGTTAAGCAAGTTCTTGTAGGGGGTGCCTGAGTGGCTCAGTCGGTTGAGATCCTGATCCCAGAATCCTGGGATTGAGTCCCGCACCTGGCTTCCAGCTTAGGGGGAGTCTGCTTTTCCTCTACACCTACCCACTGCTTGTACTCGCTCTGTCTCACTCTCTCCCACTTTCTCAAACAAATAAATGAAATCTTAAAAAAGAAAGAAAGAAAGAAAGAACGAACTTGTTGGAGGCAGAAGTGATATTTTATCGTCAATGCTATAAATGAGACAAGAATGACAAGGGCTGGGTATTGACTGTTGGTTTAGTAATGAGGATGTCATTGGTGAACACTCCAGAAACACTGGCAGTATCATTTGTAATATTTTTAAAGGAGATACTGGGGAAGCCTGGTTGATGAAGGCCCCGTGACTCTGATGACCCAGTTTCGCAGGGTGACAACTTTACCGAGTGGAACACGGCGGGAAAAGGAGTGCGTGGTGCATACAATTTGATAAGACCCACCTGATCAGGACTTTTTCCCCCACCTCTTGAATAGCCCATGGAACTTCTCAGGTCTGGTTTGTTGAAGTGGGAGAAAGAAGGAGTGCCCTGAAGAAGCATAGATGTAGCTTCTGATCAATTCTGGTTGGGATATTTTAAGCCTTGCATTTGGGGAAATGACTAGAGCTAATTAATTAAACATCTAACTGTAAAGAAAGATGCCCCTAGAGACCATTTCACTGGCATGCAGTATTTGGGCTCTCTTTCTTTTTACCCTCAATTCAGCCATTAATTTCTGCATAAATAATAACAGAACACTGCGTCAATATTATGTTTTACATCATGTATATTAAACAATCAGCATTGGCCAAGAAGACAATAAAAATGCATGCAAACATTTATGCATTGTTTTTCATGTGGAAGAGACATCAACTTTTATCAAATGACCCAGGGTTAAGAACTACAGAATCGGAATCCACGGCCTTTTTTTTTTTTTAAATGAGCCTTGGGTCTACGGAATTATATCACTGGGGCATTAATCTAGAAATTGGTATTCATATATTACCTTATTTCAGTGGCTGGATGGTAATTATTAACAGTAACCAGTTATACAGGGGGATGGGGGGCCATGGCTGATTTGTAGCTATGTCTGCTTTCTACAGGGCAGTTAGGTCCATCATGGCCCATTTCAAACTACCAACATGAAGTCATTTGGACCTGTCAATTGAAGTCACCCAGTGGACTCTTGGGAGCCAATGGAAGCTGGTTCCAGGACACCACTGTTTTATTTGTGTGCAGACAAATTAACATTAAAAGAGAGGATAATTCCTTAGACCGGGATCAAATATTAGACCCAAGACTTGAACCCAGACTTTCATGACTACAAAATCCATGTTCTCTCCCCAAAACCCATGTCTGGAAGCTCCAAAACATTGTTCATGAATTAGTAGGATAAATACCCATGTGTTCATCAGCACTTCAGGGACATAAAGCTAGTATTATAATAATAACATTAATTGCATCCTATATATTGAACTGAATTTTAAATTATTAAGTGAAAAAAATTATTTTGATGGTTTAGATTGGGTAGCATATCTATTCCTCTAGGATTATATTCTCCAGAATTATAAAATCCTTCATCAGGATGATGGTCAAGTCACCCATTTACTCTAATTTGTTCCCAGCAACACCACTCAGAAGAGAAAGAAGGGAATATTCCTTGTGCGTGCATGTGTGTGTGTGTGTATATGTGTTTGTGTGTGTGTGTTTGACAATACTCGATTTTGTGTTGCTCTCCAGGCTACTACATGTACATCGAGGCCTCCCACATGGCGTATGGACAAAGGGCACAGCTCTTGTCCTGGCCTCTGAGAGGAGTCACCGGAAAACAGTGCTTGACCTTTTTCTACCACATGTATGGAGCAGGGACTGGCCTGCTGAGTGTCTATCTGAAGAGAGAAGGTGAGAGTGAAGGGTCCCTCTTATGGAGAAGACGAGGTGAGCAGAGCATCTCCTGGCTGCGAGCGCTGATTGAATACAGCTGTGAGAAGCAACACCAGGTAAGCCAGAGGCGACAAGAACCAAGTGATAGCAGGTGGTCCTGTAGGCTTCTGCTGTTCTTTCTTCTTCTTGCTACCCAAGGGAATGTCTGGTCCTTTCTGGGGGTCATAGATAAAGGCAGTAGTTGTTTAAGAGTAAACATAATTAGTCTCTGCTGATTAAATCTCAGTAGTGAAAGGGAGATGAGGCGTGTAGATGAAGCTTTGGGTAGTTATGCACGGAGTGATTTTTGCGACTCCATGATGAAAGGGTGGCTATTTTTGTCTTGGCACATTCTGAGTGTCAAGTGCATTCTGTGTGTCGTGCATGTCTCCAAAATGGTCCCCTTTGCTTCTGAACATGGTATTACCTAATTAGTTGTTCCAGCTGCATCCCTACCCTCGTCATTACCCACACGCAAGGGCTTCTGTTGCAAGCCTCTATTTAACAGAGTGCATGGTCCAGAGGAAATGTTCAGCCTCTGTCTGCAGTGACGTGGAAGAAGCTGAGTCCCAATCCTAAGTCCCGAGTTTCGTGTGCGGTAGGAGACCTCCGCCCCATGGTGTCCTGGTCGTGAGTGAGTCTAGGCAGCACCAGGAAAGAGC
Source organism: Mustela nigripes (assembly GCF_022355385.1). NCBI lineage: Eukaryota > Metazoa > Chordata > Mammalia > Carnivora > Mustelidae > Mustela > Mustela nigripes. The sequence goes on along the minus strand of NC_081565.1, from coordinate 80,252,577 downwards.
CTTTCACATTCCAATCAGTGAGGTTGAGCAGCCAATCCAGTCTAAAGGTGGGCGGGAGCCTCTTGGCAGCCACGGTCTTGAGCCTCCTCTGAGCCAAAGCTCCAAAGGGAGAGAACCTTCAGACCCCGCTGTTCCTGAAGTTGCTCCATGGAATTCTCCGACCTTCCACAAAAGCACTGTTTCCCCCTCAGTGTTCGGACTAATGAACAGTCTTGGGTCAGCTCCCCTTAACATTAACTACTGGCTGCTTGGCTAAGCCCAGATCTTCCTGGGCAGAGGTCTTCACAATAAGGGCTGCATGTTACACCATCGTCCAGCCTCAGGGAATTGTCTGCAGATCTGAATGGGAAGGGTTTGCCCCAGCTCCGGTGGGCCAGGTGGAGCAAGTGATAGCGGGAACATGAGCCATTATCTGGGGATGGCCCATTACCTTGGCACGGATGAGACTGAGTGAAGAGTAACAGCCCCAGGAATGGTGTGGCTAGTACTTTAATTTCTGTTTCAGAAGGGAAGTGGAACATGCAGGAACTTACTAATGTAACTGACCATCATTCTGAGAGGGTGGATTAATTTCCTTAGGCTACTGGGGCACTCATACTGCTCCCCTACTCCCGTGTTCTCGAAGTGTGGTCCTGAGGCCAGCACCTGAGGCCAGTGCTTGAAATGCAAATTCACCTAAAATGACATGTACCTAAAATACACATTCTTGGGCCTCACCTTGGAACTACTGAACCATACTCTGTGGGGGAGGGGACCAGAAATCTGTGTCTTAGCAAGCCCCCCGGTGAGTCAGATGCACGCTAAAGATGCAGCAGCATCTCTGTCCTAGAGTGAGTGAGTCTGAGTCTTTCTGGTGGAGCCTGAGCATTGATGTTTTTACAACTCCCAAATGTTGCTGGTGCGCAGGAGTTCCGGGACTTGAGTTCAAAAGAGCAGGGGACTTCTCAGCATCTAAACCCAAGGAGCTGAGTCCAAGGCCTTGAATATACTAGACTTGCTGGTGGTTGGTTGTTTGAAATAGTTTTTTTATCCCAACGTAATCAGACATCTTGGGTAGCATCTTGAGGTGTTCAAGGTCATTTTCAAGTTCAAGGGTACAGAATGGCCTGGAGGATTTTTAGCTCACGACGTGGAAAGAAGACTCCACACCATTCCTCTTGTCTTAAAATGGAACAGATATGAATCTGTCATGAGGAATTTCCTTCTGGATTTAGTGTTTCCCTCAGGAATCCCGAACGACTGTCTGGAGACCAGGCTGAACTAGTTTTTCCAAAACATCTTAGTGTCTAATAAAACACAGACACGCCCACGCAAATAAATCCGCCATCTTCTCCGTGCCAGGCACTTACAGTGCTGGGAGCTGTACATAGGCTCTTCCGGTTGATCTTAGAGCTCCCTTCACAGATGGAGAAACAATGTCCAGCCGGTAAGTGGCAGAGTGAGAATTCAGTCCCAGATCTGATTGGTCCCAAAGTATGTATCCCTAAGCCACGACTTAACACTTCCTCCTACCGTGGAGGTTCCCAAAATACTCATTCCCCTTGGTGTCATAAGCACTGGGTGATCTTGGGGAAATCCTCATCCTCTCTTAGCGTGTTTATACATTTTCAAAATGGGGTAATAATTCCTGCTGCGTTGACATCACCGGAGTTAGAGGGTCACATTAGATTATGTATGTGAAAGGGTTTAATATATTTTAAAGTCACAAAGTATAAAAGGATATTATTGTTTCTAAAAATATATTCCCTCCCAAATATCTCTGGTCTCTAATTCATGTCGCCATGGCAACCATGGTATTCTCAATAGTTACTTTGGCATCCAGACTGAGTGCCTAAAGTATGAGACCAAAATATCTCATTTTAATAAAGATTTATTGACCGCTTGCTATTCTAAGTGCTGGGGATACAACAATGAATATAACATGTAAAGCTCCTCCTCTTTTAGCTGGCATTCTAGTGGGGAGAGATTGAAAATGTAAACAAAAAATATATACTGTACCATGATATGATAATAAGTGCTATGAAAAAAAGTAGGTCAAGCTAATCAGGTAACAAGATCAAAGAAGTGTCAGGGTGTAATCCTGAAAGGTCTTGGACATCATGGTACAGTTTGAAATTTATTCCAGAAGCAATGAAGAACCATCAGATGGTTTTAAGGTAATGCAATTTGATTAATATTTTTAAAGGATCACCCCAGCTACTACCTGGGGAGTAGACTGGAGGGAGGCAAGGAGACTTTGGGACTACTGCAATAGTCCTGGCAGGAGTGGTAGCTAGGAATATGTGGCAGGGGTGAGATGTATCAGAAGCCCACAGGACTTCTTATGTATGGCATGTGGGGTTTGAGAGAAAGAGGCAGCAAGGTGACACCACGGGTTTGGGCCTGAGCAACCCCTCGAATGGAGTTATCATTTACTGAGATGGGGAAGGCTTTAGGTGGGGCATATCTGGAGGGTGAGGGCAGTGTGCACAGGAGAGGTTTTTTGAACGTGCAGAGTTTTCACTGTCTGTTAGACATGCACTTGGGTATGTCAAGTAAGTGGTAGGACATGAGTCTGAAGTTTAGGGAAAAGAACAGGCTGGAGGAGTCAATGTGTGTGTCGTCGGTGGGGGTGGGCAGGTGCAGATGACTCTCAGAGTGCTGTAGAAGTGCTGACATTTGAGATTCATCCTAGAGGGGAGGTAAGTGGGTGGCCTCCTGACGACATTCCCATCATCCAACCATCCTTGTAGAAGAAATGCATCAAGCGGCACAATATTAATCGTGCTCCTTCCTCAGGGTTTAATAAAGTGCCAAGCCACCCTTGACTTGCTATCGATCAAAAACACGAAGTGATTTCATTTCCTTTGGATTCCTTGCTTAACCTTTCCTCCTCGGCTCTCTCTGTTTTCCTCCCTGGGTTCTTTTATTTTGATGCCATCGAAAGAATGAGTTCTTATGAATTCATTCATCATCAGATGAATTCTTAGCTCATTGAAATATTTACATCATTTATATTGTTCATTACGCTACCTCACATTTAGTAGGAATAAGTACATGCTGGGTACTCACCTAACACCAGGTTTCCAAATTCTCTTGCTCGTGATATACTCAGTCTTCCTAGTTTTCTCCTGGTGCCACTAGAGCACAAGTGATACCTAACCGCTTTCATTTATTAAGCTGTTTTCCAGACAACTTAGTGAGTATTTATGTCCTAACGACTTAGTAGCCATTTGAAAAAAATAATTGCTAAACCGAAAGAAAAAATAAATTGTTCTCTAGTTCTTAAATAACCACGATTATTTAATAATAGAATGTGTATCTGCAATACAAGGCAGAAATCATAATGGTATAAAATAGTTATCCCTCAAGTATTAAGGAAATTCAAAGGAGAAAGTTGTATGAAATCAAGTGCTTGGTTCAACTGCAGACTGTTCTGAATATAATTCCATCAGGTAATTTGTTTATTATGTTTCCATTGTAGACTTGGACGTCAAAAACCAGATTTTATTGATGTCCAGAGAACCAGAATGCTTATTAACTGCCCTCATATATCCTCCTATCTGGATGTGTTAGGATATTTTCCCCCTCTTCTAACTCTACTTATTTGGAGTCTTGTTTGGGATTGTGTCCTTAGAATTTTTAATAACGTTATATTGCCCATTTCTGTCATTAAGGCTTCTCTGAGTCATTAATTTCAAGATAGTTTCATATGCTTATTAATTATCCACTTTATGTTCTTTGATTTAATTTAAATCATAAACTAGTGCAATGGGGAGTCATTTCCTCATAGAATGAGTAGAACAAACGTGTCTTCTGGAAAGTTTTCATTACCCACAAGCCTCCCTACAGTATTCAGTGGTTTATTAACCATTGTTGGGTCGGCTTTAGAACTGGTGATGTAATCTCTTCTCCCTAGAACCTGAAATTTGGATCAGTTATTTTCTTCTCAGGATCTAAAGTTATGGAACTGCTTCTCTCCTCCTAGGTTGTTCTTGGATGTTATGGTATCTAACCTGATAAGTGAACCATTGTCCTTTCAGTAAAGCTAATGATTATGCTTTGCTGTTCATTCATGATCTCATCGGTCATGTTAAATTCTCCCACCTGGTACCAGTATCACTGTAGATTTATGGAGAGCCTAAGAAAGCTTAAATTTCTGGCCCATGGCTTTCATAGGCCCTATGAATGCTAGGACTAGAATATTCTAGGTGGGGAGGGGAAACCAGGTCACCACCAGGGAGCATTTCTGGGAAATTACGTAAAGAAATCTCAGAAGAAAGGGACCAAAATCTCCAAGGCTCTAGTAATATACTGGGAATTTCTTTAAAATCCTAAATAAGTATTCTCTTTGGTACCTAAATTTGAATTTGTGATTTTGTATCACTTTTCTTAAAGGAGGTTGAAAAACAGTCTAAGCTTCCAGACCCACACAGCTTGGATCTGCCCTTGACGAATATTGGTTTTTTGTTTTTATTTATTGTTTTAAAAATGTTTTATTTAAATTCAATTTAGCTAACATATAGTATTTTATTCATTTCAGAGGTAGAATTTTGTGACTCATCAGTTGCATACAACACCCAGTTTTCATTACATCGAGCGCCTGCCTTCCCCAGTTACCCCATCCCCCAGCCACCTCCCCTCCAGTAACCCTGTTTGTCCCCTAGAGTTAAGAGTCTCATATGGTTAGTCTCCCTCTCTTTTTTATCTTAATTTCATTTTTCCTTCCCTTCCCATATGTTCATTTGTTTTGTTTCTTAAATTCCACGAGTGAAATCCTATGGTATTTGTCTTTCTCTGACTGACTTATTTCGCTTAGCATAATACCCTCTAGTTCCATCCACGTCATTGCAAATGGTAAGATTTCATTCTTGTGGGTGCCCAAATAATATTCCATTGTATATGCACCACGTCTTCTTTATCCATTCAGATCTCAATGGACATCTGGGATCTTTCTATAGTTTGGCTATCGTGGACGTTGCTGCTATAGATATTGGGGTGCAGGTGTCCCTTCAGATCACGATGTATCCCCTGGCTAAATACCTCGTAGTGCAATTGCTGGGTCATAGGCTAGTTCTATTTTTAACTTTCTGAGGAACCTCCATGCCGTTTTCTAGAGTAGCTGTACTGGTTTGCATTCCCACCCGTAGTGCAAGAGGGTCCCCTTTCTCTGAACCTTGCCAACATCTGTTGTTTCCTGACTTATTAATTTTAGCCCTTCTGACTGGTGTGAGGTGGTATCTCATTGTGGTTTTGGTGAGTATTGTTTTGTCAGGATGACTCTATTTCTAAATGCAAACTTCATTACTTTTCAGGTAATTTTTGAAGCCATTCGGGGACTGTCTCTAAGAAGTGATATTGCCATTGATGATGTTAAATTTCAAGCAGGACCCTGTGCAGGTACCAGTATGTTTCCCGATGATATCAGCTTGCTTAAAAAGGGATTTTGTAACAGTGTCAAATCATAAGAATGCAAATTAAGCATTTTTTTACAACAAAAATAGAAAAAATTACTATTGTCTATTTTCTATTTGTCTTTCCTGACAGAAATGGAAGATTTAACCCAGCAATCATCGGGATATTCTGAGGATTTAAATGAAATTGAGTTTTAAGAAATGATCTAAATTGGATAAACTAAACAAGAGCCATACCTCTCTTCCATCAAAATGAAACCAAAACAGACGAATACTGGACAGTCTTAACCATTTCACAAGTCATAAAATGACTTCACAGCACAGCACTCTTTTTCATTACTTTTGCAAAAAATACTGACTCAGGGCTTTTTGTTTTGTTTTGTTTTGTTTTCCTTTTTGCGTATGACAACTGTTCCGAAAGTACAGGCTGTTGATTTTGCAAAGATCACACATCTTAATTTTGGTTCCAGTTAAAAATACAAGTGTACTCTACTGCAGTCATTTTAAAGTATGCAAATGAAGGGCACAACAAAATGTGCTCATTTAGCTCTGCATTCAGTGAATGTATTGGGAGGAGACTTAAGTCTTGCGGGTTTCTTTTTGAATTTCAAGTGTCATAACTATTTTTAAAGTAATAATGTGGGGTGTCAGTAGTATCTGCTGAATGAATGCAGTTTTTCATGGTAACAAGTCAGTCTAAGAAAATGAAATCTTATTTCCTATGTTTTATTCATAGAAAGGGAGTATTCATTTTTTTGGAGTATCAATTTTTAAATATTTTTACCATATGTGATAACAAAGGATCTTTTCATGAATGTCCCAGGGTAAGTCAGTATTAATTAATGCTGTATTTCAAGGCAATGCTACTTTCTTTTTCTCCCCCTTTGAACTACTTTTGAAAGTCACTCTGAACACATGGATTAGAAATTGCACTCTTTTTTCTGTAAAGCAAGCTTGAAAATGTTTATGGACACACACCCCAAAATTTTTAGGTTGTGTTAAGCAGTTTTACTGGTTGTTTTTTTTTTTTTTATAATAAATGTCTTGGTAAGGTTTTGAGTAATATGAATTCAAGCAGATATACTAAACTACTGCTTTTTATTTACATGTTTAGAAAATTGTACATACATGTTTGTATACCCAAACAGCTATTATAAGATTACCTAATAAAAGGTTATTTGAAAGTCTTTTCCCTAACAGTTAACTCATTTCTATGTTATTTTTCTTGTTCAGAAGCTCTCCGGTACACAACTGCTGATTCTAGTTTGGATTCCTGCTCTGCCACAATTAAGTTCTTCTTAGGCCTTCTATTAGTGATATAAGCACTGGATACTTTGATACAATAATTAATTTTTAAAGTGTTTTATTTTACGTAAGCTAACTTAATTTTCCACCAACTTTTATCTTATTAGAATATAAACATCATGAGCCTAGGGATTCTTGCATGTTTTGTTTACTTTTGTAGTCTCAGTACCTAGAACAATGTCTGGCATGTAATAGTCGAAACAGTCGAAAATGTGTCCCTGGCCAGTGAGGACATATAAATGTTTGTTTAATGAATGAATGAATGAATGAATGAATGAATGAATTTAACTGTCCCCACATTCTCCAGATTGGAGATATTATTATCCATTTTTACAGAGAAAGAAACCAAGGCTCAGAAGGGTGAACAGATTATTTACGATCCCATAGCTGTTCACTGAAGGAACTTGGAGTTGTCTCTCTGACCCCAAGGTCCATACCTTCTCCTGCTCTGCATGGCCCAAACCCCATGGTTCTCGCAGAATTGGGTGGTATTCCCACTTAAGAACGTCAAAAAACTCTCTGGGTGCCTGGCTGACTCAGTCTGTAGAGCATGTGACACTTGATCTCAGGGTTGTGAGTTTGAGGCTCACATTGGGCATAGAGATTACCTAAAAAAAAAAATCAAAACTCTTAAATTAATCTGTAAAGAGTAGTATACTTCCCTGAAGACCACATTTCTTGGAAAATAAGAAACGAGACTCAACTATTCAAAATAAACATCCTAAGGTTTATGAAGAAAATGAAATAAACTTATAAAGTAGAGCAAAATTTTACAAATCAAATCCCTAAATAGAACCGAAACATTGAGGAAGAGATATCAAGATGTGAACCAACTCAACAGTATACGAGACATTATAATTTCCCAACCCTGTTCTTCCTGTCCAGAGCTTAGTTGTATTTGCTGAATAAAGAAATGAAAAGGTTGTCCCCAAGACCTAACACAATAGCTCCTGCATAACAAGGGGTTTGTAATAGATAGTGACTAAATGAAGTCATTCACCAACCTCCTTGCTCATGGATTACTTAAATCCATCATAAAAATCAGAGCTAACATTTATTGAATACTTACTGTCTTCAGTTATCATTCACTTTGCATGAATTCGCCCATTTAATCCTGGTCACAACCCATGAAGTAGATCTCATGATATTTCTACTGTATATATAGAGAAAATGAATTTGTCCAAGTTCAGCAGCTGGTGTAGGGCTCAGGATGGGGCCTGGGTGTGTTTCGTTGCCAAACCTGTGCTCCGATCCTAGCAGGACTGCCTCCTGAACCTGCCAGCTCTCCTGCCAACTCCACCCCCAATACCAATTTATTTATTGATTGCTTTCTAAAAAGATTTTTATTTATTTATTTATTTATTTATTTATTTATTTATTTGACAGACAGAGACCACAAGTAGGCAGAGAGGCAGGCAGAGAGAGAAGAGGAAACAGGCTCCCCGCTGAGTTGAGAGCCCAACGTGGGGCTCGATTCAAGGACCCTGACATCATGACCTGAGCCAAAGGCAGAGGCTTTAACCCACTGAGCCACTCAGGCGCCCCCCCCCCCCCCCCCCGCCATACCGATTTAAACCATAGGCAAAGGTTCCAAGTTTCTCTCACTCCAGAGGATTCAGTGGCTCCCAAAATTGCACCAAAGGTTGCCAAACCCGAAATAGTACTGGTGTAGCCATTCTGGAAAACAGTAATGGAAGTTCCAAGTTCCTCAGAAAGTTAAAAATAGAGCTACCCTATGACCAGCAATTGCACTACTGTGTATTTAACTAAAGGATGCATAGTGGTCCGAAGGGGCACCTGCACCCCAGTGTTTGTAGCGGCAAGGTCCAAAATAGCCAAACTATGGAAAGATCCCAGATGTCCATTGACGGATGAATGGATAAAGAAGATGTGGTCTATATACAATGGACTATTACTCAGCCAGCAAAAAGAATGAAATCTTGCCATTTGCAATGATGTGGAAGGAGCTAGAGGGCATTATGCTACGCAAAGTAAGTCAGTCAGAGAAGGACAAATACCATTGGATTTCACTTATATGTGCAATTGAAGAAACAAAACAGATGAACATAGGGGAAGGAGGGGGGAAAAGAGAGTGAGAAGTAAACCATGAGACTCAACAACAGAGAACAAACTGAGGGTTGGTGGAGGGAGGTGGATGGGGGATGGGCTAAATGGGGGATGGGCTAAATGGGGGATGGGCACTAAGGAGGACACCTGTGGTGAGCGCTGGGTGTTGTTTTGAAGTGATAAATCCCTAAATTCTACTCCTGAAGCCAAATTTTACCATCTATGCTAGTTCACCATAATTTAAATAAAAACTTGAAATTAAAAATAAATACTCATTGGGACACCAGCTTTGGGAACTTGGGGACAAAAGGTGGGAGTTGGCCACTAGTTATTAAGTTATGGCAGAAAGGAAAGAAGTGATTGTTACCAGTTGTTGTTAAGAAGCAACGGGTAGTTCCTATCTGAGGAGAGAGGGGGTAGAAGGTAAGAGGACTAATATACCCTTCTTCACTCATGTTCATTTGGTGGCAGAATTCACTCTTTGGATGCTTTTCTTCCTTTCCAGGTTGCTCTTGCCATTCATTTTAACTATATTTTGCCTGGATGAAAATATGAAAGTCCAACGTAGTTTCCTCGGGTTTACAAATGCCCTCACAGAAGGCGTGCTGGCTAATGGGTACGCTGCGACCATTCCTGCACAGGATTTGCATTTACTTTATCTAAACCCACAAGTGCTTCAAAGACAAACTACTTTTTCCAGACAGACCGCCTTCTCTACTACAATTTGCTCTCTGGGTTGGAGATTATTTATGTGTAGAAGGCAGTGAAGCAGAAGATAGGACCTCTGAGTCAAGGTCTGATTTCACGTGGAATAAGAAAAGATTCAACAAAGATTTGGTGACGGGTCACCTGGGCAGCTCAGTCGGTTGGTTAAGTGTCCTGCTCTTGGTTTCAGCTCAAGTCATGGTCTCAAGGTGTCCCAGCTCAAATCCTGGCCTTGCCACTTACCAGATTCAGGACTAGGGGCAATTCACTTACACCGTCTCTGATCCCTACTTGCAGTCTGCAAAATAGGGCGGACTACTCCTTGTTTCTACTTCTTCGGTTGCTGTCAAGATGAAATGAAAGTGATACCTACAAGCATTTAGTGTCTGACACACAAGAGCCGCCCTAGTTTATTTTAGAAGGTTTGAGTGAATTTTTTTAAATAAATCACAGTTCTTTCAATGTATTCTTTCTCTCCAAAGGAATTGTGAGTTTATAGTGCCATCTTAAGGAGAAAGCAACCATAGAATCTTGTCACTTACCACGTTTTCCCTTTGTACTAACAATGCTAGGCTCATTTTAATCAGCAGCTGGGCAGTGCCTTTCCCTTTGCTCTTCTCCAGTCGCCGTTGGTGGTTCTTTCGGGCTGCTCACCCCAGGTATACACCCGAGCAGAAGTTATCATGCTAAACCTAAATTCTTGTTCTTATGGCCATCTTCTCAAGAATGGTCACTTTCCAATTTTGTGCCCCCAACTGCCTACCACACTCAACAAATATTTCTGGACTAAAGAAACAAATGCTCAATTAAAAACATTTAGTTTAATACAAATATGTATGTGGATTTCAGAAATCACAAGGGATATAAAGATTCTCATTTGTCCATCAACATCTCATGGTCTGGAAACCCATGCTCTAAAAATTTAACATGAAAATGTCTCCCTGGCCAGTGAGGACCCTTGGGGCAACTGGAAAAAACAACTTTAAACCTTCTCTATGGGTCCATAACTTTCAACCCAGGCTACACACATTTCCCACATATAAAACTACACAGAAGGACTCGCAATCCAAAATTACAACACATTTGGTCAGCTGTCAACAGCAGAATTAGATAACCAAGACTTCACAGCATGATATTTTTTGATAGACACTTTAAAATAACGATTTTTAAAAATAGACACACAAAAACAAAAACATTGAGCGCATAAAAAGCAATATGCTATGAACTAAGGAGCAGGCAGAATGATTTTAAAGGGAACCAAATAGAACTTCAACACATGAAAAATAGTCATTAAAATTAAAAATTGAATGGAAGAGGCAAATAATTAATCATGCCTACCAGGAGAGAACTGGTGAACTAGAATATAAGATAAGAAATGTGGATACAATAGAGAGAAAAAAATGAAAGATATGAAGGAGGCAGAGAATGAGAACATCCAGAGTATTCCAGAAAAAGTTCCCGAAAGAGAGAATGGGGGAGGGAAGATTCAAAAGGAGAACATTTGAGACAATTTCAGAATTGGTTATGGGTAAAATGTTTCAAACAAGGAAGTCTAACCAATGCTGAGCAATGTAAATGAAAATAAATCCACACCTAGATCCATCATTATGAAATACCAAAGGCAGAGAGATTTCAAATGCAACCAGAAGGAGAAGACAGATGAATTACAGAGGAATAAAAATTAAACGAAATCAAATTTCTCATTAATGAGGAAGGTGTGAAGACTGTGGAGTAAAACCTTCAACATCTGCTGAGAGAAAATCACATCACCTGGAATGCTATCATTCAGAAGAACAAAATCACAACATTTTCAGATAAAGAAGAAATCATGTATTGTTCCTATGTATGTGTATAGATATGCATGAATATATTCGTATACGGATATTCCTCAACTTACAATGGGGTTATACTCCGACAAACCCATCATAAGTTGAAAATATTCTAACTTGGAAATGCATTTAATACACCTAGCCTGCTGGTCACCATAGCTCAAACTTACCACCTCAACCGTGCTCAAAAAGCTCACATTAACCTCCAGCCGGACAAGATCATGGAACACAAAGCCTATTTTGTTGATTACAAAACATTTAGTGTGGAATATCACATGCAATTTCTTGAATACCATATTGAACGTGAAAAACAGAATGGTTGTCTGGGTACAGAATGCTTGTGGGCTGTTCATGCTTGTGATCCCGGGGCTGACTGGGAGTTGTGGGCGCTGCCCATGCCTAGCATCAAAAGGGAATATCGCATATGGCTAGCCCAGAGAAGGATCTGCATTCAAAATCTGAAGCATGATTCCTCCTAAACGCGTATGGCTTTCACACCAATGTCAAGTTGAAAAATCGTAAGTCAAACCATCCTTGGTCAGGGACCGTCTGTACATCTAGATCAATGACAGTTAAAAGTACCACCTATCAAAATTCATGGGATGTAGCTATTAACATATGAAAAGAATCTTGTCATCTTAAATTATTAATTTGAAAACTAGAAAAAGGGAGAATTATTGAGACAAGCAACAAACTTAAGTTAGAATAAGAACAGAAAATCTAAAGAAAGAAGGAAAACAGAAAGAGCATACATTAATAAAATAAAAACAAAATCTAATAGGGAAAGAATTAAAAATCTATGAAAGCATCTCAAGAATTAGACTAGCAAATTAAACCTGAAAGACAATACCACCCTAGACCCAGGTGAAGGGAGCCTCCACCCTGAGAGCCGGTTGTGGGGGCTCTAAGCATTCCATAAATGGTCTCAGATTGGGCCATGAGTTGAGAATACCAGGCTATCAGTATGTCTCATTCTTTATTCAAATTTTATTTTAATTAATTGGTCAATTGATTGATTAACTAATTTCACATGGCAGATGGAAGCCACCGCAGGTAGGCCTCAAGGACCAATGGAGCTCTTACCATGCCCGGGAAGAGCTATGGTCTTGGGGAGAAGGTGGTGTAAGAGGGGCTGTGGCCAGACATGGAGAAACACAGCCTCCTCTAAAAGGCAGCGGTGCTCCAGTCCCTAGTGAACCCAGTCAAAAGTCAGAGGACAAGTGAGCCTTGATAACACAGGCCAGAGAAATCTATGTCCCAGGCCACAGAGCAGGGTGAAGAGAGTAGGACAAGGGATACAGTGGGGCAAGCAGAAAAAACAGCACAGAATCTTTGTCTCTTAATGCATTTGCGCTCTCTCATTCTCTCTCTTTTCTTAAGATTTTATTTATTTATTTGAGAAAGAAAGTGAGATCACCAGCAGGGAGGAAGGGTAGAGGCAGAAGCAGACTCCCTGCTGAGCAAGGAGCCCAACGTGGGGCTGGACACTGGGACCCTGAGATCACGACCTGAGCCAAAGGCAGACCCTTAACAGACTGAGCCACCCAGGCGCCCCGCTACCCCTACCCCCCTGCATCTTTCTTTTGATCTTAATGAGAAGGAATAGGAAGTTTCTCCGTTACTTATCATGTGCGCTCCAGGTTTCTGATAAGTAGCATCCCTCAAGTTCAGAAACTTCAGTGCCATTCATAGTTTTCTAAGAACTTATCACAAACAGACATTGAATTTTATCAGATGCTTCTTTGCATATGTTAAGGTAATAGGATTTTTCCCCTCTAATTTTTTAACATGGTGAATTACATGGATAAGTTGTAGATTCTTTTTTTCTCATTTGGAATATCTAACTTTTTTTTTTAAGATTTTTTTAAAAATTTATTTATTTGACAGATCACAAGTAGGCAGAGAGGCAGACAGAGAGAGAGAGGAGGAAGCAGGCTCCCCACTGAGCAGAGAGCCCGATGCGGGGCTCGATCCCACCACCCTGAAACCATGACCTGAGCTGAAGGCGGAGGCTTTAACCCATTGAGGCACCCAGGTGCCCCTGGAATATCTAACTTTTATGTGAAACATAATCCAATCCAACTGTGAAAGATTGTAAGGCATGTGTGGCCAATGTTAAAGAATAGTAATGACCACTCGTGGACCATTGATCCTGCCTGAGAAACAGAACATTATCAATAACTCGGAAGCAGTCTGTGGACGACGGCCCCATCCCACATCCTTCTCTTGCCCAGAGAGGTGACCATCATCCTACAGTTCATGGTAAGCCTTCCTTTGTTTAGTTTTTTTATAGTCCTATTTGCTATCTACGCATCCTAACAATATATTACTTAGTTTTGTTGGTTTTATACAAAGGTAGGGTGCCTGCGTGGCATCTTGGTTTAGGCTGAGATCATGATCTCAGGAGTGTGAGACCGAGCCCCACCTCAGGCTCTGGCTCTGCATTGGGCATAGAGCCTGCTTGAGATTCTCTCTCTCCCTCTCTTTCTGCCCCTGCCCCCGCTCATGTACATGTGGCCGCACATACAATCTCTCTCTCTCTCTCTCTCTCAAAAGAAAAATTATACAGAGGAAGTAATTGTGTGTATGCATGTATATATGCATACATATGTATATATACATATATACACATGTATACTATAAGCATATATACACATGTATACATATATACACATATGTATGTATACATATATATATCCACCTATAATTTATCTTTTTTGCTCAAAATTATGTTTTAGAGATTCAGCAATGTTGAATTTCTAGCTATAGTTAATTCATTTTCACTGTGGTATGATATTCTATGAAATGATTATATTGCAATTTATTAATTCATTTTACCATTGATGAATATTGGAGTCGGCTCTAGATTTTTGCTCTTGTGACAATTTTGCTAAAATATATTTTGTGCAAGTACCCCGGTACCCATGTGAAAGATAGCTTTGGTTTGCCTCTCAAACATGTGAATTGCTGGTTTGCACAATAGGTCTGCTATGCTCAATGAGGGAAAAGTGCTTCCCAACTACACAACTCTTACCAGTGTAGATGAGTGCCAAAAATATGCGAATCTCAGATTTTAATTTTTGCCCATCTGGTAATTAGGAAACCGCATTTCACTGAGGCTTTAATTTACATGTCTCCAATTTCTAATTCAATTGAGCATCTTATCAGTGTTCTGTGACCATTCATGTTTAACCTTGTGCAAAATGCCTATTTATTTTGCCCATTTTTCTAGTGAACTGTGTATCTTTTTCTTACAGATTCGTAGGAATCTCTTAATATTCCAGATACAAATTCCAGAATTTGATTCATGAAAGCGATTAGTTTTTAATGTGTATGAACTCATAATCTTATTTTCTTTATGATTTATATATATTTTTTGTCTTAAGAAACTCTTACCCTGTGTTTTTAAAGATATTTCCATATAGTTTCTTCTAGAAAAGTAAACTTTTGTCTATTTCCTTTGATGTGTTTGATTTCTCTGGAATTATATCCAGCCAACTTGCTAAGCTCTCTTGTTATTTCTCAGAACAGACTCTATATTTACATTCATCTACCGTTGCTGCAACAAATCACGACACACTTTGTGGCACGAAACGACACACTCATTATCTCATAATTCTGTAAGTGAGAGTCCTGAAAATGAGTCTCATGGAGCTAAAATTAAAGTTTCAGCAAGGCTGTGTTCCTTCTGGAGGCTCTAACAGAAAATCCGTTTGCCTTTTCTGGCTTTTAGAGGCTTCCTGAATTCCTTGGCTCAGGGCCGACTTCCAGCTGTGTTCTCACTCTAATGTCTGCTTTCATTGTCACATCCCCTCTGACCCTGACCATCATGCCTCTCTCTCTCTTTTTAAATATTTTATTTATTTATTTGACACAGAGAGAGATTACAAGTAGGCAGAGCATCCTGCCTCTCTCTTATAAGGACCCTCGTGATTATATGGGTTCACCTGGATGCTCCAGTAGAATCACTCCATCTCAAGATCCTTAACTTAATGGCATCAACAAGTTGGACGAGATAGACAAAAGAGAGACATTTGACCTATTTCTCAAACAATCAGTTACTAAGAAATTGACCGCATATAACAATGTCAAGAAACTGAAGGACAGTAATTAGCATGGTATATAGTCTAGCAATTTTAATTCTTGGTCTCTATCTTAGGGAAATTCTAGCACCTATACATAAAGACATGTTTGAGGATGTTCCCTAAAGCAATGTTTGTAAAAATGAAAAATTGGAAGCAATCTGTATGTCAAATTTGTAATGGATAAAGTGAGATACAGTCATACAAAACCCTACAGCACTTAAAAAGGAACAAGTTTTATATGTGTCAACATAAATATATCTCAAATATCCATTTTTGCATGAAAAATAAAATTACAAAACTATTCTTACCGTATTTTTAATGTTAATACATTTATCTGTATGCATGTAATATGTCTTTATATAACACATTTATGTAATGCATTCACACTCAAAATATTACTACATATTTTCTGTAGATAAAATGCATGTAAATATAAAAATGACCTTAAAGGACATTACATTACACACTGAACAAATGTATAGGTAGAGGTAGTTAACTCTGGAGAAAAGGGTCACAGCAGCAAGATTGAGGGGAAAAAAATGCCAAATGTACACTAATTTGATCTGTGTTGTTTTATCTTTTAAGAGGAGAATGTATGCATTTGTTTCATGTGTAATTGTTTAAAAAGTAAATAATAGAAAGACAGTAAAATCATGCCACATTGTTAACAGTGTTAATTCCTTTTTTTAAAAAAATCTTTTGAAAATACCTTTAATCAATCCCTTTTGGATATTTAAATTAATTCCAATAGTCTGTTAAAATAAAACATGCTCTGATGAACATCTCATCTTCACATTGCTGAATTTTTACTTAGGGCAAATTCATGAAAGGAAAATACTGACTTAAGAGGCATGAATAATTTTGTTGTTTTCATCTGTATTGCTAGATTATACCCCAAAACTTGTTGAACCAATCTCCTCTAACATCAGCAATTTTCCTTTTAGTGCTGGAATCTCTTTTTGTTACTCTCTCACGAACACTGGATGAAAGATTATAATTTTCAATTTTTGACTAATTTGAACGGCCAACTTTATATTTGCTTTGTAATAATTTGCACTTTTTAAATACTTGGTGTGAATATTTTTTCAAATATCTGTTGCCATTTTAGTTCTTGTTTTGTGACATTGCTTGTTTTAGATTCCTTTTCAAATTTTTATTTAAATTCTAGTTAGTTAACACACTGTGCAATGTTGGTATCAGGAGTAGAATTCGATAATCCTTCACTCACATATGACACCCAGTGTTCATCACAAGTGTCCTCCTTAGCAACCATCACCCAGTTAGGCCAACCCCCAGCCATCTCCTTCCACCAACCCTCAGTTTGTTCTCTGTCTTTAAGAGTCTCTTATGGTTTGTTTGCCTTTTTTCATCTTTCTCTCCCTTCCCATATGTTTAATTGTTTTATTTCTTCAATTCTACATATAAGTAAAATCATATGGTACTTACCTTTCTCTGATGGACTTATTACACTGAACATAATACTCTTCTAGTTCCATCCATTGCAAATGGCAAGCTTTCATTCTTTTTGACGGCTGGATAATATTCCTCTGTGTGTGTGTGTGTGTGTGTGTGTGTGTGTGTGTGTGTACACCAAATCTTCTTTACCAATTCATTCCATTCATTAGTTAATGGACGTTTGGGTTCTTTCCATAGCTTTGCTATTGTTGATAGTGCTGCTACAAACATCAGGGTGCATATACCCCACCGAATCAGTATTTTTGTATCCCTTGGGTAAATACTTAGTAGTGCAATTGCTGGATCATAGGGTAGCTCTATTTTTAATGGTTGAGGCCTGTCCACACAGTGTTAATTCTTTTTTAAAGATGTATTCATTGGGGCGCCTGGGTGGCTCAGTGGGTTAAGCCGCTGCCTTCGGCTCAGGTCATGATCTCAGGGTCCTGGGATCGAGCCCCATATGGGGCTCTCTGCTCAGCAGGGAGCCTGCTTTCCTCCCTCTCTCTCTGCCTGCTTCTCTGCCTCCTTGTGATCTCTGTCTGTCAAATAAATAAATAAAATCTTTAAAAAAATAAAAATAAAAATAAAAAAATAAAAAAAAATAAAGATGTATTCATTTACTTTAGAGAGAGAGAGAGTGGAGTTGGGGCAGAGGGAGACAGTGTCAAGCAGACTCCCCAACAAACATGGAGCCATACTCAGCACTCAGTCCCATGACCCATGAGATCATGACCTGGACCCAAAATCATGAGTCTGAAGCTTAACTGACTGAGCCACCCAGGTGTTCCTGTTAATTCTTGATGGTAGGAATATGCGTGCATGGTTGTTGGTTTCTGTTTTGTGTTTTTGGGGGGTTTTCAAAATTCATAAAATAATAACACAAAGGCAATTTCAATTATACAAAGAATGTTTGGCTACCAATCAAAATGGTGGACGTGAGAACTTAAAACCCCCAAGTTCATGGGAGAGTTTATTTTATACTATATGAAGCGAATTTCAGCAGATTTAGCATGACTCTGACAATTCCCAACTTTCTTTCCTCGAGGAAGTAACACAGTGTGAGGGGAAACACTCGCTCTCCCCTGCGAGGCCTCTGACCTAGCCTGAACAAGGAGGACTTCCCGTTCACTTGGCGAGGACTGACAGAGAGCACTGCTCCTGGTGCTTTAGTGCCTCGTTCCCGATCTTCCGGAAATGGAAGGTAAATTCCTTCCGGAGCAACGTAATATCTGTTTTCCCATTTCATATCCTCAAATGAAATGAAGGCACATTTAACCATAGACTTTCTATCCTGACACATTACAGAGAATATTTTGAAACCTCATATTAATTCCTAATATTTTTTTTTTCAATCTTTCGGTTGGTTTGTATCCAAGAGATGGAAATTTGAGAAAGATGCAAATCTGTTGAGACATTGATCCAGAATATAAACATGAATTATGAAAAAGTACTTAGAACAGTAGCTGGTATATGGTACACTCTGTTAGTGTCGGCTATTACTACTAATATGGTAGCTATTACTAGAACCAATTACCACCACGGTAAGAAGAAGCAGATATTTTCATTATTTAAAGCTTTTGGGGGGGCACCTGGGTGGCTCAGTCATTTAAGTGTCTGCCCTTGGCTCAGGTCATGATCCCAGGGTCCTGAGTCAAGTTCTGCATCGAGAGGAGCCTCCTTCTCCCTCTCCCTCTGCTGCTCCCCCTGCTTGTGCTCTCTCTCTCGCTCACTCTCTCAAATAAATAAATAAATAAAATCTTTTTTAAAAATAAAACTTTTCTATGATGTTAGAAACAAATTTTTTTAAGTAAAAACTTTAAAGATAAAGTGTCCTTATCTCTAGCAGAAGCTTGCTGTATGGGGTGTTAGTTTCCCTCTTGGAAGGGTGTTCACTCTCCTCAGAACCCGTCATCCCTCCCTACCTCTTCCCCAACCGTTTGTTCTTTTTCTTTTTAAGATTTTATTTATTTATTTGACAGACAGAGATCACAAGTAGGCAGAGAGGCAGGCACAGAGAGAGGGGGAAGCAGGCTCCCTGCTGAGCAGAGAGCCTGATGCGGGACTCAGTCCCAGGACCCTGGGATCATGACCTGAGCTGAAGGCAGAGACTTTTACCCACTGAGCCACCCAGGCACCCCTCATTTTCTTTTTCTTAAGATTTCATTTATTTAGTTTAGAGAGAGAGAGTGAGAGCACATATGCGAGTGGTGGGGAGGGGAGAGGCGGAGGGGGAGGGAAAGGGAGAGAATCTCAAGCAAACTCTTGCTGAGTGTCAAGCCGGGCCTGGGGCTTGTTCTCAGGACCCTGAGAAAACGCTTCAGCTGAAACCACGAGTCAGATCCTTAACCAACGGAGCTACCCAGGTACCCCTCCCCAACTGTTCTTTAACAAGGTTAATTAGAAAGTGTGGGTGAGGGCACCAGGGAAAAAGGATTGTTTCGGGGTGCCAAGGACTTCAGTTTCAGCCTAGACTTTTTCCTTCCTTTCCAAGGGACAAGGGCTCACTTTTCCACTTTAAGAATCTGCCAAAAGCCAAAGTAGGATTTCCTTTCCCTTGTTCTTATCAGAACCGGAAGAGTGAACCGTCTTAGTTGATGGTCGCCCGTGCAGGGTCCGGTCTGGGTATTGTGCCCCACCTTCTTGCTCCTCTAGCACCATTATCAAGGGCTTGTGTGGTTAAAGCCAAGAATGACAACCCAGAAGATAGTATTCCAAGGGTGAGGTGAAATATACTTACAGTCCTTGACTCTGCCCCTTTCTTTTTTTTTCTTGATTTTTTTTTAAGATTTTTAAAATTTATTTGACAGATCACAAGTAGGCAGAGAGGCAGGCAGAGAGAGAGAGAGAGGGAGAGAGGAGGAAGCAGGCTCTGCTGAGCAGAGAGCCCGATGCGGGACTCGATCCCAGGACCCTGAGATCATGACCTGAGCCGAAGGCAGAGGCTCTAACCACTGAGCCACCCAGGCGCCCCGACCCTGCCCCTTTCTGCCAGTTTTTTGTTTGTAGCAGTTTTTAAGTTTCTGGAGCATTGTAAGGCCTTCACTCGATGTAGCCCCTGGTGACTTACTCCTTGGTGAGTAGAAGGTTAAATACAGTGGCGTGGCTAGATCTATTAGCCAGCAAACATGGCTGGCTAATGAGTGGGCTTCAAATCCTGGAAGTATAAATTCAACTGTGTGGCTCACTGACTCATTCATGAGCCGCAGCTTCCTGTTAATTGATATTGTTTCTGTGACCTTCTCCCTCTGCCTCCCTACTCTCACCTGTTTTGAGAGTTTTCACCAGTGAAATTAAAGAAACCAAGTGTGGCAAGATATATGTGTACAGGTTTATGGGTGCATGAAATTATTAAAGAATGATGAGAAGCACTGAGCTTCTTATAGTCAGATAGAGGATCCTTGGTTCATGCTAATACCCAGTCACACAGAGTCCCACAAAAAAAGAAATATTTACGTCAATTATACCGTCTGCTTGATGGAACACTATATGGTTACTTAAAACTAGGTCATAGAAAAATATTTAATGGCATGGAAATATACTCATATTATGTGAGAAAAAGAAGGTTAAATAATGGGAGAGAGAGATATATATCTACATATGTAGATATATATGTAGATATATATATGTATATATATACATATATATATCTCGATATAGATAGAGAATTTGTGCAGCATCATTCTGGATTTGGGGGGGGGGGTGGGGGGCAACAAAAGGAGCATGTCGTATACACAGAAGGAAAAAAGATAAAACATACATCCAAAACCTAACAGTGTTTAGTCTGGGTAGGGGAATTAGGAGTAACTTTTCCCTTTGTGTATGTTTTTCTGAGTGTTCCCCAAGTTTCTATACTTAATATGTGTTGGTTTTGTAATCAGAAGCGAAAGTGATAGTATTTTCCTTTTTAAAAGGTGGTGGCACCAGTTAGAATCACAAAAATTAACAAGACAGGAAGCAACAAATGTCAGTGGGAATGCAAGCTGGTATAGACACTCTGGAAAACAGGGTGGAGGTTCCTAAGGATGTTAAAAATAGGGCTACCCTAGGACCCAGCCGTTGCACTCCTGGGTATTTACCCCAAAGATACAGACCTAGAGTTTTAAAAGGGCACATGCACCCCAAGGTTCATAGCAGCAATGTCCACAATAGCCAAACTGTGGAAGGAACCAAGATGCTCTTCAACAGAGAAATGGATAAAGAAGATGTGGTCCGTACTTACAAAGGAATATTACTCAGTCATCAGAAAGGATGAATACCCACCATTTGCCTCAACATGGATGGAACTAGAGGGAATTATGCTGAGTGAAATAAGTCAATCAGAGAAAGACAATTATCATATGGTTTCACTCGTATGTGGAACATAAAGAATAGTACAGAGGACAGTAGGGGAAGTGAGGGGAAACTGAAGGGGAAGAAATCAGTGAGGGAGATAAACCATGGAAAACTCTGGACTCCGGGGGCCAAACCGAGGGTTGGAGAAGGGAGGGGTGCAGGAATAGGGTAAGCGGGTGATAGGTATTAAGTAGGACACGTGTGGCGCTGAGCACTGAGTATTATATACAACTCATAAATCACTGAACACTACATCGAAAACTAATGATGTATTTTATATGTTGGCTAATTGAACATAATAAAAAAATAAAATAAAAGGTGGTGGCAGAGTATGACTGGCTGGCTATTTAGAAAAAAACTCTTAGCTTGTGCGCATTTGGGTGGTCATAACAAGTTCAGGGACTCATTCTCAACTTTCAGGTTGATAACCACAATTTGATTAATTCGCCGAAGAACCAATAATGGTACAAAACGGGTTCCTGTGCTCAACTACCATTACTCTGCCTGTGTTATTTTTCCATTAGGATAGATTTCCCCAAATGTTACCATTTTTTCAAAGACTTCGACTCTTCTAAGGTTCTTGAAGTGCAGTAACGAATTACTTTCCAAAAAACTTGTTGCAGTCTTGTAAGAATAAGAGCATAGCACCCTCCTGAGCACGATTTGACCACTTCTAAAATTACTCTTCTGTAATTTGCCCTTTATTACTATTTATTTCTAGTAACCATGGTGCATTCATATGTTTTTTTCTAATTCTATTTTCTTTGCTAATAACCTTTAGAGATTCCACTGGTGTGAGAGGACGTGGAGGGCACCTGGGAAAGGAGCATTAGTCGCAGGTGTCAGGAGTCAGGATTCTACCGCACCCGAGCTCTAAACGGCCTCCCCGCTTCCACGTTGGCCCACTCCAAACAGCAACCAGAGTGATTATTCAAAAACTTTTCATCAGATACGTCTCTGTCCTGCTTAAAACCATCCACTGGCTTCCCAGCGCTTTAAAAATAAACGGCTTTGCCATGATGGACAAGGCTCTGCTATGCAACGGTGATCACTCCACGGCAGCCACACTGGCCTTCCCTTTGTTCCTCAAGCATCCCACGAGTTCCCACTCCGGGGCTTCTGTCCTTGCCTCGAGCGCTCTTTTCTCATTCATGCACTTGCTCCCTTCTCATTTAGGGCTCAGCTCAAACACGACCTCTCCGGACACCTGTTCTGTTTGTTTATTTATTTATTCAGATCACCTAGCCCCGCCTGGGATCACCCCGATCTTTGGGGCTTCACGGGTTCTTTTTCGGTCTCCCACTCCAGAAAGGGAAGGGCTCCGACGCGCACCCTGGACTGGGGTCCTCTGGGCCGCAGCCGCAGCCTCCTGGAGGTCAGACGTTGATGAGCCGCGTGAACGCGGAGCTGCGAAGCCCCGGAGCCCCTCTTCCTTGCTGCGTGGGGTGAAGCAGCTGCAGGTGGGCAGGTGTCAGGGGAAGCGCGCGCTCGCCCAAGCCCGTGCGTTCCAGCTCGCGGATCTCTAGAAACCTCGGGCCAGGAAGCCTTAAAAGGGAAGGAGGGAGCGAGGGGGTGGAGGGTCCGCCGGCAGGGTTGGCGCGGTGCCGTCGGTTCACAAGTGGAAGCGAGCACGGGGCTCAGCACGGCGCTTCTTAAGGGAGGCCCGGGCACGGGGGCGGGGGGGGCATTGCTGGGGCTTCCCTTTTCGGACCCCGCGCCCTGCCTGAAGGGAAATAGGGAGCCAACTGAGAAGAGGGAAAGCCAACGACAGGCGAGTCCGGGTCTGCTCGATCGGTGCCCGCCTCCCGCCCCGAGTGCCACCGCCTGCCTCCGTCCGTTCTCTCGCGGGTCGCCTTCCCCGGCGTGCTGAAAGGGCTTCCAAGTACTAAATGCAGTTGACGCCTATTTCTGAGTTTAAACCACCCAGCTCTGAAAAATGCACCAACGCTCAGAGAGGAAGGTCGAAGAGCCGCCCACACGCGGAGGCCGTCGTCCCCGCCCGCTTGCGCCCGCGCCCGGGCGACCCCCGCGCCACCCCCACCCCGCGACGGGCTCCCGTGGCCGTCAGCCTCCGAGGCGCGGGGCTGGGGGGGCGGGGCCCGGCGGCCGCCTGACGCCGCCGGGCCGGAACTGCGCAGGCGCGGGGCGGGCTCGCGGGCGCTGTCGCGCGCCGGGCAGTTCGCGCGGGAGCCGGGCGCAGCGGCGCCGAGGCTGCAGGTCGGTGGGAACGGAAGCGCCTCCGGGACTGAGGGGAAGCCAGGATGGCGACTCCGAGTAGGAAGACGTCGACCCCAAGCACCCTGCCCTCCAAGAGAGCTCTCCCGAGAGATCCCTCGTCGGAGGTCCCGAGCAAGAGAAAGAGCTCGGCCCCGCCGGCGCCTCTGCCGCTGCAATCGTCCAGGCCTTTCGTGGAAGGCTCTATCGTCCGCATCGTGATGGAGAACTTCTTGTGAGTGGCCGGAGGCCGCGCCGCGGCGGGGTGAGGCGGGCGGGGGGCGCAGGCTGCGCGGCGGGGTGAGGCGGGAGGCGGCCGTGCGCCCGGCTGGGGGTCTGGCGGCGAGTTCAAGCCGGGGTGACCGTGAGGATGGGCGTCCGCGTTGGGGTGGTTCGGCGTGCGGCCGGTGTGCTGCGGGCTTCTATCCATTCAGCCACCGTTCTCGGAGGGCGTCCTGCGGCGGCCGCGGCCGCCGTGGGGCTTAGATCGCGGCCGCCTGCGAGTCGCGGCCTACGGAGGGAGGACCCAATCTCTAATTCACACAAGTGCGGGCGCCGGGAACTCCGAGGAAGCCCCAGTTAAATCAGGGGAGCCGCGAGGCTGTGGCGGAGTCCGCGGTTGCTAGGTGGGCAAGGTGGTGCGTCAGGCTGTCCCGGATGGAGGTGCAAGTGTACGCGAACAGGAGCCTCCTCTCTGTTGTGGGGCCCCCAGCAGACCCTTGCCCCCTCCCAATCCCAGCTTTCCCCCCCGCCCGCTTCCCCTTCTGTTTTTCCAGACAACTATAATAATCGTAGTAATCATTTTAGGATTTAGTAAATACGTCTTAACACAAATGTTGTGTATCTGTCTAGCATCTTACAGCTTTGTTGTTGTTTGGTCACGGTCTTTTTTTATTTTTTTTTAAGCTTGCACATGGTGGCTTATGATAACAGAAGTGTAATAATACCAGCCCCCCGCATCTATCATGTGCCAGATGTAGAAGTAGAGGCTTTATTTACACAATACTCTGATTCTCACCTTATAACAACTCTTAATCTCTTTGACGAGACGAGCTCAGAAAGCTTCATTTATCCATGTTTCTGCTGTAACAAGCCGCTGAATTGCTGTTTGAATCCAGATCAGGAAAGATAGATAAAATCAAATGGGTGACCTACCATAAGAAGATCTGTGTATCTCAGGATGCCTTAGGGACACAGAGGATGAAGCGGTTCATTTCATCCCTAACTGTGAGAAAGGGCTTTGTAGAGGAGGTTCACCACAATCTGCAGGGAAGAGCACTGTAGACAGAAGGAACTGCCTGAAACAGTTGGTCATCCTTAGGAAGTGTCTGGTATTTGAGAATGGGTAGAACGTAAGATGTGAGTGACACGGACAGAGATGATACCTAGGAGGTAGGCAGCTGCGGAGGATCCGTGTTTTCTGGGCTGAGGAATTCCAGCTTTATCCTGTCCACAACCAGGATGCATTTCAAGCAGGGCATGACGTGTCATTTCCATCTTAACACGCCCTCCCCTCCCCCCGGCAGCAGTGTGAGCGATGATTTAGAAAGGGTACAAGTTGGGAGGCAAGACGACTCTTACAACAATGAGAGGTCATCAGAGTTTGAACCTAGGAGTGACAGTGGGAAGTAGTGGAAAGAAGATTTGACAGGATCTGGCTTCAGTTTAGGAGGCCTGAGGGTAAGAGTTATGCAGTATTTTTCTCAAGTTCTGTCTTGCTCTTGGTCAGATGTGGTCCTTTTGGGGACCGAGAGCAATTTGGGGAGAGTAATAATGAATGCTTTGTGGATCCTGCAACTTGAAGTTTCCTGTGGGGTGTCTACAAAAGATCTTCCATTAGCAGTATTTTTAAGGGTCTGGAAAATGTGAACAGGTGAGAGATTTGGAAGTGATGTGTATAGATGGTTCTTGAAGTTGCAGAAATGGTTGAGCTGGCCCCAAAGGAAATATAAATAGGAATGGAAGGCCAGCTACGGCGTCCTGGAGGAATGCCAACATGTAAGGGTGAGCAGAAGAGGAGCTGGGACAGAGAAGAATCTGTTCAGGGAGGTAAGAGGAGAACCGTGGGAGAGTATTCTCTAAGAAGCCTAAGGGGAAAGTGTTTCAAAAATATTATCTGCCGCATTCGAGTGGGGCGACAGGACTGCAAAGAGCCTACTTTATTCTGCATTTGGGAATTCTTCTACCCTTTTAAGCAAGGTACGCACAGCGTTTTGCAAGTCCTAGAAGAAGGAATAACTGTGAGGAAATAGAGCTTGGCTGGCTGTCATGTGCAGAGCTACCCCATTTATTTTCATGATCAGAGGGCTCTGAGTTTTAAGAATGAGGGCGGAGGGGTGGGCTTAGAGAACTGAAGTGGTCTGAAAGTCAGTAGTTACCGGAGGAATTCCTAGGAGTGAATAAAGTCCAGTGGGATTGGGAATGGAGGGAGAAGTTTCTAGGCTGACAGAATAGCTTGTGCAAAGGCTTGTAGAATAAGTAACATAAAGATAGTCAAGAAACTGAAAGAAGTTCATGATAGGTAGAATTCGGAGGTCTGGTTAGAGAACATGGGAAGGAGGTAGAAAGTAGAAAAAGATGATTCAAGAGCTAAATTCTGAAGAGTCCTGTTTTCTTCTTTTTCTTAATGAGTGATCTCAGAACTGCGTGTCTACTGACAGGACTTGGTGACTTGTTGATTGATGGGGGCCGGAGGGGAAGGAGTTGGGAGAATCAAAGATGATGCAAAACTAATGCCTAGGTTTCTGATTTGGTCAATGGGATGAAGATAAGAGACCACAGGAATGGTTTGGGAGTAGAAAGATAGCGGGTTTAGTTTTGAATGTGGAAAGTTTGAAGTGACTGTTCCGCAGCATCCACATAGTGTTCGGGAAGTGGTGATTTCATCTGTAGGTCATGTGGGCTGACTTTGAGCATGTCAGTCCTACCAGAAGTCCTGGAGAATATATGAGATACCAGGCAAAGGACAGTTCTTTTCAGGAGGTGCCTGAAAAGGAAACTCACAAAAAGGGAATTTCCAATAAAAATCAGTCAGACAAACTAATTTCTTTTTAAATGTGGAGGCTTTGTTTTGTTTTGATGTGTGGGGTGGTTTTTGTTTTTGTTTTTGTTGGGTTGGTTGGTTTTGTTTTCTTGGTTTTTTTTTTTTTTTGGTGGGGGAACTTTCTGTTGATAATGTATGTGTATGTGTATGTCATAGGCTAGGAGTTCCTCTCCTTTTTCCTCGCTTTTATTGTTATCTTAAACATCAGTTACATCACTGTTTTTTTTTTAAACAGGGGCACAAAGATTTTATAGCAGAAAATTAAAAAGTTGAAAGAATCAGGGTTCATGTTTTGGGATTAAGAAGTTCCAAGGCTGTTCATTTTCCAGATGCCTGAAGTTCCCAAACTAGTTTCATTTTAATCATTATATTAAGGGTTTCTTTATGATTCGGCTTCCAACAGAACAAAGCATTTGAAAAGATAAAGTAGGTAGACACTGTTGAGATGTGGGGCTGGAAACCTGTCAGAAAATAACTTGTTGACTCCCTGTACTTACTTTTATTACCACATGGCACTTCACATTATTTTTCTCTGAGCACTGAAGTGGAAGTGTGCTTGACTGCATTACTGACATGCCTAGCAGATTAGTAGCTGGGTCAGTTTTTATCAGGTTATTATTTATGGGTTCTAATTCAGGGTATTCAGAGACAAAGTAGAAGATTATCTGAGTCTGTTTGACATTTTGCCATAGTTGTCCTTGGTGACTAATAAGGATTAGGTGCTACCTTGCAGGTAGTTAATTAAAGCTCTGGACAGCAGACAGCTTTCTGGTTTGAGGGAATGTTACAGAAGTGCTTGATGATGCATTCTTGTTTCTTTCCATAGAAGTAACATTTATTTGAACATGGACTAAACAGTGGATATCTCTGGCAGCATATTGAAAGAAGTGGATTTTTAAAAAATTAACAGTAACATGAAACCATTGAGTTGATAGATGTGTGATTGGAATAGAAATTTGGATTGTTTCACTTAGTAAAATGTGAGGGGTTGCTATTAAGCATTTTAATTCCAGAGAAATACAAATGTAAAATTCAGATTTAAGATGAGCCATGGTTTCTCTTACATAAAATTTTTTGAAAAATTATTTTTACAGTGGCTTTGATAAATTTTCTCATGAAAGGGATAAATAATACCAAACTTTGCTTCATTCAACAGATGTAAATTAAAAGAGCCTATGATATCTTGTTTTCCCACTGATATTCTTATTTCAGATCCGCATTATCATTTTCTCATTTTTTCCACTGATTTTTTTCTCTCTAGTTTATTAATAATGTATAAATAACATTAAAATGTAAGGTCAGCTGGCTTTTAAAGCAATTCAGGGAAACCTGTAGAAAACATCAGCAGAAATAAATGTTTTTGCAAAGAAAACATTTTTATGTCTTAGTAATTTTACCTCTCTATAATTCAGAACGTATGATATCTGTGAAGTCTCTCCTGGACCCCATCTGAATATGATTATTGGAGCTAATGGAACAGGAAAGTCTAGCATCGTATGTGCCATTTGTCTTGGATTAGCAGGCAAACCTGCTTTCATGGGACGGGCAGATAAGGTGAGTGAACTTAAGTACTTTAAAAAAAAAATTCAGAGTTGCGACTTGCTTTTAGTTAACAGATCACTTTCTCGGTTCCTTGAGTAAAACACAAATGTAGAGCTTGGAAGTAAAGAATGGAGTTGGTAGGTAGAACTGCTGGGAGGAATTGCCATTTCTAGAAGTATTTTGGACTATATACCTAGAGAATTCTCCAAGTATGTAACACTTAAAATGCTTAGGAATAGTGTCAAATGTCTTCTTAAATGTATTCCTGGGCTTGTGGAAAGATGAAGCAAACTTACCAAAGGCAGAGGCAGAATTGTGCAGATCCAAAGATATCAGAGTTGTTCCCCCAAGGGCATTCGCTGACTTTGCACTGGAAAGGCATTTGGTTGCCCTGAATTGTGGGTCCTGGAGGTAGGGGAAGACTGGGAGATAAAACTAGAAGGCAAGCACTGTGTTTAGAAGGAAGAATAACCCCACAGAATGCGACATACGGTTACTTACTTATCTGATTGTTAGCTCTGAATATAGTGGAATAAAAAAAAAAAAAATCCTCCTGAGAATTACTACTATTTTCTGTTGAATAATTGACATATAGTATTAGTTTCAGGTGTATAATATAGTCAATATTTTATATACATTATGAAATGGTCACCACAGTAAGTCTAGTTACCATCTATCACTATACAGTTGTTACTATATTATTGATTGTATTCCTTAAGTTGTTTTATTTTTATATAACAAAGATTGTTAATTAATCTCTTCATCTCCTTCATTTGTTTTTTCCATTCCCCCTCTTCCCTCGGCCAAAAATCAGTAATTTCTAGAGAAGGTTATGGGGGGTAGATAAAGTAGAAAAAAGGAATGTAAAAAAAAAATAATAAAGATATGTTACAGGTCGAAAACCACCCTGAAATTCTGGTTTAAAAATACAGATTAGTTCTTCTTGCTACTTACCCAGTCTAGGCTGTGGTCCTTGGGTACCTAGGCTGCTGGAGTCTTCACTTGAGTACATTGTCCTGTGATTGCCACCTAGGTAAAGGGAACTGGCTGTTAAAAGTTCTTCCAAAAAGCCACAAATATTTGTTCGGCTCACATTTTCATTGGACAAAGGCCATTAAGAGGCCACACCTTCCATCAGAGGGAAGGAGCAAATGCAGTTATGCCGTGGGCTTGCAGGAGAACTGTAGTGTTCGTGAACTGCCAGGATGCCTACCGCCAGGCCATTACCAGAATGGGGCAAAGATTTAAATGATGAGGAGAGTATTAGAGGGCCCTCCTGTGTCAGCTACTGCACTACTGCTGCTCTCATGCCCAGTGCCTTGCTCGCTGGGCTCTGCGGCCACTGAGCCACCACACGCCATGCCTGCCCTCTTGTCTCAGCCCACGCGGCTGCCTTCGCCGCTGCAGCCCATGCACCCCAGGCCATACATGCAGCCCTTTGTGCGGCTCCAGGTGGCAAGGGCCCATGCTGCCTACGGTCTCCTGCGCTCTCCTGGGCCCTGCGGCTGCAGCACACTGCACACCCAGGGGCACAGAGCTTTTGTTGAATTGCTGAATGATGACATTGAGGAGGAAATGGAGATACCAAAGCGTAATTACCTCCCCAAGAGTTCTGGAAGTTGGGAGCTGGAAGTAGATGGGTCAGAAGCCAAGTTTTTGCAGAAAGTTGCCGGAGAGAAGATCACTGTGGCTTTCCACGTTGACAGTAGTATCCTGCCAACATTGGATGGGGAGGAGGAGCCCTCCAAGGGCAGAAGGTTGAAGAACAGCCTGATTGACATCCATTCCCAGTTTTGTGGTAGAAGTTGTGAGGACTTGTGGCAAGAAGCCCCCGGTGCTGGACTGTCCCTGTCCAGAAGATGAGACTAGGCAAGAAGAGGAGGTCCAGAGTGACACTGTCTCCATCAGGGAAGTGAGCTTTCAGTCTGTTGAGTCTGAGTGGAAGGATCTGAATTACACAGTCAACACTGATCCCCTGGACTGGGCCTTATATGACTACCTGATGGATTTCCCGGCAGATGGATGGGTGGGTAACACTTCTGCAGATGAGTTGGTAGAGCTCCGCACAGACCTGGAGCACCGGGAATACATTCCTTTAATCTACGATCACAAACATTTTGTCAGAAGCCAGTAGAGCAGCAAGACCTCGAACACCTTAATTCTATGGCAAGCTTTGGCCAGGGAACAGTCTACTCTGAGCCAGGCATACACATATGTTGAAATGGTTTTCTTCCTAATATCATGGAAAATTTTCAAACTTAAATTATTTCCATTGCCCTCTAATTTACTATTCATTTATTTCTTTTCTACAACTCAAATCTTTTGTTCCTAGATTTTTGTGTGACATAGGGACAATAAAATTTGCTTATCTCCTCCCTAAACAAAAAAAATTTATGAACAACTTTATGGTAGTAAAGCTTAAATTCTTAAAAGTTGTGAATGTGTAGGTTTCTACAACTACATAAATGATCAAAATGGACTCTTAGTAGAAAAAAAAGAGCTGTTAATTTTCTTAGAACACCGAAGACAATTACTCATTAGTTCTTAAAGGAGTCATTTCCTGTTTTACACAAAGAATATGACTGTACCAGAATGTGATGGTACCAGAATCCATCAAGGATAGAATAAGAAAAAATAGTTTAACTTACAAATATAGGAGCAAAAATCTCAAGAAAAAGAAACAGTAGTCTGTTGAATCTAATACATAAAATATGTAATACACCATGACCAAATAGAATTTATTCAAGGAATGAGAGATTGAACATTAGAAAAAAGTTAACATCTCCTGTTTTGTTTATTTTTTTACATAGCCCATTTTAAAGGAGAACTGGATGATCCTCTCAGTAGAGGAAAAAGCATTAAATTCCACAGTAATCTGATTAAAAAAAAAACTCTTAGCAAATTAGGAGTAGAAAATACCTACTTTTAAAATTACATGAAAGACAAGTGAAAATATGCAGCAAGTTCAGAACCAAGTCAAGGGTACCTACTCACACTGCT
Organism: Mustela nigripes; assembly: GCF_022355385.1. Taxonomy (NCBI): domain Eukaryota; kingdom Metazoa; phylum Chordata; class Mammalia; order Carnivora; family Mustelidae; genus Mustela; species Mustela nigripes. The sequence goes on along the minus strand of NC_081565.1, from coordinate 80,221,607 downwards.
ACTCAACATTGTTCTGGAAGTTCTAGGTGGAGCAGTAAGGTAAAACAAAAAAAAGTTAGAAGGAAAACTATCATATACAGGTTTTATGCAAGTATGCAGTGAAAACCACAAAATACTTCACATAAGCTTTCTGATGAATTAATCTGGAAATTTGTTAGGCTTGCTAGTTACAAGATTCTGTAACAAAAATCTGTTGCATTTCCATACACTAACAATGAACAGAAAAATGCAATTAAAAATAGATATTTATAGTAGCATCAAAAAAGCAAGTAACATAGCAATAAATTAACAAGACATGTAAGGCCTATTTTTAGAAAGTTTAAAATTTTATTTGAAAATATTGGAGTTGGATTAGATGGACAGATACACTGTATATAAATGAGCATGAAGACCTACTATAAAAATGTCATTCTTGGGACGCCTGGGTGGCTCAGTTGGTTGGACAACTGCCTTCGGCTCAGGTCATGATCCCGGAGTCCCGGGATCGAGTCCCGCATCGGTCTCCCAGCTCCATGGGGAGTCTGCTTCTCTCTCTGACCTTCTCCTCACTCATGTTCTCTCTCACTGTCTCTCTCTCAAATAAATAAATAAAATCTTTAAAAAAAAAAAAATGTCATTCTTCACATTGATAAACATATTGAGCATCATTCCAGTCAAAATCCCAGTACGGTCTATAGCAAATTCCAAGTTGCTTTTAAAATTTAGGTGAAAAAAGAAATGGCCAAGAATAGCTAAGAAACTCCTAAAGAAATTCAACAAAATGGAAAAAACTTGCCCTATCAGATACCAAGACTTAACACAAAGTTATAATAGTTCATGAAAACATTGTATAGAATATTATTTAGAGGGGTGCCTTGGTGGCTCAGTGGGTTAGGCTCTGTGTTTGGCTTAGGTCATGATCTCAGGGTCCTGGGATCAAGCCCCGCCTTGGGCACTCTGCTCAGCAGGGAGCCTGCTTCCCCGGCCTCCTCTGCCTGCCTGTCTGTCTACTTGTGATCTCTCTCTGTCAAATAAATAAAATAATAAAATCTTCAAAAAATATATTTTTAAAAAGAATATTATTTAGCCATAAAAAAGAATGAAATCCTCACATTTGCAACAACATGAATGGACCTAGAGCATGTTAGACTAAGTGAAATAAGTCTGAGAAAGACAAATACCATATTTCACTAATATGTGGAATCTCGAATACAGACTCAATGCAGAACAACAAATACAGAACAAACTGGTGGTTGCTAGAGGGGAAGATGAGGTGGGTTGGGTAAGATAGGTGAAGGGGATTAAGAGGCATAGACTTCAGTTTAAAACAAATAAGTCATGGGGATGAAAAGCACAGCATAGGGAATACAGTGGCTAGTATTGTAATAACTTTGCATGGTTACAGGTGACAACTACACTTACTGTGCTGAGCGTTATGTAGTGTACAGAGTTGTCATTGTTGTACCTGAAACTAATCACATTGTTTGTCAACTGTATTAAGAAAACAAAACAAAACAAACCTGTGGTATTGGTGGGAAATACATCAGACCAGTGTGCTATGACAGAATAGAAAGCGCAGATCCAAAGCTGTGATGAGTAGACTCTTGATTTATAAAGACTGACATTGGAAATGAATGGGGAAAAGATGGATAAATTGCACTGAGGCAGTTGGTTGTGTACGAAAAAAAGAAATTAAGTTCTATCTTCACACATGAGCACACATCAGTTCCAATTGGATTGAAGGTCTAATTGTGATTGACCAGAAAGGTTTTAGGACATACTGGTGTAGAGGAGAATATCTTTGTTAACTTTGTTAACTTTGGGTTAAATAAAAGTTCTTAAGTGAAAGTATAGGTTGAAAAGGAAAATACTGATAAAAATAAGAAACTTCTATCAAAAGACACCATGAAGAAAAAGACAAGCCTCAAATTGGGAGTGGGTATATATAGCCCATATAACAAAAGATAGGTATTTAAACTTCTTAATAAGTAAAACAGTAACAATTAAGAAAGGATAAAATTCGTGCTCAGACACTTCACAGAACAGGCAGCTCAGACAGCCAAGAAGTACAGTGGATCTTTGAACAACTTTGGTTTGAACTGTGCGAATCCACCTATATGTGGATTTTTTTTTAGTAAATACAATATGATACTGTAAATGTGTTTTCCATATGATTTTCTCAGGAACTTGTTTTTGTACTTGTAGGAATACAGTATATAGTACATGTAACATACAAAATATTTATTAACTGCTTATGTTACTGCTAAGGATTCTGGTCAACACTAGGCTATTAGTAGTTAAGTTTTGGGGAAGTCCAAAGTTGTATGCAAATTTTTGTGCAGGGTGTTGGCAGTCCTAACCCTAGTGTTATTCAAGGACCAACTGTATTTTTAAAGATACGCAACTTCACTCTCAGAAAAATGCACACTAATGCTGGCAAAGTGTATTCCTCAAAAATTCTGGTGATCAATGTGCTTATAAGGAAATGGAGCAATGGGAACTCTGATGCACTCTTGGTGGGAATAGAAATTTTATAGTCTTGGAAAATGGCATTACCTAGTGAATCTGCAGATGCATATACCCAATCACTCAAAAATTCTACTCCTAGACAGCCCTTGTACATTAATACTAGGTAAAAGTATTAAACTATTTATAGCAGTATTATTTTTAAATAAATCCTATTATAGTCAAAATTGAATATTACATACCAGTGAAAATAATCCTTAGCTCATTGGTTAAATCTCAAAACATAATTTTAAGGAAAAATGCTATTTTGGAAGAATACTTGTAATATGAACTTATATAAGGGTCAAAACACAAAATAAAGTATTTAATATTTAATATTTTAATATTTAAAGAGCTATATGGCTATATGTGTATAGCAAAACTAGAGAGAAGCAAAAGGATGATCAAGTCAGGATTACATTTGTTGAAATAGGATACAATAGTATTGAGTTCTACAGGGAATGTCAGATATACCGTTAATTTTCAGTTCCTTAATTTTGTGGTAGATGCTTGGTGGTTTTACTGTTGCTTCAAGCAGTATATGAAGTTTATATGCCATATTTGGTGTATATTTCACATAAAATTCTGTTTTAAAAAGGAAGTTTGAGGGATACCTGGGTGGCTCAGTGGTTTAAAGCCTCTGCCTTGGGCTCAGGTCATGATCTCGGGGTCCTGGGATCAAGTTCCGCATCAGGCGCTCTGCTTGGCAGGGAGCCTGCTTCCTCCTCTCTCTCTGCCTGCCTCTCTGCCTACTTGTGATCTCTTCAAATAAATAAATAAAATCTTAAAATATATATATATATATATTTATATATAAAAGGAAGTTTGAGAGTTGAGTTATCCCACTGCAAAATAGTTGTAAAAGTTAAAATGATTCTTTATATTTTTCTAAAACTGCTGGGAATATTGCAGTATTATTAAAATGGTATTATAGGTTTCTTAGCCAGGCTTACAGTTTAATGTAGGATTACAAGATTGACGCATATACCCTTAAGGTTATAAATAAATCTATTCAAAATACGTGTGTATGTGTGTTTTTCTTTAAATACTCTTTGGGAGGCATTTATGAGTTAAGAGTACTCATAGATTCCACTCTATTAATAATTAACTTTTGACCTTAGACATTTGTCTAGACTTCAGTTTTTCTTTATTTTAAAGTTGGGGGTTGGAGTAGATAACTTCCAGAGACCAGATTTTTATAAATACGGATGTGTAGTTTTTTAATTATTAAAAATCATTTCTTAAATCCTTATCTCTGTGTGATGGTCTGCTGGACTCCAAACTTTGTATGATTGAATGGATTGGTTTGTAACAGTTTCCACCAATCTTCCCATTTATTTTTGGCATGAAGAAGACAGACCTTATCCTTAAGTGGTATGCTTTTTAAAGAAGGTTGTGGAGCGCAGGGTTTCTTAGGTGACAGATTGCAGACTTTTGGGTTTCACTACATGCATTTAGGGGCTGCACAAGTTCTCAGCGAAAATACTTTTAATGTTGTATTTATAGTTAAATCTTAATAGGGAAATTTAATACTAGCATGTTCTGTACTATCCATATATACATTTTATAATAAGAACTGCTTTGTAATTTTTTTTTCTTACTGGTGCCAAATATTTTAATTGATGCAAACTAATGAGCAGATAGCACTCCTACAAAAATGCCGTTGTTTTTCCTGTTTATGAAGAAACTAAAACAGAGAGGTTTAGTAACTTGGTCAGAGTCCAGCAACTTACACGCTTATGGCATGACTGAGATAGGAACCTGGATGCTGTGTTAAAGTGTGTCTGTCCTCTTAATCATTAAGCTGGACTTTCTAGTTACAAGGACAGACCTCCTTTGTCACCTTTCTGGGCCTCCGTTTCATCGTTTGTAAAATGGATATAATACAGATCTCCTACAGTTGCTCCTGAGTATTAAGAAAAAAATTATAAATTGCTTAGCACAGTAGCATATGGTAATGCTTAATAAATGTTCACTGTTGTGATTCTAATTGCTAAGAATTATCAAAAGGATAATTATCAAAAGGATAATTCTTTGCAAGGTGTGTTTCCACTTTTTGTTTGTTTGTTTGTTTTGTTTTTTTTTTTTTTAGAATTACTTACTTAGAGCCCTATTGAAGATCCAGTCTGGTATTTTTTAGTCCCAAGGTCTCTCTTCAGATTTGTGCCTGTACATGTATTCAAACTAGACTAAATAGGTCTATTTTACCATGTAAATTGTATTTACTATGTGTATTCTTCTTTTTAAGAAAATGATAATTACATCCTCATTAATAACAAGATGGGTAATATTAGAATAGTTGTTAATATTTAATCTGCAACTCCAGAGAAGTCTCCAGGGGTAATAAGGAGATTTGGTAAATCCTGTGATTAAACTGTAGAACCTGTTTTCCCGTTGGCTTTTTTGCCTCTACCAAGATGTTTAGGATAGAGGCTAAGTACACAGACTCTGGGGCCATATTATGTGGGTTTAGTTCCTTGCTCTGTATCACCTTTTGGCTTTGTCATAACCTCTGTAAGAGGCTGTCTGGCACCTGGAATGCTCGTAAATGGTAACTAATAGTATTGTTACTTGTGGGAGGACACAATGGAAACAATTTCCCAAATCCGGGAAAATGAAGAGAGTGGAGAAAATAGTTACTGAAAGGATTTGAATGTGACAGTAATGACTTTGCTGAATCTGTGGTATAACATGGAACTGTCATCACTGAGTGCACTTTGTCTTTTTTGCTCTAGGTTGGTTTTTTTGTGAAGAGAGGATGTTCCAAAGGAATGGTTGAAATTGAATTGTAAGTGTCAAAACTGCTGAAACCCCTTTTTCCTGTACAGTTGCTTTATGTTCATGCTTTTGTGATGACTTTAGAAAATATAGCATTATGGTATAACTATTAGACATTATATTTAAAGGGTGTTTTATCCAGATAAGTTATTTTTTTTATGCATCTTTTAAAATCCAAATGGTAAGATTTTTCTTTCAGTAGATTTCCTAAAGAAATTACCTCTCTTGGCAGCCATTTCTGATGTGTCAGAGTTAGTATTCAAGATAAAACCAGTTACCCATCCTTAGTGTATGTACTCTCAGTCTTTTAAACACAGATAAGCTCATTGTTTAGTTGATTTAGTGAGTATTGTTTTTTGGAGTGTTTATAGAAAGTCCTGAACTTTTTGAGCTTAAGTAGCTTTTAAAGATCATCTGATAGCTTCATCATTTTTATAGCATGTGGGGAAATGATCTTTTTACTCAAAAAGTGGGAGAATGCTTTATTTATGTAAAGAGAAATAGGCACACATAGAAATAAGAGAAAACAAGATTATACTCAATTCATTAAAATGTAACGATAGTGTTTTACTGAAAGATACAAAACTAAGACATGAATAAATGGAGGAGCATATTGTGTTCCTAGAAACATAAATATTCACTTTCAACATTTTCAATCCTTTCAAATTAATATATAAATTTGATACAGTTCCAACCAGAGTATCAACAGGTAAGTGAACAAGTTGATTCTAAAGTACTTTTGGGAGAATAAATGTTCTGGAAAACCCGAGAAGATTTTGAAAAAGCAGAATAATGAATAAGATGTCTGTGTACCAGATGTTAAAGTGTATTATAAAGCTGTTGATAATAAGGTCTTAGTACAGAAAATTAGAGAAGCAGATTGAAAAAAGCAGGGAGATCTAAATGTATATGAGAATTTATTATAAAGATGGCAGCTTAAGTGTAGGCTATAAATTACTGGAATTGAGGTGAACTAGTTGGCTATTTTTATAAACATAAATTTAGAGCTTTATCAAACATCTGACTCCGATCTAGAGGTGCTAAAGGCTGAGTGAAAAACTATGTAACTTTGAAAAAAATAGAAAAAATGTATATTATTTTTTAAATCTTAGGATTTAAAGCAGAATAGGATACCCAAAAACCATAAAAAGGAAGATTGGAAATTAAGATTCTATACAAATCCAATTGAAAATAATGGTACCGCAGTTAAAAATGAATGATGGGAGAAAACATTTTCAGCACAAATAACATGTACATGTCTTAAAATTACCAGTATCTCATGCAAGTCAGTAAAAATTACAAGCAACTTACAGAATATAAGCAAAGAAATTTAACACTAAGTAAAATAAATGGCCAATAAGTATAAAAAGGATACAACTCATTAGTTAAAACTCATGAGTTTTGAAGGAAATCAAAAGGAGAATTTTTTCCTTTGAGTTTAGAAAAATTTTTAAGTAAAATTTAGTAATATGAAAGTGTAGAGAAGTGAATCCTGCCATGCACATGGGAACATAAGCAGTACATCGTATTCGGCAGTAATAATAGATTTTAAATAATCTTCGGTCCAGTTACTATTCTAGAGAATGTTTTACTCATTTGGACAAAATTAGCTTTTTCCCAATTTTAATAGTGAAAACTTACAAACCCTCCAAAAGTGTACCATCTGATAAATGGTTGAACAAAATGTGATGTACTCATTAAAGAACATCATACTCAGCTATAGAAAGGAACAAAACGCTGATAGATCCGACAACGTGGGGGAACCCGGAGAGCGTGCTTCGTGCAAGAAGCCAGACGCCAGTACTGCCCGCTGTGTGATTCCACGTCTTCGGGAGGTCCAGAATAGGCAGATCCACAGAGATGAAATAGATTGCTTGGGAATGAGGGGAAGAGAGAGTGGGGGGAGTGACTGCTTAACAGGTTTGGGCTCCTTTTTGGGTTGGTGATGACATTTCGGAATTAGGTGGTGGTGGTGGTGATGGCAGAACCGTGTACATATATTAAAAACTGTTGTTGATACACATACTCCTTCAGCTGTACACCTGAAATGGTTAAAATGGTAAATTTTATATTAGGTACATTTTACCACAATAAAAAAGCTTGGATTTATATATATAAAATGAATTATATGATAGGAGTTATATGTCATTTTTATAAAATGGCCAAAAATATTCCTGTGTTAGCCTTGGTGCTGTCCATAGCTCACAGTGGTTTCTTAGATACTACAACTGAAACAAACTGTGCGGGGTATATTTATAAAATACAGAGGGAATATTAATATATATAAAATACAGAGGGAGTATTAATACGTACGTTTAAAGTCCTTTATGGGTGGCTGCAGGTGTTAAGCACTTCCGATTTTTTGCTCTGAATCAGCCTGGTTGTTTTCTTGGTTATCTAAAGAGGTAGACTTTTTGGTATGTAATAACAAATAGCTGTAATAATCTAACTGGTGAGCAAAACCAGAGTTCTGTTGCCAGAACTACAGGGGAGGTCTCCCTTTCCCCAGACTCTTTTAGCTACATTGTGGTCACTTGTTGGGAATACAAACAATAAATGGCTTCTCCTTAGTTGAAATTGTTACTGCTATTGAACAGTGTGTTAACTGGTCATACACTCTTTGGAACAGTGGATGGAATAATGTCTAGTATACATATATGCGGTCATTTTCAAGTATTTGAAAATGAGGGAGGGGCAGATAAATACATAGGTAAAATACATATGACATTGGATGGTCATTAGTGCTAGGTAGAAGACTGAGCAGAAAAGGAGTTTAGGGAGGGAGTGCCAGAGTGAAGTTTACAGCATTAAATAGGGTGATCAAGAAAGTTCCCACACAGAAGAAAGTACCTGAGCAAAGACTTGAAGGAGATAAGGTGTTGAGTATGGAGATACTTGGGGAACCGGCATGTCAGCATCTGCAGATACTAAGAAAGACTGACGTGGTACCCAGTGTGTTTGCCTTGAACTGAACAAGAGGATAGTGAGAGATAAGGTGTGAGAATATCAAGGAGCCAGCTCATAGGGTCTTGTAGGCCAGTGTAAGGACTTTGCATTTATTTTGAGTAAGCTGTGAACCCACCAGGATTTGAGCAGAGAAGTGGCATGATGTAGGTGTCCTCTGTAGTAGTCCTTGGTTTTTTTTTTTTTTCCCCCTTGATTTGAAAAAATTGATTTGTCTGTTTCCTCAGTCTTTGTCAGTGAATTGATTTCTGCCTTATGGTTTTCATCTTACATCATGGTTTTCTGTTTCATTATTTTCTATATTAATTCTTGAAACTTTTGTTTTTTGATTTTTTTCTTAATTTCTTGATATGGATATTTTTTACACAAATTTTTCGTCTTGTTTTCCTTCGTATAATCATCTAAGGCAAAAAAATTTCCCTCTCAATATTGCTTGAGCTCTTTCTCCCAAATTTTGGTATGTAACATTTTCCTATTTTTCAGTTCTGTTCATTTTCTTTGAGTTCATAATTAGAAGTTGTTTCAGATTCTAGTAATGTAGAATGTAGTCAAAATGTAGTAATTTTCTTGTTATTTTAGTGTTGATTTCCACTTTGATAGTAGTTCTGTGGTAAAAAAAAATACATCTGTTATAAAAATATAAAATTACAGGTTATATTTGTTCTGTATATATTCTATATTACATGTTACTATATGGTCCGATTTATAGTAATATAGTATATGGTCCAATATATAGTAATATATATAATATATAGTAATACTATATATAGCATATATAATGAATAATAATACATAGTAAAATTATATATTGCTGTATTATACATATAGTGTATATTGCATGTTTTATTATATATACATATATATAACCTTAGAGTAATACATAGTGTAATATATAGTAATATATGTAAATATATGGTCATATACCTTGGAAATTTGTTAAGGCATCCTTTCTGTAGTGAGCTTACATAATTGTTACCCACTGGGTTGAAAGAATGAGTGGAGTATTCTGCTCTTGTTATGTGCAGTGTTCTGTGTCCATTAGTGCAAGCTGATTAATTATATTGTTAAAGCTTGTATATTTTTGCTGATTTCAGTCATCAGATTGATTCTTTAATTACTGAGAAAGGTGTATTACATTTTCCTTCTATATAGATGTAGCTTCAGGATACAGCTAAGATTCAGATTGTTCTATCTTCCTAGTAGAGTTGAACTTTCTGTTGTGTACTGACTTTATCTTTTGATGCATTTCCCTTAGAATATGTTTTAATTTGCCACTAGTGTAGTTGGCGGCTTTCTTCTTTTTTTTTTTTTGGTAAAGATTTTATTTATTTATTTGATAGAGATCACAAGTAGAGAGGCAGGCAGAGAGAGAGGAGGAAGCAGGCTTCCCCGCCAAGCAGAAAGCCTGATGCGGGGCTCGATCCCAGGACCCTGAGATCATGACCAGAGCTGAAGGCAGAGGCTTATCCCACTGAGCCACGCAGGTGCCCTAGCAGCTTTCTTTTTTAAGTGCTTTCCAAATTACCTTTTTTTATTCATTAATTTCAAATTTTTAATACCTTTTGTATCTCATTTCAACATGATAGTTGGGTGGTGTTTACATAGTCCCCCCCCTTTTTTTTTTTAAAGATTTTATTAATTTATTTGACAGAGACACTGTGAGAGAGGGAATACAAGCAGAGGGAGTGGGAGAGGGAGAAGCAGGCTTCCCGCAGAGCAGGGAGCCTGATACGGGGCTCGATCCCAGGATGCTGGGATCACGACCTGAGTCGAAGGCAGAGGCTTAACCCACTGAGCCACTCAGGCACCCCTACATAGCCTTTTAAATAGTGCATATCCATTACATTTATTGGTTTATATGTTGGGACTTATTTTTACTGCCTTATTCTGTGCTTTTTATTTGTTAATATTTTTCAGTATTTCTTTTCTCTCTTGACTTTGTTTGGATTTTTGTGTAATTTTTCTTTACTGTTTTGGAAATTATTCATTCTTGTATTAGCCGTTGTTAGAATTTTTAACACATATATTTGAATTTGAGTCTAGACCAAAATGTCTGTATCTTCCTATTGAATAAAGACCTTAGAGTTTTTAATTTGAATACCTTGTCTGAACTATTTTAATTTTGTCTTGTCTTTTAAACTCTTTTAGACATAATAACTATTATCAATTTCTATTGTCAGTGTTTGTTTAGAATTATCTCATGTGTCTTTGGTTTGTCTTGCTTTTATTTTTTCTTGCATTTTTGTTATTTCCTTTGAGATCACTTTCTTTCCGCCAGAGGGTATTTTTAAGAGTTTTCTTTAATGAAGATCTAGTGGAATGTTCAGTTTTTGTCTGAAAATGATGTTCTTTTGCTCTAAGTCTTTTTTTTTTTTAATTTTTTATTTTTTTTATTAACATATAATGTATTATTAGTCCCAGGGCTACAGGTCTGTGAATTGCCAGGTTTACACACTTCACAGCACTCACCAAGCACATACCTTCCCCGTTGTCCATAACCCAACCACCCTTTCCCCCCGGCAACCCTCAGTTTGTTTTGTGAGATTAAGAGTCTCATGGTTTGTCTGCTGCCCGATCCCATCTTGTTTCATTTTTTCCTTCCCTACCCCCCAAATCCTCCACTTGCCTCTCAACTTCCTCAGATCAGGGAGATCATATGGTAGTTGTCTTTCTCTGATTGACTTATTTTGCTCAGCTCTAGTTCCATCCATGTCATTGCAAATGGCAAGATTTCATTTCTTTTGATGGCTGCATAGTATTCCATTGTGTACGCACACACACACCCCATGTCTTCTTAATCCATTCATCTGTTGATGGACATCTATGTTCTTTTCATAGTTTGGCTATTGTGGACATGGCTGCTGTGAACATTTGGGTGCACGTGCCCCTTCAGATCCCTACATTTGTATCTTTAGGGTAAATACCCAGTAGTGCGATTGCTGGGCCATAAGGTAGCTCTATTTTCAACTTTTTGAGGAACCTCCATGCTGTTTTCCATAGTGGCTGTACCAGCTTGTGTTCCCACCAGCAGTGTAGGAAGATTCCCCTTTCTCCACATCCTTGCCAGCATCTGTTGTTTCCTGACTTGCTAATTTTAGCCATTCTGACTGGCGTGAGGTGGTATCTCATTGTGGTTTTGATTTGTATCTCCCTGATGCCAAGTGATATGGAGCACTTTTTCATGTGTCTGTTGGCCATCTGGATGTCTTCTTTGCAGAAATGTCTGTTCATGTCCTCTGCCCATTTCTTCATTGGATTATTTGTTCTTTGGGTGTTGAGTTTGATTAGTTGTTACAGATTTTGGATACTAGCCCTATATCTGGTATTTTGTTTGCATATATCTTCTCCCATTCTGTCAGTTGTCTTTTGGTTTTGTTGACTGTTTCCTTTGCTGTGCAAAAGCCTTTGATCTTGATGAAGTCCCAGTAGTTCATTTTTGCCCTTGCTTCCCTTGCCTTTGGTGATGTTTCTAGGAAGAAGTTGCTGCAGCTGAGGTCGAAGAGGTTGCTGCCTGTGTTCTCCTCAAGGGTTTTGATGGATTCCTGTCTCACATTGAGGTCTTTCATCCATTTGGAGTCTAATTTTTTGTGTGTTGTAAGGAAATGTTCTAGTTTCATTTTTTTTGCATGTAGCTGTCCAGTTGTCCCAACACCATTTGTTGAAGGGATTGTCTTTTTTCCATCTTTGTTGAAGATTAGTTGACCATAGAGTTGAGGGTCTATTTCTGGGCTCTCTATTCTGTTCCATTGATCTATGTGTCTGTTTTTGTGCCAGTACCATACCGTCTTGATGATGACAGCTTTGTAACAGAGCTTGAAGTCTGGAATTATGATGCCACCAACTATGGCTTTCTTTTTTAACGTTCCTCTGGCTATTCGAGGTCTTTTCTGGTTCCATATAAATTTTAGGATTATTTGTTCCATTTGTGTGAAAAAAATGGATGGTATTTTGATAGGTATTGCATTAAACGTGTAGATTGCTTTAGGTAGCATAGACACTTTCACAATATTTGTTCTTAAATCCATGAGCATGGAATATTTTTCTGTTTCTTTGTGTCTTCCTCAGTTTCTTTCATTAGTACTTTTAGTTTTCTGAGTACAGATTTTTTAACCTCTTTGATTAGGTTTATTCCTAGGTATCTTATGGTTTTGGTGGAATTGTGAATGGGATTGACTCTTTGATTTCTCTTTCTTCTATCTTATTGTTGGTGTATAGAAATGCAACTGATTTCTGTGCATTGATTTTATATCTTGACACTTTACTGAATTCCTGTATGAGTTCTAGCAGTTATGGAGTGGAGTCTTTTGGGTTTTCCACATAAAGTATCATATCATCTGCAATGAGTGAGAATTTGACTTCCTCTTTGCCGATTTGGATGCCTTTAATTTCTTTTTGTTGTCTGATTGCTGAGGCTAGGACTTTTAGTACTATGTTGAATAGCAGTGGTGATAATGGACATCCCTGCCGTGTTCCTGAGCTTAGCGGAAAAAGCTTTCAGTTTTTCTCCATTGAGAATGATATTCGCTGTGGGTTTTTCACATGATATTGAGGTATGTACCCTCAGTCCCTACACTTTGAAGAGTTTTGCTCAAGAAAGGATGCTGTACTTTGTCAAATGCTTTTTCAGCATCTATTGAGAGTATCATATGTTTCTTGTTTTATCTTTTATTAATGTATTGTATCACATTGATTGATTCGTGGATGTTGAACCAACCTTGAAGCCCTGGAATAAATCCCACTTAGTCATGGTGAATAATACTTTCAATGTATTGTTGGATCCTATTGGCTAGTATTTTGGTGAGAATTTTTGCATCTCTGTTCATCAAAGATGTTGGTCTATAATTCTCTTTTTTGATGGGATCTTTGTCTGGTTTTGGGATCAAGGTGATGCTGGCCTCATAAAATGAGCTTGGAAGTTTTCCTCCCATTTCTGTTTTTTGGAATAGTTTCAGGAGAATAGGAATTAATTCTTCTTTAAATGCTTGTTAGAATTCCCCAGGGAAGCCATCTGGCCTTGGGCTCTCATTTGTTGGGAGATTTTTGATGACTGTTTCAATCTCCTTACTGGTTATGGGTCTGTTCAGGTTTTCTATTTCATCTGGATTCAGTTATGGTACTTTATATGTCTCTAGGAATGCATTCATTTCTTCCAGATTGTTAAGTTTGCTGGTGTATAGTTGCTCATAATATGTTCTTATAAGTTGGTTGTGATCTCTCCTCTTTCATTCATGATTTTATTTATTTGGGTCCTTTCTCTTTTTTTGATAAGTCTGGCCAGGGGGTTATAAATTTTCTTAATTCTTTCAAAGAACTAGCTCCTAGTTTCGTTGATTTGCTCTGTCATTTTTTTGGTTTCTATTTCATTGATTTTGGCTCTGATCTTGATTATTTCTCTTCTCCTGCTGGGTTTAGGCTTTCTTTGCTGTTCTTTCTCCAGCTCCTTTAGGTGTAGGATTAGGTTGTATATTTGAGACCTTTCTTGTTTCTTGAGAAAGGCTTGTATTTCTGTTTTCCTCTCAGAACTGCCTTTTCTGTGTCCCATGGATTTTGAGCAGTTGTGCTTTCATTATCATTTGTTTCCATGAGTTTTTTTCAATTTTTCTTTAATTTCCTGGTTGACCTATTCATTCTTTAGTAGGATGCTCTTTAGCTTGCATGTATTTGGGTTCTTTCCAACTTTCCTCTTGTGATTGAGTTTTAGCTTCAGAGCATTGTGGTCTGAAAATATGCAGGGAATGATCCCAATCTTTTGGTACCTACCAGTTGATACATGATTTGTGACCCAGGATGTGATCTATTCTGGAGAATGTTCCATGTGCACTAGAGAAGAGTGCATATTCTGTTGCTTTGGGATGGAATGTTCTGAATATATCTGTGATGTCCATCTGGTCCAGTGTGTCTTTTAAGGCCTTTATTTCCTTGTTGAACTTTTGCTTGGATGATCTGTCCATTTCAGTGAGGGGATGTTAAAGTCGCCTACTATTACTGTATTATTATCGATGTGTTTCTTTGATTTTGTTTATTAATTGGTTTGTATAGTTGGCTGCTCCCATGTTAGGAGCATAGATATTTAAAATTGTTAGATCTTCTTGCTGATCAGACCCTTTGAGTATGGTAGTGTGTCCTTCCTCATCTCTTATGATAGTGTTTGGCTTAAAATCTAATTGATCTGATATAAGGATTGCCACCCCAGCTTTCTTTTGATGTCCCTTGGCATGGTTAATTGTTTTTCACCCCCTCACTTTAAATCTGGAGGTGTCTTTGGGTCTAAAATCAGGTTCTTGTAGACAGCATATTGATTTTTTTTTTTTTTTAATCAATCTGATACCTTGTGTCTTTTGATTGGGGCATTTAGCCCATTTACATTCAGGGTAACTATTGAGAGAGATGAATTTAATGCCAGTGTATCGCCTATAAGGTGACTGTTACTGTATATTGTCTCTGTTCCTTTCTGGCCTATTACTTTTAGGTTCTCTCTTTGGCTGGAGGACTCCTTTCAGTATTTCCTGTAGAGCTGGTTTGGTGTTTACAGATTCTTTTAGTTTTTGTTTGTCCTGGAAGTTTTTTATCTCTCTTTCTATTTTCAGTGATAGCCTAGCTGGATATAGTATTCTTGACTGCATGTTTTTCTCATTTAGTGCTCTGAACATATCATGCCAGTTCTTTGTGGCCTGCCAGGTCTCTGTGGATAAGTCTGCTGCCAATCTAATATTTTTATCATTGTATGTTACAGACTTCTTGTCCCAGGCTGCTTTTAGGATTTTCCCTTTGTCACTAAGACTTGTAAGTTTTACTATTAGATGGCGAGGTGTGGACCTATTCTTACTGATTTTGAGGGGGGTTCTCTGCGCCTCCTGGATTTTGATGTTTGTTACCTTTGCCGCATTAGAGAAATTCTCTACAATAATTCGCTCCAATATACCTTCTGTTCCCCCTCTCTCTTTCTTCTTCTTTTGGAATCCCAATTATTCTAATATTGTTTCATCTTATGGTATCATCTATCTCAGATTCTCCCCTCATTGTCCAGTAGTTGTTTGTCTCTCTTTTGCTCAGCAGCTTTATTCTCTGTCATTTGGTCTTCTATATCACTAACTCTTCTGCCTCATTTATCCTAGCAGTAAGAGCCTCTATTTTTTATTGTACCTCATTAATAGCTTTTTTGACTTCAGCTTGGTTAGATTTTAGTTCTTTTATTTCTCCAGAAAGTGCTTTTATTTCTCCAGATAGGATTTCTCTAATATCTTCCATGCATTTTTTGAGCCCAGCTAGCACCTTGAGAATCATCATTCTGAACTCTAGATCTGATATATTACCAATGTCCATATTGATTAGGTCTCTAGCCTTTGGTACTGCCTCTCGTTCTTTTTTTTGTGGTGAGTTTTTCTGCCTTGTCATTTTACCTAGATAAGAATATATGAATGAGAGAATAAAATACTAAAAGGGTGGCACAGGCCCCAAAAAATGTGCATTAACCAAATCAGAAGAGAACTCAGATTGTGGGGAGAAGGGTTAAAAAGAAGTTCAAAAAAGAATTTAAAAAAGAAAATATATGTATTTGACTGGTGAATAGAACAGAGCCACTCATTTGATTTTGGGAGTATTTTGGAGTATCTTAGAAGAAACTACCTCCCAAAATTTTAAGAAAGAAAAAAAAATACACACACACACACACACAAATAAGGGTAAACATGGTGAAGGGATGGAATATGACTGTAAAGATGAAAATTTAAAAAAAAATTTCTAAAAAGGGGCACCTGGGTGGCTCAGTGGGTTAAAGCCTCTGCTTTCGGCTCAGGTCATGATCCCAGGGTACTGGGATCAAGCCCCATATCAGGCTCTCTGCTCAGCAGGGAGCCTGCTTCCTCCTCTCTCTCTGCCTGCCTCTCTGCCTACTTGTGATCTGTCTGTCAAATAAATAAATAAATCTTTAAAAATATTTTTTCTAAAAATGGAGTTGATCATTTAAGTTGGTTGGGAAAAGAAAGAAAAAGAAAGTGGAGAGAATTTGCTCAGGCTAGAGATTAGAACAAACCCTGTGCTAGATTTAGGGTATATTTTGATCTATTAGAAGAAGTTGTATCCCAAAATTTTGTAAAAGAAAAAACCCTTTCAGAAAGCGGTCCACTTTCTGTTTCTAGAATTGTTGCTCTTCTTCTCTTCGATCTCCTGTTGGATTTGTAGGTGCTCGGAATGGTTTAATAACGATCTAGCTAATCTCCTGCTACCTGATGTCATCTCAGCCTTCTCTTCCTCCCCCATCTTGACCTACCCATTCTAAGTCTTGAAAGATGTATTTGGTAGATATAAATTCTACATTGATAGGTCTTTTCTCAACACATGTGAAGTATAATTCCACAGTCTTCAGGTATGAATATAATCCTAGTTTCTTTGGCAGTAATTCTCTTTATCTCAAGTGCCTTTTTTGTGGGGGGTGGGGAGGGGGTCATTGGTTTCATGTGGCTCAAGTGTCTTTTGAAATCCTGTTTTTGTTGTTTTATAGTTTCACATCATATATTTAGATGTGGATTTATTTTTTTATTTATTTGCTTGGGATTTAATGAGCTTCTTAAATTTATGGTTTGGAAAATTCTTATCCGTTATCTCTTCCTATATTGCCACTGACCCTTTTTTGTCTCCTTCCCTTCTAGAACTCCTATTAAATGTTGGGTTCTCTTACTCAGTCATCTGTGTCTCTTCACATTCTCCATTATTTTTCATCTTTTTATGTCTTTGTGCTACATTCCAGATCCATTTCCCTTTAGTTCTTCTTTAGATATAAGTAAATATTTTCAATCTTCTATTTCTTGAAATATAGTGAATTTCCTTATTCTGTATTTGCCCATTAATTCAGTATGACTCTACTTTGTTATTTCTGCTAGTTCTTACTCTTGGTTTTGTTTTCATGTATGTGTGTTTCCAGTAAGCTGCCCCTTTCTCTTTGAACTTTGTGTTAATTTTTTGAGGGTAAAGGTAGGTTCCTGCTGAGGGAATTTTCACTAACTTATACAACAGACCACTGGGTACTTTCAATCCAGGATCAAAATATACACAATTCTCAGTTTGTGCATTTTGGAACCCTAGGTATGTCATGTAATTGACTTAAGTATACTAATATATCTGAGACTGGGTTGATGTTATTAACTGTCCTCAGGAGAAATTGTGGGTTGTTGTGTTTTTGTTTGTTTGTTTGTTTGTTTGTTTTTGCAGTTTAAGCCGTAGTTTGAGACAGGCAATTTACCTCACTGTCAGTGGTGGTGTTGGTGGTGCTGGCAGTGGTGGTGATGGTGATTATAAAGTAGTTCTAGTTTACCCTTAAATGGAGGGTATAGTCTTTTGGGGATGGTTTTTATTAGACTCTTGGGGCCTTTGTAGCTCCTCTCCTAGGAGATTATGAAAATGAATGTGTAAGGTTATTTGGTGGAACAGATACTCCCAAAGTAAAAGCCAGTTTTCATTTTTCAACTTCTGGATCTCCACCTGCCCTGGGATTTAGGCTAGATTTACTTGCCTTCATGCTAACTGATAAATGCATTTGTGAACATATTTTAATATTTCATTATTTGTAGTTCAGAACAAGACAACCAACAGAGTACTTCATTAGTCATTCTGCTGGAAATGAAAATTTAAAATTACTTTTTTTTAAAGTTCTAAAATCTTAATGTTTGTGGAGTGTTCTGATTACAGTATAGTCTATATAGACACGACATTTACAAAGTATCATTGTCATTTAGCCATTGAATACCAATAATTTATCTTTCTACCACATGCTGCTAATTCCCAGTGAAGAAGATGGATGGGAGGTGTGGAGCAGTAGTACTTCTAAAAGCAAGAAATAAGTAAATACCCTTCTTTCAGATTCTGTATTGCTTAATGTTCCTTTAAGAGGGCGTATGATATAGTCCCCTCTGAATTCAGAGTGGAGTACATGACAAGGAAGGCATGGGCTACCTGTATGACCAGGCTAGTTTTGATGTCTGGAACTGCTTATGCAAAAATTGGTTTTCATTCCTTTATCTTCCAGTAGAGGAAGTTATAGCACTTAATTTTGTATGGTTGAATATACCAATCCATTTTGAATTGCAGTCAATGCATGTGATTGGAGAATAATAATTAAAGGATAAATAACTCCAGATATGTAAATCCTCTGTCAGTGTTTGGAAATTAGTGTTGGCTTTGTTTTATTTTAATAGTTTAAATAATTGTGATGTTGAAAGTGGTAACTTACCTGTGATCAGTTATGTATTATTACCAATAAATTATCAAGTTTTCCTTTTTTGGAGGGGCCAAAATTTCAAAAGGAATAAAAGTTATAATAATCCTGTCTGGCAACCTTTTTTGCAAGAGAATTTTGGAAATTATATTTCTAAAACGATATATGTATTTTGAACATAAAGATTTTTTAAATTATTTTTAACTAGGTTCAGAACTTCAGGAAATCTTGTAATTACCCGTGAGATTGACGTGGCAAAAAATCAGTCGTCTTGGTTCATCAACAAAAAATCTACAACCCAGAAAGTAGTAGAAGAGCAAGTTGCAGCCTTAAACATTCAAGTGGGCAATCTTTGCCAATTTCTACCTCAGGTATGAGAGAATTAAGTGTACACATGGTAGAATTTGTGTCCTCTTCATGCCATAGCAGAATCTAAATACTTTTCAAAGAATATTATAATAGAAGCTATTTAAAGTAAGCCTCATAACTAATACTTTCTACTTTGTAAAAGGTGGCATTTCGTCTCATAATCTTATTGAAGTAATTTGGAAGATTTCAATTAATAAAAAACTGAAAGTCTAAACTACAGAATATGGTAAAGGAAATAAAGTATTGTTTTTAAGTACAGCAACTTGCGTGTCCATGTGCTAGAGTTTGTAGGCACTTAAAATTTTGGTAATAAACAACTTCTTAATCATGTTTTTATATAAAGTATGTGATGTACTAAAACTCTTAAATCTATAGATGTGCATTCTAAAACTTTGTTATATTTTAAATTTTAGTAAAAATACCCTGAAAATGCACATGAAATGTTAAATTTGAGTGCTGTGTAGTGACTGAATTATAGTTCATTTTTTCAATTCAGAAACAATGACTTAATTACATTTGTCCAAATTTAAAAAAAATTTAAAATTTGAAAGCATTGTTAGCTGATGTCCGATATGTCCAGAAGTAGTTGTTGTAAATATCCTTTTTCTTAACTTCTGACATTCCAATTGATGTGTGGTAGATAATGGTTTCAGTCCAGGGAACTCTTTTTTATCTCCAAGCTATTTATTATATGTATATAAACACTTTACCCTAGAAATATCGACCTAGAAAATTTTAAAGGATTCTTAGATGACAATCATACCCTTTATCATTTTAAGAAATAATATATGAAGGACAGAGTTTGTATATATTGCACATCTTAACAGTTTTTTTTCTTTTAAATGCGTTTCATTTTAACAAGCGTGATCGCTGAGTGAAATATGTTTTGAGGATATTTATGAATGGTAATAGTTGCAGAGCGCCTGGGTGGCACATTCAGTTACATGTTGACTCTTGGTTTCTGCTCAGGTCATGTTACCAGGGTCGTGAGTTCGAGCCCCGTGTTGGACTCTTTGCTGAGTTCAGAGTCTGCTTAAGTTTCTTTGTCCCTCTCCCATTCTAACAAATAAGTCTTTTTTAAAAATGATAATAGTTGCTGATATTTAAGTTTTATGCTCTAGGATAAAGTTGGAGAATTTGCTAAACTGAGTAAAATTGAACTTCTTGAAGCTACTGAGAAGTCTATTGGTCCTCCAGAAATGCACAGATACCATTGTGAACTCAAAAACTTCAGGGAGAAAGAAAAACAACTAGAGGTATTTATAAACAGACAACTCATTTTTTATTGTCCCTGACTGATTTCCATCTTTCACAGTGTGGTAGGGTGAATAGTAGCTCTGATTCATCAAGTGGCTTCATATATTTGTGGGTTTTTTCCACCTAGGATTGTATTGCTGACGTACATTAAGTCATAGAAAGTGAGAATTGGAGTTGAAAAAAGTTTGAAAAATTTGACTACCATTTCTTCAAATACATGTTATTAATTGAACTTCTAAGGAACCAATAATGGTATTTTAAAGTATTTATTTCTCTCAGGAAGTTTCGGTATTATTCTTTTACTCATTCAGTATTTGTTACAACACCTGCCATATGCCAGGATGGTACAAGGCTTTGGGTAATATAGCAGTGAAACTGTAGCTTTTGATGTAGTGTCTCTGTTGAACCTGTTCTCATATTTTTTGAGTTGCAGGAGTGTAGACTTTGTAGAGAGCTCTGGGTTCTGTTGCAGTGTTGTTTTTATGTTCACCTTAAATAAACACATAAACTAAAATATCCTTTTATAGCCTATCATTTGAAGAGGTGTTTTGTTTAACAAATCATTTTCGATGTCCCAGCCACTAAAATAAATTCAGTAAATTTTCATAAGATATCTTATAAACAGATGCTCTCTCTTCAATTGTAACTGTCCATACTTAATAATATGCAAATTATTATAATTTATTATACTTTTTCAGAATCCATGACCAAAGGAGTAGTAATTATTTTATGCTTTTTCAGATACTCTGTCCGTCTTTGTACCCTTGCCCCCCTGGAACAGTCTGATGCAGTAGTCCCCCATTATTCACGCTTGTAGTTACCTGCCATTTCAATTACCCATGGTGATGACCTGTGGTCCAGAAGCAGATGAGCTGCCTGATATATATATATGGTCACAAGGTCAACAGTAGTCTGATGTTATGTCACAGTGCCTCACTTCATGTCATCACATGGCATTTTATAATCTCGAATCATCACAAGAAGGGTGACAATAGTATGATAATATATTCTGAGAGAGAAGCCACATTCATTAACTTTTATGATTGCTTATTGTTACTCTGTTTTCTTGTTATTAGTCTCTTACTGTGTCTGATATATAAATTAAGCTTTATCATAGGCATGCATGTACAGGAAAAAGCAGTATTTATGGGTGTGGTACTGTCTGCAGTTTCAGGCATCCTCTAGTGGTTTGGGCCTCTATTCCCCTCAAATAAGGGGAGGGACTCCTGTACACCATCAGAAACTCTCTGAAATTAGTACCGTCCCCTGAAGGAATGTAGCCACTTATCCTGCTAGGTTTTGAGTACATCTCTGCATTTGTTAACTCAGTCTAAAGGGCAAATTTTAGCTTCCTTCATCTCATTTCTAAGTCCTAAGTCATGGGTATTCATAACATGCTAATTGTAGTAATACTAGTTTTCACTTGTATATCACATTATGGCTTTTGTTGACCTTGCACTTTAGAGTGTGTTGCTTCTACCCTTGAGGTGAGTGGGGCAGATAGGTGTCTTTTCTTCAGGCAGGAAGAGGCCAGGCTTGGAGATGTGGTGGGGCTTCCCCACAGTCACCCAACTAATAAATCGCAGGGCCTAAACCAGAGCTCAGGTATGCATGTTAGTTGTACACAGTTCTTAGGAACGCCCGTGAAATTCTTTATTGTGAAATTTTGGTAGCATTGTTCATTTTCATCATTAAAGAATCTGACCTGTTGACTTTTCAGTTAAACTAATTGTTAAATATTTGTTTTAGACCTCGTGCAAAGAGAAAACTGAGTATCTAGAGAAAATGATTCAGAGGAATGAACGATACAAACAAGATGTGGAGAGGTTCTATGAACGTAAGCGACATTTAGATTTGATTGAGATGCTTGAAGCTAAAAGGCCGTGGGTGGTAAGTCTTAATTATTAGAGGCAAAATAGTGATGCTTTAACTAGCAGAAAAGCTATAAAGAAGGTACTGATTGCTCTGTATTCAAATTAGGTGCTTTTGTTCATTTTTGCTTTATATATCATAATACATTTGGTATTATTGATGGTATTATGATATAGGTGTGTACTGTTACTGTTATTGTGTAACAAATAACAGTTGATGGTGCTCTTAACTCTTCCAGATTTGAATCCTCAACAGACAGTTTGTTTTATAAGATGTTAATGAGCTAAAAATGTTTGCACAAAAAAAATCTTTGAGTGTCCTCAGGTCACAGAGAATTTACTTGGTGTGTACCACTAATAAGTTCAGGTGCAGATGCAGCTGCGCGCTATGGACTAGAATTCTCTACTCCGGCTTCCTGAGTTTATTGGAGCTACTGTTCCTTTTAATCACTGTGCAGTGTATGGTTATTATTTATGACCACAGTTTGGGCTGAAGAGTCCCATTTCCTCAGTGCATTTCTTTTTGACGGGCAGAACAAAATAAGAAAGTTTTATCATGTTTGTTCCAGGGTTAGAATGGAGGTAATTGTTATTAAAATGGAAAAACACGTGGCTGTATTTGTGGCCTTTCTCTGCCACCCCCTCACCCTACCCTGTCCCATAATTCCATTATTCTTGAATTTTTTGCTTTACAGCTTGTTTTGACTACATTTTCTTATGCCCATTATTACTCTTAATCTACTTTTCTTTCTCCTTTAAAGTCCTTTGGTTTATCTTCTTTCTTAGATCGATTTCAATCTTTTTTCCTTTTTTAAAATTTATTTTAATGTTTGTAATCTTTTCTTCATCCCATTCTTACTGTATGGTCTCTGAGCACTGCACTTACTTTTGTTTTTTAGCAAACATTAATTCCTGTGACATGACAAGCATCGTTTTTACCCACATTTTTTTCCCTTTTGATCCATTTTTCCTTTGTTTTTTCATTTTTACTTTTTATAACTGAGTTTCGTTTATTTATACATTCTCATATCTCTTCTTTATCGAGAGACTAGAGGAAAACCTCATTTTAGTAGCAGTTACTGTGTAAGTTTCAGAACCATGGAAGTTGGAGTCCGGCCTAGTGATGGAGATAAATTGAGTGATTATCAAGCTTCTTAATAAGTCATTGTTGGTATTCGCTATTTCTGAAGTTATTTCAGAGGGTAAATTTTATATGAGTAGACTTGCCAAAAGGATATCAAAACAGTCTTTTCATAGGTTTGGTTTCTGCCTGCACTTTGGTTTTAGTGTATGTGTTAATTTAAGCTAGTAGTGCGTTAACTTCTATTTCTTGAATTAATTGCAAGGAGTATGAAAATGTTCGTCAGGAGTATGAAGAAGTAAAACTAGCTCGAGACCGAGTGAAGGAAGAGGTGAGGAAACTTAAAGAAGGGCAGATCCCTATGACCCGTCGAATTGAAGAGATTGAGAAGCAGCGTCGCGTGTTGGAGGCTCGAATCAAAGAGAAGGTACTTTGCTGGCTCAATTTAGGATTTTCTGTATTTTATTTTATTTTTTAAAGACTTCATTTATTTGACAGACAGAGATCACAAGTAGGCAGAGAGGCAGGCAGAGAGAGAAGGAGGAAGCAGGTTCCTTGCTGAGCAGAGAGCCTGATGCAGGGCTCTATCCCAGGACCCTGGGTTCATGACCTGAGCTGAAGGCAGAGGCTTTAACCCACTGAGCCATCCAGGCGCCCCAGGATTTTCTGTATTTTAGCAAGTACAAAAACTACTCTGCAGGTCTTCCAAGTAATTTTGTGAATTTACTTGTAGCTTTCGTTCGTTTTTTAACTCAAGTCTGCCACCACAGGGCTTTCAGGCTCCTAATTATCACTTTGGGCAGGTTACTACTTTAAGATATTCCAGCATACGAAAGAGCAAACTGAAATGTGATTTTTTTTCTCCCCCAAAGATTGTATTTGAGAGTGAGCAAGAGAGCGTGTGAATCGGGGGCAGAGGGAGAGGGAGAAGCAGACTCCCTGCTGAGTAGGGAGCGCAATATAGGACTGGATCCCAGGACCCTGAGATGACCTGAGCCAAAGGCAGTCGCTGAACCAACCAAGCCACCCAGGCGCCCCCAAATCTGTTTATTTTAATAAGAGGATTCAGAGTAGTATTCCTGGAAACATTGAATTTCTTCTATGAATTTATCATAGAAAACCTGATGTTTGTAGAATAAATAGTATAATGGCATATGGATTGTTCCATTTATTAAAAATTTATTTGAAAATTTTAAACTTAAAAATTTTTATGGTCATGGCTTTTAACCTTTAGGGAGATTTTGGAGTCCAAGATTTTGAAGAACAGTTTGAACTATGGACCCTGCTATCCTAATAGAATGTTTTTTTAGAATCAGATGAACTACCATGAGATAATCCATGGGAAGGGATAAAGAAATGTGTATGCATATTGCCATGGCTTTTTTTTTTTTTTTTTTTTTTTTGACAGAGATCACAAGTAGTCAGAGAGGCAGGCAGAGAAAGAGGAGGAAGCAGGCTCCCTGCTGAGAGTCCGATGCGGGGCTCGATCCCGGGACCCTGAGATCATGACCCAAGCCAAAGGCAGAGGCTTTAACCCACTGAGTTTTATTTGACAGACAGAGATCACAAGTAGGCAGAGGCTTTAACCCACTGAGTTTTATTTGACAGACAGAGATCACAAGTAGGCAGAGAGGCAGGCAGAGAGAGAGGAGGAAGCAGGCTCCCTGCAGAGAGCCCGATGCGGGGCTCGATCCCAGGACCCTGAGATCATGACCCGAGCCGAAGGCGGAGGCTTTAACCCACTGAGCCACTCAGGGGCCCCCTATTTTTAATATCAGTAAATAGCATTTTATAGATTTGTAAGTAAGTTAGTATTTTGGGTGGTAACTGAATTTGGTTTGGAAGAAATGAAAAGCCTTGTGGATTAATTTGATATTTGGGTTGGTAAGGCCTCATAATGGCTTGCTTAAGATTTTAACTACATTCCCCTTCTTCTGGTTCAATCTTACAGGCAACAGATATTAAGGAGACCTCTCAAAAATGCAAACAAAAGCAAGATATTATAGAAAGGAAAGATAAGCAGGTAAGATTGTGTTGAAATTTTTACTCTGGTAATGTGACCTAACTTTTGTGTTAAGGTCTAGATTATGGGACAACTTTTTGTTTGGAAATTGTATAAGGTCCTCCTCATTTTCCTCCTTAATCTGTGAGGGATACTAAGATTTGGAAGTAGAGCAGTTGTACAGAAGATAATGAGGAAAAATTTTCAAGACTACTCCTGGGCAGGCACTATGATCTTTGCAACTGAGTGGCTCTAGTTTATTGGAGTGATGGTAAAATTGGATGTAGTTATCTCAGTAGCAGAAATTAAATTTTAAGAGATATATTCTGTTGACATTAAGGGTAGGACTTTAAAAAGTCGATAATAAATTCTTTGTGCATGGGTGGGGCTTGATGGCAAAATCATTTTAAGATGGCTGTGGAAGAAAGCAGGTGTCTTGCATAAGAGATTCCTAGCAGTATGTGGGTTTTTTTTCTTCAGAGCCATTCAGAAATTGAAGTTTGAATGACCTTTCTTAGGAATAGACATATAACTTGAAACATTACTGGTGGTTGAAGCATTATGTGAATCTTCCAGTTTTCAGCTTCACTTCTTTTTCTGTGCCTTTATCTTCAGATCCCAAGCGCCTCTCATAAACGTTGCAGAGGCTGAGTTGTCAGGGCTAAGTGCTCAGGGTATCTGTGCGGATGGGGTCTGGGGGCAAGGGGACAGGAGATGCAGGGCAGGGCAGTCCTGTTCTATATGTTGTTTTTTATACTTGACATGTCTGAGCTCTCCAGAAGCTCTGGAATGGGTTTTTTTTTGTTTTGAAAGAGTCTTCTTTTCTTTTACTTTTCTCTCATCGCCTGTCACACTGTGGCTTCTGTAAAAGGATACTAAATTAGTTGTCCTTCTGCTGTCTTTCCTCTTTTGAATGCCATTGAGGTCTCCAGTTGCTGACGTTGTCTCTGTTATTCCTCATGCGAGTGAACCCTTTGTACTCCGTTGCTAATACTTCTTTAGAGTTTAGGAGGGAAGAGGCATAAAGATTTCACCTTTAAAACCCTAAATAGGAATACAGGTTGACACGTTGTGTAATGTTGAATCATCTTTAGGTTTCTGTCGCAAATTGTACTTGATATTTTACTACATTGCTGGATTCAACTAGAAAATCTTGTTTTTATGATTTTTTGCACCATGTGAGATGGGCCTAAAATTTGATTTTGTTCCATCCTTAACTGGTTTTTCAGTTATGCTTACTTTTCAAGTAGTTTAATACTCCTTGGACCAGGATTGTCTATTTTTGCCTAGGCATACTTACCAGGGCTTGTCACTTCCGTAAGTTATTTCACTTTTCAATTTAATGAACTTTTAGTAAATACATTTCAGGGCATAAATATTTTTCTGGTTATCACTTGGTTATGTCTCCTATGTGTTGATAAGTGCTTTTATTGCTTTTCTGTTTAAAAGTTCGTATTTTCAGTTAAACATTTTCATTCATTTAAGGTTGTACAGGAGTTCTTGCCGTTTTAATTTCTATGGGTATGGAATTTCAAAATGTGAATAGAATTCTACTTCTTTTCCTTTCTGTTTAATTATTGTGAACTTTATGACCTTATTTTAGATATTTTGAAATTTTTTTGGACTTGTATATTTGGTTTTGTACATGTTTTGGATATAATAAATAATGTATACTCTATATATTCATATGTATGTTTAAATTATGTATATGCTGGAACAGGTTTACTATACGTACATTATGCAGATGTTCTACATACTTTATTACCTACCCAATTTATCCATTTTTAAAGTGTGATACTTTTTCTATGAGTGTAGATTTGTCTATTTTTCCTAATAGTTATTTTGGTTTTTGCTTCCTAGATTGTAAAGCTGTCTTTTTTATTTATTTCTTGCATCGTATTTTGATTTATCTTCTCTGCTGAGAATAGTATGTGTTGGGTTTTGTTCTGCAGTTTTTGTCATCGTGGTGTTGTGACACTGTCATCAGGAAGGGACTTTCCCCAGGTCCGCTTACAGCTGTTTTCACCTCCCTGTGCTGCTTGTTCGATTTTTCCTCCCTGCTCCTCTTTCTTCCTTTCTCTTTTTTGTTGCTGTTGATAAAGGTTTTCTTACTCCATTTTTCCCCCCTAAAGTTGTATATTCTATGCCTATTCTGTTGACTACTCTTAAAGTTTAAATAATGTGTATTTTTTTAAAGTTAGCATTTTTACTCTTCCACTTAGTTTAGATACTTTATTCTGTATCCATACCTTCAGAAATTTTACTTGTCTTTATTTAAAAAATGTTATTTTTTATGGTCTGTCTTGACTTAGACTTAATATGTTTGGCTGGTTTATTTGATCACGTTACTTGTTTTATCATTCTTCTGTCTCTTAGGAGGTAGACTTTTTTTTCTCAACAGATATTTTCCATGGGTGTTTTAGAGACTTGATGAACTTTCTGAGTACTTGTATGTCGGAAAGTACATTCTTTTGCACTCATTTTGGAATGTTAATATTGCTGAATTTTAAATTATAAATTATAAATTACTTTTTTTCTCAACACTTTGCCTATCCTTCCTCTGTGTCCCGGGAGGTCCCGTTTTGTTCCTGAGAAGTAGAAGATACGAGAGCTGGGCAGAGACTGTATTAGACACTTGAAGAAAAAAGAAAGGAAATTGAATTTGATTCTAAATGCAGTGAGACACAGAGAAGGCTTTCAAAGTTTTTAAGCTGGAGAGAAATAGTATTTCATATGCTTTAAAAGCACTCAACATTGCCTTACGGATAGTAGACTGAAAGGGACAAAAATAAAAGCAGAGAGTTCGGTTACAAGGCTGGCTTCACCTCATATGATAGCAGTGGACAAGCAAATTTAGAAAACTGAACCACAGAATTTGCTCAGGGAGTAGATTGAAGAATTCAGTTGTGGAAGAATAGAGGATCCCGTCTTTGACTTCACGGTTGGATAGCGGTACCTGTCACTGTAATGAGAATTGCTATGATGGGAAATGAAGAGTTCTATTTGATTATATCATCTTTCATCCTTTTACTTTAAACCTGTGTCTTCGAATCTAAAATGTGTTTCTTGTGTATCATGGGTTTTCTTTCTTTCTTTCTTTAATTGAAGTAACTATTAACATACAATGTTAGTTTCAGGTATACAGCACTGATTCAGTAATTCCCTGTACTACTTGTTGCTTACCACACTAAGTGTAGTAACTGTGTATTATCATACAGTGTTGTTCCAGTATTATTGACTTTTCCTTACGTTGTACTTTTCATTTCTGTGGTTTATTTTGTAAGTGGAAGTTTTGATCTTTTAATCCCCTTATTTCACCCATCCCCCCACCCACCTCCCCTCTGGCAACCACCAGTTTTTTGGACTTAAGAGTCTATGTGTACACAACACACATACACACAGAACACACCTTGTTAATCCATTCATTTACAGCCGGACACTTAGGTTGCTTTCATATTTTGCCTATTTTAAATAATACTATAGTAAACATAGGGTGCATATATATTTTGAAACTGGTGTTCCTGTTTTACCCTGTAATGGAATTACCGGATCTTAAAGTATTTCTATTCCTAACAGCAGCTCACAGTGGTTCCCTTTTCTCTACATCCTTGCCAGCACTTGTCAGTTGTCTTTTTGATACTAGCCTTTGTGACTAGTGTAAAGTGATTGCTCATTGTGGTTTTGATTTACATTTTCCTTAAGATGCATATTATTGGGTGTCTTTTTTTTTTTAAAGTTTTTACTTACTCGTTTTTCTAGAGCAGGGGGAGGGGCAAAGGGAGAGGAAGAGAATCTCCAACAGACTTACTGCTGAGCATGGAGCCAAATGTGGGGTTCTATCCCATGACCCTGAGATCATGACCTGAGCTGAAATAAAGAGTTGGACCCTAAAGTTAGCCGTTTATGCACCCCAAGCTTCTTTTTAAGTATCTGCTGGGCATCTGTATGTCTTCTTTGGAAAAATATCTATTCAGATTTTCTGGTTATGTTTCAATCAGGTTGAGGGCTTTTTGTTTATTTTTGTTGTTGTTGTTTTTTGGGGAGGAGGGTGTTGAGTTGCATAACAACTTTATATATATTGGATACCTCTTATCAAAAGTATCATTTACAGATGTCTTCTCTTATTCACTAGGTTGCTTTTTGTTTATTGATGTCTTCCTTCACTGTGCAAAAGCTTTTTATTTTGGTGTATCAGTAACTGTATTTGGTACACCCATAAGCACAATAGTTTATTTTTTGCTTTTGTTTTCACTTGCCTGAGGAGACATAGCCATAAATATGTTGCTAAGGGCACTGTCAGAGAGATTACTGTCTGTTTTATCTTTATTTTATTTTATCTTATTTTTTTTCCAGTTTTTCAGAATTCATTGTTTATGCACCACACCCAGTGCTCCATGCAATACGTGCCCTCCTTAATACACTCCACGAGACTCACCCAGCCCCCCCAAAGCCCCTCCCCTCCAGAACCCTCAGTTTGTTTCTCAGAGTCCACAGTCTCTCATACTTCATCTCCCCTTCCGGTTTCCCCCAACTCACTTGTCCTCTCCACCTCCCAATGTCCTCCGTGTTATTCCTTATGCTTCACAAGTAAGTGAAACCTTATTGATAATTGACTCTCTCTGCTTGACTTATTTCACTCAGGATAATCTCCTGCAGTCCCATCCATGTTGATACAAAAGTTGGGTATTCATCCTTTCTGATGGAGGCATAATACTCCATTGTATGTATAGGCCAAATCTTCTTTATCTATTTGTCTGTTGAAGGACATCTTGGTTCTTTCCACAGTTTGGCAACTGTGGCCATTGCTGCCATGAACATTGGGGTACAGATGGCCCTTCTTTTCACTGCATCTGTATCTTTGGGGTAAAAACCCAGTAGTGCAATTGCAGGGTCATAGGGTAGCTCTATTTTTAATTTCTTAAGGAATCTCCATACTGTTTTCCAAAGTGGCTGCACCAACTTGCATTCCCACCAACAGTGTAAGAGGTTTCCCCTTTCTCCACATCCTCTCCAGCACATGTTGTTTACTGTCTTGTTGATTTTGGCCATTCTAACTGGTAAAGTGGGTATCTCAGTGTGGTTTTCATTTGAATCTCCCTTTCATGTGTCTCCTAGCCATTTGTATGTCTTCTTTGGAGAAATGTCTTTCATGTCTTCTACCCATTTTTTGACGTGATTATCTATTTTGGGGGTGTTGAGTTTGAGTTCTTTATAGATCTTGGATATCAGCCCTTTGTCTGTAGTGTCATTTGTGAATATCTTCTCCCATTCCATGGTTGCCTCTTTGTTTTGTTGATTGTTTCCTTTGCTGTGCAGAAGATTTTGATCTTGATGAAGTACCCAAAGTTCATTTTCGCTTTTGTTTCCTTTGCCTTTGGAGACACATCTTGAAAGAAGTTGCTGTGCCTGATGTCAAAAAGGTTACTGCCTATGTTCTTCTCTAGGACTTTGATAGATTCCTGCCTCACGTTGAGGTCTTTTATCCATTTTGAGTTTATCTTCATGTATGGTGTAAGAGAATGGTCAAGTTTCATTCTTCTATACATAGCTGTCTAATTTTCCCAGCACCATTTTATTGAAGAGAGTTTTTTCCACTGTATTTTTTCCTGCTTTGTCGAAGGTTATTTGACCATAGAGTTGTGGGTCCATATTTGTGCTCTCTACTCTGTTCCACTGGTCTGTGCGTCTGTTTTTTTTTTTTTGCCAGTACCATGCTGTCTTGGTGATCACAGCTTTGTAGTGAAGCTTGAAATCAGGCAAGGTTATGCCTGTTTTATCTTGTAGAGGTTATGTGGTATTCAGGTCTCACATTTAGGTCTTTAATCCATTTTTAGTTTATTTTTGTGCATGGTCTAAGAAAGTGGTCCAGTTTCATCCTTTTGCATGTAACTATCAAGTTTTTCAGCATTTATTGAAAAGATTGTTTTTTCCTTTTGTATATTATTTATTGCCTCCTTTGTTGTAGATTGACTTTATAGGTGTGGGTTTATTTCCAGGCTCTCTGTACTGTATACTGCTGATTATCTATATGCCTATTTTTTGACTGGTACCGTGCTGTTTTGAGTATTATAACTTTGGAGTATATTCTGAAATCTGTGATTGAGATACCTCCAGGTTTGTTCTTTCTCAAAATATTTGGCTATTCAGGATATTTTGTGTTTCCATACAAATTTTAGTATTATTTGTTAAAGTTCTGTGTCACTTGGTTTGTTCCATCAGTGTCTTAGAGTTTTCTGAGTATAAGGCTTTTACCTCCTTGGTTGAATTTATTCCTAGGTATTTTATATTTTGGGGGTGCAGTGATACATCAGATTGTTTTCTTAATTTCCATTTTTGCTATTTTATTTTGAGTGTGTAGAAATACCACAGATTTCTTTATCCTGCAGTATTATTGAATTCTTTTATCAGTTTGAACAGTTTTTTGGTGGAGACTTTAGGGCTTCTTATATATAGTATACCATCTGCAAATAGTGGCAGTTTTACTACTTTTACCAGTTTAGATGTCTTTTATTTATTTTTCTTGTCTGATTGCTGCATCTAGGACTTCGTGTATTACGTTGAATAAAAGTGGTAATAGTGGATGTCCTTTTCTTGTTCTTAATCCTAGAGGAAGAGCTTTCAGTTTTTCATCATTGAGTATGATGTAGATGTGGGCTTTTCATTTATAGCCTTTATTATGTTGAGGTATGTTTCGCTCTAAACATGAGTGGTTATTGTATTTTGTCAAATGCTTTTTCTGCATGAATTGAGATGATGATGTGATTTTTGTCCTTCTTGTTAATGTGATGTGTTACATTGGTTTGTGAATATTGAACCATCCTTACATCCCCTGAAAAACTTGAGCTTGGTCCTGGTGAATGATCCTTTAAATTTATTGTTGAATTTGGATTGTTCATACTTCGATGAGGATGTTGCATCTGTATTCATCAGATACTGGTCTGTTGTTTTTTTGTGTGTTGGTAGTCTTTTTGTCTGATTTTAGTATTCATGTAATGCTCATCTTGTAGAATGAATTTGGACTTTTTCTTTCCTTTTCCATTTTTTGGAATAGTTTGAGAAGAATACATACCACCTTTTCTTTAAATGTTTGGTACATTTCACTTGTGAAATCATTTTGTCCTGGACTTGTTTGCTGGGAGATTTTTGAGTAGTGATTCAATTTCACTACTAGTGTTTGGTTTGTTTTGTTTAAATTTTTTGTTTCTTCCTTATTCAGTTTTGGGAGATTATATGTTTCTGGAATTTATCCATTTCTTCTGGATTATCCAATTTGTTGGCCTATAATTCTTCATAATATTTTCTTTTTTAAAAAAGATTTTATTTATTTATTTGACAGAAATCACGTAGGCAGAGAGGCAGGCAGAGAGAGAGGAAGGTAAGCAGACTCCCTGCTGAGCAGAGAGCCTGACGCAGGACTCGATCCCAGGACCCTGGGATCATGACCTGAGCTGAAGGCAGAGGCTTTAACCCACTGACCCACCCAGGTGCCCCAATATTTTCTTATTTGTGTTTCTGTAGTATCGGTTTTTTCTTTTCCTTCATTTCAAATTGTATTTATTTGAGTCCTCTCCCTTTAATTTCTTGATGAGTCTGGCTGAAAGGTCATCAATTTTGTTTATCTTTTCAAGGAACCAACTATTGGTTTCTTTTATCTTTCTTTTAGTCCACTTTTCATTTATTTATGCTTTAATCTTTATTATTTTCTTCCTTTACCTAGCTTTAAGCTTGCTTTGCTCTTTTTATTTTATTTATTTGACAGACAGAGATCACAAATAGGCAGAGAGGCAGGCAGAGAGAGGGGAGAAAGCAGGCTCCCTGCTGAGCAGAGAGCCCGATGTGGGGCTCAATCCCAGGACCCTGGGATCATGACCTGAGCCGAAGG
Source organism: Mustela nigripes (assembly GCF_022355385.1). Taxonomy (NCBI): domain Eukaryota; kingdom Metazoa; phylum Chordata; class Mammalia; order Carnivora; family Mustelidae; genus Mustela; species Mustela nigripes. The sequence continues at coordinate 80,188,709 of NC_081565.1, read as the reverse complement.
CAGAGGCTTTAACCCACTGAGCTACCCAGGCGCCCCAATTCCTGTGACTATTACTTTGAATTCTTTATTAGGTCTATTGTTTACCTCCATTTCACTTAGCTCTTTTACTGTGTTTTTTGTCTTGTACTTTCATTTGAGATATATTACTGTCTCATTTTGCCTGACTCTGTGTTTGTTTCTGTCTATTAGGTAGCTAGCTACATCTCCTCGTTGTGAAAGTCAGGGCCTTGCTTAAAAGAGGTCCTGTGGTACCCTATCGTACTTGCCCTCTCTGGTCTCCAGAGTTGCCCTCTGTGCGGACTGCAAATATCCTGCTCTTGAGGCTGAAACGCTGTTGCCTTCAGCCTAGCTGACTGCTATGACCCAAAGTATGTGCTGTGGGTGCAGTAGGCAGGGTTTGGTCTCTGCTGTTGAGAGGCCTGAGGTTGCCTCAGGCTTGTTGGTGGGCAGGGCTGGCCATTAGCCTAGGAGTCTCTCATTCGCCTCTCTGCCATAGTTGCAGGAGCATCAGAGGGCACAGCTTGCTCCCTGCACAGCCAGCTATGGCTCTGAGCCACTGGAACTGCAGGTGTGCCAGTGTGTGGGGTAATCTCTCCCGTCCCCAGGGCAGGGGTCACTTTAGAGTGGCACCAGTATCTGCTGGGGGTGCCTCCAGCGGGTGGCGAGGCAGGAGCAGTGCTTTGGATGGCTGCGTTCTCAGGGGAATGCTTGGGGGGGAGCACATGATGCTGGCGAGATAGATGCGAGAGGGTCAGCTCTGGCTTCGCCAAGTGTCCGGCTGTGTAGGCTGGTGGAGTAAAAAAGAGAAGTGGCATCTGCCAGCACTTTTGTTCCTGGAGAACTCTCCTGAAGATCTCTGTCCCTTTACACGTTCTAAGATTAGCCAGTAAATCCCCTTCATTTATACCCCAGGTGGTTTTCAGACTGCTGCTCTGGGCTGTGTCTCCCAGAGTTCCTTGTTTTTCGGACTCTTTAAGGGCAGCAGCTGAGTTCCCTCTTGCCCTCTGGTTCTTTCAGATCCAAGTCCCACTGATTTTCCAAGCCACGTGTTTTGGGGATTCGTCTTCCCAGTGCAGGCGCCTGCTGCCGGGATTGCCTGGCGTGGGGTCTGATCCTCTCACTTCTCCGTGCTTGTAGTGTCCCTCCCGTTTGTGGTTCTTACCTCCAGGGCTTCACTTTCCAGTAGTGTCTTCGTCCTTCCTCTCCTTTTCCATGCGGCCTCCTCTTGACAGTTGACTGGGGAGGGTCTGTTCTGCTAATGTGGAGATTGTTGTCAGGGTTAGTTGTAGAGTTGTAGCTGTTACCTTGTGTCCACGGAAGGAGGTGAACTCAGAATCCTCCTACTTGTCCATCTTCCGTATCCATTTTGCCCCTCCCTGCCTTTACATTGGAGTGTTTAAATCACTGACATTTGATGTGATTCCTGACGGAGGTAGCGTTTACGTTAGCCATTTTTCTCATTTGTTTTCAGTGTCTTAGGACTTTTTTGTTCCTTTAGTTCTCCATTATTACTTTATATTAAATGTTTTCTGTTGTACCATTTTAATTCCCTTGTTTCTTACACTGTATTTTTTGAGCTATTGTCTTAGTGGCTGCCTTTAGAATAACAATATCTTAATTTATAACAATCTGGTTCATATACCAACTTGATTTCAGTAGTATGCACACTTTGTCCCGATATAGCTCCATTCCATTCTCCCTGCTTTGTGTTCTTCCTGTCCTACAAATTGTATTTTAATTATTATAAGCCTATCAGCCCAGCTTTTATCATTATTTCTTCATATAGTTTTGTTTTGGTAACAATAATGTTTGATTCTCTGGCACCAACCAAGTGTCTTACAATTCAGTTCAATTCTGATACTAACCACCTGGAATTAGAGCAGACTCTACAAGTTAGCAGGACAGCCCTTCCTTCCTCCATAAGTCTCAAGGACCTAGGACACAAGTTACCTGCACTTTGGCTTGAGTTGGCTGCAAATTTAGGGGTTCCCACATCCCCTCTTCAGGTTTGGGACTTGCTACATCGACTCGTAGAACTCAGGAGAATTTATACTTAGCAATTGCCAGTTTATTATAAAGGATGCAACTCAGTAACCCCCAAATGGAAGAGATGCACAAGGCAAGGTATGGGAGATAGTGTTCAGAGCTTTCTTTTCCTCTTCTGGGTGCATCACCTTCCCAGAATATTGACCTGTTCTCCAAACCAGAAGCTCCAGAACCTTATCGTTTAGGATTTTTAATGTTTCATTACGTAGGCATGATTGATTAAATTTTTTGGCCACTGGTAAATGAATTTACAATCTTCAGTTCTTTCCCCCTCCTTGAGGTCAGGAGGTGGGGATAAAAGTTCCAGCCTTCTAATCCATGTGCTTGATAGTTGTCAAACTATCTAGGGGGCCCTTCCAAGACTCATCTTATTAGCATAAAATCAGGCGTGGTCAAAAGTGCCTGGGTGCTTGGTATGAATAGCAAAAGCTGCTTCTGTCACTCAGGAGATTCCAAGGGTTTTAAGAACTCCAGGCCAGGGACCAGGGACTAAGAAAATAAATATTTTATATTAATACCACAACAGTTGTCTTTTAAGTCAGATAAGAGAAAAAAGTTACAAATGAGATACATTTTTACTCCCTTTTACATTAACTGTGTAGTTACCTTTACTGATGCTCTTTCTTTGTACAGAGTCAGGTTATTCTCCAGTGTCCTTTCATTCTGGCAAGAAAGACTAGGATTTCTTGTAGGGTGCTCCTGCTAATGATGAATTCTCTCAGCTCGCAATGTCTTAAGTTATCTTTTGTTTCTGAAGGATGGTTTCCACTGGATAGAGAATTCTTGTTCTTTTTTTCCCAGCACTTTGAATGTGACATTCGCTGGTTTCTAGCTTCCCTGATTTCTGATGAGGAGTCAGCTTTTAATCTTACTGGGAATCCCTTGTACATGATGAGTTACTTTTTTTCTTGCTTTCAGTGTTTTTTCCACAGTTAACTATGATGGTCTTCAATGTGACTCTCCTTTAAGTTTATCCTGCTGGGAAGTTATTTAGCTTCTGGGGCATGCAGATTAATGTTTTAGATCCAAGCTGTGGGAATTCTGGGGTTGTTAATTTCCTCAGATATTCATTCTGCCTTTTTCTCTTCTCCTGACACTCCTGTTCTGCATAGTTTGATATACAGTGATATACTTTGTTGCACATTTTATTCATTTTTTTTTTTCTTTTCATCAGACTGGGTAATCTCAAGTGACCGATCTTCAGGTTTCCTTTGTTTTACCTGTTCAGATCCCTTTAGCCTCACTAGTGAATCTTCTTTCAGTTATTGTACTTTACAGCTCCACAATTTCTAGTTTGCTCTTTTTTATACTTTTTTCCTCTGTTGATATTCACTATTCAGTGAGACACTGTTCTCTTCCTTTCCTTTAGTTCTTTAGACATGGTTTTCTTTAGTTGATTGAACATTCTTAAAATAGGTGTTTTAAAGTCTTCACTTTGTAAGTCTATTTCTGGGCTTCCTCAGGGATATTTTCTATTGGCTGCTTTTTTTCCAGTGTATGGCCTATACTTTTGTTGAAAATGTTGTAATTTTTGTTGAAACTGGCATTTCAAGTAACATGATGTGGCAACTTTGAAATCAGTTGTCCTTCTCTCCCCAGGCTTCTTGTTGCGGTTTGTTTAGTTACTTTCCTAACTAATTCTTTGAAATTTGTATTTTTTGTTGTATGTGACTATTGAAGTCTCTGCTGAGTTAGTGTACTGGTCAGATATTTCCTTAAATAACTGCAACCAGGATGTCTCCCTGTCTTTGTCGAGGATCTCCTCATGTATGTTAGGTCACACCTTCAACACACAGCAGGGTAGTGTTTGTACTGTGTACCAAGATTCAGTAAGCGCTCTCTGAATTGTTGCAAGGTTTGGTTAATATCCAGTGCTAGTTTACAGCTCTGGTTTGGGTTTCACTTCCAATTTGCACATAGCCTCAAAGTGAAACATTCATGTACGCAGAGCCTTTGTGAGAGCTTAGGGTCTCTTCCAGTCTTGAGCATGTGCAGAGTTCTAGACATGCACACTGTCTGCTCATACATGGAGCCTTCTAGATTCCTCAGGAGTTTCCCAAGTCTCACACAGGTGTCTCATTTCCAGCTTTTTAAGTTTTTTGGGGAAAGTCTATTGTTTACCACAACTGTTATTCCTCATGAAACCGCTGTGGTATTAAACACTTGCCACTGATTGTTTTTAGCAAATGCTTCAGGGTAAAGGCTGCAAACTATGGAGTCATGTCGAGTAAAGATAGACCTTGTAGTAAGGTTTTCCAGAAGTGCAGATAGATCAGATAATGGTAGTTTTCTAAGAATGAGAACTTAAAACCTTTTTAACCAAGGGAATGGGGCTTGTTCAGAATCCCACAAAATTTGCTGTTTTTACCAAGATTCAGACATTTTTCTGGAATAAACAGTCTCCAGGTAATTATAAGCATTTGATTAAATTCCGGAGTTCCAAAAAAGTTAATTTTGACAGTTTTTGTCAGTGTTTTCATTGCTTTTATGGAGGAGAGGATTTTCATAGTTTGATTTTGCCATTCCTGATGACATCCAAATCTTTTCTATATCTACAGAAAAATGTTGCTGGGATTGTAATAGGAATTGCATTAAACGTGTATATCAATTTGGGGAGAATTGAAATCTTTACTGGGTTGAGTCTTCCAATCTTTGAACACGGTATGTCTTCATTTATTTAGATACTTGATTTCTTCAGTGAGCGTTTTGTAGTTTTTAGCATACATGTTTTTTGTATTTTGTGAGATTACACCTAAGTATTTCTTTTCCTTTCCTCTCCTTTTCAGAAATAGAGACCTTGGGATTTTCTGCATAGGCAAGCATGTCATGTACAAGTAGGGATGACTTTTGTTTTTTCTTTTCTGATTTGTATGCCTTTAATTTCTTGCCTTACTGCACTGGCTAGAACTTACAGCACTGTGTTAAATAAGAATGGCAGAAGTGGACATTCTTATCTTGTACTTGATCTTGGGAGGAAAGCAACTAGTTTTTTTTCACCATTAAGTATATTGTTAGCTGTAGGTTTCATATAGATTTTTTTTAATCAAGTTTGGGAAGTTCCACTCTTCCCATGTTTCTGAGAGTATTTATATTGATTGAGTGTTGGATTGTTAAGTGCTTTTTAAATTTTTTTGCATCTATCAATACAACAGTGTCCGTGTTCATCTTTAGCTTGTTAACATGATGCATTACCTTAATTTTTTTTTTTTTTTTAACCATCAAATCACCTTAAATCCCTGGAAATCCTTCTTGGCTGTGGCATATAAATATACTTTTATGCATTGTTGAATTCTATTAACTAATAGTTTGTGTTTGTGAGGGATATTCTATAGTTTTTGGTGTCAGAATACCAACTAGCTTTATAAAATGGGAAGTGTTGCCTCCTCTTCAGTTGTGTTTTTGGAAGAGATTGTGTAGAATTGGTGTTAATTCTACACAATTGGTGAATAATTGGTGAATAATTCTCAAATGACACTATCTGGGTTTTTGAGATTTCTTTTTCGGGGAGTTTTAAAATTATGAATTTTAATAGAGAGCTATTCAAGTAATCTATTTCATATTCAGTGAGTTGTGGTAGCTAATATTTTTTGAGGAATTGGTCCATTGTGTCTAAATTGTCCAATTGTGTACATAAAGTTTCTTACTGTCCTTTTGATGTTTGTAGTGATACAGTGATACCCCTGTTTCATTCTTGATATTGTTAATTTTTGTCTTCTCCTTTTTGGGAGCACCCCAAAGAAAGGGGGCAGCCTTTCTAGAAGTTTGTTAATTTTATTGCTTTTTTTCAAAGAACCAGCTGTTGGTTTCATAGATTGTCTCTGTTTTTCCCCTTTTTTAATTTTATTGATATCTGTTTGTATCTTATTATTTCCTTTTTTCCTGCTTGATGTGAGTTTATTTGGTGCTTCTTCTGGGTTCTTGATCTGAGAGTTTTCCTCTTATATATGTACCTAATGCTATAAACTTTATTCTCATCCCTGCTTTAGCTGTGTCCACCAATTTTGATATGTTCTATTTTAATTTTTGTTTGCTTTAATGTATTTTTTTCCCTTGTGACCACAGTTTATCTTCTCACCTATTGATGGATATTAAGGTTATTTCTGGTTTGGGGCTATTACCAGTAAACTGGCATGAGTATTGTACAAGCTTTTGTATAAATATGTGCTTTTGTTTTTTATAATTTCCTAGGAGTAGAATATCATAGTATGATATCAAAAATATAGTAGAATATAATATTTTGAAGAAATGGACAAGCTGTTTTCCAAAATGATTGTTAATAATTTATTGTAGGTGTAATTGATACAAGTTGACTTTTGATGGCTTGGAATTTTTTAAAAAATTGTCCTCTACCGTAAGTAATTAGAGAAACTCTGCTTAGAGTAGTCTTAGACTTAGGTAGCTACAAGGACTCTACATATATTATACAAGATAAAATGAATTGAGTACAGATAGAGTTAGGGTGATGGATTGTAAAACAGGAATAGTACTCTGATCATAGCACTGATTTTAATTATGCTGTTCATGAAGTATGAGACAAAGTTATCAGCTGAGTGAGTAGAGCGCCTCCAGCAATAAAGAATTGAGGAAGGGAGGAGGCCAGGCTGTGAACTCCTTTTAGAATGAGCTCACACCTTTATTAGAGAAATGTAATAGGTTTGTCTGCTAGTTCTGAGTTCCTATTTAAGTTTTGTGGCCATGAATTCAAAGTGAGATGAGTTTTTGGAGAGTTTCTTCAATTAGTTCAGCTGCTTGGATACTGCTTAGAGTATCCAAGACACATCCAAGTATCCAAGACACACAGAAGGCATATAGTTGGGTTTAATAGAGACTGCTTTTTTCCCTAGCTGATGTGACATAGGAGTGGTAGAGGGTCAAGAGTCTTTGCAAGGAATGGTTCTTGTGCTGGCTTGTAGAACTTTAGCAGATTAAAGAAAAGAAATGAAGGGGATAATGGATTGTGAAAAGATGGTAGGGTCACTGGATTGCAGGACCCTGTGGAGTCAAAGAATAGTTTGGATACTACAGTAAGTAAAATGGAAGTAAAGGGGACTGGAAGAATAGGATTGTAGAAATGGTTTTAAGGTGTACAGTTTGTGGTGCTTTACATGATCTGAAGTAAAATGGTAAGTAGCTGAGGAGAGGTTTAGGAAAAGATGGTTAAAGGTGAAGAAATCCAGGAACACAGAGGCCAAAGAGTTAGACTGTGGGACTTCAACATACGGAGAGGAAAACAATTGGCATGCTAAGTCATCAATGAATGGAGTGAGGAAGGGTATGCAGGGTGAGCTAGTTAACACAGCAACAGAGATGATGGGTGGTAAAGCCTGATACCAGTCTTCAAGGGAAATTAAGTGGGGCTTACTTAATGGAGGATATAGTACAGTAGGGATTAATGAGGATTAACACCCTCCCCACCTCTGAAGGATTGTGGCAGGAGGTCACCTTAGAGAGGAGTCTAGGGAGAATGTCTTTCAGGAATAGCCAAGTGTCAGAATAAGAACATTCATGGAAATTGAAGATAAAGGGTGATCTAGGAGTTTGTACCTATGGTGTCTGATATAAAACCCGAGTATGATGGAATTAGTCATGGAAGTTTTCTGGATGAGAACTGCACATGAATTCGAGTTCAGAAAGCTTATCCGGAAGAATGGGGTCCCCTGGGCTGCTTCCCAGTTTTTTAAGTCAGGTAGTCATACAGATTTGTTCAGTAGCCCCAGTGATTTTTGGTAGCTTCGTGGGTCTCTGTTTTGCTGGGAGTACAAAGGCTTTGCTATATTTCTTGTCCCCTTTTCATGGAGCCTTCTTCATGTGTTTGGTGATTTTTTTTTTTTTTAAAGATTTTTAAAAATTTAATTGGCAGAGAGCAAGTACAAGTAGGGGAGTAGCAGTGAGAAGGAGAGGGAGCAGCAGGCTCCTTGCTGAGAAGGGAGCAATCCTGGGATCATGACTTGAGCTGAAGGTCAGATGCTTAATGACTTAGCCACCCAGCACCCTGTGTCTGGTGATTCTTAATTCTGTCCCTATTTATTCCCATTGCCTTGGACCTTATGGGTTCCCTGGCTGGATACTATGGCTTCTTGTCTCCTTCTTCCTTTTAGGTCCATTGAACATTGTTCACTTTCAATCACAGATATGTATTTTAACTTTCACTGTTTCTGCCTTCTGCCTGTTTGGTATAGGAGGGGGGATTTTGGATGTTCCAATTCATTTTCTTGACACTGCCAAAGTTAAAGTTTCAGAAAGGAGAAATTGGTACCAACCCAAATGTCCAACAGTAGGGAACGGGGTGAAATGTGTCATAGCCATGTAACAGAACATTACACAGGTAACAAAATTTTGTATTGCCAAGGACATGGGAGAAATGAGAAACTGCTCTCAATACATTTTTAGTGATACCATAAAACATATATGTTCCATGAAAAGATAGAAGTAGATATTAAAATGTAAAGGTTTAGAAATGGAACAGATAATTCTAAAATTTATATGGAACCAGAAAAGACCTCGAATAGCCAAAGGGATATTGAAAAAGAAAGCCAAAGTTGGTGGCATCACAATTCCGGGCTTCAAGCTCTATTACAAAGCTGTCATCATCAAGACAGCAATGGTACTGGCACAAAAACAGACACATAGATCAATGGAACAGAATAGAGAGCCCAGAAATAGACCCTCAACTCTATGGTCAACTAATCTTTGACAAAGCAGGAAAGAATGTCCAATGGAAAAAAGACAGCCTCTTCAATAAATGGTGCTGGGAAAATTGGACAGCCACATGCAGAAAAATGAAATTGGACCAGTTCCTTACACCACACACAAAAATAGACTCAAAATGGATGAAGGACCTCAATGTGAGACAGGAATCCATCAAAATCCTTGAGGAGAACACAGGCAGCAACCTCTTCGACCTCTGCCACAGCAACATCTTCCTAGGAACAATGCCAAAGGCAAGGGAAGCAAGGGCAAAAATGAACTATTGGGATTTCATCAAGATCAAAAGCTTTTGCACAGCAAAGGAAACAGTTAACAAAATCAAAAGACAACTGACAGAATGGGAGAAGATATTTGCAAAGGACATACCAGATAAAGGACTAGTGTCCAGAATCTATAAAGAACTTAGCAAACTCAACACCCAAAGAACAAATAATCCAATGAAGAAATGGGCAGAGGACATGAACAGACATTTCTGCAAAGAAGACATCCAGATGGCCAACAGACACATGAAAAAGTGCTCCATATCACTCGGCATCAGGGAAATACAAATCAAAACCACAATGCGATATCACCTTACACCAGTCAGAATGGCTAAAATCAACAAGTCAGGTAATGACAGATGCTGGTGAGGATGCGGAGAAAGGGGAACCCTCCTACACTGTTGGTGGGAATGCAAGCTGGTGCAGCCCCTCTGGAAAACAGCATGGAGGTTCCTCAAAATGTTGAAAATAGAACTGCCCTATGACCCAGCAATTGCACTATTGGGTATTTACCCTAAAGATACAAATGTAGTGATCCAAAGGGGCACGTGCACCCGAATGTTTATAGCAGCAATGTCCACAATAGCCAAACTATGGAAAGAACCTAGATGTCCATCAACAGATGAAGGGATCAAGAAGATGTGGTATATATACACAATGGAATACTATGCAGCCATCAAAAGAAATGAAATCTTGCCATTTGCGACAACATGGATGGAACTAGAGCGTATCATGCTTAGCAAAATAAGTCAAGCAGAGAAAGACAACTATCATATGATCTTTCTGATATGAGGAAGTGGTGATACAACATGGGGGCTTAAGTGGGTAGGAGAAGAATAAATGAAACAAGATGGGATTGGGAGGGAGACAAACCATAAGTGACTCTTAATCTCACAAAACAAACTGAGGGTTGCTGGGGGGAGGGGGTTTGGGAGAAGGGGGTGGGATTATGGACATTGGGGAGGGTATGTGCTTGGGTGAGTGCTGTGAAGTGTGTAAACCTGGTGATTCACAGACCTGTACCCCTGGGGATAAAAATATATGATTATAAAAAATAAAAAATTAAAAACAAAAAACAAAAAAATGTAAAGGTTTAAGGATATTAAGATTATAGATGATTGCTTGTTAAAAGTTAGTGTGCTTTCCATATTTCCATATAATGAATTTGATCCTACTTTGGTAAGGGGGAGGGAGAAAGGGAGTAAATAGGACTTGGGAGTGAAGGCGGCCTAACAGATTATGTGATGTGTTGTTACGAAATTGTACTTTTTACACAACAAGGATTCTATACGTGTATATTTTTGGGTATGCATGTGTGTCTTAAAGTCTTAACGTCTAGCTGGACTTTGTAAGGTTTTGATAAAAATCTACTGGCATCTTACATGACTTGGTTTTTTTTTTTTTTTTTTTAACAATTTACCTTGAATATGTCACCAAATCTAAACATATAGTTGGAGGATTAATCTCAAAATATTAATTTCAAGTATTAGTAAATAATTTTGTTGAAAGAAAATAGTTTCAGGGGCATCTGGGTGGCTCAGTCTGTTAAGCGTCTGCTTTCGGCTCGGGTCTCGATCCCAGGGTTCTGGGATCTGGCCCAGTGTCAGGCTGCCTGCTCAGCAGGGAGTCTGCTTCCCGCTCTATCTCTCCCTCTGCTTACTTGCTCTCACTCGCTCACTCTCTCAAATAAATAAAATCCTAAAAAAAAAAGTTTGTCTAAAATTAAGAGTGACATAACCTTTGTTATCATTTCTGTTATTACTGCTTTATTCAAAGTTTGTCATATACATATAAACGCTATTTTAATTGTCTTCTGGTGTGTGATATGAATTTATTTTCTGTCAGTATTTAGAAATCTGCAAATTGGCTTTACAAATATTTTGTTTATTGAGCAAATATTTAATAAGTGCTAACTATATGCTAAGCACCGCTCCCAGTACTTAGGATATTACTAGTGAACAAAATAAAGATAACAGGTGGTCTGGTAGGAGTAACACTCTGAATTACCGCAGAGTACTGTTTAGTTAGGAAAACACCCATGTTGTTAGGTTGTTTGCATTTTAAATACTATATTACTATAAAAGCCTTAGCAAGAGAGAAAAAAACAGTCTCCTGTACCGTTCTTCTTTGTTTTCTCAGATTGAGGAACTGCAGCAGGCATTAACGGTAAAACAGAATGAAGAACACGACCGCCAGAAGAGGATAAGTAACACTCGGAAGATGATAGAGGATTTGCAGAATGAACTGAAGACCGCAGAAAACTGTGAGAATCTTCAGCCGCACATTGATGCCATTACAAATGATCTGAGACGAGTTCAAGATGAAAAGGCATTATGTGAAGGCGAGGTAATTGATAAGCGAGGAGAGAAGGAGAGCCTAGAGAAGGAGAGAAAGAGTAAGTTATATGAAACAGGGTGAAGAGATGTTGATACAATGGAGATCTATTTCTGTTGATGGCTTTCTTCTTCCCCTGGTACCATGTCTTTTAGCTGCTCAAATCCCCTTGTTGAGGAAGCTCAGCTTGGTCTTTGCAAGTTAATGTCTTAATCACCTGAAAGTAGCATATACCGTGCTTTGTGACTGGCTAACCATTCATTGCCTTATGTATGTCAGATTATGACAGTTGATTTTAATTCTGGAAAAATGGCTTCCTTTATTTTCTTCACAGAGTCACTCACTATTATTTATCAGATCGAATTTAAGCTCTTCACTCTAGTTTTCAGAACCTTCCATTAGCTTTGCCCTTTTGAAATCTGTTCGATTTCATCTTTGCTCTTCTTTTCTATGGACCATGAAAATTGATTTATAACATTCTACACATGGAAGAAGTTTTAAGTACTAACTACTCAGTGTGTACGACTAAGATCAGTAAAAAAGAAAACAACCCCCATTTTGTATGTTTATCAGTTTCCTCCACCTCTTTCAGATCTCCATACCCACTCTCAGGTGTGTGCATTTTTAAATAACTCAGCAGTTTTTTCCAGTACACCATTATTTATATTTTTATCATGTTATTTCACCATGGCTTGATTAATTCATTTTAAGATACTATGTTTTGCTATTTTATAATTTGAGATACAGATTTTGGCTCATAACAGTTCCTATCCTATATTAATTCCTTGAGTGGGGTTAGTAGTATTAGTTAGTAATCATTAACCTTTATGATTTATTTATTTATTTATGCCAACCTTTATGATTTATTTATTATGATACCCTTCTATCTTGTGTCAAATAGTTGTCAGTAGTGCTTGAATGCACACTTTGTAAGCTGAAATACTAGCACTCATCCTTTTCACTTTTTGCTCCTCTGACATTCTAAGTCCTCTAATTTGTGCTCTGGTTTTTATATTTTCAAGGCTGAAAACGTTTCTTGAGAACCATATTAAGTTTTATGTGCTCTGTTTATGGGTTAATTCTAAAAGCTAGGAATAGTAAGGATTCTTGCAGCAGTGAGACTTGTTTACAGCAGAGCCGGGTAATGCGGTAGGGTGAGATTTTCTTTCATTGATGGCTTTTTTTTTTTTTAAGTTTTAATTTACCTTTAAAAAATCCATTTGCCTTAATATTTTCTTAGAAAGAAAAGAAAGTAGGCAGTTGTCTGGGATTTCTTGGGCTTCGTCACAAATCCTTTTCTGTGTTGGGTAAAGCTATTCCTGAATTCTGTGTACTTTTTGTTTTGTTTTTTTTTTTTTTTTCTTATATTACTTAGTATGTTCTTACATTGTTCCCTTATCTTTGGGTTACCTTGTAGGAAGAGATATTTGGGGATTAATTTCAGAGTCTTTGCATCCCTAAAGATGCCTTTATTTCATGATCCTCTTCTCTTGGTTTTGTTGTATATGTGACTCTATGTTGAAAATTTTTCTCAGAATTTTGAAGGCCTGTTGCAGTCATGTTAGAAAATGTAGTGTTTTCTTACTTTTTTTTTTTTTTTTTGCTGACTTATTTTTGTGACCTCTTTAGTTTTGATAGCTTAAAGAGTTTAGAAATTTGATAATAATTTGTCCATGGTGGTCCTTTCTCACTGTGGTGGATACTTGCTGAGTGGTGTTGCTAACTTTTGGATCTAAGGTATCTTTTGTATTACTAATGGATTCAGTAGTTAAAGCTTTCAGAGAACTAATAACTTTCCTTTCCTTTTTAGGTGTGGGTGATAATATTGTACGATTTGACAATCTTATGAATCAGAAGGAAGATAAGCTGAGGCAAAGATACCGTGACACATATGACGCTGTTTTATGGCTAAGAAATAACCGGGACAAATTTAAGCAAAGAGTCTATGAGCCTATAATGCTCACGGTAAGAAATTTTGTTCATTGTGGTAGCATCTGTTTCATTATTGTATTTCATATTGTATTCATTATAGATTTTTTGTTCTAATACAGATTTTTTGTTGTTTTAAGAATTCCTAGTCTTATTAACACCTTAGTTTCCCTTTATCAGACTTGTGGCTACTGATGTGCTGCTGAATCCATACCTGACTTTTGACCAATAAGTCTTTGGACTTTGTCAGAGTATGGAACTGTCAGCTTATTGACCAAGAATCCTGTATAAATTTAGTTCAGTCAGCTAGTTCCTTCTGGCAGTTACTAGATTATAGCAGGCCATAGAAGTTGAAGAGGAAGTCTCCTCCAAATAATCGAGCATTCTTACGATTCTGAGAATGCAGCCAGCAGTCTTTTGACCACATAAACCTTTGATAGCTAGCTATTTTGATGACCATGGGTCATTTAGAATAGGATAAGCTGTGTTTAGTAAATCATTTAATGAAGTGTGGCCATGGAGTGGCTAGGAAGATTTCCATCTAAAATATTTTTAAAATTTTGGCCATCAAAAGAGAAAATAAAGTAAAAGCCACATTCTTTGACAGTGATATAGTTAGGTATAATATGAACTTAAAACTTACCAAAATGACTCAAGGATTGTTATTGCTGGGTTATAGTTTTCTTTTTTTTTACTTTAGGAAAGAGTGCACTATAGATCCTTGTAGGATTCATGAAAACTTCTACTTTCTTTAATTCATATTTGTATTATTATTTAAAATCATTTCATGTAGTCTTTTTTTTAATAGATTATATTAGCAAAGTTAATATGCATAATACTGTATTCTCTTCTTGCTCAGGTATGTATTATTATTTTTGCCAGATCAAGAAGGGAATATCTATTTTGGATGCAGGCATTATTGTTTTGATTAGTTTGGTAAGGACTGAAAGAAAATAGAAAAAAGTAGTTTGAACCTTAATAACTTATAATGCAAGTAATTAACAGATTTTCATTAAAATGTCAACCTTAAAATTATAATTCACAACTTTGGTAAATTTGCCATCATTTTATCTCCCAGTAGTAGTAGCCTGTCACCAACAGGGATTACTACCTGGCATATATTTATATTTCAAATTATATTTGAATCTTTGAAATAAAAAGGTACAGTCTTGCTTTTTTTATCCTTTCTGGATTACCCTTGTATTCCGCCACCCGTAACATATACACTTAATCCTTCAATATCTAGTTGAAATGTCATCAATGTGGACAAGTTAGCAATCCATAAACTTAAAATTTTAGCCATATTACTTGTCAACTGTCCATTTCCATGATTTATTTCTAACCAGCTCAGTCTAGAATGGGAGAACTGTGCAAAGAAGTACTTATAGTTCTGTTCCTCACAGCAGGGTTTATAATAGCCCAAATGATGATGGGGCAAAGAAGAAAATTTCCAGAGATGGACTGGTCATGTAAACTGTTCTATAATCTATTGAAAGGAATACTGTGCGGCCATTAAAAAGTCATTCTTGGTGTCTATTAATATAAGAGGACATTTATGATCTATTAATGATTTATAAAACAGGTTCTAAGATAGATTGTATAGAAAGATTTCATGTTTAAAAAACTGAACTATGAGTCTGCCATCAACCAGCAGATGACTCTGGAGTACAGTGTCTCCTCTGCCTACCAGTCTGTCTTTACTGGGTTGTGCAACAGTGGCCTTGAACTTTGCCAAATATTTTCTTTACCCATCTCATGAGAGGAGCTTGCTAAGTAGCTGATGAAGCCGCAGAACCAACAAATTGGTGAAATCTTCCTTCTGGATGTCAGGAGGCCAGATTCAGTGCAGAGCAGTTTGCGTTACCTGGGGAAAAAGCGGTGTGACTCAGTCACTACTGGAAGGGCACAAGCTGGGCAGGGACGGAAATGACCCTATTCATGTGACTTTTTGAAACTATTCTCTAAATGAGCAGGTGACGTTCTTCAAAGAGTTGAATGACCACATCACCACCGTACACAAGGTGGAAGCCCCAGTAAAGGGGAACTCTGGTAAAGGAGTGATAATGAGAGCCCCGTCTTAGGCCGACTTAGCCACAGCTCTTTTTAAAAAGGGGACTTCTGCAGTCACAGTGGGGTTATTTTACCCTCTAAGTCGTAGCTAACACCCACTTCTCTTTCATTTGTACCATCGCTTCTGATGCAGTAATTGCTACCAAAAAAAAAATAATAATAAGGAATGATAGAGGCTACATTTCTGTAGTGTTTAAGTTTAGGTATTTCTTGTGACTTACTTTCTTCTGTATCGGTTTTCCCCGTTCTAATGCTAGCTGATATTTTGTAGTTTAAAATAGAGAGTAATACTTGCCAATGTGTATATGACAAGCATTGTACTAAAATGTTTTTAGGGGCGCCTGGGTGGCTCAGTGGGTTAAGCCGCTGCCTTCGGCTCAGGTCATGATCTCAGGGCCCTGGGATCGAGCCCCGCATCGGGCTCTCTGCTCAGCAGGGAGCCTGCTTCCCTCTCTCTCTCTCTGCCTGCCTCTCCGTCTACTTGTGATTTCTCTGTCAAATAAATAAATAAAATCTTTAAAAAAAAAAAAATAAAAAAAAAAAAAAAAAAAAAAATAAAATGTTTTTATTAGCTCTCTTAATCCACATTTGTTCCTGAGATGTAGACTATTGTACTGTGCCCATTTTGGCGATGAACTAACTGAAACTTTCAGAGACTTAAGGGTTTGTGATTTGAAGCATCGTCTGTCTGACCCCAGAGTCTTAGCTCTTCACCAGTAGTATGCTGTGTTTTATATATATGGTACATAAATACCTTCTTTCACAAATCTTTTTTTTTTTTTTTTTTTTTTTTTTTTTTCAAGAAGGTGGATTTCCATCTGCTGAAGATAATCTATCAGCCCCCTAAAATTCCATAAGAGAGCACGTTTCATATACCCCTGTTACGGATCTTTATTATAGTGTTCTGCTTTTTTTGCTTTTTTTTTTTTTAACTTAGCATCTGCAAAAAGTATATTGATTTGTTGTCTTGACCTTTTTAGTATTTTCCATAGCATTGAACCTCACATGCAGAAGGGCCTGGTTTGTTAATACTTAAAAAATAAATCCTAGTGATACAAGCCTAGGATTTCTCTTGAAAGCACTATTAAAGTTGTATTTTAATTCTTTGTGTTTTTATACTGATCAGTTATTGCCATATATAACTTCCTCTTGAAGATTAAGAAGACAAATAGTAAAAGTTTGGGGACAGAAGAAAAATGTTTATACTCTTAGATTACCTTCTGAGCCATTTCAGATGTTTTCCAGAGGGTTGACTAGAAAGGAACATAGTTACTTCTTAGATAAAATCAAAATTGATGTGCATCAGGTGCTTATTTAAGTCTTATTTTTTGTTTTATGATGTATTAGATGTTTCTGGGTACTAAATTAAGTAGAGGTTTTAAAATGTTGAGTCTTCAGTACCAAATTTTATCCCCCTTAAGTGTTAAATTGAAACTTGTTAAATAACTCAAAGTAAAATTATGTTTTAGTATTCAGTTTGGATTTCATGAGAATTAACTTATATTTTCTTTTTGTTTAGATCAATATGAAAGATAATAAAAATGCCAAGTACATTGAAAATCATATTTCATCAAATGACTTGAGAGCTTTTGTATTTGAGAGTCAAGAAGATATGGAGGTTTTCCTCAAAGAGGCAAGTGACCTGTGTAATACTTTGACTCACCTGGTGCTTACCTTCTGGTACTTCAGTTTTTAAATGCAAACTAAAACAAAAAATAGTGATTAATTATACCAGCAGTAACTTTTGTATAAAATCATTTGATTTTGTGAATTTCTTTTTTTAATCTCTGTCATTATTGGGGAATGAATTTGTTTTGCAAGAGAAAAAACAGTCCATAATTCCATCTGTAACATGTTTTGAAGTTATTTGGAGTTAGTAAGAATAATTCTGTCATACTGTTTGAAGAGCAAAAAAATCCATAACGATGGACTTTTGGTCTTCAACATCCTTTTTGAAGATGTACTGGAATCAAACCCTTCTTTGATGGGGAGCGTGGGAATCAATATGTTGTTGCTTTTAAATAAAACCTCTTCAAAAAGAATGAGAATTCTGTATCTGGCTATTGAAACACCCTGGGAGTCTAAGCTACTACCAGGCAATGTGGCTTAGTAGTTACAGGCACAGACTCTGTAGATAGGCTGCCAAGATTTGAATTCTGGCTTTGCTACTAAATTGGGTAAGTTTCCTAAATGTTTTATGCCATAATTTCCTCATCTGTAAAATGTAGATGTATGATCTACTTCAAAAGATGGCTATGAGGATTAAATCCTTTAATAAATAAAGGTGTGTAGAATACTGCTTATTTGTGATTTTTATTACATTATCTATAATATATATATGTATATATATTCGATATATATATATTGTTAGTTGTTCTTATTGTCAGTTAGATTTCTTTCCTTTTGTGTATGTCACCTTTTAAAACCCTAAAGATAGGTTTAAATTTTGTTTTGTTTAAGTCTTTGTCAGCAAGTATGAGGACAGGACCCTGAGTTAGGTCGGTGGTCCTCGATTTCTGTGGTGCACTAGTGATTGGAAAGAATCCTTACTTTTTTTTTGGCTTTTACCATATTGCCCTCCTGGTTTGGGAGTTTGCAGAGAATGTGAATATATGGTAATTGCATAAAAAGTTGCATGTATAAAATTACAGAATGAACTCCAGAAAGTTAGACAGTTGTGTAGTTTGGTATTATTTAAGCTTAGCCAGGAGTTTTTGTTGTGGTGTGAGAGCTTTCTGAAGAAGTCGCTTCCTTAGATTACAAGTCTGATATGTGGCATGCTATGAAGGGCATTCCGTCAGGTGCATTTGTCTGCTTTCTATCGGAAATGGCCTGCTTAGCCAACACTGAGTGCCTTTTTCGAGTCAAAAATTTGGGCTTCTTTTGTGCTAAGGATATGAATCCTATATAGATAATGTGACCTGGGTTCCTGAAATTTTGACCTTTATTTTTGTGTGTGTGCTCTGTTAAGTAACTTTCCGTAGCTTCTCCTCAAAAGGACTAGAACTTCCTCTTACAGGTGTGACTTTGTTTGTATTTTAAATTGTGAAATTTATCGTATATAACCGCCTCCTACGACATTATCTATTAGAGTACCATTCCCCATACTACCATGTATAATAAGTATTATGTCTGCTGTGCAGTTACCCTAGATGCCCTTTATCAGGATGATGAAGTTTCCTTCTGTTCCTAGTTTGCCAAGAATTTGTCATATTTTTCTGCATCTGTTGGGATGATCATATGGGTTTTGTACTTCATTGATTTAAGTGAGATTGGTTTTTGGAGCATATCATCAATCTCACCTTGCTGGAATAAACTCTACTTGGTCATGTGTATTGTTCACATATTGCTGGATTCCATATACTAATATTTTGTAAAGGATTTTTGCATATGTATTCATGAGGGCTTTTGTTTGTTCATGTTTTGGTATCAGGATTATGCTAGAATCCTAAAGTAATTTGGGAAATGACCATTGTACTTCCTCTTACTTTCTGGAAGAGTTTTGGTATTACTGCTTCCTCGACTGTTAGAGCATATTTGTTTTAATATTTTCACTGATAAATACTTTCTGTAAAAACATGTAATAATAGGGTCATTATCACACTAAAAAGTTTGCTTGAAAGTACCATTAAATATCCAGTTTTTGGTCATCCTTTCCTATCCTAACACCAGTTGGAATATAACTTCAAAAAATCATTTTGATTGATAGTATATGGCAATTAAAATATATTCTTTCCCTTATATTCAGATTCGTGACAATAAAAAATTAAGAGTAAATGCTGTTATTGCTCCCAAGAGCTCATATGCAGACAAAGCACCTTCAAGATCTCTGAATGAGCTAAAGTAAGTCTTGAAACTATTTTTAGAATTAACCTGTTATTTTGAATATTGAATAACCATTTAGCTTTTAAATATATTCTCTCTCACATAAGTATGTTATAAACTATTTATTTCCTTATAGGATCTCTACTTAAGTCTAAAATAAGGAAAAATTTAGGAACAGATAAATTGTAGAATACTTACTATATGGTGGTGATGTTTCAGATCAGTGGATTAATATTGAATTGTTGAATGGAAGATACTAAAATAATTGGTTAGGTGTTGGGAAAATAAAACAAATTGTCACTTTGTAATGCAGGAGTTATTTCCAGAAGGACTAAGTGGAAAATTTGCAATTATGAAACAGTTATAAGTAAATATCTTAATTCTGAATGTAAATAAACATTCTAAAAATAAAAGCAATGGAAGAAGCAAAAGAGATTAATAGTTTGTAATGATGAATATATTAAATTTTTCTGACAAGGAAATCGGTCTCAACATTAATCACAATATTAAGTGATTTAAAAATACACAAAAATTTCTGCTGTACGATCATTAATTTATATGTTATTGTTTATTTGCCACTTTTCAACTATCAGATTTCTTTACATGATATTTTTTTAAGAAGAAAAATCTAGTAAGTGCTTTTCATTTCAGACAGTATGGATTTTTCTCCTACTTGCGAGAATTATTTGATGCCCCTGATCCCGTCATGAGCTTCCTTTGCTGCCATTATCATATTCACGAGGTTCCTGTAGGAACTGAAAGGACCAGAGAAAGAATTGAACGGGTAAGAAAGTACTGACTCTAGAACCTCATTTTGTTAACACTTCTTAGCATAAAAACATCAAGCAAAAATTTAGAGATATTTAAAGAGGTAGGACCTTCTGTTATTTTAAACCACACAGAAATTCTTTGTATTTTACATTTTTAATATACAGAAAACAGTGACTGTTGACTAATACTATATGATGGGTGTAAGTGATGTGGAGTTATCTGGAGGAAACGCTTTAGTTGAAGCCTAAAAAGAGACACCTGTCTTGTTTGGCAAATTGTTCAGACTTTATATTACTGGCTTACCCATTTAAATTCTTGTATTCCAGATTATTTTTCAGAGAAAGTATATGTTAGAATAGTAGGCTGGGTGTAGAACTGTTTTGGTAAGCCCTTCCCTTCTTTTTTTCTTTTTCTTTTTCTTTTTCTTTTTTTTTAAGATTTTATTTATTTGACAGAGATCACAAGTAGGCAAAGAGGCAGGCAGAGAGAGAGAGGAGGAAGCAGGCTCCTTGCTGAGCAGAGAGCCCGATGTGGAGCTCAATCCCAGGACCCTGGGATCATGACCCGAGTCGAAGGCGAGGCTTTAACCCACTGAGCCACCCAGGTGCCCCAAGCCCTTCCTTTCTTAAAGCTGCCCCTGACGATTATCTCTGGTATGAATGACCTCCCTTCACAGGATCTCCTTTCCTGGCTAGCATAGCACACACTCGTAGTTCCTATGTTCTGCTCATGCTGGGAGTTCTCTCCTCCTCATATAAACAGTCTCCAAGACTCACCTTACATTTGTTGCTTGTCACAGGCTGAAACAGGAAAGAAATCTCTTCATCTAAGCAGGTTTTTCCATAACACCATTTGGAGTGTTTTTTGCTTATAAGCATCTAGGACCCTGTGAGAGACCCAACTACTAGTTGTTCTATTGAATTTATTACAAAATGTGTTTTAAAAGTTTACCACATAGTATACCAGTATCCCTAGGACAACTCATTTGTAATTTAGGGACTCTTTTTACTTAACTGACATAAGATAGAAATGAGGGCTCATTGCCAACTGTTTTGGGGGGGAAAAAAACCTAAAAAACCCCACCTAGCTGATTATAATAAGTTGCATGTGTCTTTGATTAAAAATTTCACTATGGGGAACATCTGAGGAAATAAATATTAGGACTTGCATGTGGGTGTACCTCTCCTGTCATTTAGAAAAGAGGATAAGACCATATATGCATATAAGACCCTTTATGGACTTGTTTTGATTAATTTCTAAGACTCTCCCCTTCAGTTAAATTGTCTCCTGCCAGCCTTTGGCCATGATGTCCTTTTTGTTGGGAGGGCCCTTCCTCCACCATTTCTGTCAGTTTAAATTTATTAGAACTTGAGTAGCCTAACTTCTTGCTTTCTTTTCATTCCAAATTATTCTGCAATTTATGGATGCCGGGTTATACCCTGTTAAGTGTGCGTAAATATGCCTTATCTCTTCACTTAGACTATAAACTTCTGGATAGAAACAAGCCACAAGAGTATCAATAGTGAAACTTCAGATATTGGAAAAAACTGTATTATGAAAGCCTGCTCTTTATTAGTATCCAGAAATATATAAAATAATGTTACTGTCTTCAGAATGAGCTTTAGTTCTTGGAACTTCTTGTCTAAGTTCTTGAGAGAGAAGCTCTCCGAAAAATGCAAAAAAAAAAAAAAAAAATCGAGATCCTTTAAATGTTTCCAGGAATTAAATATGATTATGTGTCTGTGAACAGTATAACTGAGGGAAGGTGAGAATCTGTGACTTAGGTGAGCTACCACAGTTGTGTGTCCTGAGCCACTCGTTCCTGGTATCTCTTCTGTAGACCCAACAAAACTCCAAAAGGACACTTACTTGGGAGAGATTATGTAGTCAAATAAAAGTATAGTCGCCTTTGCCATCGTTGTTTGGATTTTCTCCCTTCTCTCTTCTTTAGTGTTTTCCAAAATGATAACCTGAACTATAACAGCACCTTTTGAGAGATGTTACTGGAGAATTTAAAAAGAAAAAAAAATTGAAAACACATCTGTTTTGATCTTCTAAAATTCACTTGATCTGTATTTTCTAATGCTTCAGTCCTTGTAAAAATATTTTCATTAAATGTACACTAACATTTGTTTGACATTGTTTGACTTCTGTGCCAGGTAATACAAGAAACCCGGTTAAAACAAATCTATACAGCAGAAGAAAAGTATGTGGTGAAAACTTCCATTTATTCAAATAAAGTCATTTCCAGTAACACATCCCTAAAAGTAGCCCAGTTTCTCACAGTCACTGTGGATCTTGAGCAAAGACGACACTTAGAAGAACAGCTAAAGGTTGGTTATTTTGAGCATTAAAAATGAATATTAACTGGATTTGTAATACTTTAACTAGAATTGTTTTTAAAATAACAATTTTGAATATTTTTGTAGGAAATTAATAGAAAATTGCAAGCAGTGGAAGCAGGGTTGATTGCCCTATATGAGAGAAACAAACATCTAGAACACAAAGACAATGAACTTAGACAAAAGAAGAAGGAACTTCTTGAAAGGAAAACCAAGAAAAGACAACTGGAACAAAAAATTAGTTCCAAACTGGGGAGGTAGGATTCCGCCTATCTGGGCAGCGGGGTCAGGGGTAGGGGGTGGCAGGGCACTGTGAGGGTACTGTTATTAGTTATACAGCCCTACCTTGTTCCGTTGTGCTGTGCCTAACACATTGAAGGGTTGTGCGGCCCTGTGTCAAGCAGATCTGTTGGCACCATTTTTCCAGTAGCATTTGCTCACTTTGTGCCTCTTTATCACATTTGGTGATTCTGACAATATGTGTGTAGTGATCAGGACTCTGAAAGCGCAGGTAGTTGTCAGCATTTTTTTAGTAGTGAAGTATTTTTTAGACATAACACGGTGGCACACTTAATGGACTACAGTATACTGTAAACAAAACTTTTATATGCACCAGGAAACCACAGAAGTTTTTGGACTCCCTTTACCGTGGTCTGGAACCAAAGCTGCAGTATCTCTGACGTGTGCCTGGACCCTGTCCTGATGATGAATTCCCACAAACACATTTTATCCCCCCAAAATTGTGTGTAGGACAAAAGTTGGTGAATCTTAAGTGGCGTGAGTTTTCCTGTCCCCTGATTAGCTGTTTTTAATCCCTGGACCCCTTTCTGTGCTTAGAAGTTATGTTGGTACGGTTTATATCATTGGTATTTACCACATCAGTAATTAAAACTGGGGATTGTTAAAATATTTAGGAAAAACCACGGTTTTCTAAACTATGTTTAGCAGAAAGAGTGGCATTGTTTTACATTGTTACCAGTCTTTTTAAATGAGTGCTTTCATGTCATATCTGCTCACTTTCAGTCTCTTGTGAGAGGTTGCTTTGAAATAGATGAGAAAAACATGGCCTCACATAGATTTGTAGCTGGGAAGGGAAGGAGTACTTTAATAGACTTTTCAGATACTTGTCTATCATCTTCTTTAATACTGTATCACAACCTGCCAAGATGGAGTTTGTTGAAGTTCAGTTGCACTGTGAAATCTGAATCAGGGAAGTAGATCACTCTTACGTTAAAGTCCATTGCACTGTAAGTGGATCTTTTACATGATGAAATTTTGTTACATCATGCATCAGTCCTTTAGAAAATGTTGGTCTTTCATATGTTGACATATTTTATTGTGTAATATAAAAAAAATGATGTCGATTTCCAGTCCCATCAGAAGACTCTTTTAAGAATTAGGAAGCTATCAGGCTCACAGTGGTAGACACAAATTCCTCAAAAATACAAATTACACATGAAATTTGTTTATCATTGTTGATAAATATTGGCAGTTATTTTTCTTGAAGTGATAGACTCACTTGTTCACTTTGGGTGGGGGGAGTAAAATCTGCCAAATACATAAGTCTAAATAATGATAGTTTGTCTTACTTCTTTCATGAAATAACTTTTTTTTTTTTAAGATTTTATTTGTTTACTTGACAGAGATCACAAGTAGGCAGAGAGGCAGGCAGAGAGAGAGAGAGGCTGAGCAGAGAGCCCGATGCGGGGCTTGATCCTAGGACCCCAGGACCACGACGGAGCTGAAGGCAGAGGCTTTAACCCACTGAGCCATCCAGGTGCCCCTAACATTTTTATTTGAGAATAATCTAGTCCAGCTCCCAACTCAGTCACACAAGTGCTTTTCTGTGAGGCAACCATCATACTTCGGTATGCATCGTAAGTACTGTGTGCTTTCTGTTTCGTCACATGGACTATTAAAAAGATACATACTCAGTTACCACTGGGAGGTGGTTCAAGATGGCAGCATGGAAAGATACTAAACTCCCCTCCTTGCACAGACTCAGCAAATCAACAGCTACATAGAAAATGTTCCTTCTGAAAAAGACCTGAAAACAAACTCAGCAGCTCTTTTGTTACAAAGGATGTAAGGTTCACAGCCAGAAGGGTAGGAACTACAAGGACAGGATCTCCTGCAAAACCCTGCGCTTAGCGTGACCAGCTCTTGGGAAGGATATCACAGATACAGAATTGTTCCCTGAAGAGCAGAGTTTGTGCCCCATGTCAGGCACCCCCAGCTCTTGGGACCTCTACCAGAGAGATGAGTCCCCAAAATGTCTGGCTTTGAAAACCACTGGGGCTTATACACAGGAGAACAATAGAGCAGTAACGAGTGGATTTTGCTCTTTTTAGGATTCATGCAGAGACTCACCACAGCACCCTAAGCAAAAGTAGCAGTGTGAAAAGTGCTTAGGCCGTTTGCATTGGAGGTTCATTTCTCGTCTTAAAGCATCTGCCCAAGGAGGGTGCCTGGGTGGCTCAGTGGGTTAAGCCTCTGCCTTCGGCTCAGGTCATGATCTCAGGGTCCTGGGATCAAGCCCCGAATTGGGCTCTCTGCTCAGCAGGGAGCCTGCTTCTGCCTCTCTCTACCTGCCTCTCAGCCTACTTGTGATCTCTGTCAAATAAATAAATAAAATCTTTAAAAAAAATTAAAAAAGCATCTGCCCACGGGTTACGAGCCTAATGGGAATCCCTCCTGGGACACAGGCACTGGTGGGCACCACTCTCGTATTCTCCCTCTAACCTGCACTGGGTGTACGGCGCCCCTGCAGTCCCCACCAGAGCTGGGCGCCCAAGGGTCTGAAACAATCTTCTTGGCAGATTACTATCCCCAGGGTACTTCACAGACAGCAGTCTGAAACTTTCTCCAGTCTTCCTCTTTACTTGTCCTAGAACTTTAGCCTTAGGGGCTTCAGGATTACCACATATCTATAAGCTATGAAATTGTTCTCAGGGAACATGATCCAGGAGATGCCATCTTTCTACTTGGTTGGCCTTGCTGAAGCTCACCAGTACCTCCTGGAAAGGAGCTCACTCCTGTGGAGCCCTGATTTTCCCAACAGTTTCCTAGGGGACACTTCCAGGTTGCCTGGTCTGTAGACCAGCAGGGTGTATGGTGGTCCCATAGGACTGGATCCGTATTTGCATGCCTTAAAGGCTGCTGCCTGAGGGTTCTAGCTTCTGGCTTTTCTTCCACCTGAAACTAGGAACAGACTGAGATCCCTTCCTCTGGAACACTCGCAGGACTTGGCACTCTCTCAGCAACTGGGAGCTGGCGAGAGTAAATCCAGGCAGCTCAGACCCCAAAGGTTCACATCACCACTGAGCCAGAGGAGGTTTGAACGACAGGGTTCATCTCCATGAAGCCATTTCAAGACTTGCTGAGGGTTGTTTCATCTGTGCTTAGAAACAACACAGAGTCAAGCGAAATGAAGAGTGTGTTTCAAATGAAAGATCATGGTAAAATACCAGAAAAAGAACCATTATGAAATGGTGGTAATTTACCTAAAAAAGAAATCAAAGTAATGGTTTTAAAAATGTTCACTGAACTTGCAACCTGAATGAACACAGCAAGAACCTCAGTAAAGAGAAAGTATAAGAAAGCACCAAACAGACTTCACCGAGCTGAAGAATACAGTAACTGAATTAAAAAAATACACTGGAGGGTTCCAACAACAGACTAGATGAAGCAGAAGAAAAATCAGTAATGTGGAAGCCAGGGTAGTAGGATTCACCCAATAGCAAAAAGAATTTTATTATTCTATTTTTTAGAGAGCACATGTGTGTGAACGGGAGTGGGGGTGAGGGGTGGGTAGAAGGAGAGGAAGAATCTCAACAGGCTCCACTCTCAGTGCAGAGCTTAATGTGGGGCTCAGTTTCATGACCCTAAGAATCATGACATGACCCGAAATCAGGAGTCAGACACTTACCTCAATGAGCCACCCACATGCCCCGAAAACAGAATTTTAAAAAGTAAAATAGCTTAAGGGGCCAGTGGGACAACATCAAACAAATAGTTTCACATTATATGAGTCCCAGAAGGAGGAAGAAAAAGGAGCAGAACACATATTTGAAGAAGAAATAACAACTTCCCTAACCTTGAGAAGGAACAGACCTCCAGATCCAGGAAGTGCAAAGAGTTCACATAAGAATAAATGGAAATCTGTTATGCAGAAGAGCACTGATTTTTTTACTGAAAACAAAGCACAGTCAGATGCCAGTGACATTTGACAGGACCGGAAACCCACATCCCTCAGTAATGAAGAATTTACACAATTAGTGTTCGAGGCTTTTGATGTTTGTTTTGTTTTTCAGCCATCATGACATGACTGATGGAAGCATATTATTTGTGTCTGAGAAAATATAACTTCATTGCTTCAATATTTACCATTTGATCTTGTGGATCAAAGTATTTTATCCCAGAGAGGGAACATTCACTGGTTTAAAAAAAAAAAAAAAATTCTCTACCCATCTGCTGGAAAGTGACTCATTAACACTGGAGTATTTAATATCAGAATTCTGTTGTCACATGCTTTGAGGAAGCATATGAGACTGAGAGAGTCATGTACCTATGAATATGTGTAATTTATAGGAAATTTTGAATCAGTAAACAGTGTATCCACCTCAGCAAAGAATGGTTTCAAAGGAACTATACAAGCACAGATAGGCCCTAAGATGGTTGAGATTTTATTGCAGCCATTGTCAGATAAGCTACAACTTAGTTCATCAAGGATGTGCACTGTCAAAGAGCTTAATGAAGAGTTTTAGACATCTAGACGTAGTCAAGAATTTTATTGATAGGTACTAGGAAGTACCTGTGATAGGACATTTGAAGTTCTATGAACATCCAGTTATAATTACCACGTGATGGTCCAGAACATTTGCCAGAAATGTCATGAGCACTGCAGTATGGGAAAAGCTATGTCCTGTTACTACACGTTTCTAAACAAAGGACCACGGCGGATTTGGCTTCAGACTCACTGTGTCATTGATCTTTAGTAGAATTCAAGGCCAGAGTTTTTGTTTGTACTCACCTCATACTAACTTATGCAGAAGTTAGGGGTGATGAGTACTTGGCATTGAAGTCTCTCTCCCTGAGACGACCACTGACAAAAGCCAAGATTCTGGGTCTGATAATTGTATAGACCTAGTCAAGCCTTGAGAAAGCATTGGAAAGGTTTGATCACAGCCCAACCCCTTCTCCTTCCTTCCAGAATTCAAGAAAATCCTCTCACACAGCAATCAGACCCTTCCCTAACACCAACAGGGACCCAGCAGATACTTTCACTCCTCTCAGACGCCATATACCAGCTTACCAGCTCCTGAAAAGACAGTAACAAAGAAGGTCATTGTTTAGTCAATCTGTTATTCAGACATTGGTACAGCCGGTGAGGTCCTAACGTTGCAAATTTCCCAGTTCCTTAAGCCTTGGCTCAGTCTCCATATTTAGCCCAATTACAAGCTGCGCCGCATCTGACAGACCAGGTGGAGCGACAGCCATGGCTGACAGAGGCAAGTATTCACCAGCCACAAGGAAACTAAGCAACATTGAAGATCCAACTTCAGATGGCCCATGGTTAAGGGCTGTAGATGTTTTTACAACAGTCAAGCCCTGAGTCAAATTTGGATTCCGTTCACCTTTCTTCTGAAATTCATCTAACATCCAGCAACTTGTACCTTCAATTTTAAGGACCAGGTTTCACACTAACCAGAATGCAAGTGCACTGCATACTGGACACAGTGGCACACACAACATGATTCAGCAGTGGACTTTACAACGTCCACCAAGTCAGGGTCCACGAACACGCGGAGCGGCACCGTGAGCCAGACACAGAGCACTCTTAGAGCCCTGCTGTGTGACACTATGACGATTTCATAGCTGGAGCAGGATCCAGATTCCATCTCGAATGCCACAAAGCAGCCCAGAGGGCTGCACTAACGCCATTCATTCAGGACGCACACAAGGATGCACACAAGGTATTCTCAAGGTCAGCAGCTTGTGGTTAGTGATTACATGAGTGCCTCCTCCCATAGCTTGTGGGGTGGTCATGGTGCTTTGCACTATGCTTACGGGACGGGCGGTGGCTGCCCTGCTTCTGCTCCTGAAAGCAGCGGGCGCAGATGTTGTCCGTCACACAGCAGCAGCGGACTTCCCAGCTTGCCCTAGATTGGCACCCATCGCGGGCTCCACTGACCCAGCTCCTGAGCAGTGTTTACAGCCTGAAGGATTCCCATGGAGCAGCCTTGAAACAGCTTATCCTCTCTGCTGCATTGCCACCCCCACAGGGCACGTTCCCTCAGTCCCATCCCCAGCAACAGCAGTCTCCACAACAGCAGGAGTCAGCCCGGGACTGGCAGTTAGACCTGCTCTTCTAAGCTGCAGCCACGGTAGGACATAGGCCTCCTCTGACCTCAAGGGAGGAAGGTGTTGGCCATGAAGAGTTGCTCAGAGGATCTGAAGCTAGGGTAAGTCTTAGTAGTTTCACAAGAAGCAGCATCGAATGTTCAAGTTCCTGGAATTAGTTATTACGAGGAAAATGCGGCCTAGTGTTACAGATAGCGTTCAACATCAGCCAGTGGGGGGTGACAGTGTTGGACTTCCTGGGGTTTTTGTTGTTGTTGTTGTTGTTTAATGGGAAGAAGTGTATTGCCAAATACACTAAGCTTAGATATGAAACATGGTCTCCAGTCAATCAGCAAGGCACTAACAGTATTAGTAACCTTTGGCTCTGTACCTATTTTCAAGTATTATAGGACACATCACTGTCACGTTCAGGGCACAGTGATACCATGAAGAGAGTTGAGTAGGTTCCGTAGGCCCCTTCCCAAGCCCTCTCCCTTTTCAGAGAATGATGGGTTAGTAATTAATGTCAGAATGTTTTGTAGGTACAAATTTTTTATGTACAAATGCTGTAAGTGCTATGGCTATGTCTGAATAAAAGAGAAAGCAAAAAAAATATATACTATCATCTTAATAGATGCAGAAAAAGGACTTGACAAACTACAACACCCATTTTTTAATAAAAACTAATAGTGTGGGCAGAGAGGAAACATAGTTGAATATAATAAAGACAGTATGTGACAAATCCACAGCTAACATTATACTCAACTGTGAAAAGCTAAAATAAGTTCCTTTAACATCAGGATCAAGACCAGGATGCCCATCCTCCCCAGTTTTATTCAGCATAGTATTAGAAATTGGGATTTCTGATCAGAGCGGTTAGGCAAGAAAGAGAAATAAAAAGGCATTTAAATTGGAAAGACGTAAAACCGGCGCTTTTTGTGGCTGACGTGATTTTACATAGAAAACTTTAAATATTCCACCAAAAGAAACTTGTAGAACAAATCAGCAAATTCAGTAAAGTTGCAGGGTACGAAATCAGCATATAAAAATCTGTTGCATTTTCATACACTAACAACAGACTCAAAGGTGAATTAAGAAAACAGTCCCATTTATAAAATCACACCAAAAAGAAAATGTTTAAGAATAAATTTAACCAAGGATTTGAAAGACCTTATACTGAACCGTACATAACACATTAAGGAAAGAAATTAAACGATACAAATAAATGGAAAGATTTTCTGTACTCCTGGATTTGCAGAATTAATATTGTTCAGGTATCTGTGTTACCCAGAGCAATCTATAGATTCAGTGGAATTCCTATCTGTTTCCCAATTCCATTGGCATTTTTCAGAATTGGAAGAATCCTAAAATTTTATGGGACCACAAAAGATACCAAATAGCCAAAGCAGTCTGGAGAAAGAAAAACAAAGCTGAAAGCATCGTGCTCCCTGTTTTCAAGCTGTATCAGAAAACTATATTAATCAAAACAGGTATTGACATAAAAGCAGACACATAGATCAGTGGAACAGAATAGAGAGCCCAGAAATAAACCCATGGATCTGTGGTCACTTTATGACAAAAGAGATAAGAGTGAACCATGAAGAAAGGATAGTCTCTTCAATAAATGGTGTGGGAAAATCTGGACAGCCCCATGCAAAAGAGTGAAACTGGACCACAAGCTTACACCAAACAGAAAAATCAACTCAAAATGGATTAAAGACTAATATAAGACCAGAAATCCTAAAATTCCTGGAAGAAAACAGTAAGTTCTTTGACATGAGAGTGGACAGCAGTTTTTTTTTTTTTTTAACTGACTCCCAAGACCTTGGCAACAAAAGCAAAAATAAACAAATTGGACTACATCAAACTTAAAAGCTTCCGCCCAGCAAAGGAAGCCATTGCCACACCAAGAAGGCAACCTATGGAACAGGAGGAGATACTTGGAAATATTGTGTTCAGTAAGGGTTTAATATCTAAGATGTAATGAATTCCTATAACTCATAGCAAAAAACCCCCAAGCTGATTAACAAATGGGCAGAGAAACTGAATAGACAGACGTTTTTTCCAAAGAATACCTACAGATGGTCAGCAGGCACCTGAAAAGGTGCTCAGTGTCACTGATCATCAGGGATATTTAAATAGCCACAGTGAGATTAGCATGTCACACCTATCAGAATGGCTGTTATCAAAGCACAAGAAATACCACATGTTGGCAAGGATGCGGAGAAAACGGAACCCTTGTCTGCTGTTGGTGGACATGTAAATTGGTGCAGCCATTGTGGAAAACAAGATGGAGGTTCCTCAACACATTAAAAATAGAAGTACCATATGATCCAGTAATTCCGCTTCTGGGTATTTATTCAAAGAAAATGAAACACAGATTTGAAAAATTATCTGTGCTCTCATATTCATTGTAGCATTCTTTACGGGAGCCAAGATATGGACACACCCTCAGTGTCCATGAATGGCTGAATGGGTAAAGGAGGAGTGAGATACACACAGACACATGCATGTCTGTGTGTGCACACACTGCACTACTGCTTAGCCATGAGAAAGAAGGAAATCTGTGACAAATGAGTGGAGCTTGAGAGTATTATGCTAAGTGCAGTAAGTCAGACACACGCCATATGATTTCAGTTACAGTGCCATCTAAAAAACCAACAAACGGCAGAAACGCATAGATACAGAGAACCGATTGGTGGTTGTGGGGGGGGCGGGGCTAGAGAGGAGAGCTGGGGGTTGGTAAAATAGGTGATCAAGAGGTCCAGACTACAGGATAAGATAAAGACTCACGGGAAGGTAATGTGTGGCGTGTGACTAGTTAATAAGACTGTATTGCATATTTGAAAGCTGCTGAGAGTAGATCTTAAAAGTTTTCTTTATCAGAGAAAAACTTTGATGGCTACATACGGTGACAGATGTTAACTAGATTTTTGTGGTGATCATTTCATGATATATACAGACATGAAACCATTAGGTTTCACACCTGCAACTAATATGTTATACTTGAAGTAAAAAATGATAATATGTAAGATTCACGACTTAATAGCTAAGTTTACTGTCACAGCAATATTAATTGAATTGGACATTTCTGAAATTTTTGAGTACAGGGCACTGAAGAATCTCACGACGCTGAGTGCACTTTGGTGCTTCTACCTAGATGTGTCCCTGAGCACTAGCGTATTTTTATTCACCATTGCTTTTATACCGTCATTGCAAACATCACTACAGTCCGTGGGGCAGTTGAAGTCTTCTCACAACAGTGGGAGTAGTTCAGGATTCCCTTGCAGTGGTTTCCGGGATCCCCACAGGCCTCTGGACCACACTTTGAGAACGACTGACCCAGACCTATATCCAGAATAAGAAGTCCGTCGACTCTGGATCCGTGGGAGAGGAGAGAAGGTGGTACAGGCAGCGAGCTGAGCCGCCCAGACCCTTAGGCTACGCGCCTTCGCACTGATTCTGAAAGAGAGTAAAAGGGAGGGAGGAGGAGGTGCTGATTTCTCACAGAAGAGGGCGGGCACCTGGGGGTTTGGCCCACTTCTTCAGCTGAAGTCTCCCTTGTTACAACTGGAATTGCGTCTGCCTTTGCCTTAATGATAACATATTCCACAGAATATGCAAATAGTGTACATCTTAGCCGAAGGAGAACGGCCGGCTTACTGAGAGCACCCAGGCAGCTCTCTTCGGAGCCCCTTACCCGCTCTGTAGTATTTGGATGTTCTGTAGAAACTGGGATATAGCGGAGGGACAAAAGCTACGAGGGTGTTCGTTCCAGGCAAGGGGAGCATGGCTTCCGGTTCTAAGGCTTTCCCCGTAGTCTGCTTCACACCTGACTTTGTGTTGTGATCATCCTTTTTGCCTCCATAAAGATTTAGATACGAATGGCGTCGTCGGGCTTTGATAATGAATGCCCGCTTACTTGCCTTGAGCTAAGGTATCTGTTTACCTTGACCTAATGTAGTATGTGTTCTTAAGCACATTCCTAAATTGAATCATGCATGAAATGCATTAAGAGAATTTGTTCTTTACTGGTTTTTGTGGTTGTTTTTTTAAACCATTGTCCATTAGCAATTAGGGAAAATGTAACAGTGTACCTTTGTTGCTTAAAGCAAGATACTATTTAGTCTGGCTGCCTCCATGGTTTTCATCTCTGAGCCCCTTTGCAGCCTTCACCTTTGCCCTCATTCGTGTCTTTCATCATCGGCGAGACACCTAACCTTTCCTGTTTGACTGTTCTGCCGGACCCCGTGTCTAAAACCAAACTCTCTCTTCGTAAGTAATGCGGTTTTTTGTAGTGAGAGGGTCTTTCATACCCATCACCAGCCTGCTTCTCATACCTATGTTAATCACCTCTGGGTACAGAACTCCTTTTCTTAGATTGACTTTCAACTGTTTCCAGTCTCCTTTCACTTGACCCATTTCATCTCACTTCCCTGGCTTCCTCTACTCTCTCCTTCATCTACTGTTCAGGCCTCTGTCTACAACATCTGCTGAACTTGTTCTTTCTTGTGTATTACGGTTTCCAAACTGGGTTCCCGCTTTTACCGTAGAGGCAACGTGGTGGGGTGGAAGAGAACTTGGGCTGCTGTCGGACACATCTTAACCACATACCACTCATGATCTCAGGGAACTTCATTTCTTATCCTTCGTTTCTTTACCTTGAATAGCAAAGTAGTATAGACTTTTAGGGTTGTATTATCTTTTTGCTATATATTTTTAATCTGTTAATCAGATCTCCCCAGTTAAGCTACTTTAGGTAAGGGACTGTGTGTAAACAACATTCATAACGATGGTTAGTAACTAATATTCATCAGTGAAGGGCCAGGCACTGTATTAAGTGTGTTACATATTTTACCTTTATAAAATTTTCATCATAACTCTGTAGGGGAAGTACTATTACTTTTTCCACTTCATAGCTAAACTAAAGTTCAGAAGAGTAACTTGTTTAGGGGCGTCTGGGTGGTTCAGTTGGTTAAGCAGCTACCTTCGGCTCAGGTCATAGTTCCAGGGTCCCGGGATTGAGCCCTGCATCAGGCTCCCTGCTCGTCCAAGAGCTTGCTTTTCCCTCTCCCTCTGCCTGCCACTCTGCCTGCTTGTGCTCTCTGTCTCTCTCTCTGTCGTATAAAATTAAAAAAAGAGTGACTTGTCTAGTTATACGGGTCATCAGTGGCAAAGAGGAGATCAAATCCATCTTCCTGACACCAGGTCCTATACCATTACCACCATCATTACTTCAGCTGTGCTCAACAAAGACTTTTAGATCCTGAGTGGTTACATAACCAGATTGTTTAATCTGGAAGCTAGTAGTGTTTATGTCTGAATAGCATGGCTTAAAAAGCCCATCAAACAGCAGGAGACCTAAGGATTTGGGCTCAAACCTGTGTTAACTCTGATTTCTCAATCATTATGTGTTTCATACAGTTTAAAGCTGATGGAACAGGATGTTTGCAACCTGGAGGAGGAAGAGCGAAAAGCAAGTACCAAAATCAGAGAAATAAATGTTCAGAAAGCAAAACTTGTTACTGAATTAACAAACTTTGTAAAGGTAAGGCATTTTCTTAATTTTAGTCACTTTTTTATAGCAGGTAGATAAGTTAGATTTTAAAAAGCTCTTGGTAAGATTTTACTATAATTTTTAACTTCGACATTTTTCATTTTAGGTCAGTAAAAGGGTTAAAAGCACTCATTAAGCTAAGTTATTATGTTGCAGATGATTCATTTAAACATACAGAAAAACATCGAAAAACTCTCTTATAAGAAATAATTGTAAAAAGAACAATTTGAGCTATCAGTTGCATTAGAAAAATGTTCTCTTTGTCATGGTTTATACATTTTTTAAAACTTTTTTTTTTCTTAGTTGTCAAACAGATTAAACTTTTAGGGATTTTTGTTCCTAGATTTGTACTTCTTTGCATATACAAAAAGTTGATTTAATTCTTCAAAATACTACAGTGATCTCTGAGAAGAACAAACTAGAATCTGATTATATGGCTGCTTCATCACAACTCCGTCTCACAGAGGTACAGTTTTCTTTAATTTTTTATGATGGGGTTCCTGTGTCATCACTTGGGATATGCATTTTTTTCCATGCTTTTTAGTTTACGAATTTAATGCATTTTGCGGATGAGGAAGCATTATTTGAAACACTGTACTATGCATTTTATGTTATTTGACTGGGGGAGGTACGGTGTAGGGTATCGTATGGAGTCACTAGACACGCAGGGTCTCCTGTGTGTTCTCTTAACCCGTATAAATTAGAGTCCCCCTGTCAGCAGGTAGCAGCTGGTGGCCTTTACTGCAGTTTGTGCAGCCCGTAAAATACGGTGCTGATGAGTTACAGTCGCCACCCAGAGTGGCTTTAGAGTACGGTTTTGGTGATTTAATCTTCTGGTAATATCGATGCATAAAATGATAAATACGAAGATAACATGCAGGGGGGAAACGTGATGCACTGAAGTTAACGAAAATGCCAACAAAGAACTGATGGCAGAGTGCGAGTAGCAGTGGCATAGTTTTGAGTCTTCCAAATTCTTCCCCACAAACAGAAGAGCAACTAGGGTAAGAGCCACAAACCCATGAACAACATGGGCAACAAAACTGAGTTCCAAAGTACCCCTCTCGGTGTACTGCAGTTTCCTCTCCCCGTAACCACCCGGTGTTGGTCCCCCACAAGCCTGCCCTGCAGGCTCCTGCCATAAGTCAAGATAATCCCCTGACTTAACGCCCAGCCCTCTGATCACATGATTTGTCTTTCTGGCATTGTCCATCCCTTTCTTGAGTCATCTCCTAAGCTTGAACATAGCTATGATCCAAGGAGTGGGCTCCTGAGTAACCCATCACTCAGAAAATTCCTAGGATTTTAGAGTCTCTTCCCGAACATTAGGGGCAAAGGCCTAATTCTTTGTTACACAACACGTGTGAACGCCAGAATATCAGTGGGTAAGGATAAGGGACATGGTAAATAGGGGAGAGTTCATTCAGGGTACCCAAAAATGAGGTCACCAACAGGTTCTCCTCTCTAAACGAAGGAGGCCCCACGAGCTGTGGAAGGCTCTGCAGGTCATTTTGAGAGCAGCTGAAGCTGGGAGGTGACTGTAGGCCCCAGAAAGGTCCGTGGTGGTCCAGGCCCTGGGAAACCTCCAACCAAAGTAAAATACTTTGCAGAAGCACACTGCTTACTGAGAGCCAGAACCATGCAGTAGACGAAGGAGACAGTAAAATTGGTCTTACATGGCTTTAAGGCTGAAAGCATAGCTGACACATAGCACTGGAAACGGGAGAGGAGAGACAGTTGAAGTAAAACAGAATATAGTCCCTGATTGTCCCATAGGTATCATCAGGAAATAAGATGATATTACTTCAAAGGGGGTGCTTTAGGAGACAGAAAGGAGGAATTTCAATACTGTTTGTAGTGGGAACCAACAGACCATATTATAAAAAAGATATAAAGGATGAAGGACATTATATAAGATATTTGTGCAAACTTTGCTAAATACCAAAAGATATACAAAGGAAATGAGAGATAAAACACATCAGATCACTAGAGATTAGATATTTTATTCATATACGTATATGCCCCAAAAGTAAATATGACATGAAATGACCGAACTAAGGCCAAACATCAGTCTTGTCATGAAGTATGAAAGGAGGTAACTCATCTTTTAAAAAAAGACCATTTCCAAGTTCCAATATGGTGCAGAATGTGAGAGATACATCTTTAAGAAAGAGACTGAGTAAAGTTTAAACAAGAGGTTGTAGAGCCCAACGGACTTTTTTTTTTTTTTTAAAGATTTTATTTATTTATTTGACAGACAGATCACAAATAGGTAGAGAGGCAGGCAGAGAGAGAGAGAGGAGGAAGCAGGCTCCCCTCTGAGCAGAGAGCCCAATGCGGGGCTCTATCCCAGGACCCTGAGATCACGACCCGAGCTGAAGGCAGAGGCTTTTAACCCACTGAGCCACCCAGGCGCCCCCGGATTTTTTATTTATTTATTTTTTTAAGATTTTATTTATTTATTTGACAGAGAGAGATCACAAGTAGGCAGAGAGGCAGGCAGAGAGAGAGGAGGAAGCAGGCTCCCCGCTGAGCAGAGAGCCCGATGCGGGACTCAATCCCAGGACCCTGAGATCGTGACCTGAGCTGAAGGCAGCGGCTTAACCCACTGAGCCACCCAGGCGCCTGGATTTTTTTTTTTTAATCACAGAAACCCAAAATATTGAAAGGATCTATATTTATGAAATCACAGTGATACTTTTAAAAAATAGTAATATTGGTCCCCTTTGGAGGATATTGGAGAAGCAGCTCATTATTTTGAAAAATGGCAAGGAAAGAATCTAGCATTTATCCAGAATTTCCTGGGTGATGTATTACTTAGGATAAGTAAGAGAAGATTACAGAAGCATTTCAGATAATGCAGAGGGAATTGCAGTAATAGACTGACAGCACTTTGTAGCTGCCAGTCAATCAGGGGATCATATTAGCTGCTACAATCACACACACACACACACACACACACACACACACAACCAGATCTTTTTGTGCATACCTTCAGACATAACATGAGATTATTTCAGTCTGATTAAAGTTCTGGCCCAGGGTGTGTCAGCACTGCCAACATTGTCCACTGGAGAAGTCTTAGTGTGGGGGCTGTGCTGTGCATTGGAGAATGTGTAAACACATCTCTCTGGCCTTTACTTGCTAGATGCCTGCTAGATGCCAGCAGTCTGCCCCTCCCCACTCCAGCTGTGACGAGATTGCCAGATGTACCCTGGGGGACAAGTAGTTCTCCCATTTCAGAACCACTGTTCTAAAACTACCAGTTTTAAGTCTGTAGAATACTCTAGTTTATAATTAGATCTCAATTTAGATGATAAATTGTCATCAGAAATATTTGAATCTATTTTGATTTTGTAAAACTTACAGTTGAAAAAGTAAATTCATGCACCCAAGTTGTTCTAACTAAACATTTTCTGATAGCTGGAGTATTGTTTTTATTTTTAAATTAAATTAAAATAAAAATGTAGTTTCTCAGTGATACTAGCTGCATTTTAAGTGCTTAATGGCCATGTATGATTTGGGCCTGCTGCATTGGATAGTGCAATATCTAAGAAAAGGAAAAAGGGGAGAGAGAACCTAATTAAGTGAAAAAGATCTTTAAAAATATATTAACCAAATAAAATGAATGGACATAATTTAGATCCCAATTTGAACAAAACAATTGTAAAAAAAAAATTTTTTTTTTAAACCTGAGAAATGGAAGTTTGAACACTGACTCAATAATATTAGAATTCATTGACATTTTTAGGTTTGATAATGTGGTTATGGATTTTTTTTAAAGTCAAAAATACGTGGTTTTAGTATTTATGAAGAAAATACAATGTCTGGAATGTCTTCCCCCTCCAGGGAAGAAGGGAATCTAGATGGAGTATATATGACACTATCTTGGTCTCGAGTTTAGAATTGTTGAAGCTGGATGATAGGTACCTGAAGGTTTACTAGACTGCTCTCTCTGCTTTCATGTATGTTTGAAATTTTCCATAATCAAAAATTTAAAAATGCCAGGAAGCACAGGACAGTGATTTTTGAGGAAAGGGAAAAAAGGGCAAGATGATCCCTTGGATGGCCTTAGCTTACTGCCCGGAAAGTTTCCAGGCCACAGTGTTGGAAGAGGAAGCCAGTAGGAAACAGAGCACAGCACTACAGAGCTCACAAACGCTGAAAGGGTATTAGGAGAACGGTGAACGACTTTCAGGCAGTAAATTTGACAATTTAGAAGAAATGGGCAAACTCTTTTTTATAAGCCTCAAAAGTCCCTGGAGGAAGAGCTAATTAGAATAGCCCTGTATTTACTAAAGAAATTAAATTTGCACTTAGAAACCTTCCCACAAGGAAAATGCCAGCCTTGAGGCTTCATTGGTGAATTCCAGGGAGAAGGAAGACTAACAGTTCTACCTAAGAGTCTTAAAAGGTGAAGGGGAGTGGGGGTACTTCATGACAGATTCTATGAGGCTAGCATTCTCCAGTATCAAAACCAGACTAAACTATAGTGAATCTCGTGAACCATAGCTGCAAAAATTGATTTAAAAAGCTAGCAAATGAGGGATGCCTGAGTGGCTCAAATGGTTAAGCATCTGTCTTCAGCTCAGGTCATGATCTCAGGGTCCTGGGATTGAGCCCCACATCGATTTAAAGATTTAAAAATAAAATCTCGGGGAAAAAAAGTTAATAATCCAACAGTATATAAACAGTAAAATCCAACTAACCAAGTTAGTTTATCTTAGAAGTACAAGGTTGATCTAACATTTGAAGATTCATCAGTGTAATCCAGCATGTGAACAACTACAGAAGAACCAGATGATTGTCTTACTATATACAGAGAAAATATTTGCCAAAGTCTAGCATCCTTTTATGATAAAAGCTTTGTGTTTCTAGGAATAGAAGGAAATTATCCAAAACCACTAGCTCATAGCGTACTCATTGATGAAGGAATGAAGCTTTCCCCTAATGACTGGAAACAAGGAAAATGCTCACTACTCAGTTCTGTTCCACTTTGCACCGGAGATCTAGCCGGTGCACTAAGGAAAAAAAAAAAAAAAGAAAACCCCAAAACGAAAAACTTGTCTATTTCAGACAGACTTATGTCTGTGGAAAATCTTAAGGAGTCAGTGCTATCAATGCATTTAGCAAGGTTGTAGGATACAAGTCAGTATAGAAGTTCAGAATCCGATGTGGCTCCATCTCCTAGCAATAAACAATTGGAAATTAAAGTTGAAGAGGACTCTGTGGGGCACCTGGCTGGCTCGGTTGGTTAAGCATGACTCTTGATCTCAGCTCAGTCTTAGCTTGGGGTTGTTTTTTTTTGTTTGTTTGTTTTGTTTTTTTGGTTAAGATTTTACTTATTTATTTGAGAGAGAG
The DNA here is from genome assembly GCF_022355385.1 of Mustela nigripes. Lineage (NCBI taxonomy): Eukaryota > Metazoa > Chordata > Mammalia > Carnivora > Mustelidae > Mustela > Mustela nigripes. Next base: position 80,149,164 of record NC_081565.1, on the reverse strand, counting down.
AGAGAGAGAGAGAGAACGTGTGCACAAGGAGAGGGGAAGCAGGCTTCTTGCTGAGCAGGCAGCCCGATGTGGGGCTGGATCCCAGGACCCCAGAATCATGAGCTGAGCCAAAGGCAGACACGTAATGGACTCTTAAGGTGCCCTTAACTTTGGGTCTTGAATGCAAGCTCTGTGTTGGCTACCCACTCCGTGTGGAACCTACTCAAAAACAAAACAAAACTACTGTGTGCAATATCAAAAATATGAAATGCTTAGGGATATATTTATATAAGACCTGTATACTGAAAACTACAAAATCTTGCTGAAATTAAAATAAGACTTAAATAAATGGAGAGATTGTGTTCATGGATCAAAGGTCCAGGATTTGTTTAAATGTCAGAACTCTCCTATGGATTCAATGAAATTCCCAGCAGGGCTTTTAGAAATTGACAAGCTTATTTGAAAATAGAGTAGACCTAGAAGAACTTTGAAAAAGACCAAGTTTGACTCACCCTTCCTAATTTTAAGGCTTATTATAAAGCTGCAATAATGAAGACATCATTGTATTGGTGTAAAAATAGACGTATATGGCTAAGTGGGACCGAACAGGGAAACCAGAAATAGATTCACACATATATAGTCGATTGTTTTTTGGCACAGATAACTGAGGCAATTCAGTGGTGTAAGAATAGTCTAACAAATAGTGCCGGAACAATCGTGTACGATTGAATAATCCTGTACAAAAGATGAGCCGCAACCCTTACCCTCCTACCGTATATAAATGGGCCACAGACTTAAATGGAAGAACTAAAGCTAAAAGCTTTTCGAAGGAAAAAAAAATTCTTGGTTTGGGAAAAATTGAGTGGAACACAAAAAGCACAAATTGTAAGGCAAAAGGAATTACAAGTTTTACTTCAACAAAATTAACTTGCTTTTCAATAGATGCTGTTAAAAAAGGCAGGCTACAGACTGGCAGGGAGCATATATTTGCAACACGTTAAACCTGACAAAGGACTTGTGTCAAGGTGACGGGCTATTACTGGGGGCCAAATGGAGCCTAACAACTGCTTATATTAAGTCCCTGCAAGCTACTAGTTCTTGCATTTTCAAGGGATTAAAAAAAAAATACATAACATTCTGTATGGGGCCCTCGACATACCCTCGATAAAAATATAGCTCTTTGGCCCTGTACAGAAAAGGGTTGCTGACATGGAGAATACTATAAGAAGAACTCTTGTACAACTGTCAATACAGAGATGACAGCCCAGTCAGAAAACATAATCTTCACTAAAGAAAATCCACAGATAGCAGGTGAACACATGGAAAGATGCTGGACGTGGAAAGACGTAGGGAAGCGTGAATTATGAGCTACAGCCGTAGACCCGCTGGAATGGCAGACGTCGTACGGACGTGTTGGTGAGGGTGTGCAGCATCTGGGATTCACATACATCCTGGTAGAGAGTTCAAGGGCACAGCCACTTTGGAAAACCATTAGAGAGATTTTTAAACGCTAAAAATATACCTGCCAATCCAGCCATTCCTCTCCTAGTATTTACCCAAAAGAAGGGAAAGCATATATCCATGAGAGACCGGTACAGGAACAGGTGACAGTTTTATCATCGTTAAAAGCCGGAAACAAATGTCCAGCAGTGGTGAAGACACGAATTACAGTATATCCACACCACAGGGTATTACTCAGTTGTAAAAAGGAATGAATTACTGAGACAATATGATGGATCCTAATTATGCTGGGTGGAGGAAGCCAGACCAAAGACAACTCTGATTCCATTTATATGACATTTACAGAATGTAGAATGGCCTGTGATGGAAATCAGTCAGCCGTGGCCTGGGGGGGATATAGTGGGGTAGGTTACAGAGGGGTACACAGTGTTGAAAACGGATAGATAGGTTTGTTGCATTGGGGGCGATGGTTTCGCTGTTGAATAGGTTCCTCAGAACCCACCAGCTTGTCCCCTTGAAGGCAGCTCATTCACCAGTTACATTTCCAAGCTGAAAAAATGCTTAAAAACTTAGGAGCTTATCATTTGTTTCACTAAAGTCTTTTTTCCTACATTTCCTACTATGAAATTTGAAAGATACACCAGAGTAGGAGTAATAGAACTTCCATACGTCCCTTCTCCCTAACAAATGTAGCACTTTGCCATGTTTGTTGCAGATTTTTAAAGTTCGTTCTGTATTTGAAGTCCCTTGTGCCTTGGTCGTCCACTCTTTTCCCCTCCCAGAGTCTGCTACGCTGTGGCTGGGTCTCTACATGATTCACATTATGCCTCACTTTCCAGAAACATTCCTTTGCTTAATACTGAACTGGAGTAGTGTCTTTTTGTGGAAACAGACCTGGTAAGTTTTAGGAAATTGAGGACCGCTCAGAGAGTGGGAACATTTTTCTAAAGTCAGCCTCTTCAGAATCGGCTTCCAGAAAATGTGGCTAGGAAAAGTTGGGAGAAACAAGATTTTGCTAGCTGATAAGCACGTTAGAGTAGTAGGCGAGCACAAACACAGCTCGCCAGAAGGAGCTGAAGGTCAGGTTTGATGCGCTAGGATTGGTGAGTGTGCTTAGAGCAAAGGCCGGAAGCTTGGAAGATGCGGAAGTCCTTCCTTCACTGTTGTACAAAACTAAAAAAGCAGAGGAAGGGAGCAGGAGTAGCCAGAGTCTTCCTGAACATGGTGAAGGGATGCAGCAAAGAAACAACCGAAGGTAGTACTGAGATGGGGGCGGGGGGAGGGTGCTGTGGGAGCTGGGTACGGAGCTAGTTAGCCAAACGGAGCCCTGTCTGTGTTTATTTCATTTCACGGGTGCGAGCGAAGTCCTCTATCCGTCATGTGTTCAGTGGTAAAAAATTAAAAATCGAGCCCATGCTACATTTGTCACCGACTGAGCCTGTGAGCCTGGTTGTTCGGGGGAGGGGACATTACAGAAGAGATTTCAGGAAAAAAGGAACCCATCGCACCCATACTGTATGGAGTGAATCCAGCCACACAATACAGCATTGGATCCTTGTGCGTGAAGTTTTGTTTTTGAATTAAGCGTTCATGAGCTACGGGTCATGATCCCAGGGTCCTGGGATCGAGCCCCTCATCGGGCTCTCTGCTCAGCAGGGAGACTGCTTCCTCCTCTCTCTGTGCCTGCCTCTCTGCTTACTTGTGATCTCTGTCAAAAATTTTTTAAAAAAAGCATTAATGAGCTAAAGAGAACTATAGGTTGGTGTCACGTTTACAGAAGTATCATGAAATCGTGAGGGCTTTGGGGTCAGTGTCCCACCTTCAGCCCACTCTGGAATGGAGCTGCTCTGCAGCAGCCTGTGGTCACGTGGATGTACCAAGACCTGGTGGCAGCGGACAGAGTTACTGTCCTGGGACCCACTGTGTGAGTGGAAGCAGGAATATTAATCCTTTGAGCAGAGTAGACTATGATGGAGAGTAGCAAAGTTTCTTGGGAGAAGGATTTGTTTTCAGTTTTTCAGTCACTAATTTTTTATAAGGATGCCACATTACACTGTCCAAAGAAATAACCTCTGGTTACTGCTTGTCCCTTTAGATTTGGTACCTGGAAATAGCCACTCTGTTCTCAGCCTCTCGACCACTCAGACACACGCGCGCACAGCCCCCGTCGGGGCCATGCTGCCCGACTGTATTGTGTGTCTCCTCGGCAGTATTTTGTACCATTCTCTTTGGTTTTCCATGAGCTGATTGAAAATTGTTTTATACATCCCTTTCGGAAGGTTCTTTTATTTCCTGCATTGTATGCTCATTAAGTGTTTGTTGCTGACTGACCATGGTCCCTAATCACCCTTTTGGAATAATGAAGACTGAGTGGAAGAGTGTATAGCATATGTCTCTCATCGTTCACTTTCTTATTTTACTTTTCCTTTCTGTTTGCGGTCAGATGCTCGTTCTGTTATTCTTGCTGTCCTGTGTCCTTTGAAACAAGAGAAAAGAATGGGTTGGTTTTTCCCCCCCACTTGTCCCTCTGAGCACTTGGCAGGTTGCACTAAGGAACCGTTACTACCACTTCCCATTTTGTCCTTGACGCTGACCATGAAAACACGTTCACAAAAGAAGATTGAGATGTTCAGTCATATCCATGAGGGAACTTAAAGGATGACTGACCACCATGGGTTTGATAGGGCCTCAGACTGTTGGAAGGCCAAGAGGGCAACAGGGTTGCCTCTAAAATGTCTTCAGAGAAGAAAGGTGGTTGTGTGTGTCAGTTTGTTAATTGTGTCTGGAATATCTTTAGGACAAGTTAGTAAGCTGACTGCATGTCAGTTTACATATGAAGGTGGATACAGAGGGATAGACCTGTTACTTGGTTGAGGTTTGGGGTTTTTTTGTTTTGTTTTAAGCCGCGCACTGCTTTCCTAACCCTCGCTTCATGTCTCTTATTTTTAGCCATAGGTATTAAAATGCCTGTCTGCCTTGCCAGGGCTATTATGATAATTCCATTTAATATATATCGAGATGCTTAGTGCACTGCCTAGCATGAAACCAGGGTTTCCTTAATAAGTATAGGTTTGCATCAGAATTAATATTAGAAGAATAAGAAATTGTTTAATGTGTTTGTCCTCCCACTAAATTTAGATACCCCTTGCTTTCATCTAATGTTCTCTTCTGGGGACTTCCTGCTTACCTCTGTCCCACAGCACAATATCAGGAGACTTGTTTTTTAAGATAGATAGACTTGAGGAGAGAAGAGGTCATTTAACAGGTAAACCGTATTGCCGCTTCTTAATTTCTTATCATTATAATTTGTAATCTTGTATACTAGTAAGTCAAGAACACTGTCTTTTTAAATTTCAAATTTGACATTAAAATTTAAAGTTGATTTTAAAAGATTACTTTTCCTATTTCTAAAATATGTATTCTGCATGATATGTAGTAAAACTTAGTTAACATTTGAATTTGAAATCATTAAGTTGCTATGAAATTTGAGGCTTATTTATATCAAAGGAAAATTAAAATACTGTTTTTATTTACAACTAGTGTTTTAGTAAAAGTTAATGCTACTTAGAACTTACATTCCTTTCATACAGAATATCATTTTCATTTTGACTCAATATTGTTAAATAGAATACTTTATTATAAATTTTAGGGGTAGTATGCTTTTTGTATTTGGTAAGAAATTCTGTGACGCATTCCAATTTATTCCACTAGAGGGCCCTCTTAGAGAAGGTTTTCCTCGTTCAATGTCATTATACGCCTTTCAGGACCATTGAACTTTCTCAGAATTTCCGAGAAAAGATGATATTCTTTCAGAATATGTACCCACAGAGTAGTCCTTTCTGAGATGTTGGTGGGGCATAGTTTGCAAATTTGCCTTTTTCTCCTCTTAGGTCTCCCACAGATGAAAAGTTTCTGTTGTCCATTACCTGTTTAAAGGATAGACTCTAAGCAGAATTGTTAATAAAGCCTTTTTCGCTAGTCTGACTCTACAACATTATCTTGGACCATGGTTTGCTTCTCTTCTTCCTGCTCTTTACCTGCCCTCCCAACCCCGAGCAGGGAAACTCAGCAAGAATTATGGTTGGGGTTATAGGATTATGGATGGTGGTGGGGGCCGGTGGGGGGTGTTGCGCACGCACCCTGTGAAGAGTTAGGTCACAAACATGTACATAAAGAATGGCTTTCTCTGATAAATACTTGATTGGACCTCTGCCACTCAGTGGAAGGCAACTGTTGGATGAGGTTTTGTCCTCCCGAGTCCAGAGGCCCACGTGTGCTTTGTTTTGGCAAGGCCCAGAGGAGTATGAAGCGGGAATGGAAGACTCTAGAAGTTTCTCCCTCGCCCCACTTGACAGCTGCCTCAGTGTACTTGGCCCTGAGAGCAAAGCAGGTGTGGCAGGGAGTCTTCAACGTTTTCCTTCCTGTGTCTCAGATTCAGGGAACTGTCCTGACACGTGATTCGGATCAGGCCGGCTTTGTATCTGCAGTTCAGTCCAGGACATATTCCTTTGACTTTGTGTGTGTTGGGTTAGGTCATTTGCTGTGAAACCTGTGTACATCAAAGTGACCTGAGGACCTTAATAATGTACATGTCCAGGTCTCTGCCCGGAAAGATCTTAATAAATCTGCCATGTCGCTGGGCACCAGTACTGATTGATAGTATTTACAATTCCCCTCGCATACCCCTTTGGTAATTTTTTGTGCCGACTGAAGTTGGAGGCTTCATGGGAAGAGCAAGCCAGACCTGTTTTCTTAGGAACCTGTTCACTTGGTATTTTTGTAACCTTGAGCAAGGTTCCTAAGGTCTCTGAGCCATGTGTAAAAAAGATAATACGTACTCAAAGATTATAATGAGGATTAGATTAATTAACATACAAGGTAGTGGTTCTAACAAGCGTGGCCCCCAGAAGGCATTCCATGATGCCCTCCTCATTACCCATGAAACTTGCCATCGGGCTCTTGTCTACCTTGATCACTGATTTTTTCCAATCTTTCCTCTCCTCCAACTATGGTAGATTTCTTGTTCCCTAACTAAGCCTCTAAGGAGGCTTCTCTGCCTTTACATTTCTAGTCCGCGGTCCTGAGACTGCCTTCTGCTGCTTCCTCTTTCCTAGTTGCTTACCTGTTCTTGAAAACCATTCCCTGTCCTGGCTTCTGTGACCACGCTGACCTTCTCTCCTGTTTGCCTCTGCCACCCCCGACCCCTGGCCCCACACCTCTGGCTTTGCTTTTCTCTCTCCAGCTCTCTCCGAGGGGCATGGTGCTGTAAGGAAAAGAGCATGAGTCCTAGAAGCAGGCGTGGATGTGAATCCTGACAGCCTGCAACTAAGTGTGTGAGTTTGGACAAGAGGCTTCATTTCTTTTCTTAACATGCAAAATGGGGAATAATATCCTTGTACAGTACTGTGAGAAGGGAATCGTGTGTGAAGCACACAGCACATAGCTTTCCGTGAACAGTAGAGCTGTTTCTCTAACGATAATAATTTTGTGTGTCTTTCTCCTTTTTCACCTTTCTGTGTTCAGTGCATAATAAAATACTGACATTTAATGGATTCTCAGTAATTATCTGGTGAAGGAATGAATGGGTCCATGAATAAATGATAACTATATGAAAGGCACTAGGACAACTACCACACACTCTTTAAAGGTTCTCTTCACATTCATGTGCTCAGTTTTCAGATAGGAAGCCTATGTACTATGTGTTTTAAATTGTATTAGAATATAATTATATATATATAACTAAGTTAAACTTTTCAGAAAAAAGCAAATTTAAATTTCAAAGGTCAGGGGACACCTGGGTGGCTCAGTCGGATAAGCATCTGCCTCTGGCTCAGGTCATGATCCCAGGATCCTGGGATCTCAGTGGGGAGTCTGCTTCTCCTTCTTCCTGTGTGTGTGTGTGTGCTTACTCTTTCTCTCTCTCTCTCCCCCTCAATAAATAAATCTTTAAAAAAAAAAAAAAAAGATTAATTTCAGAGCTCTTAAGGATTAATGTCATATGATATGCTGATAATATTTCAAAGTGTAAGTTCAAATTTAAACTTTCTAATCTTGGTCATGATTTTTGAGGTATGGCTTTTAGAGGATGTGCTTCTTAAAATTCAGTTGTTGATGTACAGGCATACCTTATTCTGTTACTCTTCACTTGACTATACTTAAGATCTGGTATAATATTCCATTATTATGTCTATTATGGTGACCTGTGATCCGTGAGTGGCTTTGCTGAAAGCTCACATGGTGGTGGTTAGCATTTTTTAGCAATGAAGTATTTTTTAAGTGAGGTGTGTACATTTTTTTAAGACATAATGCTATTGCACACTTACTAGACTACAGCATAGTAAATGTAACCTTCACACACACTAGGAAACTAAAACATTCACTGCACATGCTTTACGGTCTTGGTTCCTTTATTGAGGTGCTCTGGGACTGAATCCACAGGGTCCCCAAAGTACGCCTCTAATGTGGTTTAATGACGTAGTCTTCTGACATAACGGTAACCTACAAATTATCAAAACTTCTTTTTCTCGCAATAGCAACATTTCATTGAGCTGGATGAGAGTCGACAGAGGTTACTGCAGAAATGCAAGGAGCTGATGAAGAGAGCTAGGCAAGTATGCAACCTGGGTGCGGAGCAGACGGTTCCTCAAGAATACCAGACAGTAAGTATCACAAGTGTATAAGGCTGCAGGGTCACGTGCTGCTACGTTCTCTGTCAGCTTCAGTGTGCGAGGCGTTGTAACGGCCCTGAGAAACAGAATATGCTGAAAGAAACAGCCCATTTCCCCTGTTTTTAAACTGAGTTTGTATGTGAAGTAATTGTGCTTATGGATTTTCTTTACTGTATTCAAACTTGAGCATCTGTCAGTCCTGGCTTAGTCCTAATGCTACTAAAGCACAGGTAGCCCCTTACCCAGTTACCAGTTCCAGAATGTTCATTCTTCCCATAAAAGGCTTTTTTTCCTAACCTACCTGTAAGAGGTAGGGTCAAGTGGAGTGTAATTTTTTTATAGAAACCTAGCATTGGCAATTGGTGTATAAGAAATGGTAAACAGAAGTGGTATTTATTTAAAAAGGCAAAGTGAAAATGTCTTTCCAGAAAATAGGGTGTTTATTTAGGGTTTGAGGAGACCCAGATCTTTGGGTCTAACATCTGTTGGTAAGAAAAGGAGAACAGAGGCTTTCCTCCTTTCCTTTTTATTTTCTGTGCTGACATTCTGTTTGGTTAGTAAAAGGAGATGCTGCCTTATTAATTATGTGGCCCTGTGACCCCAAGTGTTAGTAAGGATTGTACCTTGCCTAACATACCACCTCTGAATGTCAAAATAAAAGAAGAAACTAGAAAATGAATTTTTAGAGGAAGTATTTTATTTTAATTTCAATAGGTAACAAATGTGTATTTCCCTATTTCAGTAGTTAATGTCTAATCTCTTTAAATAGCTAATGATATGTCTGAAAAAAAGTTTGGATTAAATTTTTAAATCCTCAGAGATCTTACTCTATTATATCAGACAGATACCCCGGAGAGTGGTTCTATTTTAGGTACATAGTAGGGATTTAGTAGGAACATATATAAGACAAATCGAGTGGCTCTTATTTCTAAAAATATATTAGAACTTCTCCCAAGTACATGGAATTGTCATAAAATAAATAATAGTAGATATCTGTAATGTTTTGTTCTTTCAGAGAATAATATGGTTCTATCCTTGATAAGTTGTATTGTTTTTGAAAAAAATTAGAAGATAATTCAATTATTATGAATGTTCAGGCACTGAACAAGACAGATACTTCTCTACTAAAGTTTATATTCTCGTCTGGAGGGAGGGGCAGATAAATTAAAAAACAGAGACCATGTCGTCTTATCAAGAGGTGCTAAGAAGAAAAACAAAACAAGGTAAGAGGATAGTGCCAGGGGAGTCTCCTTCGAGAAGATACTATTATGGAGGATTCCTGAATGGAGAGAAGAAATTAGTCAAGTGAGAGTTTGAAGGAAAAGTTTTCCAGGTTTCCAGGCAGAGCTAATCACTGCATACAGAGCCCCGGGGGCGGAAGTACACAGGGCGTGTCTCACGTGAAGGAAGAAATACTCAGTCCGGCCCAGACAGGATCATCCGGGCACGAAGGACGGTGGAAATCAGAGCAGAAGGAGCGTAGGTTGTATGTGGAGACAGAACCCACTGGAAGATTGTCAAGAGGACTGATGGGACTGGCTGAGCGTGTAGCACGCGCTGACGGCCCGGTGGGGAATCCAGCAGGGACAGAAGAATGAAAGCAAGGAGCCCCTTGAGAAGATGATCACTTTGGACCAGGCCGGAGAGATGAGGGGCCTGAAGCAGTACTGGGGCGGGGCGGGGGGAGTGGAGTTGGCCAATATGAGGATCTTTTTGAGACCGTCAGCAGGACTGGCTAACGGATTAGAGGGAAGGGGTGAAAGAGAGAACCAGCCCCTGTGTTCTGCCGTGGACTGAGACGAAGAAGATTGAAGGAGAAATAGATTGGCTCAAAGTGGTGGGGAGGGTAGGTGACACGAAGATTTCTCTTGGACCATCTTCAACGGAAGACGCGTACTGGAGATTCACTGAAGATGCCGAGAGCATGTTCAAGCACAGGGAGAGCTCAGTGGACAAGCCAATCAGCAACGGACACTTCGTATCTGAGGGCCTGTAGAAGCTGAACTGCTTTCTGAACAGATAGAAGACAACGATTAAAATGTTAGAGTCATGTCGTATTGCAGGATCTTTTTCAGAGTTTCAAGATTGATTTTGTACCTCGTGTTGTATTAACTATGCAGGTGGTGTCGGCAAATCCGTATTCTGCTTTCCTCCCAGATAAAAAGGTGTCTGTTCTGACTTGGTTCTAGGACCTGGACTCAGAAGGTAGTACGGCTGACCCTCGACCAACATGGGTTTGAACTGCATTGTGAATTTTTTTTCAACAAATACAGTACTATCAATATATTTTCTTTTATGTTTTCCTTGGTAACATTTCCTTTTCTCTAGCTTACTGTATGAGTACAGTATGTAAAATACGTAACATACAAAATACATGTTACCTCACTGCTGATGTTCTCGGGAAGGCTTCCAGTCAGCAGTAGCTATCAGTAGCTACGTTTTGGGGCCGTCAAAAGTTAGTTATACATGCGTTTTTGACGACACAGTGGGGCTCAGTCCCCCTAACCCTGTTGTTTGAGGGTCAGCTGTGCTACGGTGAAATTCTGTCAAAGTAATTGGATTCTTAAGATGCTTTTGTCATTCTTCGTAAGTACAGTATAAAGTTCTAACTTCTTGCTCTCTTTCAATGCCCCACATATTCTGGACCCATTCTACCAATTCAGCAAGTACCCACCATTCCAAATGGACACAACTCCTCACCCCCCATGGTATGCCGCGCTTTCTTTTTTCCAAGCTCCTGTTCCCCTCTGCCTTGCTTTCCCTCCACTTCTTGCTTAAAGGCCCACAGACTTCTGGGAAAGTGAGGCCTCTCAATTCTCTTAACTCTCTGTAGCTCCTCTAGCATGAACTGGTATTTCCCTTCTGTAAGTCCCATAGCCTGTAGGGTAGAACTGCTTACTTTAATACTCAACACCAATACTCAGTCTTAAGGTGTTTTCCACTGTTACTAAGTATAAGCTTTTTGAAGGCAAAAAAAACCCTGTTTAATTCCTTTGATTCCTTGTGTGCTAGCATGCTGTTGAACACGTAGTACTTACTCAGCAGAATATTTAACTGTTCAAGTTAAACTGCTTTTGCTCGACTATTTGTAATTACAGACCATTTTCTTCTTCTTTAGGCTTTCCAGGATCTTCCAAACACATTGGATGAAATTGATGCTTTGTTAACTGAAGAAAGATCAAGAGCCTCTTGTTTCACGGGACTGAATCCTACAGTAGGCCTCTTTTCTTACTGCCTGCCTCAAGCACAGCCACCCCCTCCCCATGCACACCGCGCACGCGCGCACCCTTCCCTCCAGTACTCGCCTCCCACTCTGTACTAGAGCTCTTGGTAATAATAAGCTAGACAGCAGGAACAATGTGCTTTAAATGCCAGATTCTGAATCTATTAGAATTTTAAATAGACTCTTCCTACGGAACACACTGTTCTGTGCCTTTCCTTTATAAAAAGAATCGTTGGGCTAACCTGAAATACTGCAGTGTATTTTTTCAAGGATAAAAAACCCGTTCAGTAGAAGAACATTAATTAATGGCATACAAACAATGCAACACAATTGGCATTTTCTGTTAGTGCTCTAATTGATGTAAAATTTCCCGTGATGTTATCCTTTGGTAGATTTATCTTAAATGCTTTTTTTTCCCTGCCAGGTCGTTCAAGAATACACAAAAAGAGAAGAAGAAATAGAGCAATTAACTGAGGAACTAAAGATAAAGAAAGTTGAACTGGAGAAATACAGGGAAAGCATTTCACAGGTAATTATTTAACCTTTACCTTTTCTCTCTATCACATGCTTATCGTGTATCGAATGGGAGTGTGGAATAATGCAACCTGAACCGACAGGCTTCTGAGAACAGATGCAGTGTGTGTGTTCTCATGACTCGGTTGGTACTGAAATGGTTTTGTGGACAATCTTCTGTCAATGCAGTAAGCCTTTAAATTGTGCTTTTATATTGAATTGATTTGCAGGTAAAAGAAAGGTGGCTTAATCCTTTAAAGGAGCTCGTGGAAAAAATTAATGAAAAATTCAGCAATTTTTTCAGTTCCATGCAGTGTGCTGGAGAAGTCGATCTACATACAGAAAACGAGGTAACGCCGCATTTGAAATGTTTCCTGAAGTGATTGTAATTAGATGCTAACAGTATGGACAATTGCTTATTCTGAAGTTTTACCTGTGAAAGCTATGCTTCCTAAAAAATTGTCCAGAGGAAGGAAAACACCACCTCTAGGAGCCCATCACTTTTTCGGGGTGGCGGGGCATTTGAGACAAGTCCCTAATGCTTTACTAAAACTATAGATAGGTAATGGTTATTCAGCTGTGAATGATTTGCTTTAGAAATTTACCACTGTCCCCAGCAGAAGAGTCCTAAAGAGATCGGCAAACGTCACTGAAATATAGTATCAGTGGTTTCATTTTTTTAATCAAAATTTTAAGAGTACCCAGAAATGAAAATATTTGGAAATTTGTTAGTAATTCCTTGAGCTGTAAGTTAATGAATTGCAAAGGGTAGGTAAAATAATTTCCATTCAGAAATGTGTAAAGTGACAAACCTGGGCTTTGCTTTAAGGTCACTGAGGATGAGAGGGGAGAGCCAGAGCTGACACCGGAGTGGTCCCGTGCTGTGCGCAGTTGACGCTGAGCTTATTTTAGTGTTCTCTCTAGTTTTGTGTATGTCAAAAAATTTCCCCACTAAGTTTTTTTTTTTTCCCTTAGGACAGAAATGAAGACAATAAAAGATCCTTTTCCTTCACAGCTTAACATCTTTGTATTTCAGCTTGTATGCAATTCTGCATGTACGCTACGTGCGTGGCTAGAGAGCAGGGTAGTGCCTCAGGAGCCTTGCCCCACGACTGCTTCCCCTGGCTGATGAATGGCCAACGTTATCTCACTTGGTGAGACAGGAGATTCTGCCCCAGCGATGTCGTCTGCAGTCCTGGGGCTCTTACAGTGCAGGGACGGAGTGTAGTAACAAGTATCATTTATAGTGAACTGCCCACGTGCCAGGCCCTGTGCCGCAGCACTTGAAAGCGTGTTAGCGCCTTCCAGCTTCTCAGTTACTGTATAAAGCAGGTTCTTCGACCAACTCTTCCTTACGATTAAACTCAATAAAGTATCAAAGAACTAGTCGTTATCCACATGCCTTGAGGGATCTTCACGGGTCTATTCAGACAAAACTCCTTTCACTAAATTTAAATTGTTTTCTTATCATTGATTTATTCAGTCTATTTTCAAATAGCAGTAGGAAATTGCTGGAGCCAACCATAACCTGTCAGCGCTGTCCCGTTTTACAGGAGGACTACGATAAATACGGAATTCGAATCCGTGTCAAGTTTCGCAGCAGCACGCAGCTGCACGAGCTGACGCCGCACCATCAGAGCGGCGGCGAGAGAAGCGTCTCCACCATGTTGTACCTGATGGCTCTGCAGGAGCTGAATCGGTGTCCGTTCAGAGTCGTCGATGAAATCAATCAGGTGTGGTGCTTTTCCTTTTCCTGGGGCTTTCTTGCAGCTTATAACCGATTTAAATGTATTCATTGTGATTGTCATTGTTTAGGGAATGGACCCGATCAATGAGCGGAGAGTGTTTGAAATGGTTGTAAATACTGCTTGTAAAGAAAATACATCTCAGTACTTCTTTATTACACCAAAGGTAGGTAATAAGTCATCTACGAGCGCTCATTGTACTCAGAAGTCCCCGGTGGCCTCATCATGGAGCAGACTATGGCCCGATAGATCAGTATGCGCAGAAACACTCCCAGAGAAGGACTAACAAGATGACCGTATTATTTATATAAAGGGGACAAGTTCCAGTGCCATACTCAATCAGAAACCTTATTATTGGAAGAAGAAATGTAAGAGGCATAGAATTATGTTCTGGAACCAAGATTTCCTCCCTGCTTTTGGCACTTAACTCTTCATTTAGAGAAGTTCCTCTTTTAGCACTTTTTACAAGAGGCAGGAGAACACAAACCCTAGGGGTCCGGTGCTTCGCATTTGTCTGGGACAGCACTGCCCGGGTGCAGGGTAACACTGAAGTTACTCTGACCTCTCCTCTCCTCCAATTAACTTGGATAAAAACACAATTATCGTTACAGAGAATTTTCCATTCTAGAGCTAGAACCATGACAGCAGGAAATTTTCTTTTGTGACCTCTTATACTGTGGCTAAGGTGTAAGACCAGTATACTCAAAGACATGTTTGTTAATATTATCAGATTTTTTTTAAACCCAGTAGGCATGAAAAATTTCACTGGAGAGCCCATCTCAAATGCACATTTTTATTGAATGGTAGCATCTATCTTCTTTGTCCAGCAGATACCCTCTGGAAGAGCCAGATCTGTTAGTACTCTGGTGTTTACCAAACCCCCTGGCCTCGAAGCCCTCCCTCTGGCACACACCTTGCAGGCTGCCAGTCTTTCACAGACCCTTCGAGCTGCTCGCGAACTGTTCGTGGATACATAAAGTAGGAATCCTCAGAAAATTCTGAAGGACATACTTCCAGGGTCAGCCTGGGAAATTGTAGGATCTAATTTGGCCTGGGACTGCTGACCAGGCCTTGGTGTGGATCCTTCAGGCCAGGCGTCAGGTGTGGCAGTTCCAGTAAGGACCACTGTGGGGGGCTGTGTGTGTTGAGTTGCCAGCCTCCTAGGTGTGTCATTAGTGTTAGAAATAGCATTTGACTTGACACATGTCAGTATGGCAAACTGTACTTCTTAATGTATGGCATTATAGGACCATCTGTTTTCACACTTACAGCTCCTGCAAAATCTTCCTTACTCTGACAAGATGACCGTGTTGTTTGTCTACAATGGCCCTCATATGCTGGAACCTAACAGATGGAATTTAAAGGCTTTCCAAAGGCGGCGGCGCAGGATCACATTCACCCAACCTTCTCAGTAAAAGTGAAGGGCAAGAACTTTGGAATTTTTTTGGTTAAATCCTGTTTATAAGTATGGCTCACCTGAATAAAAGGAGATTCATTAAGACTAAGAGATGGGTCATTTTTGGAAGCCTGCTGTTAAATGCAAAGGGTTGATGAACGGACACCATAGTAACGCCTTTCCGTGGAACCTCATCTGATAGGTTCAACAGAAACTGAAGACTTACTTTCTCCTAAGTCGTTGGCCCTCTGACCACAAGTCAGTGGGTTCCCATGGCAAAAGGTACTTACTTAGTATTCACATCACAGGTACCGGGGAAGGGGTTACCTGTCACAGGAAGTGTGCTTGACCTGGTAATTCTGAGCTTTAATTCCAGAGGAACTTTAATTACTCTCAGAGTCTAAAGCGGACTCTACAGCTCAATCATAGTTTCCTCCCAGTGTTATATTTAATTTTTTAAAAATTGATATGGAAATGTCTAGACTAATGTATAATAATAATTTATGAAAGATCTATTCATTTCTTCCTATTAAAGAGGATTACCTTATCTCCACTAGGAAATGGGATTTTATGGGCCTTTGAAAAGATTTTACAAAACTTGCCACTGTAATTGTATTGGGATCTCTAGGGGAAAACATACTGGGCTTCAAAAATGGTAGCAGAACGTCTCTGAAATGATGCCACAAGGTGGCCACTAGATGATGCAAGGAGCAACCAGAAGATTGACAGAAAAGAAATCAAGTGATAAGGGTTTTTAAAGAATAACCCTGTAAAGCATGTGTGGGGTTTGTTTGGGGGTTTTGGTTTTTTTTTTTTTTTTTTGGTTGTTTTTTTATTTAAAGTCAACTGTATTTTACATCTTCAATTTCTAAAAGCATTTTTATAATTATTTTTAGTAAGATTTTTTCTTAAGATTTCATATACTGGTTTCTACAGTTTATATTTGAAATTTCTCAGTGTTATGTCAAGAGTGAGGGAAGCACTGATTTGTTTTAAAACATGTTTCTAGAACCTAAGCTTTTAGGTCCTTCCTTAACAGTGTTGATCCTACCCCATTGTCTTAAAAAAATCTAGTTTAAACTTTTTGAGCAGGAAAGAATTAGATGGGAGAATCATTTGTTTATCTCTGAGTTAATACTAATTAACATTGCCAAAACGAATTCTGTTCTTTAAAAAAATAAAGCTTGTGAGATAGTGGACTAATCCAAGAACATGTCTCTGGACAGCGAATTTGATCTGTGCCAGAAATGACGAAATTATTATTTTTTTGACTTGGTAGCTTCAGTAAATTGAAGAATTCACTTTGGCTTTTGTAGATTCATAAATAGCCATGGAGATTTATATTCTTAATAGGTCAAAAAATAATGATCCATAAGTCTATATACTTGGACATTTTCTCTCTAAAAAGGTATTTTTTTCTTGAAAAAAATTTTAAAAGAGCCTTCTCCTCTTAGCTTAATGCATGTATTATGAAAATATTTTAAAATAACATTTTTACTCGTGTAACAACTCACGTAAACATCGAAAAACTTGGTAACCTATTAGTAAAAGGAGGTTGTTACCAAATGTTGGTTGTTTAATACTTTGATTTCCACCAAAATATCTTTACTAATATGTGCTTACTGTCATTTGTCTATTGTCTGAGTCAGTGCCAGTCATCTTATTTCTGTAAAATGATTATCAGTGTGAAACAAGAGCTTGAAGATGAGGCGTGTTTGCAAAAGAAAAAGGTCAAGTACATTTCAGTTTGCTTTTGCCAGAAATTACTCCATACCTTGTCTGTAAGCATTTTATATTTCTCTATTGGACAAATACTTAGTTTTACATTGGATTTTGAGCTGTAAAGGAAAAATTATGTATCATTTTAAGAAAATAAGCCTAACACATGATATTCTCAGCCACTTAAAACTTCATATATTTTCTGCAGAGGTTGATTTCTAATTACATACAAATTGTAAAAACGCCAAGTAAAAGTCTGATTTGATGAATAAAATATTTAAAGAGAAAATCTTCATTGATTTGCCTAAGGAGAGAGTCTCTATTCACAGATTTTTAGTGTTCAAAGTAAAAAGTAAAGATTTTTTTGCTGCTTTCTGATTGTCTTTTGGACATGTGCTTATTTTCTTTGGAGTATGAATCTTTAGTATGTGGAAAATGTAATTTTGTCCTACTATAGTGTGTGTCTGTGTGTATGTATGCGTGTGTATCACTGGGGGAAAAAATCGCTGTGGGAAATGCTACTTTGTTGGTAATAAATGCATATTTTCATATTCTTTTGGTGTATGTTATTTTGAATGAGAACTGTTTTTACACTTTCAGCCTTCTTAAGAGTCATTCTGGTTTTTACACTTACTGAAAAACAAGTCTGTTCAGTGTGCCTTTGCTGGTCCGTCCATGGTCAAAAGCATGGAAGTTCTTGTCTGCCCGCAAGGGAATTACAGTCTCATCACAGCACTGAACACAGTGAAAAATGTTTTAGCCATCTCAGGAAGCCAAGGTACAACACAAGTGTAAACACTCTTAGATTGAAACGCTAGATTTGCTTAAAAAAAAAAAAAAATTCACAATAGTCCTTTTGTCTTCATACATTAAGCTGCTATCTTGACTCAGTTTCCTTATTGTGAAATGATAATACTGCATTCACAGGGTTGTCAGAGGGAGCAGATCAGGTAAGGGGTCTCTCATGAGGACACCTGGCATCCTAGTGTACACTTTATCAATGTTGGCTCTAATTTTTTTCCAGCTTTATTGCAGTTTGTATTTAAATTTAAAAAAAATTTTTTTTAGAGGGAGAAGGAGCACAAGTGGACGGGGCAGAGAGGGGAGGAGAGAAGCAGCCCAGCAAACTGCACTAAGCACAGAGTCCAATGCGGGGCGCAATGCCACGACCCTGAGATCACAGCCTGGGCTGAAACCAAGAGTCGGACGCTTAACCGACTGCCACCCAAGCACTCATTGTGTTTTACATCTTAAATGTTATACACTATGTATTTTATACATCAAGATCTGAGAATTCCCACTTAAGAACAGTTAATGTGTTTTTATTCTGTTTACGGATTCTATCTGTTGTTCCAAGGACATAGACACCTATTGGTTTTGACTAAGCCTTTAAGTACAGATAAAATTGTCCTACATGTTCATGAAATTTGAATTTATTGGTATCCATATCTTCAGAGTAGTTCATCTCATTTCTTTATAGTCACACCATATATTTTGGAAAACTTGTAATTAATTGCAAATTTGGAGGATTTGACTCTCTTTTGACAGTTCCGGCATATTTCTTATTCCCAGTGGAAAATTGGGATTTCTGGGGTTTTTGGTTGTTGAGATAGAACTATTCACTCCTTGCTCCAAAGTAAGCAAGGGGTTAAACAAAGCTGGCTTTAAAAACAAAAAACCAAATCTTCCAAAGAGAACAAACAGGGCTGTTCTGTTCAGCTCCCTTCTAAGGGGATTTGGTGAAGCTGAGCTCTGGCTCGGTATTGGCTGTTCTGGGGCAACTCACAAACATGAAGATGTTCTCCCGCCATAAATACCACCTTACCTATCTGATCATCCAATAGTCAAGTTTCATTTCCTTTTGCTTCTCAAGAGCATGCTTCTACACGTGGTCCGTGTCCAGGCCTATGCGTTAAAGTGCCCCCTTGGCACCCCGACCCTCCAGTCTCCTCTTGTACCAGTCCTGCCAATACTAAGGAGTGGGTTCAAACACCATTTCAGAATAAAAGATTCAGGACAAACTGTCCAATGAATGTTGTGATAGAATAATTTTAAATTCTTTTCATATTATTTTTAAAATCTTAATTTAGTCCCAGTGATCTGGGTGACATGTTGCATTCTTCGCTTTCCAAATACTTAGCAACAATCCCCCACGTGGCTTAGATCATCCTCTTTTCACTATCTTAAGTCCTGAAAAGAAAGCATTTGAGTGATTTAGGCTAGCACTGCTAAGCCTGGTTATTTTGTAAACTAGAGGGAATAGTAATTGGTTTATAAGCTGTATTATACTTTCAAAGTGTTTCCACCCAACAACCCTCTACTGTAGATTAATGGAAACTTAGCAGTGTTAAAACTTTTTCCAGCTTTTACTGTCAGTAAATGGCAGAGGCGGGGCTGAAGGAACTTGTTTTTCCCAGAATACTGTACTGCCTTTTTAATCCAGGTACCTTGCCTTTTGGACTGTTGGGAGCTATATCATGAACAGTTACTGGTTATGTAATGTACTTGGCTACAGCTAAGTGCTGCTCCAATATGCCCCTGAATTAGGGTACAAATTTTGCAGGAACAAAAACCCAGGTAGATAGAACTTATACAAGATAGACCTTTATTCCTTTCCAACAGAGCTCAGCAGTCTGGGATTTCTCACCCAGTTCATATTTGGCTTCTCTGCCTTTCTCAAGAAATGGTGGGTTCTTTCTCATGGGCCAAGACTGGCTACTCCAACTCTTGCCAACATTTGTATCCAAACAATGAAGAAGGGAGAAAGAGACAAGAGGAAGACATGGCAACCACCCCTCCCCACCTTAAGATCTTATTTGAGAGAGAATGAGATAGCCAGAGTGTGAGCAGACTGCTGAGCAGAGAGCCTGACTTGGGGCTCGAGCACAGGACCCTGGGATCATGATCTGAGCTGAAGGCACCCCCAACTGAGCTACTCAGGTGCCCCAACATGGCTTCTTCTTGAAGAGTATGCAAAAGGCCCAAGTTACTTTAAGTCTTGTCCCGAACTTAGTCACATGGCCTTCAAGAGACTTGACTATGTTAGCTTTAGCTATGGGACTATGTACCTAGTTAAACTCCAGCCACTGTTTAAAAAAAAAAAGGGTGAGGAAGGGGGACAAGAAGGGGAAAGCAAGTCTCTCTCCGATACTCTCAAGTCTTGGCACATCCTTAGCTACTGGGAGCTATTAAAAACCTAATATGCTCCTTGGACAAGCACAAGTATCTGAAAGCAAGAGCTAGGGCAGGATTGAACAGGGTTTATCTCCTACACGAATTAACTTCAAGACTAGGAGAGGTGATTACTTCAGCTAATGCCTAGAAACAGAGAGTCAAGCAAAATGAAGCAACAAAATATGTTGGAAATTAAAGAACAAGATAAAAACTTAGAGGGGGGAAATGAAATGGCAATAAGTAACCTACCTGTTAGTTCAAAGTAATGGTCATAAAGATGCTTACCAAACTGGGGAGAATAGATGAAAACAGTGACACCTTTAACAAAGAGATGGGAAATATGAGAAAGTGCCAAATAGAAGTTGCAGAGCTGAGGAATACAGTAACTGAACTAAATGATCCACCAGGGGCATTTAACAGATTACATGAAGCAGAAGAAAGGATCAGTGAACTCAAAGACAAAGCAGTAGAACTCACCCAATCAGAGCAGCACAAAGAAAAATGAATGAAAGGAGGAAAGACAGCTTAAGAGATTTATAGGGTGACATCAAATGGATTAATGTTCCCATCATAGGAATCCCAGAAGGAGGAGAGAGAGAGGCGGAGCTTTTCCTTGAAAAAAGCAATGACTGAAAATTTCCCTAACCTGGAGAACCAAACAAACATCAAGATCCAGGAAACCCTGAGAGTTCCGAAGAAGATGAACCCAAAGAGACCCACACTAAGACACATCATGAGGATGTCTAAAGTTAAAGATAAGGAGAGAATCTTAAAAGCCAAAAGAAAAAAACAAGCTGTTAATGTACAAGGAAACACTCATTAGACTATCAGCTGATTTTTTTCAGCAGAAATTTTGCAGGCCAGAATAGAGTGGCATGATCTATTTAAAGAACTGAAAGGGGAGGGAGTTGGGGACCCTTCCCAAAATACACTACTCAACAAAGTTATCATTCAGAATGGAAAGAAAGATAAGGCATTTTCCAGACAAGTAAAACTAACAGCTTTCATCACCATCAAACCAACCTTACAAGAAATGTTAAGGGACTTCTATAAAAGCTAAGAAGAAGGGTGCTAATTAGTAACAATATATAAAAGAATAAATCTCACTGGAATGGAAATATAGAGTAAAGGTAGAAGATTAATCACTTTTAAAGCCAGTATGAAGGTTTAAGACCAAAGTGGTAAAAATGACTAGGATTATCATAATTAGTTAAGAGATACGCAAGATAAAAAGATGTAAAATGTGACATTAAAAACTTAAAATGTAGGAAAGAGCACTCATCTGAAGATGAGCATTCAAAGTTAAGTGTTACCAACTTAAAATAGACTGATAGTCGATTTAGGTTTTCTATATAAGCCCGGTGATAAACAAAGCAAAAACCTACAGTATTTAAATAAAAGAATCTAAGCATACCATCACAGAAAATGAACCAAACAACAAAAGGGCAAGAGAAGGAACAGAAGAACTCCAAGAGAGCCAGAAAAAAATAACAAAATGAAACAAGTACATACCTATCACTGATTACTTTAAATATAAGTAGACTAAATTCTACTCAGTAGAGTAGAAAGAGTGACCAAATGCATTAAACAACAACAGGACCCATCCCAGTACTGCCTACAAGATACACACTTTCAGTGTAAGGACGCACAGAGTGGAAGCTAAAAGATGAAGGATTATATTCTACGCAAAAGGAAACTAAAGAGAGCTGGAGTCGCTGTATGTACATTAGACAAAACAGACTTTAAAACAAATAAGACTATAATAAGAGAAAAAGAAAAGCATTGCATGACGATAAAGGAAATCAATTTTTTTTTTTTTAAGATTGTACTCATTTCTTTGACAGAGAGAGAGCGTACCCAAGCAGGGGGAGTGGCAGAGGGAGAAGGAGAGCCCCGACTTGGGGCTGACCCAGGATCCGGGATCACGACCTGAGCCAAATGCAGATGCTTAGACTGAGCCACCCAGGGCCCCAAAGGAATCAGTTCAATTAGACGATACAACATTTGTAAATATTTGTGTACCCAGCATAGGAGCGCGCATATATATATGATATATATATATATATATATATATGATATATGTGTATAATATATTTATTATTGGAGGAACAGTAATACAGTAACACTTGGGACATTTTTAATACCAACTTACATCAATGTAAAGATCATCTATCTAGGAAATCAATAAGGAAACCACCTTCAACAACACATTAGATCAGATAGACTTAACAGTTACATACAGAATATTCTATCCAAAAGCAACAAAATATACAGTTTTATGTGCTCATGGAACATCCCCACCAGGATACATCATGTGTTAGACACAAAAATGAGACAATATCTTTTTTTTTTTTTAATTTGACAGAGAGAGATCACAAGCAGGCAGAGAGAGAGGAAGGGAAGCAGGCCCCCCGCTGAGCAGAGCCCGATGCGGGACTCGATCCCAGGACCCTGAGATCATGACCTGAGCCGAAGGCAGTGGCTTAACCCACTGAGCCACCCAGGTGCCCCCGACGAGACAATATCTTTAAGAAGACTGAAATATCAAGCATCTTTTCTGACCATACACAGTGGTATGAAATTAGCAATCAATTGCATGAAGAAAACCAGAAAATCCATACATATATAGAGATTAAACAACATGATGATGAACAACAAATGGAACAAAGAAAAAAATCAAAAGGGAAATCAAAAAATACCTTCAGACACATGAAAGCGGACAGAAAACCTGTTCTAATAGGCAAGTTCACAGCAATAAAAGCCTACATAAAGAAATAAGGAGACCCGATAATCTAACTTTTATATCTCAATAAACTCGAAGGAAAGATGAAGTTAGTAGAAAGGAAGACATAACAAAGATTACAGCAGAAGTAACAAGATGGCAACGAGTGCATGCCGATCCATGACTCGAAATGTAAATGGACTAAATGCTCCAATCGAAATATCAAGGGTGGCAGAATGGATTGGACAATATATACATATATATATATATTGCTGCCTACAAGTGATTCACCTTGGACCTGAGGAGATATTCAGACTGAAATTGAAGGGATGAAAAGCATTTCATGCAAATGGAAGTGGAGGTGGGGAAGCCAGAGTAGATTTTATCAGACAAAATAGACTTTAGGGGCACCTGGGTGGCTCAGTGGGTTAAGCCTCTGCCTTCAGCTCAGGTCATGATCCCAGGACAGTCCTGGGATCGAGCCCTGCATCGGGCTCTCGGCTCAGGAGGGAGCCTGCTTCCACCTCTCTCTATCTCCGCCTGCCTCTCTGCCTGCTTGTGATCTCTGCCTGTCAAATAAATAAATAAAAATCTTAAAAAAAAAAAAAAAGACTTTAAAACAAAGACTATAGCAAGAGACAAAGAAGGACATTACATGATGATGAATCAACCCAAGAGGATATAAGAATTGTAAATATCTACATGCCCAACCCTATAGAACCGAAATACATAAAGCAAATATTAAATGGACATAAGGACAGAAATTAGAACACCCCCCTTTACATCAATTGATAGATCATTCAGGCAGAAAATCAATAATAAAAGTGTCTTTGAATGACATATTGGGCCAGATGGCTGTAATGGATATATATAGAACATTTCATTCCAAAACAGAATATACATTCTTTTCAAGTGCACACTGAACATTCTCGAGACAGATCACATTTAGGCCTTTAAACAAACCTCGATCAATTTAGGAAGTATGAAATCATATCATGCCTATTTTCTGATCACAACCATTTACTAGAAATCACTTATAGAAAAACTGTAAAAAGTCAAATACGAGGAAGTTAAACATCACCATACTAAGTAATTAATGGATTAATGGATCAACCGAAGAAAATGAAAAGTACATGGAGACAAATGAAGATGAAAACACAGGCATCCAAGATCTTTGGGACAGCAAAAGCAGTTCTAAGAAGGACATATATAGCCATAGAGGCCTACATCAGGAAATAAGAAAAAGCTCAAACAATCTAACCCTACATCTAAAGGAACTAGAAAAACAATAAGCAAAACCCAAGGTGAGAAGAAAGGAAATAACAGAGATTAGAGCAGAAATAAAGGAGACAATTAACTGATTTTTTAAAAAATCAATTAAACCAAGAGCTGGTTTTTTGAAAAGATAAATAAAATTGATAAACCCTTAGCCAGACTCATAAAAAAACAGCCCAAATGAATAAAATCTGAAACAAGAAACATCACAGAAATACGTAAGATTATAAAAAAAAATACTATAAAAAATTAAATGCCAACAAACCAGACAACATAGACAAAATGTTAAAGCCCTGAACCTAACTTTCCCAGACTAAATCAGGAGGAAACAGAAAATCCAGACAAACCAATTACTACTAATAGAATTGAATCAGTAATAAAAGAAAGAACAAGATGGATTCATGGATGAATTCTACCAAACATGCTATAAACTGCATCATCTACACAGTACGGTCCTGGCACAAAACAACATACTGATCAACAGAACGGAATAGAACCACAACTATAAGGTTAGTTAATCTACAACAAGGAGGGCAAGAATATGTAAGGGGGGAAAGACAGTCTCTTCAATAGATCGTGCTGGGAAAACTGAACAGCTACATGCAAAAGAATGAAACTGGACCACTTTTTCACACCCTACACCTAAAATAAAAACACTAAAAATAGATTTAAGGCCTAAATGTGAGACCTGAGACCATTAAACTCCTGCAAGGTAACAAAGGCAGTAATTTTTCTGACATCAGCTGTAGCAACATTTTTCTAGATATAGCTCTTAAGGCAAGGGAAACAAAAGCAAAAATAAAGTATTTGGACAATATCACAATAAAAAGCTTTTGCTAATGATGAAGGAGATCACTAAAAAACAAAAGGGCAAAGTACTGAATGGGCAAAAATATTTGCAAGGGATATATCCAATAAAAGGTTAACATCTAAAATCTATATAAAGATCTTATATAACAACAACACAACAGACAATCCAATTAAAAAATGGGCAGAGGACCTAAATAGACATACTAGATGGCCCACACAAGAAAAGATGCTCTGCCTCACTTATCACCAGGGAAATGCAAGTCAAAACTACGAGATATCGCCTTATGCCTGTCAGAATGGTTAAAATAAAAACCAGAACAAGTAACAAGTGCTGATGAAGGGAGAAAAAGAAATCTTCATACACTGTTGGTGGAGATGTACATTAGTAGAGTGGAAAACAGAATGAAAGTTTCTCAACAAATTAAAAATAGAAATACCACATGATCCAATAAATCCACCACTGGATATTTACTGAAAAAAAAAAAAAATGAAAACACCAACCCAAAAAGACATCTGCACCCCTCTATGTATTGCAGAATTATTTACAATAACCAAGATAACAATAGAGCCAGAAAACAATAACAAATGAAACAAGTACAAGTTTGTACAAGTACAACCTGTGTCCACTGACAAATGAATAAAAGCGATGTGAGATTTATAAATATATCTGTATATAGATATCTATATACAACACACACGATAGAATATTGCACAGCTGTAAAAAAGGATGAGATCATGCTATTTGCAACAACAGGGATGGACCTAGCAGAGAAATAAGGGAAGTAGGTTCTACAGAGAAAGAGACACCATAGGACTTCACTAATCTGAAGAATCTAAAAAAAAACAAAAACCAAAAACCAAATGCATAAACAAACAAAAAGCAGAATCAGATCTACAAATATAGAAAACTAATGGTTGTCAGAGGGAAGGTGGTGGGGGGAATGAGCAAAATGGGTGAAGAGCAGTGGGAGGTACAGGCTTCCAGTTATGAAGTTCTGGGAAGAAAAGGCACAGCACAGGGAGCAGACTCAGTGATGCTTTGATAGTGCTGTGTGGTGCCAGAGGGTGGTTATACCTGTGGGGGCCACAGCACACTGTAGAAACTTGTCAAGGTACTATGTTGTGCACCTAAAACTTATGTTATAATGTATATCAATTATACTTAAATAAAAGAGAAGAAATTAAATAAAGAAAATCAGAAATGAAAGTTGGTGTTACAGCTGGTACCACAGAAGCACAAAGGACCAGAAGGGCTAGTACAAGCAAATGTATGAGAAAACACAGGACAACACAGAAGAAATGTCTAAGTTCCTAGAAAGATATCACCTGGTAAGACTGAATTATGAAGGAATAGAAAATCTGAACAGACCAACTACTAGTAAGGAGATTGAATCAGGAATTAAAAACCTAAAATCCAGGATGAGACAGCTTCCCCAGTGAATTATATCCCAATTCAAAGAATTAATACCAATCTTTTTCAAACTCTCCCAAAACCCAGAAGATGAGGGAATACTTCCAAACTAATTTTAGGAGGCCAGCATCACATGGATCCAGTATCAGACAAGGACATGACAAGAAAAGAAAATTACAGGCCAATATCCCTGCTGTGAACATAGATACAAGAATCCTCAACCAAATATTAACACATCAAATTCAACAATACACTGAAAGGATCATACACCATGATCGAGTGGGGTTTATTCCAAAGGATGGTTCAACATCTGCACATCACTCGATGGGACAGAGCACATTAACAAAATGAAAGATGTATGATCGTCGGGATAGATTCAGAGAAATCATTTAACAAAATTCAACATTCATGTGTGATTAAAAACTCTCAACCAAGTGGTTATAGAGGGAACGCACCCATAACAGAGGCCGCGTATGACCAGCCTGTAGCTAACATCATACTCCATGGTGAAAATCTGAAAGTTTCTCCTGCACAGTCAAGAACAAGACTGGGATGCCTGCTCTAGCCAGTCTTATTCAATATGGTACTGGAGGTCCTAACTAGAACAAGTAGGCAAGAAAAATGAACAAAGCCTTACGAACTGGAAAGGAAAAAGTGAAGCATTTGTCTATGATGTGATATTATATACAGAAAACCCTAAAGACTGTATCACAAACTGAGAATAAACAAATTCAGTAAAGTTGTAGAATCTGAAATCAATACACCAAAATTTCTGGCCTTTTATACACTGATAATGAATATCAGAAAGAGAAAGTAAAAAAATGATACCATTCATAATTGCTCTAAAAAGAATAAAACGCCTTGGAATAAACTTAACTCAGGAGGTTAAGAGGCTGAAAACTATGAGACGTTAATGGAAGAAATTGAAGATCTCACTCACACACACACACACGGAAAGATTTCATGTTCATGTGTTAGAATAATTAGCACTATTAAAATGTCCCTATCACTTCAAAGAACCTTTATTCAATGCAATCCCTATCCAAATTCCGATGGCATTTTCTACAGAATTAGAATCAACAATAAAATTTTATGGAATTTTATTCCTAAAATTTTAAGGGATCACAAAAGATGCTCAGTAGCCAGAGCAATCTTGAGAAAGAACAAAGCACCTGGCTCCCTTGTTTCAAACTGTACCACAAAGCTATAGTAATCAAAACCAGGATAACATTGACATAAAAACACATCAGTGGAACAGAATAGAGACCTCAGAAATAAACCTACTCATACACAGTCAATTCAGTTATGACAGAGGCAAGAATATACAATGGAGAAAGGTCAGTCTCTTTGACAAATGGTGCTGGGAAGACTAGAGCACTTTCTTAGGCCATACACAAAAATTAACTCAAAATGGATTAAAGACTTGAATAAAAGACCTGAAATCATTAGACCTCCCCATCAAAACAAAAACAAAAACAAAAATATCCACCAACAACATGGGCATAGGTGTTGGTGGTGATATTTTGAATTTGACACCAAAAGTAAAAGCAACAAAGGCAAAAATAAGCAAGTAGGACTAACCTCAAAGTAAAAATCTAAACAGCCAACCATCAATAAGATGAAAAAGCAGCCTAGTGAATGCTAGAAGATATTTATAGAGCATCTATCTGATTAGGAGTTAATATCCAAAACACACACAGAACACATACAACTCCACACCAAAACCAAACAAAAAATGGGTAAAAAATGGGCTGAAGTTGTAGGCATGTGTTTTTCCAGAGATGACATACCGTTGACCAACAGACACAAAGAAATATGCCCAACATCACTAATCATTGGGAAAACGCAAACCAAAAACCTCACACCTATTCAGATCGTTAGAATCAAAAAGACAAGAAATACAGTGTTGGCAAGAGTAGGGAAGATATGGGACCCTTTTGCTCTGTTGGTGGGAATGTAAAATGGTTCCTCAAAAAAAAATATATATATATATATACATATATATATATATATATATATATATAACTACCCTATTATCCAGCAATTCCACTTTTGGGTATTTATGCGAAGAAAACGAAAACACTTACTCAAAAGGATGTCTGTAGTTCTACGGTCATTGCTGCATTATTTACAATAACCAAGCTTTGAAGACAACCTTATTGTCCATCAATAGGTGAATGGACAAATAAATTATACGTATAGACGCAATGGGGTATTATTCGGCCTTTAAAAATAATGAAATCTTGCCATTTACGACAACATGAGTGGAACTTGAGGGCACTACGCTAAGTGATATAAGACCAAGAAAGACAAAGGCCCATGGGGAGCTAGAAACCAAAGCCAGCCTCACGGATGCAGAGCATGGACGGGAGAAGCTAGAGGGGAGGGGTGGGGGGTAGGAGAAATGGGCGAAGGAAGGCAAAAAGTAAAAAATAATAATTAAAAATAAAGAAAAATAAAAGTAAACAAACTTGGTCTATGAAGGTATTTTCAGTTGCACCCCAGGGCCGCCCAGTGGCTCCATTGGTTCCGGGTCTGACTCCTGATTGCCGCTCAGGGTGCGGTCTCACGGTCCCGAGACCGAGCCCTGTGTCTAGGCTGAGCTTCCTGGGGATTCTGCTTCTCTCTGTCTGCTCCTCCTCCCACTGACACTCGCTCTCTCTAAATTAAATGGACACATCTTTAAAAATATAAAAAATAAAGTGTACCGCAAAGATATTTTGAGGTGTAGTAATGGCATACAGACCGAACACTGCTGGCATTGAGAAGGTTTGGGGTCTGAGAAATGGGAAGGCTTTGTGAAGATATGGAACATGGGTATTCATGGTGGACACACCAAACAGGCAGGCAAGCTACACGGGCTGATTATACAAGTGGAAAGATATTCATGTCATCAACAATTTATGTTATTTCCAGCCGATCCAAGGCAATTCCATCACATAGAATTCTTAGGAATTTTGTCATAACCCAAGCTCAACATGGATAAGAGCTATTCCCCCACAATCTTGTTTACAGATACAATGAAAGTAAGTCTTAGATAATTCTGCCAGTCATAGACATTTGGGATGATTATTATTTTGTTATTTATGTCATAGACATTTATTAAGCGTTTGTCACAAGGAAGTATTGAACTGTTCTTGTACTGAACTTTCCATGTACAGTGAAGTTCTACCTAGCTTTTACTCTTTTGGAGGATTTGATCATACTTTGCATGAAAGGTTCACTTATACCAGATGTGATAATATTCCTTTACTGGAAAAACAACAAGATATCCTTAGACCAATTTCCAGTCCAAAGTTTGCTAGGGACTCAAGCTTTGGGAACCATCTCTGAGTAAAGAATCTGGAGCTTGCTGGATTCTTAAACCCAGTTCACGAAATAATTGGGAATATTTGAACATTTGAGCTAAGCTATTAATGCATATGTTGGAGACCTTTAATTTCTCAGCGAGAGCTCATTCTGAACATTCATCATGTTAATTACGAGCTATCAATTTAATAAAAACCCAATTTTGACGCTCTGTGCTAATTAACAAAGCATCTGTCTGGTTTTAATCAATATACAGATAGTAGATCTGTATACTCTGGGGCGGGCTCTCTGCTCAGAAGGCTCAAGTACACCCTCGTTAAGCCAATGGATACACACGCTATCACGGTGCCCAGGCAGAACACTTGAAAGGAATTTTACATGGAACAGCGGCCAAAGGCCGTGCTGGAAAAATCGTTTATAAAGGTAGGGCAGGGCAACATAATGCAGAATAAGGCACAGAATTTTCTTATTACATTGTCTTGTTGTTGCAGCAGGAGAATAACACAACCAGAACTTAAGCCCAGGAGGGCTCTTTAGGCCGTCAGTTTCAGGGGAAGGAAACCAGGGCACGAGAGAAAGAGAAAGCACGTAGGTGCATAAGGAAGACCGAACAGTTGCTGTGCTAAGAATAGAAGTAGAGGAGTAGAGGAAAAGCACAAACGCTATTTATACAGAGAAGATATGAAAATATTGATCGTGCTTCCCATTTGTGTCATGTTTGGTCTTTCACGGATCTCCTTTAATTTGGAGAGAAACTGTAGAAAATGAATATTTTCTCGGTGTTAGGGGACTCAGAGTCCTCAGATGGACTTGGCCACCCTCATCAGCCTAGTGCAGCGCAGGAGCTGGGGCTCCGAGGCAGGGGTGCACTGAGGGGTGCAGGGAAAGGCGACACGCGAGAAGTAGGCACCTGGGGACAGAGACGCGCATGAGCTGTTGGTGACGGTGCCCGACAGGTGCTGGCCCCAGGATAGATGGTGCTGAATCGCTCACCACTGAGTAAGACCCCTTCTGACCCAGAGTCCGCCCACCGGAATGGAGCCTGCCTATTCTCCCCTGGGATTTCCAAGCATGGGTGAGGGTGTGGAACCCAATACTGTTTGAGATGCAGTCTGGAAACAGGTCAATAAATTAGGAAGCCAACAACCATTGGAAAGAATATGGCACAGTCGTTGGAAAGAACGAGGCTGCTCTTTGTGTCCTGAGAAGATCAGATCTCCAGGCTGCACGTAGGAAAACACGGAGGTCCTGGGGAGGGGGAGGGGCAGGGAAATTACCAAGTGCCTTTGAAAAGAAACACACACACACACACACACACACACACACACACACACACCCTTCATTTTCCAGCTCTTGAAGGTACAAAGAAACAGAGGTTACCTCTAGGGAAAGCAACAGGGTCGGAAAGATTTATTTTTCACCATAGCCCTGTTTGTATCTCTTGAGTTATAAACCTTACACTACCTATTTTTAAAGCTTTTTTATCTTAGAAAACAAACAAACAAAAAAAACAACCAAAAACGTACGGGCTTTGAACTCAAAGAGAATTTACTTCCACTACTTAACTATGTGAACGTGGTCAATGTTTTGTTCTTTTTTTCCCAATTTAGTGTGATATCATAGATGATATGATGAAGGGTCTTACGAAGCCAACGCAGAGACACAATCATTGTCAAAATTTGGTGTAATTCTTCTCTTTAATTCTTTATTTAAAAAAATAAAAATAAAAACTGACCACTTTACCTGATTACAAATACAGTTAAGTTTTAAGAAGTATATTACATATCACCACTGCTATTCAACATAGTACTAGAAGTTCTAGCCTCAGCAATCAGACAACAAAAAGAAATTAAAGGCATCCAAATCGGCAAAGAAGAAGTCAAACTATCACTCTTCGCAGAGGATATGATACTATATGTGGAAAACCCAAAAGATTCCATTCCAAAACTGCTAGAACTTGTACAGGAATTCAGTAAAGTGTCAGGATATGAAGTCAATGCACAGAAATCAGTTGCATTTCTCTACACCAACAACAAGACAGAAGAAAGAGAAATTAAGGAGTCAATCCCATTTACAATTGCACCCCAAACCATAAGATACCTAGGAATAAACCTAACCAAAGAGGCTAAGAATCTACACTCAGAAAACTATAAAGTACTCATGAAAGAAATTGAAGAAGACACAAAGAAATGGAAGGATGTTCCATGCTCCTGGATTGGAAGAATAAATATTGTGAAAATGTCTATGTTACCTAAAGCAATCTACACATTTAATGCAATTACTATCAAAGAACCATCCACCTTTTCAAAAGAAATAGAACAAATAATTCTAAAATTTACATGGAACCAGAAAAGACCTCGAATAGCCAAAGGAATATTGAAAAAGAAAGCCAAAGTTGGTGGCATCACAATTCCGGACTTCAAGCTCTATTACAAAGCTGTCATCATCAAGACAGTATGGTACTGGCACAAAAACAGACACATAGATCAATGGAACAGAACAGAGAGCCCAGAAATAGACCCTTAACTCTATGGTCAACTAATCTTCGACAAAGCAGGAAAGAATGTCCAATGGAAAAAAGACAGCCTCTTCAATAAATGGTGTTGGGAAAATTGGACAGCCACATGCAGAAAAATGAAATTGCACCATTTCCTTACACCACACACGAAAATAGACTCAAAATGGATGAAGGACCTCAATGTGAGACAGGAATCCATCAAAATCCTTGAGGAGAACACAGGCAGCAACCTCTTCGACCTCAGCCGCAGCAACATCTTCCTAGGAACATCGCCAAAGGCAAGGGAAGCAAGGGCAAAAATGAACTATTGGGATTTCATCAAGATCAAAAGCTTTTGCACAGCAAAGGAAACAGTTAACAAAACCAAAAGACAACTGGCAGAATGGGAGAAGATATTTGCAAACGACATATCAGATAAAGGACTAGTGTCCAGAATCTATAAAGAACTTAGCAAACTCAACACCCAAAGAACAAATAATCCAATCAAGAAATGGGCAGAGGACATGAACAGACATTTCTGCAAAGAAGACATCCAGATGGCCAACAGACTCATAAAAAAGTGCTCCATATCACTCGGCATCAGGGAAATACAAATCAAAACCACAGTGAGATACCACCTCACACCAGTCAGAGTGGCTAAAATCAACAAGTCAGGAAATGACAGATGCTGGCGAGGATGTGGAGAAAGGGGAACCCTCCTACACTGTTGGTGGGAATGCAAGCTGGTGCAGCCACTCTGGAAAACAGCATGGAGGTTCCTCAAAATGTTGAAAATAGAACTGCCCTATGACCCAGCAATCACACTACTGGGTATTTACCCTAAAGATACAAACGTAGTGATCCAAAGGGGCACGTGCACCTGAATGTTTATAGCAGCAATGTCCACAATAGCCAAACTATGGAAAGAACCTAGATGTCCATCAACAGATGAATGGATCAAGAAGATGTGGTATATATACACAATGGAATACTATCCAGCCATCAAAAGAAATGAAACCTTGCCATTTGTGACAACGTGGATGGAACTAGAGCTTAGCGAAAATAAGTCAAGCAGAGAAAGACAACTATCATACGATCTCCCTGATATGAGGAAGTGGTGATGTGACATGGGTCTTAAGTGGATAGGAGAAGAATCAATGAAACAAGATGGGATTGGGAGGGAGACAAACCATAAGTGACTCTTAATCTCACAAAACAAACTGAGGGTTCCTGGGGGGAGGGGCGTTAGAAGAAGGGGGCTGGGGTTATGGACATTGGGGAGGGTATGTGCTTTGGTGAGTGCTGTGAAGTGTGTAAACCTGGCGATTCACAGACCTGTACCCCTGGGGATAAAAATATATGTTTATAAAAAATTAAAAATAAAAAAAAGTATATTACAACATTCATCAACCCATGTAAAGTAGAGTGACTTGAGATGAAGATTTAGAATAACGAGAAGTGTTTAAATGCTGGTTTATTGTTCAGTAAGCACACCATATTTTCCTCTTGAGTCCAAAAATCATCTTTACTGTCAAATGTACCCTTCCTGGCTAATAGCATATCCCGCCTAGAAAAAGCAGCAGCGTTACTACTGTAAATACTATGGCTCCAGGGAGCTGGTTTGTACTGAAACAGCACAGGTTATCCTGCCTGTCCTGCGTGGACATCACTCAGCAACTTCCAGGGACTTAAACATGGTTACTCTGCTTTACGGGTGATGAGGACAAATGCAAGTCTTAGCCAGAGTGTGCAGGAAAACAGGAACCCTCATTCATTTTCCAGTCAAGTTCAAATTACTATTCAGAATTCTGTAACATGAAACCTAGAACCGCAGGCTTTCCTTTAGGGCCTTTGCTTGAGCTCTTCAGGCCATCCTCAAGTAAGTGCAGACCACTTGTTCTCTCGCTGCTGAGAGTGCAGACCACTTGCTCTCTCGCTGCCTTCCACCTCCCTCCTGGAGAGAGAAACCTAAGAGAGGGATCCCTGTGCCAAGGGGAGAGAAGCAGCACCATCCACAGAAGGAACGTCTGTCCCTGTTAGGTAGGACTTAAACCAGCCCGGGAGAGCACACTGTGGACAAATGACCAGAAGCAAGACAGGACAAGAGCCAGGAGGGCCCGGTGGCACTGTAGAGCAAGTGTCAAGTTCCAGACTCCCTGATACAGAGCTCAGAGCCCGTGAAGGAGGCGGAGTCCCCGGGCCCAGGCCCAGGCCCCACTTGCAAAGCTGCCCCAATGGATCCGGACCATTCACGGAGGCAGCGTTCAAGAAAAGAGAAATGAGCATCTTTATTAAGCCGCCTTCCTATTTGATCTCTGCTACAGTAGTGGAACTTAGCATAGTTAATATGCAGCCAAATAGGAGACCCTGCAAACCCGTCACTTCCGTAAATCTGATAAAGTCAAAATAAAGTATCTTTTTTTCTCGCCTAATTTGAACTTTCGATTAGTGACACAGTGCCTTTCTGTTTCTCAATCATTTGTGTTTTTTCTTTGAATTGTCTCTTTTCCTTCTGTGTCCATTACTTGACTTTATGGACTTTTTCATATTGATTTTTGTAAGTATATTTCATGTCTATAAAATATATGAACCTATAGAAATATGTTTCATAAAATGAAATAATGAAACAAGCCGTTTGCCCTTGATATAAGTGGTAAATATTTTTCCCCAGCCTATTTTTGACTGTTTATAGTGTGGGGTTTTTTGTTGTTGTTTTTCTAGGTAAGAATTGCTGTTCCTCTGGTTATTTTTTATTTTTTTTTTAAATTTTACTTTAGTCAGATTTTTCATTCTCTGCTCTATGGAATTTTCAGAAAGGCTTTTCCTACTCTTAGATATGAATAATTTACTCATGTTTTCTTCAGTCTTTTTATAGGTTTTTTTTTACATTTAAATCTTTGCCTGTAATTGGTTTTGAAATAAGAATGAAGCAAGAATCAAGCTCCCACACGTAACCAGTCTGTTTCCACATGGTTTCAATCACTGTTTATTCATGGTACATATTCTTATCTTGTGGAAATAACTGGCCCACTTTTCTTATTGCTCAGAATTACTCTATTTTCCTATGTTTTATATTTCCAGGTGAACTTTAGAATCATTTTGGCCTCTAGAAAAACAAGTTTTTTGTGATTTCATTTGTTATTGTAGGAGTTTCCAAATGAAATAAATGACATTTATATAATATCAGATCTTCTCACTCAAGAGTAAGATAGATCTCTATTTCATCAACTTCCTATATTCCAAAGAGATTTATGATTTTATAGGTTATAGATCTATAGGCCTTTTCAAATCTATTTCTAGGTATCAATCTTGGTGTTATTGCTATTATAAAACAGAAAATATAATAATCTTGATATTTTGTAACTATTAAACCAAATTAATAGGAAAACTTGGTTGCCTTCCCCAGATTATCAGTCACACATGGACTTATTTTATTAAATTGATCTTGTACACTGGAGCACACAATTAAAAAATCCAACTCATTTGAGCTAGTCTATTCATAAAATTTGTTCTGAAGCCATATACCCTAGCTTGAAATGATTCACAGCCTTGAAGATACTAAAATATGCCTGAGCCAAAAATGTTAGGTAACATATAAAACATTATCTGAATTGCTGGTATATTTTCAGGTTATTGATACTTCTTGCCATAAAATACAGAACTCTAGTTCATGGAGGCATATGGAACTATTTCATATTATTAAATATTTGTTACTATTTAAAAACTAAGGACTTTCTCATTTTGTGAAGAGTATATATTAAACCCACAGAACCAAGAAATCTGACAAAACCCAAACACACGAAACAGGACAAAAACGACACCAAAGTGTATCAGAAGGAAATCGCTAAAAACCAGTAAGAAGGAGAAAAACTTAAGAGCAGCCACGGGACAAGATATTATATAAAACAAGAGAAGATATTATATAAAACAAGGTAAGATTAATAGGAGATTCCTCAATGGCTAGAATACGGATGAGAGGTCTGTGGGGCCGCATATATTGAGCACCGAGAGGAAAAACTCAACCTAGGATTCTCTACACAATGAAACTCTCTTCCCAAAACAAAGACAAAGTAAAGATGCCTTTAGTTTTTTAATAAAGTTTTTTTTATTGGGGCACCTGGTTGGCTCAGTTGGTTAAGTGGCTGCCTTGGGCTCAGGTCATGATCCCGGGGTCCTGGGATTGAGCCCCACATTGGGGTCCCTGCTCAATGAGGAGCCTGCTTCTACCTCTGCCCCTCTCACTGACTCATGCTGTCTCTCACACTCTCCGACTCAAATAAATAAATAAAATCTTTTTTAAAAAAGATTTTATTTATTTATTTGACAGAGTCACAAGTAGGCAGAGAGGTGGTGGTGGGGAAGCAGGCTTCCTGCTGAGCAGAGAGCCCAATGTAGGGCTTGATCCCAGGACCCAGAGATCATGACCTGAGCCAAAGACAGAGGCTTTAACCCACTGAGCCACCCCAGTGCCCCAATAAATAAAATATTTTAAAATAATGTTTATTTCAGCAATCTCTACACTCAATATAAGGCTCGAACTCACAACCCCAAAATCAAGAGTTCCATGCCCTTCTGACTGAACTAACCAGGCAGCCCAATAAAGACATTTAGACATACAAAAGCACACCAATTCTACAATAAATCTTAACAGAAGTTTTACTAGCAGAAAAAAAATCTAGATCTACAAAAGGAATGGAAAAAAAGAATGAGGTAGCAACTACCTGGGAAAATAGATAAATTATATAAATTTTAGATATATAAAATATAGACATTTAATATTATTTAAATATATTTAAAATATTATTGACCATTTAAATAACAGTAATAATGTAGAGTTGGGTTTAGAACTTATGTAAAAAAGTAAAATGCAGGACAACAACACAAGGATCAGAAAGTGAGAAACGGAAGCATACTAAGGTTCTCATAATATTGTATCTACAAAAGTGGTATACTATTACTTAAAGACAAGATACAATAATAACTCATCACAGTCTAAAAGCCCTCAGGTAATTGCTAAAATAACGTAGAATTACAGCTAATAAGCAGGGGCTGGGGTGTGGACCAAATGGGTGAAGGTGGCCAGAAGGTACAAACTTCCGGTTGTAGAATACATAGCACAGGGATGTAACATACAGCACAGTAATAGTTAATGATGGTGTGCTGTGTATTTCACCGTTACTAAAAGAGTAGACTTTTTTTTTGTTTTATAGATTTTACTTATTTATTTTAGAGAGGGAGGGGCCAGAGGGATGAGGGAGGGGCGAGAAGGACAGCGGTGAGAGGGTGGGGGGGGCGGTGAGAGGGCTGGTGGTGGGGGGGCGGGGAGAGGGCTGGAGGCCAGGGGTGGGAACGAGAGGTGGGGGGAGGGAGGGGACAAGAAGTAACTTCTCTAACCATAATGGAGTCAAGTTAGAAATAAGAGAAAAATCTAAGGAAAGTCTCCAAATATACAGAAGCTGAATAAAACATTTTTAGGTAACATGTGAGTCAAAAAATAATCAAAACAGAAATCAGAAAGTATATGGAACTAAATAAAAATAAAAACAAAACATATCAAAATTTGCCTATACAGTAAGACTTAGGGGAAATATATAAATATATTAAAATATCATATATAAAATATTAAATATAGTATTATATATAAAATATATCAAGATATTATATATAAAGTATTATATATAATATATAATAAATGTATATGGTAATATTAATAAGTATATTATATAATAAATATATACTATTAATAATTATATAATAAGTATATAGTTATAGGTATATAAGTTAATAATAATTAATAATATTAAGTATATACTATTAATAAGTATACTTATATAAGAAGTATATAAATATATAATACTATATATAATATATATTAATAAATATTTTATATTATATTATATTATAAAATATATATATAACAAGAAATGGCTATATATATAAAATATATTTTTTTCTTTAGAATATAAATATATTTATATATATATTATATTTAGGATATATATATACATATTTACTAAAGAAAATAATATATTTTATATATTTATATATATTTATATAAATATATATATTTTTTATATATTTCTAAAGAAAAAATATATATTTTTTTCTTTAGAAAATAAAGATCTCAAGACCTTAAGCCATAAACCTCCTAGAAGAAAACTAGGCAGAAAGCTCTTTGACATCTGCCTTAACAACAGTTTTCTAGATCTCTCTCCTCAGGCAGGAAAAAATAAACTACTGGGACTACACCAAAATAAAAAAACCTCTGCACAACGAAGGAAACCATCAGTAAAACAAAAAAGGCAACCCACTGAATAAGAGAAAATATCTGCAAATAATATATCCGATAAAAAGTTAATATCCAAAAGCACAAAGAACTACAACTCAACATCAAAAACAAACAATCCAATTTTTTAAAAAGGGCCAAAGACCTGAGGAGACATTTTTTCCAAAGACAACATATCGTTAGCCAACAAGCACATGAAAATGTTCAGCACCACTCACCACTGGGAAACGCAAATCCAAGCCTTACACCTGTCAGGGTGGCCGGAATAATAAAGACGACCATAACAAGTGTGGGCAAGGATGTGGAGAAAAAGGATCCCTCGTACATACACTGTTAGTGGGAATGTAAACTGGTATAAGCACTATAGCCATTATTTTTTGGAGGTTCCTCAAAAAATTAAAAATAGAAAATATTATATGATCCAATAATCTCACTACCTGGTATTTAGCCAAAGAAAACAAAAACACCAATTCAAAAAGGTATACATGCACCCCTATGTTTACAGCAGATTATTTATAATAGCCAAGATATGGAAGCAACCCGCATGTCCATCAGTAAATGAATGCATACAGAAGATGTGGTGTTTATATATAATGGAATGTTACTCAGCCATAAAAAAGAATGAGATCACGCCATTTACACAATACAGACGGACCTAGAGGTCATTATGCTGAGTGAAAGAAGTCAGACAGGAGAAGACAAATACCATATTATTTCACCTATATGTGAAGTTTTAAAAGCAAAGCAAATGAACAAAGAAGCCAAAAAACAGACAAATACAGAAAACAAATGGATAGTTGCTTATATCGGGTTTTGGGGGGGGGCAGTGAGTGGGGAGTGAGAAAATTAATGACCCCAGCTTCTACCTTAAGTAGCTAGAGAAAGAAAAGCAGATTAATTCCAAGGTAAACAGGAGAAGGGAAATAAAAATCAGAATGGAAGAAAATAAAAACCTCAAACAATAGATAGAAATCAATGAAACTAAAACCAGGTGGAGAGATAGGAACCAAGGCAGGACAGAAGTTACCAGTACGAGAATGAGGAAAATGCCGCTACTAGAGATTCCATAGATATTAAAAAGATAAGGAAACACTATGAACAAATTTATGCCAATGATTTTAAAAGATTTTATTTATTTATTTGACAGAGATCACAAGTAGGCAGAGAGGCAGGCAGAGAGAGAGGAGGAAGCAAGCTCCCTGCTGAGCAGAGAGCCCGATGTGGGGCTCGATCCCAGGACCCTGAGATCATGACCTGAACTGAAGGCAGAGGCTTTAACCCACTGAGCCACCCAGGTGCCCCAATATGCCAATGATTTTGATAACTTAGATGAACTGATAAATTTCTTGAAAGACACAAATTGCCAAAGCTTGCCCAGGAACGGAACAGCCCTAATTTATTTTAAAAAATTGAATTAATAGTTGAAAACTTTCCCACAAAGACAACTCCAGGCACACAGGGTACCACTGGCGAATTCTAAATATTTATGAATTCTCCACAGACTCTTCCAGAGAATGGAAAACAAGGGTAAACTTCCCAACTCATAAGCCCGGAGATTACTCTAATACCAAAATCAGACAAAGGTCTTACAGAGAAATTGCAGACCAATATCTTTAGGTAATAAATATAGGTAACAAAAATCCTAAATACAATTTTTACAAATAGAATCCAATATAGGTGAAAAGGAGAATTAATACATTTGACGAAGTGAAGTTTACCCAAGGAATGAAAGATTGATTTGACATTTGAAAATCCATCAGAGTAGGCCAGGGTACATGGATAAGTCATCTGAATTCTGAGTACAAAAATCCATCAATGTAACTTATCATATTAACAGATTAAAAATCTATATCCATAAATATAGAAATTGTATGTGACTCTCTCTACAGATGCAGACAATCATAGGAGAAACTCTAATGTCCATTCTTGACAAAAACTCTCTGGTAATGAAGAAGAGAAGGAAAAATTCCTCAACCTGATAGAGAGCATTTACTTAATATCCGCTAACTAGTCATACTTAATGGTATACAACTAAATGATTTTCCCCTAAGATCAGGAACAAGGCAAGATGCCTAGTCTCAATGCTGGAGATTCTAGCCAATGTGATAAGGCAAGTGAGAATAAATAAAAAGCATCCATATTGAAAAAGAAAAAAAAAACTGTCTTTTTTCACAAGTGACATGATCCCTTATGTAGAAAATCTCATGACATCTATGAAAATCCTGAGGGCCAGTAACTGAGTTCAGTCAGTTTTCAGGCTACAAGATCAATATATAAGAACTGTTTCTAGGGGCGCCTGGGTGGCTCAGTGGGTTAAAGCCTCTGCCTTCAGCTCAGGTCATGATCCTGGGGTCCTGGGATCCAGCCCAGTGTCAGGCTCTCTGCTCAGCGGGGAGCCTGCTTCCTCCTCTCTCTCTGCCTGCCTCTCTGCCTACTTGTGATCTCTGTCAAATAAATAAAGAAAATCTTTAAAAAAGAGAGAGAGAGAATTGTTTCTATAGACTAGCAATGAAAATTCAAAAATTAAAAGTACCATAGAGTACTGTTTGTTTATAGTGGTATCAAAAAACTTGAAAACTCAGGGAATAAGTCTAACAAAAGATATGAAAGGCTTCCACACAAAACTAATGAACAATGCTGAGAGAAATTAAAGAGGACTTAAATAAATGGAGATACAACTTGTTCCTAAGTTGGAAACTCAGTCTTGTTTTCAGTTCTCCCGAACTGATCTCTGGCTTCAAAACAGACTCTACCAAAATCCTAGCAGGCATTTTTTTTTATTTTTTTTTTTTTTTTTTTTTTTTTTTTTTAAAGATTTTATTTATTTATTTGACAGACAGAGATCACAAGTAGGCAGAGAGGCAGGCAGAGAGAGAGGAAGGGAAGCAGGCTCCCTGCTGAGCAGAGAGCCCGATGCGGGGCTCGATCTCAGGACCCTGAGATCATGACCTGAGCCGAAGGCAGAGGCCTTAACCCTCTGAG
Organism: Mustela nigripes; assembly: GCF_022355385.1. Lineage (NCBI taxonomy): Eukaryota > Metazoa > Chordata > Mammalia > Carnivora > Mustelidae > Mustela > Mustela nigripes. Next base: position 80,107,994 of record NC_081565.1, on the reverse strand, counting down.
CCACCCAGGCGCCCCCTAGCAGGCATTTTTATAGAAATTGTGACAAACTGATTCTAAATCCAAAAGAAAATTCAAAAGATCGAGAATAATCAGAACTTTGAAAAAGAAAACAAAATTTAAGTTCTAACACTAACATTTCAAGAATGATTATTAAGCGAAAGAAATCAGGTCAGTATGCTAGTAGCATACATAAATAGATTAGGGGAATTAAAGGGTCCAGAAACAGACTTCTTTTTCAGCAACTAATTTTCAACAAAATCGCCATACAATTTAGTAGAGAAATGATAGCCTTTTCATTTAGAACAACTAGAGATCTACACATTAGAAAACAAAATAAACAAGCAAAACTTTGATCCCTATTTTCCAACATATAAAAAAATTAACATAAAGTAGACCATAGGCCTACATATAAAACTTAAAACTGTAAAACTTCTATCAAGAAACAGGGTAAAATTTTGGGATCTTGGGTTAGGCAAAGATTTCTTTCGACACCAGAAGTGCAATTCATAGAATAACAACTTGTTCAATCTGAGTCATCAGAATAAAAAAACTTCTGCACATAGGAAGGATACAAGTAAAGAAAAAAAATACCAGCCAGACTGGTAGAAAGTCCTATCAGAGGATACATCTGATCAATGACTTGTATTCAGAACTTATACTCTCAAAACTCAATAATCAGAAAACAAACCAATTTTTTTTTTTTAACAGCCATGAGTTTCAGTAGTCAATTCACCAAAGAAGATAGGACCAGTGCATTAAATAGTACTCAGTGTCATTACTCATTAGGGAAATGCAAATTAAAACCATAATGCTATACCACTACACACTCAATAAAATACCTAAAATTATAAAACATATTTAATGACAAGTGCTGACATCCATGTAGAAGAGCTGGAAGGCTCCTACAAGGCTCGTGGACATACAGAATGGAACCACCACTTGGAACAATGGTTAGCCAGTTTCTTAGAAAGTTAAATACACAGATAGCAGATGATACAGCTCTTCAACTCTTAAGTATTTAGTCAACAGGATTATTGTAAACATGTGTCCATGCAAACATTTTCCTAACGAGGTTTATAAAAGTTCTCCTTAGGAGAGCCACAAACTAGGCACCACCCAGGTGTCCATCAATAGAGAAATGGGTAAAGAAACTATAGTATATTCTACATGCAATGGAGTTCTACATGCTGCATTCTAGAGGCAATGGAATTCTATATGGATCTATCTCCAAATTACACTCAGCAATGGAAGCCGGACACCCTCTGCCCCATACAGGACACACTGTATTATTCTACTCATACACAATTCTAGGAAAAGCAATTTAACTTATAGTAACAAAATAGAGGCATGGTTGCCTGGAGATGGTAGAAGGGAGTGGAAAATGATGTGAGAAGATTGTAAAGGGTCATGGGCAAATTTTGCATCTGATGGACTTGAGCACAATCTTGATTAATTAATCTTGATTAATGGTTTCTACAGGTGTATGCATGTTAAAATTTACATTCTGCTCTTTAAATAGGCGCAGTTTCTTGTATGTCAATTATAACTCACCAAAGCTGTTAAAATTATTAATTGGATAAAATATTGAGAACTTAAACCAATCTGATCCTCCCTCTGAACAGATGGGGGAAAAGGCAGACTTTCATAATAAAGGGACTCCCATTCCACAGCAAATCAGAGCATGGAGACGGTTTCTTGCAAAGGTTTGCTAGTTTTATTATTCTTGGTTGTTTGTCTTGCCTTTCCATCGTACTAGTTCCTGGGTGTCCCTGTAAGACTGTTTTGATACAGAGTAAGCAAAACTCCATACTCAGGAACCCTCTAGAAAACATCCTCTCCTTTAACATCCAAAATGACCCATCTGTCTTCAGAGGGAGAACAGATTCTCAGCTGATAATAACCCAAACTCATTATGGAGCTATAACCAATGTTCAGTCCTACAAATTGTTCCTGAGTATCTAAACCAGGGAGTAGAACACCCAGCTTAACCACCGTGTGCCTGAAGCCTAGGACTTCTTGTCTTTTTATTTTAATGTGCAAATATAAACTCATTCCGCAGAAGCTTGGACTCGGTTTGCAGAATTTTGCAGAAACTCTTCAGAACCCACAGAGCCCCGGTGGAGAGATTAGGTTATCTGTCCCTCCGCCTCAGCTGTAGCTTGCAAATGGAAGTAAAGTCTTTACAGAGAGGTTGGGTCCTCCCCGAGTTCCTTACCTGTTGGATCTTGGTAGAAGCCAAGCACAGGAGAACGGGGTTAGGTCTCAGTGTGTATCACCAAACACAGATGAAACAGAGGACAGGACCCCAAACCCTTGATCTCTTGACTTCACCATCCCATGGTTCTTTACCTTATTTTGAAATTATAGGACACAACAACTGTTTTCCTTTTGAGAGATTCCCTTCTCATTTTCTTTCTGTGGCTCAGTTCCAAACCTGGTGGCTCTTCGGGAACTCAATGTGGAGAAATTTCAAGAGGGAAAACTCTAGCCACAGAATATTATCAACCGTTGAAAAAGTGGCATTGAGGTTGGTTTCCCTCCGCTAAGCTGTGTGTGCGAACTCAGAAAACAATGCCATCCTTTGAGATGGTCTCGGGACAGTCATTTGAAAGGACTGTGAAGGCAAAACCAATAAGAAATCAACAAAAGAGGAGAACAGCAATGAAGTGACTTTCACAAGGAGTTTTGGGGACTGTGGGTATTTTCCCATTCACCGCGCACCTCCCCCTCCTTCAAACATTTAAAAGACTTTGGCCACAAAAACTACCTTGGTTAGAACACTATCAAAAACCATTTCGAGAATACCCCGTTTCTGTACTATCTTATTGGTGAAGTACTTTTTCTTTCGCCCAATTTCCTATCTCTTGCTCACAGGTTTTAATTATAATAGCTATCTTAACCATTTTCACATTTACATACAATTTTCCCCATCGCTTAGCCAAGAAATTTCCCACAAATGCTGCCTATTTTTTTTCAACACAATATACATATGTCCATTATTTTTCCTTTTCTGCTTTTTTTCCCTTTTTATCCTCCAATGTATTTTCCCATTCTGCTTCCATGCTTCTGACGCCTACACGTTTGCAGGCTTCTGCATTTCTATTCTTTCTAGACCCATTGTTCTGCCTCTCTTCTCCCACTTCCAAGATAGCCTTCATGAGTAGCAAGAAAAATATCCTCTTGGTACAGGACTATCCAGCATCGGGCAAATGCCTTGCACATTGTTGTGTTGATTAAGTGAGATGAGTGAGGGGTGTCTGGGTGGCTCAGGGTGTTAAGCCTCTGCCTTCAGCTCAGGTCATGATACCAGAGTCCTGGGATTGAGTACCGCATCAGGCTCTCTGCTCAGTGGGGAGCCTGCTTCCCCCTTTCTCTCTGCCTACTTGTGACCTCTGTCAAATAAATAAGTAAAATCTTAAAAAAAAAAAAAAAAAAAAAAAAAAAAAAGAGCTAAGCTTGAAAACCCAGCTGCCCCGCCCCTCCCTTTTTCTCATTTTTGTTTTGTTTTTTGGCCAAGTAGCCTCAAAATCTTTTTGTATTAATACGTTCATGCCAACATTAGTTGAACGTCCAGCCCTGTGTCCAGTAGGTCGTAACCACTGCGTGTGCTAGCTCACTGAATCATTACGCTCTCTGGGCCATTCCCGGACTCTGCCCTGATTGCAGCAGAGAACTTGGGCTCACCAAGTGAAGTCACTCTGTTAGCCTTTGCTACACATGGAGTAAACCACAGGACTGTTCTGAGCCTCTGCTCCCTGTTTCAGAGCCTGAACCCTGGCGTCCCAACCTCGCCTGCCCCCCGCCTTCTTGTTCTCTTCCTTCTCAGACCCCCCTACCTGTCTTCGGAGAGACCCTCTTTTCCTTCCTATTCTTTTCCAGATGTATCTTCTGACTTTGATTTTAGATTGGTCCTATCTCCTAAAATATTTTGCCAAAAAATCGATGTGAAGGAGAAATTTGATGCTGGTGTTTTATTTATTTTTGCCTTTCTCATATAAAACCTCTCCCCGGAGTTCCTGTCTTTGTCTTCAACCTCAAATTCTGTGGTTGCTTTCTGACGCTGAGTGACCCTGCCTGCAAATCCACAGATCCTTAGGTTGGAGGAGGTTGGCCTGGAATTTATAATTTCTTCTGTCCTTTTTTTCCTGCCTGGTTTGCCCTGTACTTGTATCTGCTGGGTACTTCATTCCCCCTCAGAGCAGTAGTCTGGAGACTCGCCAGTCTTCAAGCCTAGGGCAGAGGGTTTTAGGATTCTCTCTCCAATTGTTTTCTTTACATGACATGCAAGAATGGAAAAGGATTCTGCATCCATCAGGCCTTCTGGAACAGTCTGACTCCCTTGTTCATGTCTGACTTCTGAGGCTTATAAGCTTCCTCCCCTGGAGCCCCACACGTGGGGAGTCCGAGGGTCCATCTTGCTCCTGCAGAGCTCCTGTCCTTGCCATTGAAGGAAGCTTTGTCTTCTGTTCCCCTCTTGTGGGGCCTTCTGAGTTGGCTTCCTTGTCGTATATGGTGCCCAGACATGGTTTGACCCTCCTCACCATTGTTCTAACCCTGGCTTCTTAATTTCCCCTGAACTTAGTACCTCGCCTGATTTATTATTTTCCTTGTTTTGTTGGTATAAACCAAGAATTCTCACCAGCCCATCCTTTATTGGTGTTTATCGAATCTTATCATAGTGTCCTGTTTCCCTGGTATTTATACTTTTCCATTTTGGGTTGCCTCTTGTTCACATTGCTCTAGCATATTCTTTACTCAATTTAATATACATGATGCATCAGACAGAGGGCAGGTTTCTTGGACAAGGACTATTTCCAGTCACGGTTTTGCAACTTTTCAGCTAGCAACGACCCCTTTACCTTTACAAACAATGTCTATATATTTACACTGAAGATTATAAATCCTGCCTATAGGGGTGCCTGGGTGGCTCAGTCGGTTTCGCATCTGCCTTCAGCTCAGGTCATGATCCCAGGGTCGTGGGATCGAGCCCCACGTTGGGCTCCCTGCTCGGTGGGGACCTGCTTCTCGCTCTCCCTCTGCCCCTCCATCTGCTTCTGCTGTCTCTGTCTCTCAAGTAATTAAAATCTTTAAAAGTAAATAAATACGGCCTATAATTGTTGGAATATTCATTTTAAAAGTAATCTATTTTCAATAGAAAAGGTAATACATGTGTGTAGATACACAAAAGACAAAGAAGTTTCCCGGTCACCTCAGACCTTCCCATCCCCTTCCCGGAGGCAATCACTTAACCATCAGGATATACCAGAAACTTGCAAACACACACATACAAACATATATATATATATATACATACATACACACCAACTTTTTTAAAATTATAACTTCACTCATACATGTGTACACACATACACACACACACACATATACACACGGAGCACCTGGCCAGTGTCTGAAGAACGAGTCATTCTTGATCTCAGGGTGGTGAGTTTGAGCCCCACAATAAACAAACAAACAAACAAATAAATAAGCAAACTTAAAAAAAAAGATGTCACAAATAGAAATACCATTTATTAAAGTAGGCAGGTGAATCAGAGACCTGCCTGCCATAAGTTCTGTGTCCCCAGTGCTCAGACAGTACCTGGCCTTTAGAAGGCACTCACTCCATAGTTGTTGAATGAATGAATGTTGTTCACAGAATTTATCTTGATATGTATCCCTTGTCGCACAGAAGTTCTACCTCATTCTTGTTAAGAGCAAATGTTAGTCCACGTTGTAAGTTTGTCATTCCTTTATTGGACTGAGACCCATGATGGACTTTGAGTTCGCTTCTGACCTTTTCTGCCTCAAAGATTAATTAGATTAATAAGAAGTGACCTCACCGAGGTGGCTCATGTTCTGCTCTCCCACTCCACTGTGTATAGAAAGTTCTTTGCTCTTTTCAGGAATAGGTCATAAGAATGGATCATCCCATCAGAGGTTTCGGGTTTTTCTTTATGGAAAAAGACAAAAAACAAAAACAAACCCCCTCAAACTATGAAAGGCCCCAAAATGTGAGAGAAATATCCTACTGAAAATGAAGAAAAGTGTTGACAAGCAGGACCAGGGGCATCTCTGCCTGGAAAAAGTATTTAAATAACTTGGAGAAAAAAGGGGCTACTTAAAAAAAAATACATTTAGGAAATTTTTAAGCATTCTGGAGGTAAACAGATGTTATCTATTTTCAAATTAATTGTAGCCAACATTGTTTTTTATCAGTTTGCTCTTGGGCAAGTTACTAGGAACTGGGCATTTAAAATTTTACAAAATGGAAGTATTGCTTAAGTAGGAGACTGTAAACAACTTAAGACAACTCCAATATTTCAGACTGAGAGGGATAACAAAGTCTAGGATGGAGAATCCCTGGTTCATTGAATGTACCACCCAAGTTTCTCCTGCCCCATTTCATTCTGGAAAAACTGTCCCCAAAGGACAGTTGGGCAGTGAAACATTACAGAGGTGATGGACTTCTAACAGGTCAGCTAGAGCTGGCTGTACCTCATTTTATCACACATTGCTTTATTGTACTTCGCAGATTTGTTATTTTGTTCTGTTTTTGTTTTTACAAATTGAGGGTTTGTGACAAGCAAGTCTACCGGTACCATGTTTCCAACAGCATTGGCTCATTTTGGGTCTCTGTATCATTTTGGTATAATTCTTTGAAATATTTCAAACGTTTTCATTATTATTGTATTTGTTATGGTGATCTGTCAGTGACATTTGATGTCACTATTGTCACTGCTGTGCGGTGCCATGAACCATGTGAGACGGAGGACTTAACTGATAACGATGCCTGTTTTGACTCCTCTACAGCTGGTCATTCCTCATCTCTCCCTCTCCTCCCTGAGAGTCAACAATGTGGAAATTAGGCCAATTAATAACCCTTCAATGGTCTCTAAGTGTTCCAGTGAAAAGAAGAGTCCTACATCTCTCACTTTGAATCAAAAGCTAGAAGTGATTAAGCTTAGGGAAAGAGGCTTGTCAAAGCCTGAGATGGACGCAAGAGGCCAGGCTTTTGGGCTAACAGCCAAGTTGTGAATGCGAGGGAAAAGCTCTTCAAGGAAATTAAAAGTGCTACTCCAGCAAGTGCACGAATGATAAGAATGTCAAACAGCCTTGCTGCTGATATGAAGAAAGTCCTAGGGGCCTGGACAGAAGACCAACCTAGCCACAACATTCCCTTCAGCCCCAGCCTAATCCAGGGCAAGGCCCTAGCTCTCTTAAACATTATGAAGACAGGGGAAAAAGCTACACAAGAAAAGCTTGAAGCTAGAGGGATTGGTTCATAAGGTTTAGGAAGCCATCCCTTTGAGGCTCCTGGCTGGCTCCGTTGGTTAAGGATCTGACTCTTCGTTTTGGCTCAGGTTATGAGTTCAGGGTCATGAACTCAAGCCTTGCATCAAGCTCTGCGCTCAGCAGGGAGTCCGAGATGGTTTCCTTTCCCTTTTCCACCCTTTCTGCTCCTACCCTGCTTGTACTCTTTCTTGCTCTGAAAATAAATAAAATCTTTAAGAAGGAAGCAGCAGCAGCTGTGTCTATACCGTAAAACTGTGAGGTGAAGCAGACAGTGGTCTAGAAGATCTAGCTGTGCAGACAGCCACACTGACCAAAATTTTCATTTTGATGAAACAGCCTCCTATTGGAAGAAGATGCCAGCTTGGACTTTAACAGCTAGAGAGAAGTCAGTGCCTGGCTTCAGAGTTTCCAAGGACAGACAGACTCTCCTGTTAGGGGCTCATGGACTGGTGACTAGAAGTTGAAGCCAGAGCTCATTTACCACACCAAAAGTGCTAAGGCCCTTAATAATGATGCTAATTCTACTCTGCCTGCGCTCTATAAATATAACAACAAAGCCTAGATGACGGTATGTCCATTAATAACATGGTTTACTGAGGATTTCAAGCCTGTTATTAAGAACTACTGCTCAGAAAAAAAATTTTTTTTTAATATTACTGTTCTCTGACAATGTACCTGGTCACCAGAGAGACCAGAAGGAGATGTACAAAGAGATAAATGTTGTTTTCATGTCTGCAAACCCAACTTCCTTTCTGCAGCCCAAGGAACAAGGAGACATTTTCACTTTCAAGTCTTAGGATTTAAGAAATACATGCCATTAAGGTTATAGCTGCTCTAGACAGTGGTTCCTCTGATGGAGCAGGGCAAAGTCAATTAAAACCTTCTGGAAAGGAATGGCCATTCTAGGTGCCATTAATGACAATCACAATTCATTGGAAGAGGTCAAAATATCAACATGAGCAAGGGTTTGGAAGAAGCTCATTCAACCTTCATGGGGGGACTTTGAGTGGTTCAAGACTGCAGGGGAGGAAGTAATTGCAGACGTAGTAGAAAAAGCAAGAGAACTAGACTTAGGAGCTTGAAGATAGACCTGAATGGCTGCAAACTCACGATAATGTGTTAATGGACAAGAAGTGGCTTCTTATAGATGGGCAAAGAAAGAGGTTTCTTGAGATGGAATCTCCCCATGGTGAAGATGCTGTGAAGATTGTTGACCTGACAACAAAGAATTTAGAAGATTACATAAACTTAGTTGATAAGGCAGGGACAGCATATGAAAGGATTGACTCCAATTTTGAAAGAAGACCTCCTGTGGGTAAAATGCCAACAAACCACCCCACGTTAAAGAGAAATCTTTCATGAAATAAAGAGTCCATTGATTTGGCGAATTTCACCATTGTCTTCTTTCAAGGAAACCCCACAGACACCCCACCCCAGCCTTCAGTCACCACCACCCTGACCAGTCAGCAGCCATCAAAAATGAGATTAAGACTCACAGAAAGCTCAGATGATGGGGAGTATTTTTTTTCCCAGCAGAAATATTTTAGGGGCACCTGGCTGGCTCAGTCAGTTAAGGAGCTGCCTTCAGCTCAGGTCATGATCCTGGGGTCCTGGGATCAAATCCTGCATCAGGCTCACTGCTCAGTGAGGAGTCTGCTTCTCCCTCTCCCTCCGCCTCACCCCCTGCTTGTGCACATGCGTACACATGCACATACACACACAATAAAATTTTTTAAAAACTATTTTAAAATTAAGATATATACATCTTTTTGTAGACATAATATTATTACATATGTAATAGGAAACAGTGTAAACCTAACTTTTATAGGTACTGGGAGACCAAATTCATTTACCTCCTTGTATTGTACTAGTCAATCTATTGTGGAAGTCTGGAATTGGGACTTGTAATATCTCTGAGGTTTTCCTGTATCACTATCTTAAAAAAATGTGAAATTAGAATCTTTTTACTGATTGTTTTGTTGGCTTACAAATATGTTTTTCTCAACTTTGTGGTAGCAGGTTTGACCAGCGTCATGGAAGAATTTTTGGTTAAATGTCATGAAAGGATCTTAATTTAAAAATGGAACTGGCAAATATGAAATGAAAAATATCACATGTGCACCCTCAGAAAAACAAAACGGAAGGACCGAGACACTATTTCCTGTAAATGCCTCTTTTACTGAAAACCAAGACTTATCTCCTGACCAATGAGCATCCACCAAGGGCCACTCCTCATCCTCAAGCCAATGAACTTACTGTTTGGACTCTGCCTGGACTTCCCCTGTTTATGTTCCTTGTCCATAAATACAGCCCCTCCCAAATCCCGGAACCTGCTACAGCATGTGTTTCCCAAACTGTAATTCTTCTGTTATTCACAAATAAACTTAATTTTTTGGAAATTCAAGTTCTCCTCAGTTGACTTCTTGGAATTGACATTTCACAGGTGTCTAAAGAGGCATTTGAAGGAAACAACTCCCGGAAGGACAGCGACCGTGAATTAGGGTGCACTTGGTTTGGATTTAAACCTATGGATTTTCCTCAGAGTAAAACTCAAACTAAAGTGGAGAAGCACAGGTTGAGCACCTCAATACTGCTAAAACACTTTCCACTTCCATGTACAATCAATGGTTTCCAAAGCACAAGAATCCCACATAAGGAGAAGATGGGCACGGACAAGTAGTTGTCACAATTGGTTGCTTGTGGCCCACAGGAAATTCCATGCAATGGGGGATAGCTGGTCAAGAGTCAGACAACTTAGGTAGAGATGGTCAGCCAGGAGAAACAAGTATCCCTTGAAAGGCACACTGTTAAACAAAACACATTTCCCAACTCTCAGGCTCTCTAGGAGACTTCTTTGCTCTTGAGCAAAGTCCAAAAGTGGGGTCCCAGTCATCAAAATGGTCTAACGGTGGCCCCACTTCAGGAAGCCCAGCTGGGTTTATGTTAGACATTATAGTCTCTTCTTATACACATTTTTCACTAAATGGACCAATATTACTAAGACAATCTGGAATTACAAAGGCCATTATGAGGAACATCCCAATTAGACAAGATCCTTCCTTTATGAAGTGCACTTAAAACCGAATGGGATACCTACTTTAACTGGCATACAGAAGCTTCTAGAAGCCTTCACGATTTCTTAATAGCTTCACTAGAAGATTCATTGCAAAAGACTAATGAAAAATTTTAAAGAGGAACCTAAAACAGAGACGATATGACTCAAGTGACTCCCACTGCTTTCTTCTATTGGCCTTTCCTGGAGTCCTCAGCCTATTAATTCTGTATCTGAATCATCTTTCTATATGGAAGAGACTGTAGGATCATAAACAAAAGTCTGCCAGGTTAGTGGCCTTAAAGGACACCCCATATCTACCATCAAAGGAGGGTACCGAAGGGCCTCTCCTAGGGTGATGGGACTCTGTGGTGTTCTCCTACCAGTCATTCCCTTAAATGGCCAAGGGGAAATAATGTTGACAAATCCTGGTAGGTCCTGGAGCTTCATGCTGTACTTTGAACTCCATCCACTCTAGAACCTGTAGATGGGATCCAGAGAAGACCAGAGACATTGGTGAAAAGTGAGAATTCTTATTGCACTCAGCTTTCCTGAACTGTCTATAGAGCCCAGCTGAAAGAAGAAAATCAATTTTCATGTTGTCCATTTCCAAATCCAGACCCTATCTTTTTTTAATCCTTTATCTCCCAGAGATAGCTGCTGCCTCTTGTTTGCCCCATTTTGTGTCCTGAGAACTCGGCTTGGTGCTCATCATGTTGGGCGTGCCAAAATACTGCCAGAGAGAAACATGGGCTCAACCCCATGTTTAGGAAGGGTCCTACTGACTACTTTCAGCCCTCAGGAGAATCTCCCAAGTCGTCTTTATTTTATTTTTTGCTATCTTTGGAAGTTGCTCTGGATCTTGGGAGTATAGTATCCTTTGCATCTTTGAGGAGACGCAAAGTGAAAATTGGCTAAAGTTAAAGTTGGTCACAAGTTAAAATTGAAAGCAGATACTGAAAGCAAAATTGAAAGCAGATATTCAGGGCCTCATAGAAACACCCCGCCTTTTTTATGGCCTTCTCCCCTAACCTAAAATGAAACTACGTACCAAGATGGAAAGGAAAAACAACAACAACAATCATTTCAAAGACAGGCAGCTTGAAATCTAGAACATGGGAATCTTTTGATTTCCATCTTAGCTGGAGATCTTTTTCTTGGTCTAAAGCAGCAAACTGAAGATGATGTAGTAGGATGGGAGGGTCAGCCTAGGACGCATTCAAGTTCCAACCCAGTTCCTTGAGGAACTAAAAGCAATGTTCCTTGTCTTTATAAGAACAAGAATGCAGCTCTAGAAGCAATTTATATTCCTTTTTTTTTTTTTTTTTTTTAACCACCAATCCCCAAACTGTCCCCTATTCATCTCAAAAGCCCTGCAGATATTATAAAGGATCTGGTCTTAGGAAACCAATGTCCCTCATGGAGGAACTTTCCATGGGCCTCTGAGAGGTCACTCTTCTCCCTGGTTGCCCCTAAGAACTCTCAATGAGGCCCATCTCTTCGAAGTGCAAACTTCAGGGGGGTTATTCTTCTTAAATGAAAACTGGAGAGTAGGGAAAAGACTATTTGGAAAGACTTGAGTCAATTTTCTCAAGTGCCTCGTCTACATATTAGACGAGGCACTTGAGAAATATTAGTAAAAAAGCTTTAGCCTTCTGAGCAGTTAATTTTAATTTATTCCAACTTCTGACAACACAATTTGGATTCAACTGTTCTTTGAAAAACTATTTATTTTTGTATTGTACATGACTCATGGCTAAAATTTTTATTTTTTTAATGTACTCCTATGTATGTGTGTATGTATGAGATAAATGTGTGACATTTTTCTATCTCTGGATGGTATTACTAAAATTAATTTGGAGAAGAGTTCTATTTAATTGGCTTCGAGAAAAATAAGCACTTATCAAATTAAGTATTCCGAAAACTCAGAAGTACAAAAATGAACCCAAATGTTTTTCAAGTTTACATGATCTAAGATAAGTCTTCAATAAATAAAAGCTAGTTTGTAGGTTTAATTAAGAGAAACCGGTCTTTAGAGCTGTCAGCATTAAATATTAAATTTTTGTTCTACCTAGTTTTCTGAAGGTCAAATAAGCTCATGTTATCCCCTTTATGGAATTTCTCAGCAAGAGAGAAAACCTAGGATAGTTAGCTGTTTAATGTCTCAAGGAATTTTCATGAGTAATCTAAGCTTAATTATGAAGAATAAAGTAGATATAAGTAAAAGTTCACAAATGAACTTTTATTATGTTTAATTAGCCAACATATAATCCATCAGTTTTTGATGTAGTATTCAGTGGTTCATCAGCTGCGTATAACACCCAGTGCTCATCCCAACGTGTGCCCTCCTGAATACCCATCACCCAGCACCCTTCCTTCTGTAACTCTCAGTTTGGTTTCTAGAATCCAGAATCTCTTGTGATTTGTCTCCCTCTCTGATATCGTCCCATTCAGTTTTCCCTCCCTTCTCTTTGGTCCTCCAAGCTATTCCTTATGTTCCACATAGGAGTGAAACCACATGATACATGTCTTTCCTGTTCCACTTAGCATAATCCCCTCCAGTTCCATCCATGCTGATGCAAATGGTAGGTGTTTATCCTTTCTGATGGCTGCGTAATATTCCACTGTACATATGAACCACATCTTCTTTATTTTCACTCATCTGTTGAAGGACATCTGGGGCTCCTTCCACAGTCTGGCTATTGTGGACATTGCTGCCATGGACATTGGGGTGCATGTGCCCCTGCTTTTCACAATTATCTGTATCTTTGTGTAAATACCCAGTAGTGCAATTGCTGGGCCATAGGGTAGCTCTATTTTTAACATCTTGAGGAACCTCCATACTGTTTTCCAGAGTGGCTGTACCAGCTTGCATTCCCATTGACAGTCTAAAAGTGTCCCCCCTTCTCCACATCTTTACCAAAAGTTGTTTCCTGTCTTGTTAGTTTTTGCAATTCTAAACTTATGGCTTTGATTTGAATCTTTCTGATAGCGAGTGATATTGAACATTTTTTCATGTTGTCTGTTAGCCATTTGTAGGTCTTCTTTTGAGAACTGTCTGTTCATGTCTTCTGCTCATTTCTTGATTGGATTATTTTTTGGGGGGGGGTGTGGAGTTTGAGAAGTTCTGTCTAGATCTTGAATACCAGCCCTTTATCTGTAATGTCATTTGCAAATATGTTCTCCCATTCTGTAGGCTGCCTTTTAGTTTTGTTGATTGTTTGCTTTGCTATGCAAAAGGTTTTTGTTTTTTAAGATTTTATTTTTTAAGATTTATTTGACAGAGAGAGAGAGAGAGAGAAATCACAAGCAGGCAGAGAGGCAGGTGGAAAGAGAGGGGGGAAGCAGGCTCCCTGCTGAGCAGAGAGCCTGACATGGGGCTCAATCCCAGGACCCTGAGACCACGACCCACGCTGAAGGCAGAGGCGTAACCCACTGAGCCACCCAGATGCTCCTAAGATTTTATTTATTTATTTATTTATTTGACAGAGAGAGACACACACACACAGCGAGAGAGGGAACACAAGCAGGGGCAGAGAGAGAGGGAGAAGCAGGCTTCCATGGACACTGGGATCATAACCTGGGCCAAAGGCAAATGCTTAATGACTGAACCACCCAGGTGCCCTGTGCAGAAGCTTTTTATCTTGATGAAGTCCCAAAAGTTCGTTTTTGCCTTTGTTTCCCTGCTTTTGGAGACGTGTCATGGAAGAAGTTGCTGTAATGGATTTTTCAACAATAATTGTGTTTGATGGTAGGTGCATTTAAAAATGATTTCCAAATTTGTTGGTTACATAAAAACTTAAAGTCATACTGAGAGAAGCTAAATGATGGGTATTTGTTGAATGTTTACTGGAAACAACTGTTGCACATGGGCTCGTCTACTTTGGGCTTCTGGTTTACAGAGGAACTGAAGATACTTGCGCCCACATTGGTAAACATGCCATACATTTCTAGAAGTGTATACTTTCAGGAATTAGGAAATATTTTTATAAGTTTGCCAGTAACACACAGTTCACAATCGTTTACCTAATCCTCACTACAAATTAGGGTTTTTAAAGGGTTAAGGATTTGTATATACGTAATTAAAACTAGTAGAATTTATAAGGAAACATCGCTGTATGTCAGTTAAGTAGAATATTTATTTTAAGCAAAAGAAGTGTGAAGGGTGAGGTGCATTTCTGTTCAAGGAAAAGAAAGTAACTTTGTCCCAAGGTAAATTTGGTTATTTCAGAATGGGGAAAGGTGAATAAAGGGCAAAATAAATGGATTTAGAAAGTTGGGAAGAAAGAGAGGGATACGGGTGGGGTGGGGTGGGGAGAGAGAATCATACCTTGTGTGGTCAAGTTGGCGAAAACTGAATGAATTCTTACAAGTTTTTTGTTGTTGTTGTTAATAAGCTTTACTATGAATAGTACACTTATGTAAAACTCAACCTTAAGTTTCTTTCATCCACGGATAAGAAAACTTTTCTTGGGCTATTGGTCTGCTCCTGGTAAGAGATGGTGAAGGGGTTTTCTTTACCTTCCCAGGTTAACTGCCTGGACCGCAAAGATATTGTGTCTTAACACAATCAGTGGGTGTGCTTTTTGTTGCCCTTCCCAGGTCTTTGTTTACTTCAGAAAGCCCACGCTTTTTAATATTCAAAGAGCTAAGTTTTGTTCACAACCTAGGTAAGCTTCCAGATTTTCTATTTTACTTTGGTTAAATAATTATTATTTCACAATGATCTGTGATCCTGTTTAGTCCAAATGTTCAAACCCTCTGACATTTTGACAACATCCCCAAATCAAATCCTGAATCTTTTTTTTTTTTTTTTTAACCTCAAAGTAACTTTGAGATTTCCCACAGGGAGAGAGAGACACACACACACACATACACACACACACACACAATCTCAAAGGACTTACTTCTCATTTGGTAACATGTGAAACTAATTAGATTTACTTGACATGTTAAGTTATACAGGAAGTGTTCTCAAGTAAGAACTGATGCTAAGCCTTCTTAGCTTCTATTTGTATAGATCCTAATTCAAGTCTTCTAGAAATTTATGAAATTCCAGATTTCTATCTGGTATGTTCTGGTATAATTTTATCAGTCATAATTGCAGTTATCTTAAAATGCCAGAAGGGGAACAGAAAGTCAATCTTTGACAAAATATTACTTTAAGATAATTATTTATAGGAAATAGCTTACCGAGAAAAAGATCTCTGGAAACTGAGTAGACATTAACCTTTTCTATGAAACATTTACATTTATGGGAAAATCTCCATTTGTAAGGGGGTCTCCCTCTTTGTACCAGAAGAGAAGGGTGTCTCTGAATCTCTGGAAACTCTTACCAATGGAGAAGGCAAAGACTTAAATCTCCAGGACAACCTACTCTTGCTTGCCATGCTTTTCATGGTAACGTCCCAGAACTGGCCCTCCCCAACATTTTCTTTTTTCTTTAGCTGGAGATGCTATTTAGGTGCTGGATTGGGCCGAGTATCTCCCATTTATACAGGTGGTATACAAGTTATTAAACTTGTTTCTCATCTGCCAATCTTTTAATTTAGGGTAGTCTCAGACAAAAACCAAGAAGGAAGGATAGAGGGAAATTATTTTTCCTCACAGTGATGTGTCACACAGCAATAACCAAATTTCCTTGTCACCTCCATTAAAACAAGATCTCCTCAGGTTTGTAACCATGGGCATTTTTAAGCCAGTTGTCTTTGTTTTTTTAAAGATTTATTTATTTATTTGACAGACAGAGATCACAAGCAGTCAGAGAGAGCGCTCAGAGGAAGCAGGCTCCCTGCTGAGCAGAGAACCCGATGCGGGGCTCGATCCCAGGACCCTGAGATCATGACCTGAGCCGAAGGCAGAGGCTTAACCCACTGAGCCACCCAGGTGCCCCTAGCTCATTGTCTTTAAGTGATTCCTTCAATGAAGATTTTTCTTTCACTTATTGGATTCTGATTGGTTTGGGTCTTGGAGGCCATGGTCCTAAAATGCTCTCCATAATCCTAGTAGTCTCCCTGGTGAGCTGTAATGAGTATATTGTTTTTATGCTTATCAATTGACCATGGAAATGGTCTAGCCTAGACCTAGATCTCAGCCTGGAAGAGCATGGCTGAGATTGTTTCCTATTCCTTTTGTTGTTCAAATGAGACCAATGATATCCACTTGCCATTTCCTCTTCTACGTGGGGTAAGACACCGGAGGATGGTTGTCCTCTGGTCCAAGGGACCTGCACTCCATCTAACAATGTTTTTGATTGAGGGAAGAAAAAAAAAAAAGGAAAATAATGCTCAAGTGACATGGTTGATGAGCAATGCTTTCTGTAGAAGATCCTGACTGAGAGAGGTAAATGTGAAAGAATATCTAACATAGAATTGGAAGATATGAAATGGGTGATTGTACCCATATACCCTCTGAAGTATGAAACTGAAAAACTCGAAAACTAATCTCTTGCCAATTCCTGATTTACAGAAGACCAAGACTTGCCTCTTGACCAATAAACACCCACCAAGACTCTCTCTCCATCTTCAAGCCAGTGAGTTTACTACTTAGACTCCGGCTGGATTTCCTCCTCTTTGTACTCCTTGTCCATGAATAAAGCCTGTCCCAAACCCTCAGTGGACTTGCCAATAGCTTCCCCAAATTGCAATTCCTCTGCTATTCTTGGGGAAACAAACAAATAAACAAACAAACCAAAAACCTCAATTTCTGATCATTTGAGCTTGGCTCTGTGTACCTCTTTATTTAGGGTGACGAAGTTATAAAAGTCAAAAGTCAAACTAGCTACAACACTATAAAATTCACTTATACAGGGGCGCCTGGGTGGCTCAGTGAGTTAAGCCGCTGCCTTTGGCTCAGGTCATGATCCCAGGGTCCTGGGATCGAGCCCCGCATCGGGCTCTCTGCTCAGGAGGGAGCCTGCTTCCTCCCCTCTCTCTGCCTGCCTCTCTGCCTGCTTGTCATCTCTCTCTGTCAAATAAATAAATAAATAATCTTTAAAAAAAAAAATTCACTTATACACACGACTGGGAAGTAGAGGCTCAAACTAGGATTCAGGCACAGCTGACTGGTTCATAAATCGGCCCTTTGCCATGCAAGAATCATGCAGTCCAACTTAGCCAATGTAGCAGAAAATAGCTCGTCTCTTCCCAACATAGGTTTGGCCAGTCTGAGTTTCTGGGAGGGACAGGGTGTAGGAGTCCCTAAAGAATGGGGCGGAGCCATGTTACACCAAGGTAAGTAACACAGTCCAAAACCCAAGAGCCCACTGGGAAAGTGAAGAGTAAATACATTGCTCCTTGTCAATGTTGTGTGCTGTGGGAGCCCAGAAGAATGAGCGGCCAAATCTTTGTTTTAAAAACAAATTAATGATTAATATCCATGTTGCATCAGCTGAGTACATGCCTAGAACCCTGTGACCTTTGTACCTCATTTCTCTTCAGCACAGGCTCTCCTCATAAAGAGGCTACAGTTTATTCGGCCTCTGCCCCTCCCCCCACTTTCACGCCCAACAGCCACACCTTCACCTTGACAAGACTTAACTCCAGCTTTTAAATGAGCAACAACACTTTCTAGTTCAAACACTTGCCCAGATCGTTTATTTTTCAGCTGTGTTCCTCGATCCGTTATTATCATTAAGATTTCTAACGGGGAGGCAGTGGGACAGGTGAGAAGAACCAGGAAAATTAGAGGCCGGCTTCAAAAGCAAACTTTAGGCATCCTCGTTCCAAAACACCTTTCAAGTACATATAAAATTTCAGATACTTAAATTGGAGGACACTTAAAAACATTTCAGTGTTGAGACATTCCTTCATAGAATCCTGAAGAGGGAAAAATCCAAGCGATAAACCCTGATATTAAAAATAAACATAGCTGAAGCATGCATAAAAGGTTGACGCATTCAGGTAAATTCCTCAGAGGCCAACTGGTATTTGCATAGGTGGGGACTACAGAAAAATAACTCTTTTTGAGGATGCCCAAAGCTGATTGCCTACGTCCAGCCCAGAAACACAGAAGGTGAACATAGGCGTTTAAAAAGTAACTTTGGGGATGCCTGGGTGACTCAGTTGATTAAGCAGCTGCCTTCGGCTCAGGTCATGATCCCAGCGTTCTGGGATCGAGTCCCACATCTGGTTCCTTGCTCGGCAGGGAGCCTGCTTCTCCCTCTGCCTCTGCCTGCCATTCTGTCTGCCTGTGCTCGCTCTCTCTCCCTCTCTCTGACAATTAAAAAAATCTTAAAAAGTAACTTTGGTTTCCAAAGAAAACATCTTTTTAGCCATCATCAGAAGTATGTAGGAAACATCGGTTGCATATCAAGGTTGATCAAGTCAGAAAGAGAAGTCATTTAAAATGTATTTATCCACAACTCCCTTAAAAAAATGGGGGAAGGCCTGAGGAAGGAGAGGTTCAAGCCCCATATGGGGCACCAGGAAGAGGAGCTCTCGCCATGTCTGGCTTTGGAAACCAGCAGGACTTAACCTGGAGAGCCAGGAGGCTATAGGAAATGGAGAGTCTGCTCTCAGAGGGCCTGCCCGCAACCTTGCTCGCTCTGAGACCCAGCACAGACACAGCAGCTTGAAAAACACATGGGCCACATGTGAAAGAGATTGGCGGAGTCCCTGTGGGGCAGGTGCTGGCAGGGACAGGGACGCATGGAGACTTTCACCAGGAATGGAAGCACTGGTGAGAGCCATTTTCTTTCTCCTCCTTCAGCCTAGTAGGCCCCATGCTGGCGGCTACCAGTTATGACCTTCTCCATCCCCATGGCTGGCACCGCTCGCCCAGCTCCGGGCTTCCCTTGCCGACTTGCCACACCCAACCCATCCACCCCAGCAAGCACCCCCCCCACCCCCGCAGCAGCTCCCACCCGACCACGCCCAGCCAACAGCCTCAGCTGGGACCAGCTCCCCTCCAAGTTGTCTCCTGCCATAGGGAGGAAGAGGCCAGCCCACCTCCAGCAGGCCCACAACAGCTGTGGCCAAGTTCTACAGCCAGTCACGGCAGGCGCTAACCTCGCGGACCCCCCCCCCCCCACCCCCAAATAGCATGCCTGCAGCAGCTGGAGCAAAACCTCTTGGCCAGCTGTGTTCGTCGCCAGCCTCACCCACCAGTGCACCTGCA
This sequence comes from Mustela nigripes, assembly GCF_022355385.1. Lineage (NCBI taxonomy): Eukaryota > Metazoa > Chordata > Mammalia > Carnivora > Mustelidae > Mustela > Mustela nigripes. The sequence continues at coordinate 80,088,532 of NC_081565.1, read as the reverse complement.
GCGGTCACGGCCTGGCCACAACAGGAGAGCGCGTGCTGCCACTACAGTGGATAGCCCTAGAGCTATCCTGGTTCTGGGGGCTGAGGCGAACGCACTTCTGGGACCCACAGGATGCCTTCTACCTAAGACCCATGGCTTCAAGACCAGGAGATGTAGTTGATTTACTTAATAGATAGCAATACACACAAAGAGTCAGACAAAATACAGACAGGAATGTGCTCTAAGTGAAAGAACAAGACAAAACCTCAGAAAAAGAACTAAATAAAGTGCTGATAAGCAATTAAGAGTTAAAAAATAATGGTCCTTAAAGATGCTCACTCGACTTGGGAGGACAGCGGGTGAACTTAGGAAGAACTTCAGTAGAGACAGACAACATTAAGAATAACCGATCAGAACCAAAGATGGACAGCAACGAATAAGCCAGAAGGACTCAGCAGCAGTCTAAAGGGCTCTAAAGAGTAGATCAGCGATGTGGAAGACAGGGTGTGGAAATCATCCAAACTGAACAGAAAAAAAAAAAAAAATTTAAATAAGGATAGGTTAAGAGACATTAGGGAGAACATGGAGTGTACTGACATTTGCATTATTGGGATATTGTGTTGTGTAGGGGTCCTGGAAGGAAAGGCAGAAAGGGGAAGAGAACTTAAGAAGTAGGAGCTTAAAAGTTCCCTAACTTTGGGAAGAAAACAGTCACCCAGGTCCCAGAACAGAGCTCAAGAGAAGATAAACCCAAAAACCTTCACACCAAGACACATAATAGCAATGTCAAAAGTTACTAGAGAGACAATCTTAAAAGAAGCAAGAGAAAAGAAACTGGTTACATGTAAGTTAACACCCTAAGACTAAGAGCTGAATTTTCAGCAAAAACTTTGCAGCCACAAGAAAGTGGCAGGAAATACTCTAAGTGCTGAAAGAGAAAACTTACAACCAAAAATCCTCTGCACAGCAAAGTTATCACTTGAAACTGAAGGACAATTTCCCAAACAGAAAACAAAAACAAAACCCTATAGGAGTTCATCACCACTAAACTGAACCTACAAAAAATGTTAAGGGAACTTCTTTAAGCAAAAAAGAAAAGGCCATAAGTGGAAGAAAGCAAATAATCAGAGAAAAAAATTTCCCTGATAAAGATATACTGAAGGCAATAGATCAATTTGCTCATAAAGTTAGTCATCAGTAAAGTCAACTCTATCTATAACAATTAGGTAAGAGAAACAATATATTTAAATATGGATGTAAAATATGACTGAAAATATATAAATCATGGAGATGAGGGAGTAAAACTGTAGTGCTTTACGTTTTGGAATTAAGTAACCCTCCACTTAAAAAAAAAGACTGCTCTCTACATAGGGTGTTATCTATGAATCTCACGGTAACCACAAACCAAAACCCAACAGATACCTAAAAAATGAAGAGAAAGGAATCCAAGCATAACACTAAAGAAAAGCCACAAGAGAAGAAAGCAAGAGAAGAACAGGGGGAAACTACAAAAATAATGAAGAAATAATTAATAAAATGGCAGGAAGTATGCACCAATAATTAATGTATTTGGATTAAATGTTCAAAAAACCTCACCCAAATGTTGCCTGTAATACACTTCAGACTCGAAGACACACACAGACTGAAGGAATGGAAAAGATATTCTGTGGGAATGAAAATTGCTGTGGGGGGGGGGGGGGGCGGAGCAGGGGTAGCAGGACTTAGCAGACATGATGGAGTTCAAAACAAAGACTGTATCAAGAAGCAGAGAAGGGCATTACAGAATGACAATGTAATGAATACAACAAGAGGATATAACAACTGGAAATATCTCTGTATCCAACAGAGGAACACCTAGATACGTCAAGGAAAATTTAATAGACATAAAGGAAAAAAAATGAGGGTAATAATACATTTACATCATACAGAGATCACCAAGACAGAAAATCAACAAGCAAACAGTGGCTTTGAAGGACACATGAAATAAATGGACTTTACGTACAGAACATTTCAACCTAAAACAGCAGCATACACCTTTTTCTTGAGTGCACATGGGGAGAACAGATAACATGTCAGGCTGTAAAAGTCTCAAAGAATTTAGGACCCTAAAATCCTATGGGGCATTTCCTTTAGCCAGAATGCTATAAAACTGGAAAAAAGAAAAAAAAAGCTAGAAAAAAGACAAAGAGATGAAGCTAAACAACATGCTACTAAACAACCAATGGGTCAATGAAGAAATTGAAGAGAAAATATTTTAAAAATACCTGAAGGCAAATGAAAATGGAAAGAAGGTTCCAAAATCTTTGGGACAGAGTAAAAGCAGTTCAAAGAGGGAAGTTTATAGCAATTTAGGCCTACTTCAAGGAACAAGAAAAATCTCAACCTGTTTGCACACATAAAGGAACTAGAAAAAGAACAAGTCTAAAATATAGAAGAAAATGTTACATATCTAAGCAGAAATACATGAAACAGAGACTAAAAAATAGTGAAATGATCAATGGAACTAAAAGTTGTTTCTTTGAAAGGATAAACAAAATTGACCAACCTTTAGTCAGATGCATCACACACAAATGTGCACGCGCACACCTGTGTACCACTAAAAAAACCTCAAAATCAGAAATCAGAGAGAAGTTACAACCTAAGAAATACTAACAAGAGAAGTACAAGCGATTGCATTAGACTGCTCTGAAAAAAAATACACCAACAAATTGGATAACCTCCAAGAAATGGACACATTCCTAGAAACATGCACTCTTTCAAGACTGAATTGGAAAGAAATGGAAAATCTGAACAGACCATTCATCATAGTAAAACTGTACCCATGATTAAAAAAAAACAAAAAAAAAAAAACCAGCAAACAAAAGCCAAAGACCAGGTCTTCACAGTTGGATTCTACCAAACATGTAGAGAGTTATTATATAGACTTCCCAAACTACTGTCCCACCCAAAAAAAAATTAAAGAGGAAGGAACACCACCAAATTCATTCATTACTTGGCTATCTAAACTAGACCAAAGCATGACAAAAAGAAAGTTACACACCAACATCCCTGATGAACATAGACACCAAAACCCTCAACAAAATAACAGTAAACCAAATGCAACTTTACACGAAAAGATTCATTCACAACAATCCAGTGGGATTTATTTCAGAGATTCAGGGATGATTCAGTATTTGCCAATCAATGTGATATATCATATTCACAAAATGAAGAATGAAAATCATACAATCATCTCAGTAGCTTAAAAAAAAAAATCTTTGACCAAATTCATTATTTATGATAAAAAAAAAACTCAGTGTTAGAGGAAACACACCTCAACATATTAAAGACCACACGTGACAAATCCACAGCTGACACAGTCAATAGTGAAAAGCTGAAAGCTTTTCTTCTAAGATCAGGAACAAGACGAGGATGTTCACTCTCAGCACTTTTATTCAACACAGAGCTGAAGTCCTAGGCACAGCAATCAGTCAACAAAAGAAATAAAATGCATCCAAACTAGGAAGAAGTAAAACTGGGACTATTTGCATTTAACGTGACACTATATATAGAAAACCCTGAAGACTCCACAAAACGAACAAAAAAACAATAACAATAAAAGAACCATCGTAACTATTAGAACTAATAAAGGGACTCAGTAAACTTGCAGGATACAAAATTAATATAAAAATATGCTGGATTTCTATAGACTAATAATCAAAGGGAAGTTAAAACAATTCCATTTGTAATTGCATCAAAAAGAATCAAATACCTAGGAATAAGTTTAACCAAGGAAGTTAAAGACTTGTACTTGGAAAATTCTAAGACAATGGTGAAAGAAATTCAAGAGGATATAAACAGAAACAGCCCATGCTCGTGGATTCCAAGAGTATTATAATGTCCATCCTACTTAAAGCAATCTACAGATTCAATGCAAACTCTATCAAAACACCAATAGCATTTTTCACAGAACCAGAACAAATAAAATTTGTTAAAATGTGTATTGAATTCCTAAAACCTGTATGGAATTACATAAAACCTTGAAGGGCCGAAGTGATCCTGAGAAAGAAGAATGAAGAGGAAGGCATCACACACCCAGATTTCAAACTATACTACAGAACTATACTAAACAGAACAGTATGGTACTGGCACAAAAATAAAGAACACAGCTCAGTGCAGAGAATTGTGAGCCCAGAAATAAACCCATGCTTATATGGTTAATTTACCGGACAGCTGCATGCAAAAGAATAAAATTGGACTATACAGAAAAATAAATTCACATGGATTAAAGACCTAAATCTGAGAACTGAAACCATGAAACTCCTAGAAGAAAACATAGGCAGTAAACTCTTGGACGACAGTCTTAGCTATTTATTTATTTATCTCCATAGGCAAGAGTAACAAAAGCAAAAACAACAGAGACTACATCTAACTAAAAAGCTTTTGCACAGTGAAGGAAGCCACCAACCAAACAAAAAGAAAACTTCTGAATGGGAGAAGGTATTTGCAAATGATATACCTGATAAATGTTCTTATCCAAAATATATAAAGAACTCCCACAAGTCAAATCATGACAGTTTGATTAAAAATAGGCCAAGGACCTGAACAGAAAATATTTTCTCAGAGAAGACTTATAGATAGCCAAGAGACACATTAAAAGATGCTCAACAAGACTGATCAGGGAAATCCAAGTCAAAACCATATGGAGAGGGGTGCCTGGGTGGCTCAGTGGGTTAAAGCCTCTGCCTTTGGCTCAGGTCATGATCCCAGGGTCCTGGGATCAAGCCCAGCATCGGGCTCTCTGCTCAGCGGGGAGCCTGCTTCCTCCTCTCTCTCTGCCTGCTTCTCTACTTGTGATCTCTGTCTGTCAAATAAATAAAATCTTTAAAACAAACAACCATACGGAGAGATTTCCTCCCACCTGTCAGAATGGCTCAAGTCTAAACGACCAGACATAACAAGTGTTGGTGACAATGTGGAGACGAAGGGACCCTCATGCACTGTTAGTGAGAAGGTCACGTGGGGCAGCCAGTATGGAAAACAGTAGGAGATTTTCTCAAAAAATTAAAAATAGAAACACTGTATGATCCAGCGACTTCTAATTCTGGTTGTTTACTCCAAGAAGATGAAAACACACTAATTCAAAAGGATATGTGCATCCCTAGGTGCACGGAAGCGTCATTTACAATAGTCAAGATATGAAAACAACCTACGTGTCCACTGACGGACCAATGAACAGAGAAGATGGGCTTACATCGGCAATGAAGTACTACACAGCAGTAAGACAGAATCAAATCTTGCCATTTTTTTTTTAAGATTTTTATTTATTTTGAGAGAGAGAGAGAACATGAGAGGGGAGGTCAGAGGGAGAAGCAGACTCCCCATAGAGCTGGGAGCCCAATGTAGGACTTGATCCCAGGACTCTGGGGCCATGACCTGAGCCAAAGGCAGTTGCTTAACCAACTGAGCCACTCAGGCGCCCAAATCTTGCCATTTCTAACCACAAAGATGGACCTAGAGGATATTGTACCAAGTGACATATTTAAGATAAACAGAAACGCTGTATGAGTTCACTTATATGTGGAATCGAAGAAACAAGTGAACAAACACAACAAAAAATAAACAGACTCATAAACACAGAGAACCAGTTGGTGGTTGCCAGAAGGGACAGTGGTGGGCACGTGGGCAAAGTAGATGAAGGGGATTTAGAGGTGGAAATCCCCAGTTCTAAGAGAAATTGAGTCATGGGGATGTAAAATATAACACAGGGAACAGAGTCAATAATATTGTAATAACTTTGATGGTGAGAGATGGTGACTACACACCGTGGTGAGCATCTCGTAATGTATACAGATGACCAGTCACTCTGTACAACTGAACAGCATGAAACGTCACTACTGTTCAATTGAAATAAATAACCCTTAAAAGAATCCATTTAATCCTTAGTCTCAAGAAAAAAAAGAAAACTGGGGGAAGTTAGCTGGAATCTTGGCTACCATAAACACAGTATGATGAAATTATATAATGAACACATCCTAGAACATAATAAAAGTTTAGAAAAGCTATAAGCTGCTTAGCCCTTCCTCTATGGAGACCCCTGTCTGGTGTTTTGGGGGTTTCTTTTTTTTTTTTTTTTTAGTTGTCTTGGTTTGTCAAATGTGTAATTATTGTGCATTTCAATGTGCAGATGAATAGAGAGACTGACCTAGGCAGGATCTAAAATCTTGCAGAACTAGGCGAAACCCCAACAGAGATAACGCACCGCACCAAAACCTTTGAAGGGACTGAGCGGGGAGGTAGCGTGCTAGGGCTGGTATCCTGCTGCTTGAGGAAAAGGGAGAAATCTGCCAACATCTGATGGTTCACAGCTTAAAAATGCAAAGAATGTATAGGACCCTAAGGTTTTTCCTGGAATTAACAGAAAGTAGGCATACCTCCTTAGGTAAATATGGTTGCTTTGAGCTCCTGTTGGAAGAAACTATGAGTCTCCAGGGGGTGTGGTGTTTCTGCCCGAGAACACAAAGGTGTCTTTGAGAATAAGCAAAATGGAGTTCAGTTTGGCGTGCCTATGATCATTCTAAGGGCTGGGGCCCTTTAAATCCTGCTCTTGTGGGTACAGCTTTGTTGAGTGTTAGTTTCACTTAATAAAGACTTCTTTGCTTTTATAGAACAGCTGTAACAGAATGGATGATGGGCTAGATTCGCCCTCCAATTTTTTTAGGCTCAATGGAGCCATAATTTAACCCTGCCAGTTCTGGCGGCACACGGATCAGCCCCACCCAAACGCCCATTATCCAAGAGGAGAGGAGGGCAAAAAACTCTTTCTGCAGAGGCTCCTCTCTCTGTTTGGGGGACTGCCTTTTGCAGGAAAAAACAGAATATTTACCGTTAGTATCTGAACATCTCACCTACACAGAAATGAGAAGGTCAAAGCGATCACACCGCACGGGAATCCTCCCATTATAAAGGGACAAACAATGAGTTTTGGAACACTGAAAAAAAAATTTTTTTTTAATAAAATAAACACAGGGATTACAGGGGTCCCTTTGAGTAACATCTTCTCGGATGCCTGTTTAGAAATTGAAGAACAAAGGAAGCCAAATGACAAAGGAAGGCGTTGCTGATCAAATATCAATTAAAATGTATGACAAACACAAACTTCAAGTAGTCAGTATTTGAAAATAGATATAAAACCTAAAAGCTTACCCTAAAATCTTGTCTAGACCACCCACCCGGTAGCTCCTAACGGACAGGCTGACTGTCTAGAAAGAAACAAGCCGCCTTAGCTGTGCCAGCCTTGCAAACCTGAATCTATCACCTCCACTGGGATTTAAGAAAAAGGATGGGTATTTCAAAAATTCAGCCTTCAAAAGACATTTGATTTTTAAAAATACGATCCAATGGGCAATACCGCTTATATTTAAAGCTTGCCTTCAGGAAATATTTATTTTTTAAAAAAGATTTTATTTATTTATTTGACAGAGATCACAAGTAGGCAGAGAGGCAGGCAGAGAGAGGAGAGGAAGCAGGCTCCCTGCTGAGCAGAGAGCCCCATGTGGGGCTCCATCCTAGGACCCTGAGATCAGGACCTGAGTTGAAGGCAGAGTCTTAACCACTGAGCCACCCAGGCGCCCCTCAAGAAATATTTGGATAGGAAAAAGCCTAGAGCAGAGGTCAGCAAACATTTTACATGAAGGGCCAGATCTCAAATACTTTAGGCTTTGCAGGCTGTACAGTCTCTGCCACAAAATCTTCACTCTGACACTGTGTGACAGCTGTATGTAAATGAATGAATGGCTGTATCCCAATAAAACTTTATTTATAAACACTGAAATGTGAATTTCATGTAAGTTTCATGTGTCTGGTAGAACATTCTTTTCGAATTGTTCGACCATTTAAAATTGTGGAAACCATTCTCAGCGTTATGGGTTCATTTAAAAAAAAAAAAAAAAAAAAAAAAAGAACAGGCTATGGGTCAGGATTGACCAGGGGCCAGAGTTTGCCAACACCAACGCACGCCCCCCCATAGCGCACTGTACACACATTGCAGACTCTTTATATAAACAAAGGCTGACTTCAGAAAACTGTACCCACACGAGGGAGAAATGGGACTGAAACTCCTTTTATTAATTGAAGCCTAGATTAACTCCAGGGGTGGGGGATGGAAAGACCAAGTATTTGCTGAATGCCTAGCACGGTGACTGAAGGCTTCCTGATTCTCCACCGGAACAGTCCCAGGAGACGCTACATACACACGCACGCTTTTCCTGGAGGAGGCAGGACGCTCAGAGAGAGGAACTGCTTTGCCTAGATCTGGTTCCCAGCCAGGATTTGAACATGGGTCAGTCTTCAGAAAACCTGTAGTTTTCCAGGGAGGAGCAGGGTTGATGGGGAAGGTGGGAAGGGCAAGAGATGCTCCGAGAAGAGGAAAAAACCCAAGAAGCAGGAGCTTTGGGGCTGCAGGGAACAGAGCGGACCTGGGCTAGAGCATGGACGCGAGAGTGAGCATTCACTGCTCTGCTACGCAGCAGCCCTAGAGACCATTCCTCATCCACCCAAAGTGACTGGGTGGTGTGACCCCAGATTGGCTTGTGGTGCGGGGGGCCAGCAGTCCTAAGCGGACCGCTAAAAATCTAACTTAATTAAGGCCAGACCATACAGCAAATCACCCGCCAGACAAGAACTACAGCTCTACCACTGCTGTTCGAAGAGGCAAGTTTAAGTCCATCTAAGTTTCGATCGACTTCTGGCATTTTTCCTCCTCCTTTTAACAAATACATAATCCCTCTGTAAAGACTTGGGAAAAATACACGTAAGGACTACACATGAAAAACTGTCCATGCAAATAATCACACTTGACATTTTTGGGGAATATCCTTTAAGTTTTTCTGGTCTTTTATCTACACATTTTGAAGCGGGGACTCTGCTATTCACCGCTTTTTGCACCAAACACACCTCAGACTTGTTTCTAGGTCATTCCCCAAAGTCAAATCTATAAGTCGTTCCCCCCAAAACAAAGCAGAATGACCGTTATCAAAAAAGGTTGGTGCAAATCTTCGCTCCGTCCGCGCCCCAGGTGTGAACAATACCTATCAGATCTGAGCAAGGTTTGCAAAGAACTCCAGTGGGAAAACCTGCTCACCTTGCCAGGGAATCTCGAATTTATATAATCATGGGATCCTTCTGGTACATAACATTTAGAAAACTGATACTCTACAGAATATCCGTGGTCAAAAGCTGTTCTGCATGATTTGTAATGGTCCCGAATATTCGGTGATTTATGCAATCCCTTACGAACTTTTACAAACAAAACCAACCACCAAGCCCAGTTTTGCAACTAAATCTTTACAAACACGAATTCCTTGGAGATGCAATTGCTTTGTCAAGGATGCGAACCTTACAGTTTTCTTTTTTCAGAAATGGGTATTGTAGATAAAATTGTCTTGCGTTTGCATGAGAACTTGAATGCTACATTTCCATTCTAAGTTTACTTCATTAATAATTAATGGAGACACTGAACCAGGCAAGCCTCTACTAGATGCTTAATATCCCGTTTCTACTCTAAGACCAACATGAAAAAACAGCTGAAACTCTCATATACTCCTGGAGCAAACAAACTGGTACTTTGCAAAACTGTCGGCAGCATCTACTAAAAATGAACACAAGCACACTCCATGTATTACTTTTCTAGTGCTGTATAACCCATCACCACAAACTTAGCGGCTTAAAACAAAACCATAGTCAACTCACAGTTCTGTAGATCAGTCTGACACAGGGTGGCTGGGTTGTCGTCTCCTGCCCAACGCTGAAATCAAGGTGTTCCAAGGACCGAGTCCTTACCTGGAGTCCTTGGGGAGAAATCCACATTCTATCTCCTTCAGGTTGTTGGCAAAATTCAAGTCCTTGAGGTCCTGTTTCCTTGCTGGTGGGCAGCTGAGAGCCACCCTCCGCTCCCAGAGGGCACCCCGCAGTCCTTGCAGGGGGACCCCGGATTATGAAGCCAGCAACAACGCCGGAAGGCTCCCTTACGTCCAGTGTCTCCGTCTCTCTCTCCTGCTCCTAGCTGCAGAGGAACTCTCTGTATTTAAGGTGGCTGGTGTGATCAGGTTCACCTGGCTATCTCGGTCTCATAAAGCCCACCTGGATAATATCCCTGTCCTTAGGGCATGGAATCGGGCGGCTATTTTGGTATTCTGCCCGCCTCCTCCCATAACTGAGTTCCAGTCCTAGATACATACCCAGCGGAAATGCATACACAGTTTTCTCCAAAATGCAGGCACAGAAGGCTAAGAGAAACACGATTCATAGTAGCCAAAACCTAGAGAAACTCTTTAACAATAATAATGGTATATTTTTATAATATACACACACAGTGTGGAGTAACCAGGTCAGTATTTCATGGGACTAAGTGCAGGGGGCACCTAACGGAGCCCAGAAAGTCACAGAAGGCTTCCCGGGGAAAGTATAGCTTTCACGGCAAAGAATGAGAGTGAGTGATGGGGTAAAAGTGGGCAGGACTGGCTCTACAATTGACATAATAATAGGAAAAGAGGTGACATGCATGTAAAAATTATGAGCAGATGGGTATCATAAATGGACAGCAAAATGTGTGTGTGGGGGGCAATGACATGCCCAGAGAAGTAGACAAGGATCAGAACATGGAGAACCTTGGAGACCACATTAATACGACTGACCTCGGGGCGCCTGGGTGGTTCAGTTGAGCATCTGACTTTTGATTTCAGCTCAGGTCATGATCTCAGGGTCCCGAGAGGGAGCCCTATGTTGGCTCCACACTGGGTATAGAGCCTGTTTAAGATTCTCTCTCCCTCAGCCCCTCCCCCAACTCCTCTCCTGTGCTCTCTAAAAAAACAAAGACTGAGGCTGACCTTAATCCTGTTGCTGATGGCGACAGAAGAGGAGGACCTTGTAAAAGAAAGGATATGGACATATTCACAATTGGGATCAGGACACTGCAAAGTGGAAGGTGACATTTCAAGAGGAACGTGAGGACACTAGGTTAGTTAGGAGGCTGTTCAAGGAGTACAGGTTAAGAGATGGGAACCTGAGTTGCTGGCATGAAAGGAGCAGGAAAGTTATCAGAAGTCTGGAAGACTCGTATCCACCTCCATGCCCCAAATCTCAGAGTCCTATGAGCGTTTTTGTGGTTTTGAATCCCATTAGCTCTCAGGAGGACATGTGCCGATCGATCCTAATCTCCACTAGCAAATGCCCGTGTCTCCCAGTTCTTGACAGAATGGGTGTTTAAAAAAAAAAATCTCACCACTTACATAGGCAATAACTGTACCTCATTATTTTATATTGTATTTTTGGTCGAAAGTATTAACATTTTTAAAATGTGCGTTGACTGTCATTTTGTAAAGTATCAATTCACATCACTTTAGACTAGATTGTTCTAATGGTGTTCGTTTCTTCCTATTGTGAGAAATTATAAAGATACTAACCCCTTTGAAGTGCGTTTCTCCATATCCACACCTTTTGATTTTGTGGAGGCTGATTTTTTTTTCATTTCTAATAATTTCACGTGATTAATTAAATCAATTCCTCTATTATTGATTTAATAATATTTAATTAATATTTAATAATATTTCCACCTTGGGATTTAGGCATTTGAGTTCTTCCCCAATCATGACTGGTGAATCTTTTTTTTTTTTTTAAGATTATTTATTTATTTATTTGACAGAGAGACATCACAAGTAGGCAGAGAGAGAGAGGAGGAAGCAGGCTCCCCGCTGAGCAGAGAGCCTGATGCGAGACTCGATCCCAGGACCCTGAGATCACGACCTGAGCCGAAGGCAGCGGCCTAACCCACTGAGCCACCCAGGCGCCCATGACTGGTGAATCTTTACCTAGATTTTCTTTAGGTGCTTTAGTCATTTTATTTAAATCTTCAATTGATATAGGATTTATTTTGGTATATACTATACAGTATCTTAATTTTTTTCTGGATAATCATTTGGCTAAACAAAATGGGTAATTCATGCTTTTCCTGTTGATTTGGAATACCACTCATATATATTAAATTCTTAGGTCTTCAAAACAGGCTGTAATTCATGAGCCAAATTCCCCTACGTTACTTTTCTTTTCTAAAATACTCTCAACTGTTTTTGCAAATAAGGGTTAAGTGAGCTTCCTAGAGTGAACTGAAATGTTTCTCATCATTTTCTATGCTCTGTGTTCTAACAGTTTAAAATCTAAAGGAGATATTGGTTCCTTAAAGCTTTGAAAGATTTTGTTTATAAAATTTTCCAGGTGCTGAAATTCTCTGACATTTGTCAACTTCTTTTATAGCTTTTGGTCCATATAATTTACCATCCATTAAAAGTGTTCTTTGGGGGGCACCTGGTAGCTCAGCGGGTTAAAGCCTCTGCCTTTGGCTCAGGTCATGATCCCAGAGTCCTGGGATCGAGCCCTACATCGGGCTCTCTGCTTAGCAGGGAGCCTGCTTTTCCTCCTCTCTCTGTCTGCCTCTCTGCCTGCTTGTGATCTCTGTCTGTCAAATAAATAAATAAAAATCTTAAAAAAAAAAAAAAGTGTTCTTTGGGGTGCCTGGCTGGCTCAGTCCATAGAGCATGTGACTCTTGATCTCAGGGTGGAGCCCCACACTGGGTGTAGAGGTTACTTAAAAATAACATCTTCTGGGGCGCCTGGGTAGCTCAGTGGGTTAAGCCCCTGCCTTCAGCTCGGGTCATGATCTCAGGGTCCTGGGATGGAGCACCCCCGTTGGGCTCTCTGCTCAGCAGGGAGCCTGCTTCCCCCTCTTTTTCTGCTGCCTCTCTGCCTACTTGTGATCTCTTTCTCTGTCAAATAAATAAATATTATCTTTTTTTTTTTAAGTTAACTATTTGTTTTAAAAAAATCTTCTAAGAAACAGGCAAATCTTCTTTAACTAAAAGAACCATTTAATCAAAATGTCCAAAAATATTAACGTATCATACCTATAGCTAATTTCTCTTTTCATTCATAACCTGCATTCAGATTTTCTTTTTCTTGCTAGGCTTTGTCAAAAGTGTGTATTTTATTGGTCTTTTTAAAGATACACTTTTTGGGTTACCTATCAATCCCATTTAAATTTTATTCTTTCCTTGTGCTTTTCCTAATTTTTTTTTACTTTTTGGCTTCTGAATTGATTGCTTGGTTTATTTTTATTTTGTTCATGGATTTAAGCATGTAAGGCTCTAAGTTTTACTTGAGGTAGAGCTTTGGGATTTTTTTTGGATTTATAATTTTCCCATTTTTATTGTCTTAAACTGTGATTATAATTTGTATTTTTGTCTTTGACCTATGAATTATATGACAGCATTTTTAATTGCCACTATTTAAAAAAATTATCATTTTGTTATGAATCGCTCACTTTACCGCCTGTGGTCAGAAAATGTAGTCTACAGTGTGTTACTTATAGTCTTACTACATTCTCTATTTTTGTCCAGGTTCCTTGGATATTTGAAAAGAACATGCATATTATAAAAATACTCTTTCTCTTCTTTGGGTAAGACGGTGGTTTTCATGAAATCCTCCTGCTGGTTTTTTGTTTTTTGGGTTTTTTTTCGCATTTTTTTGCTTTGCAGTTTGATGGACTGTGACTAGGCATGGTTACATTTTCAATCGAGAATGTGCCCATACAAAGTAATTTTTTCCTGAAATTCTATTTTTTTAATAAAGATTTTTATTTATTTATTAGACAGAGATCACAAGTAGGCAGAGAGGCAGGCGGAGGGGTCGGGGAAGCAGGTTCCCCACTGAGCAGAGAGCCTGATTCGGGGCTCGATCCCAGGACCCTGGGATCATGACCCGAGCTGAAGGCAGAGGCTTAACCCACTGAGCAACCCAGGTGCCCCTTAAATCCTATTTTTTCCTGATACCAATATGACTACTCTTGTTCAGTGGATTCTTTGCCTTGTTTTTAACAATCACTCTGTTTAGCTAGTGTCGTTTCATTATTAGGGGACCCTCTAGTGAAATGTGCGCGGGCGTGCGCGCGCGCACACACACACACGTTTGCAGGTGCACACATAGGCAGTACTTCATTTTTTGATCCAAATTGAAAATCCGACTTTAAATAAGGACATTTAGGTGACACGCGTATTCTGTGTTTCTTATTTTGTCTGTTTCTTCTCATTTTGCCTTCTTTTGCTGGGCATCGATCCGGACTAATTTGTTTTCACTTTCTACAGACTGTGCAGGACGTCACTGTCCTTCCCCTTTTAGGTCTTTCACTTCCCGATTATTCCTGCCCCTACCCAAGCAGCCGTCTGTTTTCACCATTCTCATGTAAGGGCTCTAATAAGCCACCAATAACTTCAGAGTCCTAAATACAGCGAAGGCTTCCCTTTTCGCGAGCTCTGGTCTTACTACACCCTCCTCGTGACATTCAACACATCTGATCACTCTGCCCCCCCCCCCCACCTCTGCCCCTTAGTCTAAGACCCTGCCCTTGTCTGGATTTTGTCTGCTGGTCATTGCTGTCTTTCTGTCCTTCCTTCTCCTCTCTCTCCGTCTCCGCCCCGTCCCCACTAGGCGCTAACACTGCCCTTTCCGTCTATATTCTACCACTGGGGAGTTCCTCCACTTGTGGCTTTAGCTACTCTCAGATATGCCTGACTTCCAAATCTCCAGTCCAGATCACTTTTTCGAGCCCTAAACTAATATACGCCATCATGTCGCCTTCCCCCCACACTTAGGTCATATGCCTCTTGTTTTCATCACGTTCTTCTCACAATCTGCAATTGTACGGAAAATTTACTTATGTGTTTCCATTCACGGACAGTATAGCCCCCGACTGCAGAAAGCTTGTAGGTTTTTCTTCAGTCTTGCATCCGCAGTGACAACAGTGCCTGACGTTAATTAATAGGGGCTCAGCAAAATGGGTCAAATGAAAATGACTCTTAATAAATCCCACTGACCTGATGCAGGCATGGAATTGACGGAGAACTGGATTGAGCAGATCCAGTTGTCTACACCTGTCTACACCACTTACTAGACGTGTCTTTTAGCCAATTATCTGACCCTCAGTTTCTTCGTCTGAAATATGAGGATAACAAAGGCCTCTACTAGACGGGGCTGCACAGAACTGCTCCATGGATTAAACGAGAAGACAGACCTAAACACAGTACATAGTAAGGGCTTAATAAATTGTAGCTAGCTAGTGTGCATCTATAGAAATTAACCGAGCGCGCGCGCACACACACACACACACATTTTGTTCACTTCATTTAGTGTAATGGTTCTACTGTCCTGTCTTTGGGACCTCGACTTGCGTCTTCTTAACAACATTGTATCTCAAGAGCAGAGTCGGAGTCCCTAACGTCCTCCGCCCACTGCCTAGGCCGCCCCAGCACGGTTATGAGCTTTTATAAACCTCTTTAAATGATTTACCTGAAAATATAAATATTTTTCTCCAGTATCATACAGTGGTTTCAAGCAGCCTACATTCATTCCTTCTACTTCCTCAGAGGTCTGCGAACAGTAAATACACACAGGTCTCTACAAATATCACACATGCTGAACGACAGAGTAAAATCATCTTTGGACTTACCGTAACAAATCCTGCGGGCCCACGCCGAAGCGGCAGCCCCCGTCACGGCCAGGTACGCCCCTTTTACAACACACAGCGGCAGGGACAATTTCATCTTTGTCATTTATTCCTTTTATTTGGACAACGTATATACATATGTACAAAATACCTACTGTCAGAATCCTCTTTTATAATTTCATTTGATTTACAAAACGGGACAACAAAATAACTTAGGTCACTAATACTGTACAAAAATAAAACTGATTAAACAGTTGTAAAGATCAGTATCTTACAGTGTTACAGATCATTCATCTGCGGTGAAAGAACATCTCGGTCTATCCAGAGTGATGAGTGCTGTGCTAAGTCTACCTGCGAAGTGACGAGTAACCAATTTCTGTAACATGACTACCAAATATAATTCTCAAAAGAAGCATGATGTAAAGCCAGACCTTAAAGCCAGGGCGTCATTCCAAAGCGGTGAAGGGCTTTCTTCTTCCCTAACCAAGGAGAGGAGTTATCTTAACTCTAAAACTATTAAATTTTCCAGAATATGACAACTACTTACAGTATTAGATAAAACGACTTGTCTTTCTTTTTAAACACCTGCAAGAGTCTTTCAAAAAAAATTCAGTTTGGTTAAAAAAGTAAACAAAAATTACTATCCTGCATTTGGATTTTTACAAGTTAAATCCATGGTCTTTTTAATATAAAAAGTAATTGCTTCATAGTTTTAGTGTTCAATGAACTCTAGTAGTCCTATTTGAACCATATCTTGATAGAGTAAATCTAATTAGAATGCTGGTTCCTGTTTCGTGACATTTGAAAACAGGATTTATCACGAAGAATAAAAAGCCTTGAGTTTATACGTTACGTTACTATAACATATAAGAGAATATCAAATGTGAGTTCTTCAACAACTTGAAAAGGCAAGTAACAACTTTTTTTTTTTTTGGGAAGTTAAATTGTGCATTTTTTTTTTTTTTAAACAAGTTGCTGCGTTTATATCCATCTAAGTAAGTGCGGGACAAAAGCCACATATAGATTTACTCTTGAACCTACAAAGATTGTCTTTCACTGACTTTGCTTGGTTTTCCTTCATTTCTTTCTGTGAGGGGAAGATGAGTTTGTCCAAGTTGGTGGGTTGCTAGGCAGCCCCAAACTCCTCACTCACTAAAAGGCAGCATGCAAAGGATCACAAGCAGGACCGTTCCGTGAGCTCAGTAAGAAATAGACAGCCTAACCTATTTCGTATGGAAGAACAGATGTCCTTAAAACTTATTTTGGACACAGAAATTAAAATTTGGTTTAAAATAAGCGTTTCAAAAATCTGAAACAGAGGTAGAAAGTGTTCTTTATTTTTCCTGACATGTTTTCCCGTGAGAAAACACTTTCCTTTTTATCTCAATGGACTGTTCCCAGTCCCTAATGTTAAAAGCAGTTCTCTTTATAGAACTACTGATACAACTACATTGGTTAAACAAACAAAAAAGAAAAACACCGTGCTAGTGATGGCTGTTGTATTGGAAGTCGGAGTCAGCCGTGCCCCACGCCTGCTGTAGGAGCCCACACCGGTTCTGAACCTGGCAACGAGCATGTGTTGGGTGAAATCACGAGTTCACTGACGGGGAGGCACCCTAAGTTTACACGACACAGCTTATAGCACATGTATAAACGAGAGTGCACCGTAGCTCCCTGTGTTAAATAGCAGATAAAATTGCCAGAAAGCATTCTTTCTGACAAAAGAAAATGTAAACATTTCTCCCACAGTCACTGCTGACTCCCTGTACTTGAGGTTTCTTTGCTATGAAAACAGTTCAGTTTTTTCTGACCACGTGAAGGCCAAAAGTAAGTTTTCAGGTAAATGGCATTTTATGGATGTAGTGGTTTAGGCCATTGTAGACACCTGGATACAAGATACATAGTGGTGAGGCTTCTGATGTCAAAGATACAGTGATGTGTCTTCAATCACATGCATTTCGTGTGCCTCTGTTCTCCAAAAGGGACCATTTCGAAGTCACCTTGGATAATCCTCACGGTATTTTCCCTTGGGGCTCACTACTTACGGGGATATATTTTTCTTTTCACATGTCAGCTTCCTTTTCCTTCTTTACATAACTCTTGCACCTGTTAGTGGGAGTTTGTAGGAACAGGGGAAGGAGACCAACACACCTCTTTTTCTTCACAAAATCGGTGTTTCAGAAGTTACTGTTATGCACCCGTTCGATAAAACCCAACAGAGTCAAAACCCTCTCCCTTCGTGGCACTGGAACAGTAAAGTGATGTTAACTAAAAGGATCGGAAAATTTGGAAAAGTTAATAGAGTTAAAATTCTTTGTTCTTTTTGCATTAAAAAAAAAAAAATACTACCCTCCTTCTCCTTCAGCATCTGTCCTATATATTCTGCCCTCCCATCTCTGCCATGATCTCATAGGGAAACGTGTATACTATATATATATGTATATTTTAAAAAAAGCAGATTATAACGTGGTTCCAAACAGAATGTCTGCTTCTATCCTTAAAGCACATATTTAACTTATTCCTCCTCTGCATTAGAAAATAAAAGTGCAGCTTATGTTCAAAAAGTACAATTCATACAAAGCAAGGTTTAAAAGTTCCGTACTTAGTGTAACCCTTTAGAGGTTTGTCTTGATTAGTATAAATTCAGACTGCTTACCCATTGACTATAAGTAATTTTTTTTGTGGTTGTTTTCAAGTCTTTAGATGACAGATCATGCTGGAGTCGATGTGCTCTTGCTTGCATAAAGACAGCTGTGCTATGGCGTGTTTTTTGTTGGTTTTTGTGTGTGTTTTTTTTTTTTTTTATCTCAAAGGTTAACGTGATTCAAGAGAGTGGTTTTGCTAAAGAAACCGAAGCACACTCGTCATTACATCGAAAAGGTAAGAAAACAATTCTGAGACAGCAAGCACAAAGGGCCCAGAATCACTGTGCGACGCCACAGGTCCGCTCACCGGGTCAGACGTATGTACACCAGTGTTGAATCTTTAAAAGTTCACCCCCTCCCCCAGCCCCGTCTTGGCCTTGCCCCCCTCCCCCCACCCCCATCCACCCCCCCCCC